>NW_026899111.1:0-716546 GCF_033153095.1 Gastrolobium bilobum | reverse complement strand
CGCCAATGGTGGCACCTCTGTTATTACTGGTCAAGGCTCTATCCAATTATCCCCTATGTTAATCCTTGATCATGTTCTTATTGTACCTAATCTTGAATGCAACTTGCTTTCGGTTAGTAAATTAACCACTGCCTTGAATTGTCATGTAATTTTTTATCCTGATTACTGTCTCTTTCAGGGAAACCACTCCAAGGAGATTCTTGGTTATGGTGTTAGGCAAGGAAAACTTTATTTTCTGGATGTATCACACAATAATGGTGCTTCGGCTGTTCTTGCTGCTCATACCTCTACGCTGGACAAAGAAAAGCAAGCAATTTGGTTGTGGCACCGGCGCCTTGGACATCCTTCCTTCGGTTATCTTAAGCATTTGTTTCCTAGTTTATTTTCAAGTCTTTCCATTTCTGAGTTTAAATGCTCTGTTAGTGAATTGGACAAGAGACATAGAATTCCCTTTTCCCCAAGCATGAATAAAAGTTCTATCCCTTTTCAAGTTGTGCACTCTGATGTTTGGGGTCCTGCAAAAATTCCCTCATTTTCTAAATCTTATTACTATGTCTCTTTTATAGACGAATGTACGTATGGTTTGGATCACCTTGCTTAAACAAAAAAATGAAGTGTTTTCTGCTTTCCAACACTTTCATGCTATGGTCCAAAACCAATTTTCATCTTCTCTTCTTACTCTTCAATCTGACAACGGAACCGAATATGTTAATCGTGCTTTCACTACTTTCTTATTATCAAAAGGTATAAAGCACCAGACCTCCTGCCCCTACACACCCCAACAAAATGGTTTGGCCGAACGGAAAAATCGTCACTTGTTAGAGGTAGTTCGTGCCTCTCTATTTCAGATGAACGTCCCTACCCGTTATTGGGGCGAAGCCATCACTTCTGCTGCATACTTAATAAACCGAACACCATCCAGTGTCCTCAAATTTAAAACCCCTCTCCAAACTCTTGCCTCTTTTTTCCCTATCCCTCATTTGTCTAATATGGAACCTCGTATTTTTGGTTGTGTCACTTATGTTCATGTTCCACAACCCTTGCGTACCAAGCTAGACCCTTGTGCCCGTAAGTGTATCTTTGTTGGCTATTCCACCACTCAGAAAGGATATAGGTGCTTTGACCCAATTGCTCACAAAATGTTTGTCACAATGGAGGCCTCCTTCCACGAGTCAGAACCCTTTTATTCAGGGGGAGTACCTATTCCTTCTTCTCCGGGGGAGACATCTACACCTTTACTTGGAGAAGAAGACATATGGCTATCAACACAAGTTGCACCTTTGGCTCCAACCAACTCAACCATGAATGCAGTCCCTGAATCTGAGCAACAACATGCAGTTTTTGAATCTGAAAATACAGCAGAAAATACAGTCCTTGAATCTGAAGATGCAGCTGTCCAAGCCGAACATGAAGCACCCTCTCCAAGTGATACACCTTGCTTAACTCACATACCCGAAATCTCCCCTGTGGACTTCCCTGAAAGGCAACCAGAAGACAATTTCGAGGTACACACTAATCCCTCTAATTTATCTCCTCTTGACTCTACTTCACCTCTTATACCTCACATGCAAGTAAGGAGGTCTCTTAGATCCACCAAAGGAATACCAAAGCATCAGTATGAAGCTGACCCAAAAATAAAAACAAAATATCCAATTAGCAACTACATCTCCACTCATAATTCAGCCGAACCATGTATACTTGCTACTAATCAATTATCCAGTGTATGCATTCCAAATAGTGTGCAGGAAGCCTTGGATGATTCCAAGTGGAAAGAAGCCATAAATACAGAAATGGTTGCACTTCAGAATAACTCTACTTGGGAATTAACTTTGCTGCCCAAAGGAAAGAAGACAGTTGGCTGTAAATGGGTATTTAATGTGAAGCTGAAAGCTGATGGGAGCATCGACAGATATAAAGCTAGACTAGTAGCAAAGGGGTACACTCAAAAATATGGTGTGGACTACCAAGAAACTTTTGCTCCGGTGGCCAAACTAAACACAATTCGGATTCTGATCTCTCTGGCAGCAAATAGAGATTGGCCCCTGAAGCAATTTGATGTAAAAAATGCATTTTTAAATGGAGACTTGGAGGAAGAGGTGTATATGGACATACCACCAGGAGTAAAGCTCTCATCTTCAAACACAAATAAAGTCTGCAAATTGAGGAAAGCACTGTACGGACTCAAGCAATCACCAAGAGCATGGTTTGGTAGACTGTCACTCGCAATGAAGAAGTTTGGATATACCCAAAGTAATGCAGATCATACACTATTCTTCAAGAAAAAAGAAGGGAAAATATCTATCCTTATAGTGTATGTTGATGATATGGTACTCACTGGAGATGATGAAGAAGAGATGAAATCCCTTGAACAAAAATTAGCTACTGAGTTTGAAATGAAGAAATTGGGACAACTGAAATACTTTCTGGGAATTGAAGTTGCTAGATCACAACTAGGAATTGTATTGTCTCAAAAAAAGTATATCTTAGATCTCTTGGCAGAAACAGGAATGTTAGCTTGTAAACCTGCAGACACACCCATGGAAATGAACCATAAGCTCGGCATATATCCAGGTCAGACTGAAGCTGACATAGGTTTGTATCAAAGATTGGTAGGAAGGCTAATTTATCTCTCCCACACAAGACCAGACATTGCATATGCTGTCAGTGTAGTAAGTAGGTTCATGCATTCACCGAGCGAAGAACACTTGAAAGCAGTATTCCGTATTTTAAGGTATCTAAAAGGGTCTCCTGGTAAAGGTATTCTATTTGCCAAACATGAAAAGAAATCATAGAAGGGTATACAGATTCAGATTGGGCTGGAGATAAAACAACCAGGCAATCCACCTCTGGCTATTTTACATTCGTAGAAGGAAACCTTGTTACTTGGAGAAGCAAGAAACAGAAAGTAGTGGCTAGATCAAGTGCTGAAGCCGAATTCAGAGGTATGGCCTATGGTACATGTGAATTATTATGGATCAAAACTATGCTAAGTGAGTTAGGATTCAAAAGTAACCAGCCCATGAACTTGTATTGTGACAATAAAGCAGCCATAGAAATTGCTCACAATCTCGTATAGCATGACAGAACAAAACATGTAGAGGTAGACAGACATTTCATCAAGGAGAAATTGGATCAACAAATAATCTGCACTCCGTATATTAAATCCGAAAATCAAATAGCAGATATGTTGACCAAAGCTGTATCCGGAAAAAGTTTGAAGGAAGTAACTAACAAGTTGGGCATGATAGATATCTATGCACCAACTTGAGGGGGAGTGTTAAAAATAGAATATGTTATAAATATTTGAATTACTGTTTGTATAAGATTAGATAGAATCCTCTGATTTGATTTAGTAGAAAGTTGTTGAAGATATTGTGGGTAGCTCCATATTTTTAGGATGTCATAGCTGTATAAATGTAACTCCAAATTGGAGAAGAAAGTGTGAATGAATATACAAGTATTTCAGTATCTCACTATCTCTGACTCTTTGTATGTTAGTATTGATGTTTTGACAATACGTAATATCGTGTGGGGACTTTTTTTTCTTCTCTTTTTTGTCCACATAGCCCAATATGAGTCTTACATATTTTTATATATATATAAGAAATAATTTTATCACACTCAATATAAAAAATATTAATCCTATACATCGGTGAACCAAAAACTAAATATAAAAGAAAAGAGAATATTCGATATGCTCGAACACTTGGTTAATTATACCGTGTAATGTACCAAAAAAATAAAAAAGTAAAAATTATAACGTGTAAACGAAAGAAACAAAGGGAAAAGAATATTGAGTTAAATCTGGGGAACTCCACGTGTTAGTCTCCCAACCACAAGATCAAAAGTTCGGTAAAACGTGGTAATCCAATGCAGAAAAATATCGGGCCCAAAGAGAAGACACAAGAGCAACACGTGTCCATTAAGTGGACCCCACTCATCGCGTGATATCACCTCAAAAAAAAAACCAATGGCCCAGGTTCTGCCACATCAGCATCCCCAATAGCGAGCCACCTTTTGATCATCCAGTGGGAGAGACTTTCATGGAAGATATTTTTAGCGATTTTCTTGGTTGTGAGAGAATGCTCGATACAGTTGCAAAGTGCTGAATCTGAATTGCAAGTGGGAAGTGCCTTTTGGAAAATCCTTTTTATCTCTTAAAATTAGGAGATTCTTTTTTTTATTTTTTTTCAGATATTTTTCCTTGTTTATCGCTTCAATTGTACTATTCTCTTTCTGTTCTTCGTCTTAGCTCATTCTCTCTCTCTCTCTCTCTCTCTCTGAGCTACTATTGTGACAGGTTAGGGTTTTTTTTTGTTTTTTTTGTTTCTGTGTTGGAATGTAGCATGCTGTTGTTTGAGAATGGATGAAGTGATGGAGTTGAAGGAGACACAGCAAGAGCGTAACAGGAATGACAACGATGGTGGTGATCGCTCAGTTGAAGTGGTTAAGTGGGAGAGGTTTCTGCCACGGATGATGCTGAGAGTGCTGCTTGTCGAATCTGATCATTCTACTCGCCAGATCATCACTGCGCTTCTCAAGAAATGCAGTTACAAAGGTTCTTCTCTCTCTCTCTCTCTCTATTGTTGTTGTTGTTGTTGTTGTTTATAGTGATCTTTTGTGGATAATGTTTGTGGTTTAGTTGCTATTTGCGATGCGATCTAATGTTTTGATTCTAGTATCCGTAAGCATGCTAAGTTTTTTTTTTATTTGTTTACCTGAATATGCAATAAATAAACGATGATGCAATTTCAGCATGACATAATTGCTTTTATGGCTTATTTATGGTGGTTGGAGGCCTTCAAGCATGTGTGTGGAAGGTGTACATTTACCTTTTAAGTATTGATGCTTTTGATTTTGATTTTGTAATGCAGTTACTGCAGTTCCTGATGGATTAAAGGCATGGGAGATGTTGAAGAGGAAGGGATCTAACATAGATCTCATATTAACAGAAGTGGAGTTGCCGGCAATATCTGGATTTGCACTTCTGTCTTTTATCATGGAGCATGACATTTGCAAAAACATTCCCGTTATTAGTATGTTGACTTATTATTACTGTGTGTGTTCTTAATCTTGATATTATTAGATAGATATGGCTAATGTGCTTAGATTTTCTCATGGCCTTGAGCAGTGATGTCTTCTCACGATTCGGTTAGCATGGTGTTGAAATGCATGTTAAAAGGTGCAGCTGATTTTCTTATAAAACCTGTTCGGAGGAATGAGCTTAGGAACTTGTGGCATCATGTTTGGAGAAAGCATGGTGTATGTCATAATTTTCAAACATTTTCTAGAGATATTTTATATTTTGTGAGTTACTAATTTAGCATATGATTATTTATGTCTTTCTTTTCTCTCCTCCATTGTATATTATTTATGCAGATTAGAGGGCTTTCTCAAAATACACTATTTCCACAAAAAAAACTTAAATCTGCCACAGAAGACAATTCTGCAATCAATCAATCTAGTGGTTCTGCGGCTTCCTCACAGAAAAATAATGAATGCATCGAGAAGTTGAGCGAGGCTCAAGTAAGTTCTACCTTCCTAATTTTGCTTAGTTTCGTAACATGATGCTTAGATTTGCCAATTTTCTTAGACTTCGGTGTGTTGGGTGTGAAGTCATTAACTTTTAATTTTTAGATAATTTTATTTCTGAGATCTATCTACACTTTTCACTCAATGCTTGGCTTGAGTAACATTTGAAAACATGCAACCTAAAATCTATTGTACAACGCATCTGCTAAATCACTTACCTTGAGGTAAAAAATTTTATAGATAAGGTTGGTTTCATGAAAATTTCACATTTAAAGTACAAGTTGTGCCAACTCTTGTGTAGAGCACCTGTACATCGCCATTTTTGGAAGCTGAGAGTGCAAGCATGGAGAATATGCAGGATGCATCCCTGCTGAAGAGCTCTTCGATATTGAGCAACATTGATATGATGATGCATGAAGAATTTACCAATTTTGAAAGTGAATCAACTAGGCATAATGGTGAAACAAGAGTTGTGTTAATTTCTCTCATTCTCTCATTTTGTTACTTATTGACAATTGTGTCATCTCCTAAAAACGTTTACTGCAGAGAAATCAATTGCATTTGCATCTGAGGCTGAAAGGTGCAACAAAACTTTTAAATTAACAGATTTATGGCTAGAACAAGATCATGGCTGTGCTGAATCCGAAAGAAAAGATGAAATTTTAACAGATGAGTTAAACAGAGACAATCCTAATATGAATACCGAGGCACATGGATGCAGTGATGAACGGGTAAAACCTTCTAGAGCAGCTAACTTGATTGCCACATTTGAGAATCTTCCAAAGCACACTAATGAAAAGTGTAGTCTCGACCGTGGTAGCACAACCAAGTTTGATTTTGATACACAATTGGGACTTTCTTTAAGAAGGGATTGTCCTGGCAGCTCATGTAAACAAGCAAGTGAAGCAACTGAGGAGTGCCAAAGATTGAACCATTCAAATACTTCTGCCTTTTCTTGGTGAGTTCACTGCTTTCTAGTGACTTTTTTAGTTCTTAACTGATATCTTAAGTACCAAAGCCAGGTGTCATACAATACTCCCTTTGAACTATCAATTGAAACAAATTTGAATCTGCAAAAGGAAGTTTTTTCATGGACTTTTGTAATTTTATATTTCACCTGTGCTTTCTTGTTCCTTTTTGTTCCTTTGGCATTCTTGTTTATCCTGTTCTATATGTATGACTAGCAGTGGTAAAAGGTGGTGACTAAATGGTTGTTTGGACTAGAACATAATTTTGAGAGCCTGGGTTGATAGTCTATTGAGGGAACCAAATGATGGTAGATATAGTTATGCTTCTGAAGGCTAAAGAGACAACAGATATGTGGGTGTCTATATGCACATCATCAGCAATCATAGGAGTACTTCAAAGAGACTTTATTAATAACAATTAAAATTGTTTCCCTTAAATAGATAGATCAAATCATCTTTATGTAAAACTATATGTTGAATATTACATTTGTGAACTCCCATTGTCCCCCTTCCCCCCAGCACCCTGAAATAAAGGCTATGCTTAAACTTTCATCCTTGGGTGTAATGAGAAATCAGTATCTTTCATTCAAAGATATTTTTCATTTGACATTCGAAAATCAGCATGCAATTATTCTTTGTTGCAGGTATAGTGGTTGTAAGTTGTTTAAGCCCCTTTTTCCAACTCCACCAATTACATCTGCCAAAGTAAACAACACCAATTGGGATTCTCAAGAATACCATAAATTACCTGAAATTACTGCTGGTAATTGTTGTCAGTATGGTGGCTCAAATCAAAAGCAGGAAAATATGACCACTACAGTCCTTGGTCGGTGTGGACAAGTTACACCAAATATATCTCACAGACAATATGGACCCTTACCTGTTATTGGAGTTACTTCCAATCTTAAGCCTAAGGGACATATTAAAGTTTTTACTTCTGTGTTCTGTGAACAATCTGGTGTTCATCCCATATGGAATCAAAAACCAGTGTGCCAGAAAGAGAGTTCTCCCTTTCCCACAAGTACATCCTCCCATTCCAATCCTGAAAGTCACAACTCAGACCAACATCATCACTGGTCCGATGATGCTACCTGTACCTCACTTAAACAAAATTTAAATGATAAAAGCAATTTGGATCATGTAAGGCATGATTCTCCTGCTGCTGGTCAGAATGCTGATACTAGTTTATGCCATGATGCTGCAAATCTTATTAATAGTATTGCATATGGAAGCATAGGCAGTGGAAATGACGGAAATGCTACTTCACCTATGGTAGCCATGAACGACCCTGAAAATTTTAGTGATAGTGGTTGCCATTATTATGATGGATTTAGATTGACAAATTCTCGTTGCTCCAGTCATAGAGATGCAGCTCTAACAAAGTTTCGACTGAAGCGGAAAGGGAGATGCTACGAGAAAAAGGTACTATAACAAGTGCTAATACTATTAGTAACGAGCAACTCTAAATTTATGGTAAATGTATATCTATGATTTAGTTAGTTTGAAAACTCTTATAGCCCGATTAACTAAAGATCTTATTGCTCTCGTTTCCTGTACAGGTTCGATATCAAAGCAGGAAAAGACTGGCAGAGCAGCGCCCTCGGGTGAAAGGGCAGTTTGTACGCCAAGTATACAATGATCATCCAGTCCCTTTTGCTGGTGGTGATTCCTGAAGTTTGTTAAGTTACCTGTAGTATTAAATTACAGCTGACTTTAAAACTGATTTGCGTTAACAAGGATTAGCATTTAGCTGTAGGGTGTTGTGTGTCTGGTGGAATCTGTTTTTCTTGAAGCATTGGGCAAGAGAGTAGGCCAGTAAGGAGATAACTAAAGGGTAGTGTTAAGCACTCCTTGTGTTTTCTTCTTTTTGTTTTGACTGTCGCTTACTAATTTAGGGTTGTAGTAATTTATAGTGGGATTGCTCTGAAGTTTTGGTTTTACTTTTACCTGTGTATATATGTCTTATTGGTTGAATGCTAATATGGGCGTATATAGGCTGTAAGTTTCAGTTTGAGAATATCCCGTTAAGCACCTCTTGTTTTGCAATCGAACGATCTTTCTTTGCATTCGATCCTTTAAGCATTGTTTTTTAAACTTGGTTCACATATTTGTCCCATCTATTGCAATTCGCAAATGCCATCTATTGCAATTGGCAAATGTTGTTGACTTGATTTTATGTTTGCTCAAAACATAGAATTAAGCGTCGAAGACTAGTAGATTGCGTACCTGTAAGAAGCTAATGGCCTCTTAAATCTCCTTGTGTTTTGAAAGGTAGTACACTAGTACTATCTAAATTAAAGAATGCCCCTAAAACTTGCATGGTTCCTCTTGCATGTTCATGTACTACTGTTTTCAATTCGTCTCCCTTTGAAGATGTTTCCTCATTTCTACTGAAGAGATTGCCACGCGGTTTAACCAAAAAGAGTTGAATGTTAATGACTTAATGATAGAAAGCATTTTCTTAGTTCGATGGCGCTTGTTGGACGTTTTGCTGTGGCTTTTGATATATTCATGTTCTATAGAGTGATCCTTGCTGAAACTAGTGCAGGGACTTTTCATTGGAAAAGCATCGATCATCTGCATTTGAGGGATACAGTTTGTTTAGAGTGGGGCCTGAGATAAGGCATGGTCCAAACGCCAACTTGTGTAGCATGGAAGTGGAGACACGTTAGCTGCAGTCAGCACATGTCTCTTGCGTTGCATGAAGAAACTTTTTATTTTAAACTCGTGGATACTTCCGTGAGAAATGAGCCACATGGCCTTCTTTGGCTATTCTTTCTGGTCCTTCGCCCGTGGCTTTCTCTTTCCGAGTGTTTTAAAACTTGGATCGATAGTTAACTTAAGTCATTGGTTTAATTGATATACTGTTTATATATTAAAAAAATATAAATATATTACTTATAATATATTTATAAGTAAATGCTATAAATAAAAGAAGAATGTTATTCCTATATACAACAGAAAATGACAGCTTTATAAGTGAAAGAAAATGAATGGTAATAAATATTATACGTGAAAGAAGAATGTTATCTCTATATGCAACATAAAGTGACAGCATTATATTTTTTTATCTTAATAGCTTGCATAAAAATAAAAGAATAATATTAACTAAATGCATAAAAATAAAAAATAAAAATAATATTAACTAAATTATGTAAAATTGGCACATTTCATCATCTCTCGTGAGTCCCACCCCTTCATGGATCCAAGGAAGTATAAGAAATTTGTGAATCAATGTTAAAAGTGGATCTCGCAAATCAACAACCATAACAAGGAAATTTGTGAATCAATGTTAAAAGTGGATCTCGCAAATCAACAACCATAGCAAGCTGGTAAAAATGTGAGACATAATAAGATTATCACCTTCAAGATTTTATGCACTTTGAGACGATATAGAGCAAATGTCATATAAAAAATTACTTCACTATGTATATTTCTTTATAAATATAAAAGCATAATCGATGAAAACAACAATACCAATTATCCAAATGCGTGCGTAAAATATAGACTTTTTTTAATTACGGGATATATTAATAGGAAGAAAAGAATAAATGCACATCTGGGATGGATAAAAAGTTAGCTGTTATACATAGTCCCAACCAGAGTTTTGTTCTTTATTATTTTTTTAAGTTGAAAAATCAAATTATTTTTACGATCTTTCTTCAGTTTCAAGCTCATGATGCAGGTCCAGCTTGCTTAAGACTGTTGCCCCCCTTCTTTTGTTTGAATAAGAAGCAAACTTAAAAAGAATCGGTTAGTTTTCCCAACAACAAAAAAAAGGACAATTGGGTTTCGTTTAACCCACCGAGACTCGGCCGGGTCAACCAGTCTAAATCGAGTCAAGTACATGACTTATCCAAATAGCCACTAGAACTGATGCCCTCATCGGCTCACCGAGACCCAGGTCAATCCAAGTTTTAAAAAACTGCATTGGACTCATTCTATCCTTTTATTTTCATATTGGCATCTTATTTATTTTTGTAAAAAGATAATATTAAACTATTCTTTAGTCAATATTTATTTAAAAAATAAAAAATGGTGGCAAAGCGTGCAACCACTCTGAGGCCGGTATTGTTAACGGTATTTACCCCTCCCCAAATGGGCAACTCCAAGTATCGAACCTTTCTCACTTCATTGGCAGGGGTTCATCCGGACCTAGCCAACCGATTCTAGGCCAACCCTTGTTGGGTTTTAGTCAAAAATTTAAAAAGATTTAGCGAAGTTCTTATACTTTTTTTTGGTAAATAAGTTCCTATACTTTTAAAATGTTTTAAATACATCCCTATTTACAATCGTTATTAACTTTTGTTAAACTATATAAATTTATTTGAAAACTTAAATAAAATGGCATATTCAATTACACTTCTATCAAATAAATGCTTATAGTTTATCTAAATTTTCAAATAGATTTTTCTAGTTTAGCAAAAGTTAATGGAGTCATCTTAAGTAAGAACTTAGTTAAAAAAATTAGAAATAAAATGACTTCCTCAAAAAAATTTAAACTATTGGGACTTATTTTAAATTTTAATTAAACTGTAAGAATCTACATACTAATATAACCAAAAAAAAAGATAAAAGAAAAGAAACATCACCATTCACCACTGCCGCTTCACATATTAAGGTTCTTTAAAAGAAAGATTGTTTGTGTTTTTAATCACAAATTAAAGGATCTACATAAGCAGACAGGGAATTGTTGGCATTTGGCTTAAACATGAACAGATAAATTTTAACGCACGGCAATGGCTCAAGTGGAAAGTGAGATTGAGCTGCCTTATCGATTGATGAACCTTTTCATCCTGAAAGGATATGGAAAAGCCTCGCGCGTAAAACAAATTAGATGATTTGTAGTACTTATAATGAAACAGAAATGGTTTACTATTTAGGGGATAACTAACTAGAGGATTATTTTTGTATATAAGTTTCTTTTTACAGGGTAATTTTGAAATAGTTATACTTGAATCACTTTAAACATTTGATTTACTGTGGAAATAGATAGAATTTAAACATTTATTGAGGACTAACAACTAATAAAATATTAGAAAAATTAATCAGACTTGCTATATATCCTTAAATTCAGTTAACACATCAATTACCTCGTTATAGTTATCCCACGAGAAAATTTTGTGAGGGGTGAGAAATTCAAAATTCAGACTAACTTATGCAAGATAATATAGACAGGACAACATAGTAGTGGGTCGATACAAAATTAAATTTAAAAAAGAAAAATTTGTTACATGATAAATATTTATAATATGCAATTCTTTTTTTTAAGGGGATTACTTCTATCATGTAGTATGAGAAAAGTTCTCTCATGTAATATGAGAGAAGTTCTCTCATATTAAGAGACAAATAAAGTGAGTCTCACCAAATTTAAAAAAAAAAAAAAAAAAAGAGGCACATTTTTTGAAATAAGAATAACATGAGAGATCAATTTCATGCGAATATAAGAATACGATTTCCCTTCTTTTAAATGTGAATGTGGTTTAAGATAAGGGTTTGATGAGCTTAAGGGGAACAATAGCCCCTTTTAACTCCGTTACAGCATGCAAGTCCTCCCTGCATTATCCGTCCACATTTAAGTTGCTTCTGAGGAGTGATCTCATTACTACTCTATTTTTCTGTTGTTATCTTCATTATTAATCTACTGTATTATTCGTTTGCTCATACCTTATTAGTAAAAGCAAAGAAAGAAAAGTAGCTTGAATAAAGAACAAGCAAGGCACGAAACAGAAAAAAAGTAAAACACATAGCATAATGTGTTTTACTTTAGGAGTGAATAAAAAATCAGCCATTGATCTACACGCTAATGCTTTGATTCCAAGTCTCCATGTTTCCATCTAGAGTCTTATAGATTTCCTTTAACTTTTTCACTAGTTCACTAGCCACAACCCCACTAACCATATATTCATACACACTTACATTAGATCACACAACCCCTTTAACTAAAAATATCATTTGTGTCCTCCCCATTATGGCAGAACAGCAATCACATGTTCAAGAAGACCCAACCCATCGCCAACATCATCATCATCATTTTCCTTACAAAAGGACCCAACAAGGTTTGACTTCTCGCTATAGACCCAATGCTCCAAAACGTGAACATTGCATATGCATCACAATCTTCATCCTTTTACTTGGCATCATAATCCTCATCCTCTGGCTCGCCTACCATCCCTCTAAACCCCGGTTCTCGGTGACCAGCGCCGCCATCTACGGCCTCAACGCCACCACCCCGCCACTCATGTCCATCGCCATGCAATTCACCATCCTCATTACCAACCCAAACAAGCGTGTCTCAATTTACTTTGACAGGCTCTCTGCTTTAGTGTCTTATAGAAACCAACCCATCACACCACATGTTATGCTGCCACCACTCTACCTAGAGAAGCACAGCACCGTGTCGTTGTCGCCGGAGATAGGAGGCACGCCGGTGCCGGTGTCGGAGGAGGTGTCAAACGGGTTAGTAATGGACGAGATGAATGGAGTGGTGGCTCTGAAACTTGTCTTTCTTGGAAGGTTGAAGTGGGAGAGTGGTGACATAAAATCAGCACATTATGGGTTGTACGTGAAGTGTGACCTATTGGTGGGTTTGAGGAAAGATTTTGTGGGTCAAGTTCCTCTGCTAGGAGCTCCACTTTGTGATGCTGATACATGAAGCTACTATATTTCATTAATAGTAATCAAGTACAATGTGCATCTTAATCTTCCTACATTTTAAGTAATCACATATAAATTAAAAGTTGGATTTTGTTTTTAGGTTTAATGTCTCTCGTATTATATAGAAGATAAAATTATCTCCTATGTATATATAAAAATGTATGTAGCCCATATGTTCTTTTTTTCTCTCTCCTTTTCACATGACTTCATATGGGCTCTATATACTTTTATACGTATGTAGAAAATAATTTTATTTTATACAATATGATAAACATCCAACCTTTTGTTTTTTTATTAGAGAGTTTGATTTCGTATTTGAGTGATTTATGTATAACAGGAGGTAGAGATTTAAAGTACATTTGAGTGACATTGTACAATGTAATGCTAAGCATATAGAAAAAGGGAAATACTTTTTTTATGTTGTAGGAAAAATGTTATTTCATGTTGTAGAAATAAAATTATAAGTGGAACCCACAGGTAAGAGGAGAGAGAAAAAAAGTGGTGAGACCCAATACATTTTTGTGTGTGTAGAAAAGTTGTTTATCTCATGTAAAATGAGATAAATATAACCCATAAAAAAATTAGAAATTGCGTGTGCATGGATATTTGGGTCTAAAATTCAGGTACAATACAATTGGGAAATTACCACGATCACTAATTAGTTCATTTTTAATCATCGTAGTACTTCACTGCTTACATTTAGATTCCCAATAATATTTGAGTTGAGTTTGATACTGTTGTTGGCTTGCACAATGTGTGGCACACATGGGAATCAAAGTTGGGATGCATGCAGCTTCCAGCTGCAGCAAAGAAAGCATTAGTTGTCTCTATCTTCCATAGAGTGCTTTGCTTTTATAAAGCCAAAGAGAAGCATAACATTTTCCACTTTAGCTCTTCTCTTTACTTCTTGAAAAGAAAAAAGATTATAACTGAACTTGTTCACTAAGAAAGGAAGAAATATAGGTATATTTTTTTATCAGGTCTTGGTTACAAAAAAAAAAAAATCTTAATTTTAATGTCCGCCCCAAATCGAACTAGTCGCAAAAGATGAATCGATTAGAATTTTTTTTTTAAAAAAAAAAATTTGTTGGAAAAATTTTGTCGCTCATATAGTCTCATCTTACTCGATTAACCTATAAATAATATAAAAAAAATAAAAAATAACAATCTCCTGATATAGCTAACAAACTATTGATGAAGAATGAAATCTTCTATCCCCACTTCTTGTCTCTCTCTTTTTTCCCTATTTCTTTAAATAAATATTTCACAGCTTGGTAATAAAACCTCTATCTTTGTCAATTAGCAATACTATATATCTCTCTTAATTGGTAATTTTTTATGCGAAGCTGCGAAATTTTACTTAAAATTTTAAGATTAAAAGAGAGAGAGAGAGAGAGAGAGAGAGAGAGATATTTAGGTTCTTATAACAAAAGCAGAAATCAAACAAGCACTTAAATCCTATTATGAGGAGCAAAAAGGTTTAGTTTAAGTAGTACTTTGAGTAATTATTTCAGAACATATGTACTTAAGTTTTATGATATTTATGGTTTTTAAATTTGACTTTTCTTGTTGTCTACTAAATCAGATTTGCAATTTATTTACAACAAAAAAATCATATTAGTTAATATTTGAATATTTGAGGTTTTATTTTGCTAATAAATTAAACAGAACAGCAATTTTGCTTATGTCGTATATGAGTTCCATAACTATCATATTTCAAAACCCGAATCTACCATGAAATTAAATATGACGCAAGTTATAAAAGTATGAATAATATATAAAAATACATCTGCTATTGACGCACGCTTTAATATGAAATTATATACGGCCTATTTTCTTTATATTAAAATAATTGTTGTCAGTAAAATAGACGCTGGCAAGTGGCAACTCCATTTGGCAGCGTCCCATTTTGTTCTAGATTAATTTTATGTAATGAGCCAATAACAAATAATTTGCATCAATTATAATATTTAACTTGCATAGTCGATAACAAGCACAAATTAAGCATAAAAGTACGCCATTTTTCAGCACCAAAGTTAAATTTGAAATCATAATTAATTCCAATAATGAGTTATCGGTAAAAATTAATTAATTTTTTTTATTTCAGTTTGTATGATTCGGTTCAGCACAATCAAATTCATATTAGGAGTTAAAGGAAATAAATTCTTCGTCACTTTAAATCAGTGATCCTTGGTAAAACAATTTTATTACAATAAAAGAAATAGAAATGTAAAGAATCATTTCAACTCAAAAATTTAAAGTATTGGGTGAATGTCTTATTAATAGTTCATATTATTCTCTAACATATCTCATCACACAAGATCTTTTTGGACTTGAAACGTGGATATTACATAGGTCCAATTTTTGGTTTATCTGGTGCTTATTTAATTTTTTTTAGAGATATTACAATCGGTTCATCGCTTCGTGACTAGTCTGATTCGAAGCGGGTCCCGGGGATTAAGGCTTTAAACCCCTCTCAAAAGATGATACTGGAAAAGATTAAACACATCCTTCCACCCCACCTGCTCAGTTCAACCCAAAACATTAAGATATTGAGTAAAGATTTTTTTAATAGTTTATATTATTCTTTAACACACCCCCTCACGCAATAGCCCTTTGAGCTTGAAGCGTGAATATTACATAAGTCTAATTTTTGATTAATGGTTTATATTATTCTCTAACAAGAAAATTCATTAGGTTTGGTCTAGTGGTGAAGGTTTTGGGTAGATTATATTAGGTTATGTGTTCCATAATTATTTGTATATAAAAAAATAAAATAAAAGAAATACAATAATATTTTTAATTTTCTCAAAAATTTTAATATAAATTGTCAAAACTTGAAGAACTATTAAAAGCATTTATCATGCGTCTTCTATATTGCTGCATGACAGTAATGGTCGATGTTATCAAATATCACCATACCCAGGGTACGTAGTGAGGTCCACCTCGTCCATACTCAAACTTTATGTCTAGTGCTCGCAGTGATTGATAATTAAATGTCTGTTCTCTTTCGTATCGCTTGAGCCATGCCCATGGCTATGAGAATATTTTAAAAATTGAATTGAATTGATCCAATCATTAATCAATTATATCATCTCTCGTACCTTCGGATCAGAATTCAAAACAACGGATCCCTGTCATTTTCCTAATAATAAATATTCTTCATTTTCTATACATAAATTATTTAGTTGTACACATCCATGTAATATTAATTTAATCAATGAGACTATACACCAAGAAATTTGTTATTCGTTTTACTAAAAATACCTATAGATATTTCTGATTGAAGCATTCGCTCATAAACCTCATAATTAACCTTAATTTCTTTCTTGGCATAATTATTAGAAATACATCATAAAAATGGACAAAAAATGGTGATTAATCAAACATTAAATTAATGATAAAAAAATTTGAAAAAATTAAGAGAGACAGTAAACAATTAATTTGAGTGTAAGTGAGGAAAATATTTTAAAAGATTAAAATAAAGCTAGCTAATTGCATAGAAGTGACTATGTACCCATAAAAATAACAATAAACGACACTCCTTTTGCTCAGTTGCAAACTCGCAATGTTAGAAATAATAATAATAATAATAACATTGTATATACAAATAATCATCTTAAACAAACATATTACATAATTAGTCTGAACTTGATAGAAAAAAAAAATGTCAAAGCAATCGTCATTAAAAGATAAAATAAAATCAAGACCCATATTAAGTTCATAAGTACTATAATTTGTTAGTTTCACCTTCTTTCTTTTTTGAGAACTTTAAATCAGTTCATTTATATGATTTTTAAATTTACATAAGCTATTGAACTGTATTGACGGAATGGTCAAAAACAATTTTTTAATTGAAAAAAAAAATCTAAAGTTCAATAATAGTTCAAATGAAGATGGATAAGTGCAACTTCAAAACAAAAATTAAAATTAATGAATAGAAGTTGACATAAACTATAAAAGTATAAAAGTATTTATTATATATATATATATATATATATATATATATATATAGGTCAAGATCATTTTACACCAGTGTAAGTTACACTCTCAATCTTGACCATTGATCCCACTTATATCTAAGAGCTCTAATTTTTAGTAATGTGAGTCATTGGATACAAGTGGATCAATGATCAAGATTGAGTGTAAGACTTCTAATTCTTACATTGGTGTAAGAATATCTTGCCCCTATATGTATATATATGGGTAAAGTGTGTGTCATTATAAAGGATGTAAAGTTGGGCAAAAAAATTAATTTATTACTTTTTTAATAAAAAATTACGAATAAGTTGTCGTTTTGCAAAAAATTACGAATCTATAGCACCCAAACACACCCACATGGGGCGTGTTCTGATGGAGAGAGACACGCCCGTGTGGGGCGTGAGCTTGTGAAAGAAACACGCCCAAGGTAGGGCGTGTGTGGCAGGAGAGAGACACGCCCAGGGCAGGGCGTGAGCTTATGAAGCAAACACGGTCAAGGAAGGGCGTGTTCCAGGAGAGAGACACGCCCACGATAGGGCGTGTTATCCGCGGTGTATATAAATTCATTTTTCACTTTTTTACCTCATTTCCACCCTCCCATCCTCTCTCTAAACCTCCTCCTCCTCCTTCTCTCTAAATTTCTTTTGGAGGGTTTTGCGCAGCGAAGCTCTGTCTCTCTCTCTCATGTAAGTCCCTATTTATTGTTTATTTTTTTTATTAACAGCAATTAATATATGATAGTTATTAGCGACTTAGATAATTGTTAGGGGGTTAGAAAAATATTTGTGACTTTATTTAATTGTTAAGGGGTTAGAAAAATATTTGTGACTTTATTTAATTGTTAGGGGGGTTAGAAAAATATTAGTGACCTATGTAAGATTGTGATGTGACTTATATATTATATGGACTTACAAATTAATTAGTTACTTCTAAATTGGTATATGTTGGTTTTATGACTTATTTACACACTTAGAAATTAGTTTGTGACAATTAATTTTTTTTTATGAATGACACTTGCAAACATATTGACCTTTCAATTAACCACATTATAATTAGGGTTAAAGAGGAATGAATAACGTATGCAATATTAATTTTAAATTGAATTTGAATTAATATTTGTATTGAAATATATTGATAGAATAATGTAAAGTTAAATGAATTAATTGTCAATGATGTTAATGTAATTGAAATTAATATAACAATTGAAGTTATTAGTTAAATGCTATTTAATTAAGTGCAATTAAATTTTATTTAGTGTAAATTAATATAATATCAATACTAATTTGGGTACATTTTTTTCATCTGTAGTAGTTTCTATTATGGCCCATTCGTCTTCATCAGAGTCCTCGCGCTCTGGATTCGATGGTGATCTTGAGCCATGCGATCCTTGTACGCATGTACTTCCTGGTCCATATAGGTGGGAGGTACTCCGTAAGAGGACACAGCGCAGTCACGTTTCACAAGTTGTGTGGAACGAGGATACGGTTAGGGGGTTAAAGACGAGGCGAGGGAAACTTCAGGGGGGACCCCATCACGATGATATACCAGACGTTGTCACTGACTATTTGACACAGGCTGGGTTCATACACGTGGCACGTATGAGTCATGTTCAGGTATGTAATGTTCAAATAGCTTAATTAAATTACCGTATGTGGACTTTGTATAATTGTTGTTTTTCCTTCAGATCGATACCCCCTTGATATCTGCTTTGGTTGAGCGTTGGAGACCGGAGACACACACATTTCATATGACGCAGGCAGAGATGACGGTTACATTACAGGACGTGGCTGGTATACTTGGTTTGCCTACTGACGGGACGAGTAGAGGAGCCAGGGCCAGAGGCTCCACCTACGCAGACTGTTGAGGAGCCGATGTTGACCATTGAGGTGCCTAGTGGCAGGCAGGAGGGGCATGGACTAGGACGACAGCGGGAATCGGTTCGAGCTATACCCGAGCCTATTATTGCTCCTAGACCGCGCACTGATATGCAGGGTTGGTTTAGACCGCCAGTGCTGAGCCAAGCAGGCGGGCCAGAGCCTACATGTACTACGTAATAATAATAATAGAATTGAATTATTTTCTTAATCAAAAATTGCAACAACCAAATTGTCAGTATATTAATTGATAGCATACCTTCAGGATGTTCTGGTACTTGACTCGATGTTGTGCCATGATGTACAACGATACGAGACTCCCCCAAATCATGCACTGGTTGAAGTTCAGTACCAGACCTGCCACATTCTTCGTCATTGTCCGATGCACTCGCATCCTCTAAAAGAAGACGATCCTCTATTGCAATATTTTCCTCATCATCTTCGTCATACTCCTCATCCATAACCCAAGTAGGGTCATGTTCATCTTCCTCAGACATGTTAACAGCAGGAACAACAGGAACAACAGGAACAGCAGATGATGATGCATTAAGACGAGAAGTAGACCTAACTGACCTCATTGGTATGACAACTTCCTCCGCGGTTGTAGTATCCACATACAACTCTAAGAAATCCTTTCTACACTGGTTCAAGAACTCTTCCATTACCATATCGATGTCTTCGTCATCGACCACTTGCAAGCTAATGTATTGTTCACGTTGCCATAACCTTGCCGTGACAAGAGTGATCAATTGGTTGTCTTGAAGACATAATTTTTGACGTATTTTCTGATGCAGCTCAGTAACCGTTGAGTTTTGTTTAATACGTGATGGCCTTTTCTCCCCTACAAAAATAACACCACGACGACCTTCTTCTTTCCTACCGTTAAAATATAGAACGACACGAATAGTATCAGAATTCGCACTCATTTTTAAAAACAAAATTTTAAAAGATAAAACAAAATATGAGTAAACAAGTGCAAACTATCAGAGAGTTTAGCATAACAATGACAGAATTGTGAAGAGTGTGTAGGGGGGTGGGTGTTTAAATAGCAGTCAGTTTAGTCACTCACGCCCATATTTGGGCATGTCAACCCACTGAACACGCCTTATCTTAGGCGTGACCACACACGCCCTACGTAAGGCGTGTTTCCTTCACAAGCTCACGCCCCACATGGGCGTGTCTCTCTCCATCAGAACACGCCCCATGTGGGCGTGTTTGGGTGCTATAGATTCGTAATTTTTTGTAAAACGACAACTTATTCGTAATTTTTTATTAAAAAAGTAATAAATTAATTTTTTTGCCTGTAAAGTTGTGTCATTTTAAGAGAGAGAAAGAAATAGATAAATGAGGAGAGAGAGTTGACAAAAAAATAAAGATATGGGTCTCACCTCTTTGTGAGAGTGAAAGGATATAAGTTGTGTCATTTAAAAGGATACACATTTCTCTCTCTCTCTATATATATATATATATATATATATATATATATATATATATATATATATATGTAGGATATTCTTACACCGGTGTAAGAGTTACAAGTTTTACACTCAATCTTGACCATTGATCCACTTGTATCAAATGGCTCATATTATTAAAAAATTTGAGCCCTTAGATATAAGTGGAATCAACAGACAGGATTGAGAGTGTAACTTACACTGGTGTAAAATGATCATGACCCATATATATATATATATATATATATGGAAAAAGTGTGTATCATTTTAAAGGATGTAAAGTTGTGTCATTTTAAATGAGAGAAAGAGATAGATAAAGGAAAAGAGATAATGGACAAAAAAATATAAAAGTGTGGGTCACACCTCTTTGTGAGAGTGAAATGATACAAGCTGTATCATTTAAAAGTTCAAATATTTTTTCACACACACACATATATATGACAAGACCAATTTACATCGGTGTAAAAATAATAAATTGTATACGCAATCTTAGACGTTGATTTTCGTCCATCAAACAACTATGTAAGATTATTTTCATTATTTAATTACTAATTTCTAATAAATTATAACTGTCAGCAAAAATCAACAATTAAAATTAAGTGTAAGATTTAATATTTTTACACTGGTATAAGAAAATCTTGTTCATATATATATATATATGGTGTAAACATTTCTGCAGCCACTTTAGATAAGCTTATCTCTTATCTATAGCTACTCTTTATAACTATGTTCTCCCGGGAGAACATAGTTATAACATTAAAAGTTGCTTTTTTTTCTCTTTTCTCATTTACTTTTCAGAGCCTGTCTGCTGACGTGGAGAGAAATAAAAAAACAACTTTAATGTTATAATTATGTTCTCCCGAGAAAACATAGTTATAAATGAGTAGCTGTAAATAAGCTTATCTAAAGTGGTTGCAGAAATATTTTTTCATATATATATATGTGTGTGGTGTGGACTTTACCCTCTGTGACTAGTTTGACCATTGTTAAGAGTTTTGTTTGTACTAAAAATAAAAAAATAAAATTTGAAAATACAAAAACTTTGAGTCCCTAGATAAAGCAATACCGCAATTTCGATCATAAAATATGGTTGCTTTATAACTAAATATCATTTTCGGTTCTCAACAAATTTTACAATGTTCGTTTTAGTCCCTAGTAAATAAAAAGACTATTCATGATTCCTAAGAAATTCAAAGTGGACCCATTTTAATCCTTTTGAAAGACTAATATGGATCTTTTTTGAATTTGTGAGGGACCACAATTTTAACTAAATAAGTCCATTTTAAATTTTTTAGAGACCATGAATAGCCTTTTTAATTGTTAGAGACTTAAACAAATATCGTAAAATTTGCTAAGGATGAAAAAAAAAATTCACTTTTGTGTTATTCTAAATCATACATGGCATCAATGGTGTTGTTAAATGTTAACGTTAGGACAAATAATGTAGATGTATGAATTTTTTTGACCATGTCAACTTATTAATGTTAAAAAGTTATAATCATTGAATGTTATATTCCAATGTACTTCTACCTACCAATATTATTAGCAACAAGACAAAACAAGCAATGAATCAATGTAGGGCAACTAATATGAACGTATTGATTTAAATATATTTTCTGAATTAGTTGAAATTTTGAAGAGATGTACATATATAAGATTATGCATTTTCCACACACAAAAAAAAAAAAAAAGATTATGCATTTTTTGTGTGCATATGAATTTAAGTTCAGTCTCGTTTGTCAGTCATTTATTAATTTTGTTTTCAGGAAAAAATCCTTAAAATTTTTAGACGGAGTTCTCTCTTTTTCTTTGAAATCTTAAACATCTTATTGACGCTTTGTGCGATAATATTAGAGTAATATATTTTTATTATTAATTTTTTAAAAATAATTTATTCTTACTATAGACCTTTAAACAATTTATTTCACATAAGAGCAAGTTATGAATAATAATAACTAGACATCGAAATTTTTATATTTTAATTTTTAAAATATGAAAAAATAACAAGGATATTAAAATATGTTTTTATTTTATTATATGTGTATATTAGTAGCTTTTTGTGGCAATGATACTTGAAATAATGATGGCAAGTGGCAACGTATGGACCAAAAAATAAACTATATTTGACAGTATCTGGCAGTAATGCAATATTGGAGAAGACAACAAGAGCTTTCAACATAAGATACCATTTCCTGTCGCCATGATATTAAAACATCATCATCATACTCGTGAATGAGACTTCATAGATATCTGACCCGAGTACTTCACTTATTGCAGACCAATTTTTTATTCATATTTTTTTTTTTAAATTCAAAAAAAAAAATTCCATTTAAGTAAAATGTGCATTGACGTTTTTATCCAATTTCAGTCTCCATCTTCACCAAATCAGCCACACTCGAATATAATAGGTTTCTTATAGTTTGATTTTAACTTAATCTAAAACTTTTTATCAATTTTTATGCTCACAAATTAATTAATAAATTAGAATCAATACAAATGTTCAAAAACTCATGTGATTAAGAAATATAAATATTCAATTAATACATTATCAATTTCTTAAAGTCAATATAATAACCTTAAATTTATTCATACATTTTATAAATGAATTTTACGATAATAAAATTAATTTTTTATGGGAAAAATGAAAAAAATATTTTTTTAATATTATTAATGCTGAAAGTCAAACTTATAATTTCACATAAATTATCTAAAAGAGACCACACTTGCAATTCACATTACTTAGCTTTCAAATTTGCCAAATTGCTAAACCGTAAATAATGACATTGGATACTAAGATGTTCTTGAAGTAGGAGAAAAAAAATTAAAAATTAAAAGCAAAAGATTTTGATGCAAACATGTTTAATTAGTAAAGTTATAATTCTACATATGAAATTAATATTTTTTAACAAAAAGTTAAATAAAAATTAAAGAGTTCAAATAAAATTTAAAGCGGGAATGGATTATTAGTTTGATTAGATATGAATAAAAAGATAATTAAAAAAATCAAATAAAAATAATTGAATTGAAATCAGAATAAACAAGTACGACATTTCAGAGAATTAAAAACTGGGCTTTTTGACTTTAGTAGTGTCATTTTCATAAGGTTTCACCGGAATAATTTCTTGGTCAAACATATTACTTATATAATGCATAACGACGCGGTACTGTGAGAATCACTTTAGGACGTGACACTTTAGCAACCGCGTCCTTTGCATTTGTTCCTGACCACTGGAACGTGATACCCTGGCAATCAGGTCCTATTCCCAAGACGCGGTACCCTCTCAGCCACATGTCAGTGGGTCCCATTCCAAAAAGAATTCAACGGGAAGCAGTAGTGTATAAGCCGCGTTCCAGGTTACAAGTCAAGTCGGAGTCAAGCAGATATATATATTTCACCTAAAATTTAGACATATTGATATATTCACGGTAAAAGAGTTCAAAAAATCCAATAAAAGCAACAAGTCATTTTCGTACAAAATGATTTTTATAGTTGCTAGCAATTTATTCTTTACTGGTTAGAAGACTAACTCTTAAACCAGAGAATAATTAATTTAGAAATTTACTAACAATAAAATTATAATTATTATAATTTTAAGGTGTTGGATGAAAGTCTTTATAATAGTTTATATTATTCACTTACACACTCACTCATACAAAAGCCCTTTGGGCTTGAAGGATGAATATTGCATAGATTCTATTTTTTTTTTTTACCTTAATATAAATCATTAAAAATTTTGGATTAAATTGTTTCTTTTACATATTGGAAATCGGGAAAGCAGACCAAACACGAAACAAGGGTATAAGATTGGGCTTTTTCACCCTTTTGCCCCTTATTAATTAATTAATAACCATTTTGCCCCTGATTCGAAACTATCTACCAATCTGCCCCTCTTTAATCGACTACCTTGCATTTTTAATCGACTAAACGGTTGTTGGGAGATTTAATCGACTAAATCTCTCTACTTAATCGATTAAAATCATACTGACTTATTTTTTTTTTTTGTAAAATATGAAGATTTAGTCGACTAAATAGGGAGATTTAGTCGACTAAATCTCCCAGCAGCTATTTTTTGTTTGTTTTGGTCATTTAGTCGATTAAAAATGCAAGGTAGTCGACTAAAGAGGGGCAGATTGATAAATAATTTCGAATCAGGGGTAAAATGGTTATTAATTAATTAATAAGGGGTAAAAAGGTGAAGAAGCCTATAAGATTGGGTACTATTGGATTTATTAGATTTTATGTACTCTTTTACAATGAATATATCAATATGCCTAAATTTTAGGTGAAACATATATATCTGTTTGGCTTTGACTTGACTTGTAACCTGGAACGCGGCTTATACACTACTGCTTCTTGTTGAATTCTTTTTGGGATGGGACCCACTGACATGTGGCTGAGAGTGTACTGCGTCTTGGGAATAGGACGTGATTGTCAGGGTATCACGTTCCAGTGGTCAATAACAAATGCAAAGGACGCGATTGCTAAAGTGTCACGTCCTAAAGTGATTCCCACAGTACCGCGTCGTTATGCATTATATAGGTAATGTGTTTGACCAAGAAATTATTCCGGTGAAACTTTATGAAAATGACACTACTAAGGTCAAAAAGCCTAAAAACTGTTAAGTAATTTCTAACGTAATAAGTGATCTTAAATTAGAGTCTTGATATGAAGTTCGCTAAAAATTTAGTAGGAAAAGTTTTATCGGCACTTGATCTTGCCTCACTCAATTAAATTAAGGGGGTGTTTGTTTCAAGTATTTGAAGAGGATTACCGGTAATCCTTCTTTAATAAATGCAATTGTCACGTTTGGTAGAAGGAATAAAAATCAATTCCTGAATATCTAAGGATTACTGGTAATTTGATTTATAAAGAAAAGTCACTATTCAGATTACCAAAAATAATATGGTAATTCAGAATACCAATCAGAATACCAAGTAAAGGGAAAGCACAACAATAAATTTTGAGACAAAAATACCCCAATATACACAAAAATCTAGACTCAATCTATCAATTACAAAAGTAAAAATAGTTTAGGGTTATTTTTGTAAAATAACTTCATATTCCAAGTCATATTTCGTTCTAAACTAAACATGGAATCAGTAATTTTTACCCAATATTCCCGGTAATATTTTGGCGAACCAAACACCTCTTTCGTAAGATTCCAAGTAAACTCAATTTTTACTGTATTCTCATTAATCATGATTCCCGGATACCAAAAAATTTCTCTTGTACCAAACACACCCTAAGGAAAAACTTCAAAAATCCCCTATAAGTTCCTTTAGAATCACTTATCCCCCTCCTCAAAAATTTTAATCATTTACACCCCTACTTAAAACTTTTTTATCATTTACCCTCCTAACTTGATTTTCCATCCAAATTAAAGTTAACGGTGTTAATTTAAAAAAAAACCCAAAACTACCCTTAAAGAAAAGTAACACACAACACTGTACCTTACCGCTGCAATAGATGGTCATTGAGGAGTGGAGCCCTAATCTTCTGACGCTCCACCGCCCTTGCTTCTGATTAGCCGCTTATATATTTCGGGTTCTAAGAGAAACACACAGCAATCAAAGATTTGGACTGGTAAATCTCCATTCTATCTGAGTATTTGGACTGATATAGGGTCAGGATCATTTTACACCAGTGTAAGTTACACTCTCAATCTTATCCGTTGATTTCATTTATATCTAACGGTTCAAATTTTTTAGTAATGTGAGCCATTGGATATAAGTGGTTCAATGGTCAAGATTGAGTGTAAGACTTCTAACTCTTACACCGGTGTAAGAATATCCTGCCCCATATATATATATATATATATATATATATATATATATACACACACCATTTGCGAGTTTTTGATTCTACGAATTATGTGAAATTTTGAATCTGCGAGTTCTGCGAGACATATATATATATAGACGCTGTTACGAGTTCTTGAATCAGCGTGTATATATATATATTGAATCAGCGTCTATATTAGGGGTGGTAAACGAGCCAGGGGCCTTTGGCTCGGCTCGTAAAGGCCTGAGCTCGTTTAATAAAAGCTCGTGTTAGAACCAGGCTTGAACTTGTATAAAAGCTCGTTTAATAAAAAGGCCTCAGGCTCTAATTCAGAAGCTCGGCCTTAGAGCCTCACAGGCTAGCCTAGTATATAAATATTTATTTATACTTTTTATACTACTTGTAATAACTCTCTCTCATCAATTTATTTCACCCCATTTTATTGATTTAACAGACTTTTTGAATGATTTTGTTCTATATTATGCTATTTGGATATATATTGAATTTATGTATATTTATGGAATTACTAGTGCTGTTCTATATTATCCTTCATCCTCCTTCACACAAACAAACCCACAAAAACTCATTCGTTCCACTGTGCACTGCTCGTTTGTGTCAATTTATTTTTTATTTTATTTTTTTATTTTTATTTTTGTTGGCACTTTTTTTATAATGGGCTAAGATAATATAACCTGTTATCTACCTTCTCTCACTTTAATGTTTTTTATTTATTGTAGACTTTGTAAATTATTGCTGCAAATTGGAAGCTAAGGTTTCTATCTGGAAATTGATTTTTTGTGGAATTCTGTTCTCTTATTTTTATTCTTTAACATGCTAACAGGCTAAGACAGGCTTCACACAGGCTTTTATTTTTTGTAAATAAACCAGGCCACAAGCCAATATTATATTCGTAACAGGTAACAAGCTAAGGCCAGTCGGACACGTTTAAATACAGGCTTGACCCGTTAAGATCAAAGCTCAGCATGGCTCGACCCGTTAACACCCCTAGTCTATATATATAGAAGCGTACGAGTTCTTAAATCAGCGTATAAATATATATACCATTTACCAACGAGTTCTTGAATTTGAATCAAGGATATAACGAGTTCTTAAATTTGAATAAGCGAAATTGCTGTCCAGTTTTTTTTTTTTTTTGAGATTAATATTTTTGAGAGGAGATTTTTTTGAAGCTTGTTGTTATTTTTCCAGATTTTTTGGAATCCCATTTTTTTTTTTGTCCAGACATGTTATCTTATGGATAATAGTTAATGAAATTGGTCCTTTAATTGATTTTTTTGCTGTCCATTTTTTGTACTTGCTGAAAATATTTACACCCTCGGTGCTTTAATTAATATATGGAAGCATTGAAAATTGGTTCATCTTTGACAAACGAAAGGTGAAACATATAGTGGGGCTGGAAAAAAATTACAAGATAACAAAAAATTTCATGTTACTTGAATGGTAGTTTTCAGTAGATCATTGACGATAATTTGTTATCTCTTGCTAGCAATAAGGTGTCGAGGGGTTAATTCTTTTTTTTAAGGGTAGTGTTGGTATTTTTTTAAAAGACTAACACTGTTAACTTTAATTTGGATGGAAAATCAAGTTAGGGGAAAATTTTTTGGAGAGTAAGGTAAGTGATTCTGAAGAAATTTATAGGGGAGTTTTTGAAGTTTTCCCTTAAATTAAATGATTAATTAATAAATTGGTAAAAAAAAATTATATGTATGTATTTTATAAAATTATATAGAGTCAATCCCTTAATTTTGAAAAACACTCCTTTTATTAATGAAAAATATACTTACAATTTTAAAGTTTTTTTTTTCTTTTGAGAAATTTGTCAGCTGGGCTGATCGTTGATGTGTGGAGAGAGAGAAAAAAAATTTAATATTAAAATTATATCTTACTGATAAGATATAATTGTAATTAGTTGCTGTACAAAATCTCTTACGTATAGAAAGGAGAAGTTGGGGACCCTTTATTAATATTATGAATGTTCATTTTCTAGAATTCTTTGTTGGCAAAAAAAATTAATTTATTGTTTTTTAAATAAAAAATTATGAATTTATGGCAGTTTTAAAAATAATTACACAATATCACGTCTAATTTGGGCGTTACCAATCACACCTAAATTTGGAAACAATCAAGAGGCAATCACGCCTAATTTAGGCGTCACTTATCAAGTATTGACACGTGTCACATTTTTTTTCCAACAAAAAAATTAACAATTTAATCGTAAAACTTTCGAAGGCCATAACTTTTGACTCGGGTATCCAATCAGGTAATTCTTTTTTGATTCCACATAACTTTTTGAAATCTACGGAATGATATCTCATTTGATATATTTATTTCTCACAAACACAATTTAAATTTGCAAGAATAGTATATAAGAGCGGTTAAACCCAGAAGCCTGTGAGTTTTGAGTTTGTGATTTAATATAAAATATAAATCAAGATTTGATATGTGATTTAAATTTAAAAAATTAAAAAATTTATTTTTATTATAAAATTTTTTTGGTTTGTGATTTAAATTAAAAATAACACTTATTATTAATAAGGAAAACAAAATAAAAATTTGATTTATGATTTAATCTCAAAAATCAATTTGAAAAATCTGTATTAATAAAGGAAATAATTAAATAAATATTCTAAATCTCTAAAGAAGAATAATTTTATTTTTGAAAAAACGTTCATAAGTCATCATTATTTCAGACCACAAATCAAATCTTTATTTATTTTTTTAATTTAAGTCACAAAGTCAGAACTCAGAGGCTTCTGAGTTTAATCGCTCTTATAATACCATTCTTGCAAATTTAAATTATGTTTAATAAAATATATCAAATGAGATGTCATTGCGTAGATTTCGAAAAGTTATGTCGAATCAAAAAAAGAACTATCTGATTTGGATAATCGAGTCAAAAATTATTGTCTTCAAAAATTTTACGATTAATTTATTAATTTTTTTTTTTGTAAAAAAATGTGACACATGTCAACACCTGATGAGTGACGCCTAAATTAGGCGTGACTGCCTCTTTAATGATGCCTTAATTAGACATGATTGGTGACGCCCAAATTGGGCGTAACATTATGCATCAGATCCGTATTTTTTTAAAAAAACGGTAATAAATACGTAATTAATTTATTAGAAAGCATTAAATTAATTTTTTTTGCCATTTTTTGTTTAACTAAGTTAATTAGTGCTTGGGCGAGAGGGTTTTTTTAGTTATAATTGTAGAAATAATAATAATTAAAATAAATATTTAGCATTTCTCTTATAAATATAAATTATTTCTAACAACTCAAAATGATAACATTTTAAAATTTAGAATAAAATTCTTCAAATACCATCCGTTAAGATAGAGAAATAATTTTTCCTTGTAATAATAATAAAATGAGTTTGATATTTGTCTTTTAAAAGTCACAAAATTATGTCATTTTAAATTAGAAAAACATAAACAATAAAAATTATGTGGGAAGTGAACGAGTGATTCTCTTAATTTAAATTTAAAATAAAAAATATGAATTTGCATTTTTTCTCTCACTTAGGATGATCCAGGATAATTTTTTTTTTCTAATAAAATATAAACGCGTGTGTAGTAATAAGCCATGTAATTATTAAAATTTATTTTTTAAAGATAGGATATTGTAACAATCAATTAGTATTATTATCTCTATCATTATCAATCAATTCCATCGTTAGATCGATTATGTTGATCCAACGGTTATATTTATTTCCATTTTTGTATGATTATGATTCCTCATATTTAATAATTTATAATTATTTTCACATGTGCATGGTTAGATGAGGAATCATAACCATATAAAGATGGATATAAATATAATTATTGAATCAACATAATCGATTTAACAGTGAAATTGATTGATAGTAATATTAATAATAACACTAATTCATTGTTACAGTATCCTTTTCCTAATATTTAATGGCTATATTTTATGATTTTCTGGGTTTTTTTTTTTCTCATTTTAGAAAAAAACAAAAAACCTTTCTTTATGAACTAAATCCAAATAAAAAGGGGCTAGGCCCTCCATTTATACCAAAAAAAAAAAAAAAAAAAATCCAAATAAAAAGAGAACCTAACCGCAGCCAGAAATTGCAGAAGGATTCAGAAGCAGAGAAAACCAAAGAGTACGGTGAAGAAGCAGAGAGGATTCTGAATCCTCATACGCTCATATATATTACCGTAAATGTCCCTCCATTTAACATTATTCTTTTTCTATCTTTTTCTTCTTTTTCCCTTTCTTCTAAACAACTCTCTGTTTTCTTTTATCTTTTTTTGATTTTTTTAAGACATGTTGGGTATCTTATATACAATTTCGCAAAGATAACGATTCTTATATTCTTATTCTTCTGTTTCAAAAAGGGCTTCTCCTTTTAATCGTTAAAGCGGTGCCGTTTTAATTTTGAAGACGGAAGACCAAGCTCAAAACCAAGTGAGTATTAGCATTTTCAATACCCAATTGTTATTTAATCGAGCTTTTTTTTCTTTTTTTCTTTTTTTGGGTTTTGTCTGAATGCTTTTGATTTTAGGCTATGTTACATGTATGCTGAATCGGTTTTGGTGGCCTTTACTGTGATGAAATTGTTGTTTATTCAGCTTGTGGTTTTAAATTTTAGTGTTGTTTAATGGAACCCTTGTTGTTATGCTGTTGCAACTTTTTGCCTATTCTTTGTCAGGATCCTGGAAGCTTCTATTCAATCATGTTCAAACTTGATGTGAATACAGTAGTTTTAATGAAAGCTACCTAATCAATTGAATAATTCAGATCTTTGTATTATTTATCTTTATTTATATGTAAGCAATTGGGTGCTTCCATGTAATGTTGAAGCATCTTGTAGAGCTAAATTCAACTCCTAGAGGGTAAGTTCATCGTGCTTGCTTGTGCTGATTGGTCCTGTTCTCTGCTGAATTTACTCTTCCATTTTCTTTTTGTGCTTCAAGGATTCTAAGACATCAAGTTGTTAGTTTTATTTTTATTTTATTTTCTCCTATTATTATTCTTTATCTTGTAAAAGGATGCCAAATTTTCTTGTTGTATATGTTTTCAATTGGCCATCCTCTGTTTTCCCTGGTGTGCTTTGCATAGGTTTATTTTATATGTTAATTTGAACTTTGAAGTATGTTCTTGATTAATTGACCTGGTTGCCTATTGTATGTGGCTACTTTGTTCCATGCTTTTGAAAATATGCATCGAAAAGGAGCTTATCTCTATAACTCATTCACGTGCATTTCCCTGCTCTTGTGACACCTTTTTTCAATCCCTATTTGCGGTGTGAATGTGAAAATCTTCGTTGGAGCTTGTCAATTACTAAAATATCACTGAATATTTGCCTGAACTAAAGCTCATCTTGCTTGAAGTTTTTTACCTTTTGAGTTTCTTCATTTTGAGTTTTGCGTTTTAGTTGAGTTGTAAGTAATTTGCATTTGTATATTGTATTTAATTATTTATTTTGCGAAGGAACTCTTCCAACCTTGGCTTTAAATCTGTTTTACCATGTTAGTTCGTCTAAATTAGTCAGTCATAGTTTGAATAGGATGCTTCAATCATGGAATTTTAATGGGACTCTTTTTATAAGATATGCATTATATTGTGTAAATTAATTTGTCAATCATAGTGATCATCGTGCTTCAACAATAAAATGACTAGTTTAAACGTTTTATGGTTGACTAGATATCATGTTAACAATTTCATTTACTAGCATATCCTTGCCCTTATATTCCGAATCAATGTGTTGCAACAACATAAAGCTGTTACTTTTATAAGTATCTGAACTAGGATTGCAATTGCAACCAGTGGTTTCCCAAGGCTTTCTGAATTTATGTATTATTAGTCACTATATGTTCTGACCAATTTATATTGTATGGAATTTCATTTCATGGCTTATGTTTTCATAGTCATATTCACTCACTCACCTCAAGTTAGGAAGTTTTTTTTTTTTTTTTTACTTTAAACTGTGGTTTTCATGTTTACTTCCTATAGTTGAGTGTCGAGAGCCAAGTATGCATTGAGTGCCAAAAGGATATATCTTTGGTTTTTGTTTTCATAATCCAAAGGGATTTTCATATCTGCAGACTGTAATGGTGTCCTCCGGTGTCTTATTGTTATGTTGCTTTTCTCTCTGTCTTGTCAATAACGTTTTCCCTGCTAGTTAGTAATTGGAAATATATGTTGTTTAAGCACCAGTGCTTGACGTCTTCTTATTTTGCTATTTTGCTTTCTATTAGCATCTATTTTTAATATAGTTCTGCTACAATTTTACTCAATTGGCTCAGCGTATATGAGATTATGTCTTTGACCCTGATTTTCTGCTCAGATTACTATGGCCATGTTTGAATTATGTTTTGAAATTAATTTTTTGATTTTCAGAACAAAAAATCCATGTGATAAGGCCTGTTTTATAAAAATAATTCTAAAAATTATAATTGTTTTTTAGTTTTTAGAATCAAATTTAGAGGACATGTATTAGTTGTTTTTGTTTTGTGTTTTGACTTTAACTTTTAAAAAAGAAAAAGAGAACACATATTTCATTAACTATTTTACAAAACAATTTTAAGGAAAAAAAAAACAGAACACAATCAAATAGACCCTCTATTGTTGCCTCTGCATTGTAGAGTTCGTTAAATCATCTCTGAAAGATTACTTTTTTGAACTTTTTGTTAGTAATTTGTTATCTCCATCATACTGTGAAAAATTAAGCCATTTATTAAATTGGGCGAACTATAAGAAATGGGAAATTTGTGCGAAGTTCATATATTTTTAATATATTTGATGTTTGATTTAGAAAACTGTTAGCCAAATATTAAAGAATCTTTTCGTGAGCTCTAAGATGATTTATAAAATCATTACAGCTAATGTAGCTCTTAGATGTGTAATTGTATAATGGATGATACAGCTGCTCATAATGGTTTCATATAATGGTTTCATCAAGCGTTGTTTTTTTGACCAGGATTCTTTTAATTTCTTATTATACTTCTGGAGCAGTGCATCTTGGGATCAAATTGTCCCTGATATACTGTACAAATATATTGATGCCTAATATAATATTTTCTTGTTTCTGTTTGATGCTGGGAAGTGATGCACCCGAGCTGACTGACTTGGATTGGACTTTTCTATAATTTATCCCATAGTTTAGAGTTTTTCAATAATTGTTAATTATTTTCCTTTTTGTTATTTTTAGATTACATTTGAGTGTGCGTTGATTGTGTGTTATCTCCTTTGATTATAGTTTTTTACTTTTTTGTTATTTTTATTTTGCTTATTTAAGGCTTGGAGAACCCTATTGTTAGGAGGTTGTTTTTGGTTAATAAAATTTAAGAAAAGAGAAATAGTATTTTCTCGCAATCCTTGTATTTGTTCTTCTTTCTGTTTAGCCAATTGGTTACTGCTTCGGCATTAGGAAGGGTGTATGCTTCTGTTTTCTGGTTTTTCTTCAACTCAAGAAATATTGCATCTTCATTAATATATATATTGCAGATGGAAGCACACAGCTCTCAGTATGGGCAAGTTATTGAAATCAGTGGAGATCTTCCTGATGTAGGAAGAGGAAGTAAGATTTGTGGGGAAGCACCATGTGGTTTCGCAGATGCTGGATCCATCTCTAAGGATTCTGAAGAACGATCAACTTCCATGCGAAAGCTTTTGATTGCAGTGGCCCTTTGTGTTATTTTCATGACCGTTGAATTAGTTGGTGGCATCAAAGCTAACAGTCTTGCAATATTGACTGATGCAGCACATTTGCTTTCAGATGTTGCAGCCTTTGCCATCTCCTTATTTTCTTTATGGGCTGCAGGATGGGAAGCTACTCCCCGCCAGTCATATGGATTTTTTAGAATAGAGATTCTTGGTGCTTTGGTTTCTATCCAATTAATATGGTTGCTTGCTGGGATTCTGGTGTATGAAGCCATTGATAGGATCGTTGCTGGTCCTCGAGAGGTGGATGGTTTTTTAATGTTTCTGGTTGCTGCATTTGGTCTTGCGGTTAACATCATCATGGCTGTGTTATTGGGTCATGATCACGGCCATGGACATGGCCACGGCCATGGACATGATCATGGCCATGGATTTTCAGTGTCTACCCATCATGATCATCATCATGATGTAAAGCATACAAAAGATGAGCACCATCACACTCATGATGATCACACACACCATGACGAAAAGCATCCAAAAGATGCACACCATCATTCCCATGAAGATCACGTGCACCATCATGCCCCTGAGGTTACTGAACCACTTCTAGGTGAATCAAAAGATGGATCTGAGAAGAAGAGAAAATGGAACATAAATGTGCAGGGGGCTTATCTCCATGTACTTGGGGACTCTATCCAGAGTGTTGGGGTGATGATCGGGGGAGGAATCATATGGTGGAAGCCTGAATTGCAAATAGTTGATTTAATTTGCACTCTAATCTTTTCAGTAATTGTTTTGGGAACGACTATCAATATGCTGCGAAACATATTGGAAGTCCTGATGGAGAGCACACCACGTGAGATAGATGCTGCCAAGCTTGAAAGGGGGCTATTGGAGATGGAAGAAGTGTTGGCTGTTCATGAGCTGCACATATGGGCCATTACAGTGGGGAAGATATTGCTAGCTTGTCATGTTAAAATCAGACCTGAAGCAGATGCAGACATGGTGCTCAACAAGGTTATAGATTACATTGAAAGGGTTCATAACATCAGTCATGTAACCATACAGATTGAGCGCTGAGTTTTTATTTTTTTAGCTAGTCATGATTTTGATGAGAAGGATTTAGCTACGACTTTAACGCATTATGTGCATTATGTTCTGGAACTGAACTTTCTCTATGACGATAAATAATGCTTGCATATACTCTTCTTTCTTGCAGTTTTTAAGAGTGCGGATATGAGCATTGAATATTTGCATGACAAACTTTTAGATCAATGTGATATTATGTCAAGTCATTTGAAACTTTATTTGTTACATCTGAAACAAGTTTGCTTTGGTCACTCACGTGCATTATTTTTTCGACACAAAAGGGTCCCCTACCCCTCAATTGAGCAACTGCCATTGTGTTTTGGAGTGTATTACTGACAAATCCTTTGGCGAATAAGAAAAAAAAGATTCTGTAGCCAATTTAAGAAGGGGTAAGAGTTAAATAATTGACAGGCAGCGGTTAATATTAACTAAATGCATGAATTCAACGACGTAAATACTAGAGACAAATCCCATGTTTTGCATGGTTCCAGAGTAAGAGAATGCTTCTGTTTGTAGTCGAAGGGGTAAAAGTATTACACGAGATATTAATTCGTGGATCAATTGGTAAGGGATTGTTTTTACTTAATCAGTGATATCGAGTTTAAGTGTCCGGAAACGCAGTTGTGTTAAAATTTTATAAGTAGAATTTTGTCACAGATATAATTCTACTCAACTTGAATTGAACTAGTCGAGTAATTAATGAATGAATCGATAGATAATATATATATATATATATATATATATATATATATATATATATATATATATATTGTTGTAAATATTAATATTATTTATTTATTTATTATTTGTTGTATTGAGCTTAGCTCATTAGGTCAAGTATTCTAGGTCTTGTATTCTCTATAAATAGAGAACCTTTGTACAAAGTATTTACACAATTCTATAATATATCAGAATACCCTTTTTCAAGTTGGTATCAAAGCTCTCGATCTGAGGGCTTTGCTTCCGTGCATATTGTCTTTCTTTCTTTTTAACAAAACCCTAATTTCTTTGCCTCTTGCCGCCATCAGCCGCCACCGGAAAACTTTTCCGGGGACCTTTTGGACCAAGGGGACCATTGTTGACCTTATTTTTCTCCGTTCTATCATTCTACGCACTGTTCCCCCGCCACAAACGCCCCAAACCCCTCCGACCGCCTCTAATCAGATCTGTCTTCACCGTTTGGACCACTTTCCGGCGACTTTTCAACCGCGACCACCCACAGACAGGTGCGCGCTCACCGGACGACCACGCCAGAAAAATCTCAGCCGAAGAATCCCCTCCACGCGCTCTCACGCGCCACCCCTTTCCCGGCAAGTGAAGCCCACACGCAGCTCCTTTCTCCGGCGCGTGGAGGCGCGTACGGCCGTGTTTTTGGACCGGACCACCACCATTCTTCTCGTCTCCTTGTCTTCTGTCTGGATCTGTGATTATTTTTTTGATCGGAGGTCATTTGATATTCTGTTTGGTTGATTTTATCGCTGGTTGTTAACTTTTTTTATTGAAGAATGGCCGAGCATGATAGTTCTTTGATCTTATCTGGTAAGAGCACACGTTCTATATCTCTTCTTGCTTCTTGCATTGATTTTAAAACCTCGTGGATTTTGGATTCTGGTGCAACTGATTATATGGCTTGTCATACTAAGTTGTTTTGTTCTTATCATCCTACTGTTGGTAGTCATACTATATCCGTAGGTGATGGATCCCATAAATCAGTTATTGGTTCTGGTAACATTCAAATTCAACCTTCCTTGTTTCTTAAAAATGTTCTTTATGTTCCTCAGCTTTCTACTAATCTTATCTCCACTCAAAAACTTACAACTGATTTGAATTGTTCTATCACATTTTTTCCTTCTCATTGTGTTATTCAGGATCTTACCACGAAGAAGACAATTGAGGTTGCTAATGAACAGGATGGGTTGTATCATCTCCTTCCAGACCATGCTAGCAAAAATCAGTTATTAGTGACACGTCATCCTTCTGCAGCAGAGTCTATGATTTGGCTCCATCACAAGCGTTTGGGGCATCCACCATTTAGTCTTTTGAAGTCTATGTTCCCCTCTCTGTTTCTCAATAAGTCAGTTGAGACCTTTCATTGTGATGTTTGTGAATTTCCAAAACACCATCGAGTGTCATTTCCTTCTAGCACTATTAAAAGCAAGGAACTTTTTTCTCTTATCCATTCTAATGTTTGGGGCCCTTCTAAAGTGCACAGTGTTTCAGGTGCAAGGTGGTTTGTTTCTTTTATTGACGATTGTACTCGGGTAACATGGATATACTTGATGAAAGACAAGTCTGAAGTACCAGAGATATTTATTCGGTTTCATCACATGGTTGAGACTCAGTTTGGTAAGGGTATTAAAAGACTCAGATCTGATAATGGTACTGAGTACGTCAATCAATGCCTGTCACAATTCATTTCAGACAGAGGTATGATTCATGAGCTCACATGCGTTGATACCCCTCAACAAAACGGGGTTGCTGAAAGGAAAAATCGTCACCTTCTTGAAGTTGCTAGAGCACTATTTTTCCAGACATCTGTTCCTAGTTCTTATTGAGGAGAAGCAGTGTTAGCTGCAACTTTTTTGATCAACCGTTTACCTTCATGGGTCCTTAACAATATCAGTCCTATTCATTCCATGACTTCCTTCTTTCCTTCTGTTCCCATATTGCAGAGCCTTCCACCAAGAGTGTTTGGATGTGTTGCCTTTGTCCATGTTCATAAACAACATCGGAGTAAGTTGGATCCTAGGGCTCTTAAGTGTGTCTTCCTTGGTTATTCCCCTTATAAAAAAGGGTACAAGTGTTATCATCCACCAAGTCAAAATTTTTTCTGGATGTCACCTTTCAAGAATCTGAATCTTATTTCCTGGGTCCTCATCGTCAGGGGGAGAACAGTTCTTCAGAAGACTCGTCCCCTTCCTTCTTTGAGCCTGGATCAGTCTTCTCTCTACCTAGTGTATCTGCTCCTGATGTGTCAGAACCTTCAAATACACCTGAGATACGGAAAATTTTGACACCTAAATTGGTATATCAGAGGAAGAAACAACTCATATTGTCTCACCAGCAACCTCAATCGTCTGAACCACTGGTAAGTCCTGAATCTCCTGTTTCTTCTGAGTCTCCTGTTTCTCCTTAATCTCATATTTCTGATCATGATGTTAATACTTCTGATGAGTTACCCATTAATGTTGATTCTGATGATTTGCTCATTGCTCTTAGAAAAGGAAAAAGATCTTGTCACAAGAAAACTTGTTCCTCCTGTCCCTCTTGTACTCAATACCCTATCTCCCACTTTGTTTCCTCTGCTAATCTTTCTGTGCAGCACAAAAGCTTTGTTTCAGCACTAGATTCTATTGCAATCCCAAAATCAGTACATGAAGCCTTGAAAGATGGGAATTGGGCTCAAGCCATGCAAGAGGAGATGAATGCGTTGGAGAAAAATAAAACATGGGAGGTTATTGATAGACCCAACGGAAAGAAAGCAGTAGGGTGCAGATGGGTTTATGCCTTGAAATATAATTCTGATGGCACTCTTGAGAGATACAAGACTCGATTAGTCGCCAAAAGTTACACTCAAACCTATGGCATTGATTATGAAGAAACCTTTGCTCCAGTTGCAAAGATGAATACGGTGAAAATCTTGTTATCCCTAGCTGGCCATTACAATTGGGATATAAATCAATTTGATGTGAAAAATACTTTCCTCAATGGTGAGTTAGAAGAAGAAGTCTACGTGAAAATTCATCCTGGTTTTGATTCTGTGAAGGGGGAAAATAAAGTTTGTAGATTAAAAACAGCCTTGTATGGATTGAAGCAGTCACCTCGTGCTTGGTTTGGAAGGTTTACTAAGGTTATGATGACCTTAGGATACAGACAGAGTCAAGGAGATCACACTCTTTTCTTCAAGCACTCCAAAATGAGAAGCTTACTGTGCTCCTTGTATATGTTGATGATATTATTGTCACATGTGATGATTTTGTGGAGAGACAGATTCTGCAGACACGGCTTGCCTCTGAGTTCGAAGTCAAAGACCTTGGAAAACTGAGATATTTCCTAGGGATAGAAGTAGCTCATTCAAGCAAAGGAATTTTTATCAGTCAGAGGAAATATGTTTTGGATCTTCTCAAAGAAGCAGGAAAGCCCGGGTGTAAACCCTCTAATACTCTTATTGAGCAGAATCACAAGATAGGCTTTGAAGAGGAGAGTCCTCCAGTTGATAAAGGAAAATATCAACGGCTAGTTGAGAAATTGATATATCTGGCCCATACTAGACCAGACTTAGCTTATGCTGTTAATGTTGTCAGTCATTTTATGCATGATCCAAAGGAGAAACACATGCAGGCAGTGGGGAGAATTCTTCAGTATCTTAAAGCTACTCCTCGTAAAGGACTGTTATTCCGGCGAGATGGCAATCTCTCTTTAAAAGTCTACACTGATGCTGATTATGCTGGATCTGTGACGGACCTTCGTTCTACCACTGGTTATTGTATGTTTCTTTGTGGTAACTTGGTGACATGGAGAAGTAAGAAACAAGATGTGGTTGCCAGATCAAGTGCAGAGGCTGAATTTCGAGCCATGGCTCAAGGCATTTGTGAGTTACTATGGCTGAAAATTATACTTGATGATCTCAAAATAAAATGTGAGGGACCAATGAAGCTGCTATGAGATAATAAGTCAGCTATTTGTATAGCTCATAATCCGGTTCAACATGATCGGACTAAACATATTAAGGTCGACCGCCATTTCATCAAAGAGAAACTTGATAGCGGGTTGATTACCACACCCTACATTCCCACCGGGCGTCAATTAGCTGATGCATTGACAAAGGGACTTCCTTCAGATAGATTTCAAGAGCTTACTAGCAAGCTGAGAATGATAAATATCTATTCCTCAGCTTGAGGGAGAGTGTTGTAAATATTAATATTATTTATTTATTTATTATTTGTTGTATTGGGCTTAGCCCATTAGGTCAAGTATTCTAGGTCTTGTATTCTCTATAAATAGAGAACCTTTGTACAAAGTATTTACACAATTCTATAATATATCAGAATACCATTTTTCAAGTTATATATGTATATATATATATATATATATATAGGGAAAAACATTTCTCAAATTGCTTGAGATAAATTTATCTCCGGCCACTCCAAAACTACGTCGTTTTGATTATTTATTTCCTTATATGTATTGATTCGCCTTTGAATGGTTATGATTTCCCTTTTCTCTCTCTTCCTTTATCACCATTTATCCATCTTTGTACGGTTACAATTTAGCAGTCGGAGATAACTTAATCGGCAGCCTGAGAAATGATAAGCTCATATATAGATATATGCCGCAATTCCAAGTCTTGTCAGAAATACGAGTTCTCATAGCATCATGAAAAATTGTAAAAGTAGAAGTTATACGTAGTGGACATTGATTACTTAATAGTACAGACGAAGGAAAACATCCCAAACTGTTCCTACCCCAGGAGTGAAGGCATCTACAGAAAATTGTAAAAATATGATGCCGCAATTCCATGTCCTTGTCGAAAGTACGAGTTCTCATAGCATCATGAAAAATTGTAAAAGTGGAAGTTACACGTAGAGGACATTGATTACTTAGTAGTACAGACAAAGGAAAACATCCCAAACTGTTCCTACCCTAGGAGTGAAGGCATCTACAGAAAAATTATTATACTAGAGGTATATGACTACACAATTACAAACCAACAATTAAGATTCTTAGAAATTTAAATGATTTTGGTGTTTCCAAGTTGTAGTACGTGGTCTACACTGTTTAGTAGAAGAGACAAAGGGCACATCCCAAACTGCACCTACCCCAAGAGAGAAGGCATCTACAGAGAGTATACCCCCTGAAACAAGTAGAGAGTTATCAAGTAATCGACTCAATCCTTGTCAGCCTTGTTAACATTTGAGTAGAAAATTGAGGTTCATTGATTGATACAATTGTCATCATTTGAATGTGCTCCAAAACACTCTTGTTCTATGTGAAGTTATGAACACGCAAGTTACTCAGATTATAAGTTGATTGTGGAAAATCAAGTTGTTCTGAGAAAGAAAAATTATACTTGAAGGAAAATGGAAACAGAAATGCTCAATTACTTCATACATTGTAGAAAGGACATACAGGTTTTGGCACCGATAAGAATAAGTAGCTATGGTATTTTATGGTTATATATATAGTAGAAATATTGGTGTGTTGTAAATAATTTATTGAATGTTGATTTCTTAATAAATATTTAAAAAGTTTATTAAATATAAATAACAGTTAAAACCGCCTTATACGACAGAGTACGTGGTTGTCGGACAGTGGACCGCGTGAATGGCTAGACAAGAAGCCAAGGAAAAAAACATAACACACATTGGATTCGTCCTGCACATGGTTGTTGTCTATTATATGACTATACACAAATTGAGACTCAACTTGAGTTGGAGATTTTGTGCAAGATCTTGATTATGTCTTGACAATCAAAAGAATGGATAACGTGTGTAGCTTTTGAGGCCAACTATTGCTGTGCCATTATATATACGTGGTTTATACAAGGTTATCCAAATCTAATATGTTAGCTAAATCAGCTACCGTCCACACTTTTTCACTAGCTTATCAAGAGTGCCAAGTCTACATTGAAGCTCAACTAGATAAAACTTAACCGATCGAGTTATGATTATTGGTGCGTGATTTGTAACATAATGATGATAAGGTAGTCCCACATATTTCCCATACTGACCAAGTTATTTGGCATCCTTTTGGATTGAAGGAAAGGAGCGTAATGAAACAATGTTAGTTGCCAATTGCCATTGTTTGAATTATTTAAAATAAGGTAGAATGAAATAGAACCTAATGGAATCTATTTCATTCCATTTCATCTAATATATTCATTTTTTTCCCTATTCAATTTGGAAGAAAAAATTCATTGGTTCAGGACCACCCACCAATAAGTGGATACTCCCTTTGAAAAATTTGGGACATAGATAAAAATATAAATAAAAGAAAGGAGTAAAGTGAAAATATATATTTTTTCCTTATTTCCATAAAGGGACCATCCACTTGTTGATAGTCCTGGATTACTGAAATTTTTCTCCCAATTTGGTAGTACGAGAAATAAAGAATCACTCTATTCAAGTTTTAAGTCTTACCATTCTGTTTGCTTCTAGTAATGGAATATTGATTTTATTCTCTTCTATCATAAAATATCTAAATAATAATATGATATATATATATATATATAGGAAAAAATATTTTTGCAGTCACTTTAGATAAGTTTATCTAAAGCTACCAATTTATAACTATGTTCTCCCAGGAGAACATAGTTATAACATTAAAGTTGTTTTTTTTCTTTCTCTTTACATCAGCAGACAGGTTCTGAAAAAAAATCAACTTTTAATGTTATAACTATGTTCTTCCGGAAGAATATAGTTATAAAGAATAGCTGTAGATAAGCTTATCTAAAGTGGCTGAGAAATGTTTACATATTCAATCATAACGTTGGTAACTAATCACAGAAAAGTGGCACTTGCTTAGAAACTTAACTATCAACAAAATGATTTCGATTGAATGTTATTGAAGTGAATAGGTCTAAACTGGTTAGTGATCTTGCCATAAGTTGGGTTCTATTAAAACAAAACTTAGGTCCAGACACAATCGATGCTAAAATGGAAGCCTAGCTGGTGGCATGAGGCCAGTGTCCAAATTTTTTATTTTTTATTTTTGGAAAAAGACCAGAGTCCAAAATTTGATCGTTTATTAAAACCAAAAACCACAGCTGCAATGCACATGTTATGATGTAAGTGAGACAAAGAACTTTTGTGGCGTATTTGTGAAAGGTGGATATTAACCAACTCTTATTAGTCTTTTCTGGACGACAGAACTTTTGTGACGATAACAAATGCAAAAATGCTTGATAGAAACTGTTCGCTTTATGCAGCAGCTAAATGAAGCTTACAAGAGTTCATTCAAGGCAAAGGGAAACAGTTCATATTAGAATAGCAATAGTTTTCACATCGCCTCCTATTACTTGATTCCTCAGTTAACTTTTATTTGTCTTTTGAAATTTCTTAGATATGATTTAAGAAAATAATTGAATAATAGTTTCGCTTTTTGTAAAGAACCATCTCAATCCAAAATCTTAAGTGTTGGGTGAAGATTTTTTTTAATAGTTTATATTAGTCTGTAACAGACTCCCTCACACAAGAGCTCATTCCATAACACAAGAGCCATTTGGACTTGAAAGTGGAGGGCGGTGAAGATTGAACTCGTGACTTTATAGTAACTGAAGCTCTAATACCATGTAAAGAATTACTCTTCAAACCAAAACTTTAAAAAGTTGGACGAGAGCCTTTTTAATAGATTATATTATTCTCTAATACATTTGAGATTTGACTGAATTATACTACATTAAAATATTATTATCATTTTTTTATCACTTTTTTAATACAAAGGGCGAAGTTAAAAAAAGTTAATTTAAAATTTATTATTTTATTTTGAAATGACAAATAAAATATATATTTTTTCCTAAAGAGACAGATGAAAATAGACAAAGGAATATTATGTTCTTGATAAATTATAAAGGAAGAATGTATTTTGATAGGAAGTATTAATGGATACTGATATTTAGGATGAGTTATCAATCATATATTACTCATTAATTATTTAATAAAATTTTAAATATTTTAAAACCAACAAGAAATTAATCTACTAGAAAATGAAATGAAATTAAAGCCCGTAGCTAGTTAGAATTTGAAGTCATTAAAGATCTATAGGGGTGTATTGGATTGAGATTTCAAAGGATTTTAATAGATTATTTTTGGACAAAACAATTCGTTGATATTCGATTAGGATTTTAATGGATTGAAAAAAAGTCACGTGGTATTCAATTAGGATTTTAAAGGATTATTTTAGAATCCGTCCAAATCCGTTGGTATTCAATCAGGATTTTAAACAATGGAATCACAATATCGTGGTATTCAAAAATCCGACGATTTTAATGAATTTTCTATTGGTGTGGATTTCGTGAGACTTTTTAGTGAAAAATATAAATAAGATGTCTCTCTCACAATCTCACTCTAACCCCTAGGATTTCTTGAGATTATTTTATTGCAGTGTTTTCTTCTTCCTTTAGCAGGTTGATTGCTCGAAATTGGGTTCCGTCATGAGAGCTTTTTCAAAACTAAAAAAAAGCATATTTTTGAGCGATTTTCATCACAAAATAACCCAGAAACAACAAACCAACGAGATTTTAATATAATTTATCTAAAAAATAACATATTTTTGAGAAATTTTAGAAGTTTAAAAAGTGATTTTTCAAGCTATGGTCGCAGTTTTTTTTGGCACAAAAACGTGTAATTTTTGTATTAAAAATAACATAAAACGGTGAAAAAATAGCACGGGGAACTAAAACCCTCGAACCAATTTTCGTTTTACATGAATGAAACAATATCAATTTAAAGAAAGATTGAAACTTTCACAATATGAACCTTATATTTCGTAACAATACATTCATGAATGAAATTCTTTCACTATAGGAAACGATTTCAAATAATTTTTGTGTCAATAGATAACTAAAAACTTGTTTCTCAAAAGTCCCAAAGCAATTTAAGGTTTCAATGTACCGAATGAAAAAAATTTGAGAAATTTTTTAAACTTTCATGTAATTAAACCCAAAATTTCAGATTCAAAAATTTCTTAGAATAGTCAATGAAAATATGCATATAATATATGGTTAGAAAATTCTCATCACGTAAAACAAAATCCCCAAGGTTTTCAAGATCAATTGCAAAAAATTTCAAACAAAATTTTATCATGAACTTTAGATTCTATTTGCAAATTTAGAATTATTTTTATAATTAAAAAAATTGGGTCTAATCATATATGCATAGCTTTGATATCAAATGAAGAAGATAATTTTCAACCTATTAGATATGTGAAAAGCTGTTGTTCAGTAATTTTGAATGTTTGTTAAAAATTATATTATGTTTTACTGATTGAGAAAATTATATTAGGTTTTACTTTTTTTATTATTAATTTCATTGCATTTCTTTGTTATTTTTTTATGGAAAAGATTATACTTACAACCTATTTTTGTTTACAGCTATATCTTAACCGTTGATTTCCATCAATCAATGGTTATTATTTTCGCAAATCAAACTCATTAATTAATATATAATTTGCAATGAATGATAACCGTCGATTGACGGAAATCAACGGTTAATATATGGTTGTAAAAGGTTGTAAGTATAACCTTTCCCTTTTGTATTGACTCTTGTAATTTTGAATGTTTGTTAAAAATTCATATGATATTTTAAAATCTTATAAATCCATATTGTCCTTTCAAATCTTATAAATTCTATTAAAATTCTTTAAAATCTAATCTTATGAAATTTTGATTGTAAAAAAAGTCTTTTAAAAAAGTCTATAAAGTCTCTCCAATTCTAAATAATCTTTTAAAATCTATAAAAAAATTTAGCTCAAAAAAATATTTTAAAATCTTAATCTAATACACCCCCCTTAAATTATATGTGAAAAATTAGCACTTCCAAAAGAAACGGGAGAAGGATCATATTCACAACATCCACATTAATGTGATAATAAAAATAAAGGACATTTTTTTTTACCAAAAAAATAAATAAAGGACATATTTTCAACAAAAAGAATAAAGTACGTATTGATTTGGCTATATAATAAATAAAAATATATTTAAATATATTATCGATTTATTTTTTAATAATTTAATTTTAGTATATTTCAAGATTTTTTTTATTTGTTAAATTCAATTCGTTTATTTATTTATATTGCAATATATGCTTAACCCAATAGCCATTGTTGCACCTTTTTTTTTTTTGATAATCTCCATTCTTGCACTTTTATAAGAACATCAGGATATATACCTAATAATAGGTCTCGCATGAATTTTCCTTGTATTCTTAAATTACAGTGACAATACTTGACAACCGCTTAAAAAAATGTAAAATATTGTAATTTAAATATAAAAATATGAAAATGTAACAATTTAGAACTAATTTACGAATTTATAGCAGTCAATTTGTGCACAACTGGTTGCTCACAAAATTAGGCATGACAGGAGGCCAATTGTGCCTCGTTGATCACGCTTAAAATCAACATGATTGCCTGTGAAACGCGCCCCAATTTAAGCATGATTGATACTTAGTTGTGCATGATACTAGACGCAACTAGTTGCTTTAGGGTTGAGCCAAGAGGCATCATCGTATTGTTGTGCATGGATTGGTCGCAATATATGCTAGGTTAATTGCATTCCATTTTAGGCGCGACGGGAGGGCAGTCACCCATCTTTTTATACACAATTGGTTACACCTAAAAGGAGGCAAAATTGTGCTCATGTCACGCCTAAAATAGGACATAACTGATTGTTATAGATTTGTAAATTGTTTTTAAATCACTATATTTTCACATTTTTTTATTTAAATCACAATATTTTTTTACCCTTAACAACCACTCATCTTGCTTTTGGACTTGTACGTAGGGCTATACATTGGTCAGGTCAAGTCGAATTTTTGTGCCGACTCGATCCAGCTTAGTTTTATAGGTCAAGTATTTTGATCCAACCCAATTTAATTTGATCCAAGTCAGGTCTGACCAGATTTGAATTTTGTTTGAACTGGTTCAGAACGAGATCAAATCTGACCTGACTTGGTTTCTGAAGTGGGTCTGACTTGATTTCAAAATCGGGTCAAATCCGACCTGACCCACTTTTGACTTGGTTTCAAAACTTGTTTTTTATTTGATTTTTTTATAGTTATTGATTTAATTTTTAAACTCAAGTAATTTAATTATTTATTTGTTTTAAAATATATAAATTATATAATAAATTTGATATTTGTTGATTAAATACCAATTCTTCAAAAAATACGTGCCAATATTACTATTCCATGGTACTAATTAGTGTCATGGGTAGCTCATTCTATCTCATAATTGATATTTGCAATTAGCAATTATCATGATTTCATTGGATTACCAAAAAGCTCCAAATTGATGATAAATTAAAAAAAAAAACAATCCAAACGTAAAATTATTCCAAAAATATCAGCGTAAGGATTCCATTTACTTAATGTAAGAAATTAAAATTAACATATGTTTACAAACAATATGACTAACTCTTATTTAATCAACACTAGTGTGTGCAATCTATCTCATTTCTTGACTATCCCATGGAATCTTGGAGGCTTATAGCACATAAAATCTTCAGGTAGACAGAATAACTATTATCCTATCACAGGTTGTATCAAAATCAAAACCTGTAAATTTATAATCCCTTCCGGATTCAAAGTCACTAGATCAGATATATTTTCACATTGATTTCCAAACACACAAGTTACCTTGGCTCGCATTCCAACACCTCAACAAGCTTGTTTTCATTTTTATCGGGAGAAGAGAGAACATAAGCCCCAAATTACATTACTGTGATTTTTGGTTTTTTTTTTTTCACAAAATAGGCCTAGGTCAAGTTTTAAATCAATGGGTTAATTATTAAAACAAGTCAAGTCTAAAACTGACCCAAATATAAGTGGTTCAATATTTAACCTAGTTTAAAAAAATAGATATTTATGGATTAGATCAAGAGCAAGACAACTGAAATAGTTTTTTTGCACACCCCTACTTGGACGTTATGCTATTAGGTTTCACATTTTTTTTTGGTAAGCTACTATTAAGTTTCACATTAATTATACTGTATACTTAATTACGGGGAGTTTGACAGTCACCTACTTTCTTTAATTATAGGCGAGGAATTAAAAAGGTTACAAACAAATTAAAAATCAAAACTCGAAAAAAAAAAATCTTTTTCTTTGTTTAACCAGAAGGTTATAATCAATCTCGTTGGAGGGATGAAAATTGTAATGGACGTCAAAATCAAATAGGTTAAGGACAGTGTTATCATGGTTTTACATGAGGCTTGGTTTTGTACTTGCACGGTTGCACCCCCATGTGCACTGTAAATTGACAAGTAGAACTCGATGTAAGGAGGGGATGGCCTCGTGATAAAATTGAACTGTCAGCAATTTTAAAAAAATTGCAAAAATTGGTAATTAAATTATATATTTGATTCATTTAATCTATAAAAAAATGAAGGATAAGAGAATTAGTGAAAAATTTGTTGAATAAGTTCAAAATTAATAAAAATTGATGAAGAACCAGTTATTTATTTATTTATTTTTTAAATATTTATAATTTTAACAAAAAATAATTATTAAATAAATTTTTAAGTCAAGTTATACAGATAACATATTAGATCAACTCACACGGTCCAGAAAAAATTAATATTACACGCAATCTTAATCGTTGTTCTTATTTTAATTTAGCAACATATATAATTAATAAATTTGAATAATTAAATACAATCGCAATCAAGATTTAATAATGGAGTTGTAAGTTGATAGTTTCCAACTTTCGTTGTATTTTTTAAAAATCTTATTTAATTAAAATGTTTATAATTTTTATAGTTCACTATATATTTTATTAGTTAATATTAAAAAAAATATTTAACTATCGCCAATTTAATAATAATGTAATTACAATTAGAATTAATAAACCATAAATCACTTTCTTCGACAATTCAATAACCAATCTAATATTATAAAAATTGGCTCTGAACTGTGAAAGAACGATGATTTAGGAGAATGAAAACTGTTAGGAAAGTGTTACAAGTCCCACATTGGTTGTATAGGAAACTAATGTGGGGTTTAAAAGGCTTTGGGCACTCTCACCCTTTGAGCTAGCTTTTGGGGTGGTGACCTCAACCTCAAAGTCCGTAACAATTGATGCTTTCATTGAGAGTTGAGACCACGGAAAGGGCTACCTATAGGCTGGATTAAGGTGTCTTTGGGAACTGAATACTGATAGGTGAGTGAAGCCGCCGGGGGAAAGGGCTACTGTCGGGTCAGTGTCGATAGAGTGAAAGCCGCCGTGGACGTCGGCCCTTAAAGGGAGTGGCAATGTTACAAGTCCCACATTGGTTGTATAGGAAACTAATGTGGGGTTTAAAAGGCCTTGGGCACTCCCACCCTTTGAGCTAGCTTTTGGGGTGGTGACCTCAAGGTCCGTAACAGAAAGCTTTTTCAAAGCACCCATTTGTATGGGCGCCTCTTATTTAAAAGATGATATTTGGATTAATTTTTTTTTTTTTTTCCTCTGTACAATTTACACCTACTCTCTTTTGTTTTAATTGACCCATCACACTAAGTTAGTGGTGCGATGAAAGTACCTCAAAAATTTCAAATTTGTAGATAGACACATAAAACTTGTGTTCATAATCTAGTATAGAGTAAAAATTAATTTTAGTTGGAAAAAAATAAGAAGAGAGATGAGAGAAAAAGCGAAACAATGATACTAATAAATATGACCTGAGTTAAGCAATTTTGTTTTTATGTGTAACTAACATAACTTTTTATAGAAAATTGTAAATGATCCATCCTCACAAGAGACCACACAATCCATGGAAGGCCTTTCCAAAGCCTTCTAATTTTTTTTTTATTTTTATTTTCTTCTATCCTTGTCATATGGAATTATTATCAAACACATGGATCAATTGATAAAGAATTAGTCTAGCTTAATTACTGATTTTAAATTTGAGTCTCGGAAAAACAGTTTTGTTAAAATTTGATAAAGACAGTTTAGTGACTATATGATACTACTAAGCTTGAATCGAATTACTGTGAGTAATCGAAAACCCAATTGATAATATATAAAGCAAAAAAACAAAAAGAGAGAGAGAGAGAGAGAGAACACAAAGTGATGGGGGAGAGTCCCACAACTGTGTCCAGCGCCAATAATGCTTGTAAACAAGACAACCCCAGAACCCCTCTCTTTCAAGTGTGTGCATCATCTGCTAGCACATCCCTTCTAACCTCACTTGAGAACTTTCCACCTTTCATTTCTTACCACTTCCTTCCACTCTTTTCTTTGTCTTTTTTATGTTTAAACCACAATCAACCGTTTTGAACCATTGTTCTGTTAGTTTCCACTTCTAACACACATTCTCTCCCTCTCTCTCTCAATCTGTTCACTCGTGACTTTGAGAGTTGTTCCAAGCACAGCATTTATTACTACATTCTATATAAGAGAGTATCACAGGCATCAGAAAACAAAGGAATAATTGCGGGGGTGATACTGATATGGGGTCTTGTTCTGCTTCTTCTTTGGTATTACATTTATTACCATTCTTTTGTTAGTATCAATACCATACGGAATGTTGGTCACCCTCATTGGGGGCTAAGAGAGCTAAAGCATTTAAGTTAATATACTTGGATTAGCTTTGATGGAGAGGCTTCAAGGACCCTTCAATTCCTGTGTATGTGTTACTTTCCTAGTTTTACATCATTCCCTTCCTTTTTTCTTCATTTTTTCTTATTCCTCCATTTCCCATTTCTAGAATCAAGATAGGTACTACATTTACTCCTGAAAACGCTTGCATTAAATGCTTTGATTCTATTTTCCTGAAAGAAAAAAAATAAAATTATATCTGCCCTGCTTTCCCTTTGTTGATATTCCACTTCAGTTCTTCTTTTATTGCTCTCTTTTCTGCATAGACTTACCCCTTTTTCCATTCTGACTCAACCCCAACCCAAACCCCATTAATGGAAGCATATATTCCTTGCTTCTTTTGAATTAAGTTGGGTATGAAAGTGAAATCCAACCGATACTTCATTTTCTTTTGTTCCTATTTTTTTTTTTTTCAGGACACATTTTTGTTCTTTGTGCTTAATTGTTTTTTCTTGCAGTTCTTTGGTGAGCATTTTGAAGTGAATTGTTTGGAGCAAGGTTTTGTAGATGCAGAAAGCTTGAGACTTGAGGAGGAAGAACAACTTCTGATATCAAATTTAGAGGATAACATGCCATTCCTGCAGATGCTTCAGAGTGTGGAATACCCAGAGTTTTTCCCTTTGAAAGAACCAAGCTTTCAAACACTTCTGAGGCTGCAGCACCTGAAGAAACCATGGGAAGGGATAGCATATATTCCCACAATGGAGACACAAGTTCAATCAACAATGGAGCTTGAGAGCTGCGTGACTCATGACATGTTGGAGATGCAGTCACCAATGAAATCCGAAAGCAACGAGCTTCAACAACACCCACGTTCAGTTTCATGTGTTGAGAAAGTGAACTATGAGTGCAACCAGGAACCGATAGAAACAGTTAACAACTCACAGTCATGCTCCAAATCTCAGCTAGTCACAAGGGAAAGGAGAAAGCGAAAGAGAACTAGACCAACCAAGAACAAGGAAGACATGGAGAATCAACGCATGACTCACATTGCTGTTGAACGAAACCGAAGACGCCAAATGAATGACCATCTCAGTGTTCTAAGGTCCCTGATGCCCGCTTCCTATATTCAAAGGGTATGCAATCAATTTTTCTGAAATATGGAACCAAATTGCCAAACCCATTTCTTCAAAGTCCCTTCTTTTGCTTTCTTCATGTTAAAAATCCAATCTTTTTCAGTGTTGTATGCTCAAAATTTATTTTTATTTTTACTTTATATTGATATTGAGCTGTTGTTCATGGGATAGGGTGACCAAGCTTCAATAATTGGAGGTGCAATAGATTTTGTGAAGGAGTTGGAGCAATTGCTTCAATCACTTGAAGCACAAAAAAAGATAAGAAAGAATGAAGAGGTTGGTTATTCCAGTAGGTCTTCTAAGCCATCATCATCATTGTCTGGTTATGGATTAAGGTCATCAACATCAACTGAAGAAGTAAATTGTGGGGATGAGGTGAAAGCAGAAAACAAGTCAGATGAAGCAGACATAAAGGTTACCTTGATTCAAACCCATGTGAACTTGAAAATTGAGTGCCAAAGAAGGCCAGGGCAATTGATAAAGGTAATTGTTGCTTTGGAGGATCTTAGGCTAACCATTCTGCACCTCAACATCACCTCATATGAGGCTTCTGTCATGTACTCGCTTAACCTCAAGGTATTACTCTGTCTTTTCACTTCAATTTAATTTTTCTTTTTCTTTTTTTTTGTATGGTCAACTCACCACATGAAAATGGAATCAAGTCAGCATACTGTTCTATTCTGACTTGCAATCTAAGCAAAACCTGGCTCCCCTATTTCCAACATATTCTATGGTTATAAATTTTAATTTTTTTGATAAATTACTATTTAACATTAATATATTCATTTTACTGTACTACCGTTACACTATATTTTTTTATTTTGGTGATGAATAATGGACTTGGCGTGTTGTGGGGCTGCAGATTGAAGAAGACTGTAAGCTAGGATCAGCAAATGACATTGCAGAAGCAGTTCATCACATATTTAGATTCATTAATGGTTAGCTAAAGTCAACAAGATTTAACCTTAGGGAGTCTTTAGTGGAGGAATAAAGGACCAAACATGGCAAGGAGGGTGGCGGAGTGACTGGGAAACGGGGAACACAGGGCACACATCTCTTTGTCTTCATATCAATGTGAGGTGTATCATGGTAGGTAGATCAGAGATAGATGGTACTACGTGAGGATAGGACATAGGCTATTTTCCTACTCGAATAATTTCTGTACGTTCATTTAATCAGAATGCTAGTATTGCATAATTTGTATTTTTATTTTATTCAAGGTTGAATTCATATTATAGGCTGTTCTTCCAAATGTTTAAGCGGTTAAGGAATGAATTATTTCTTTAACACACCTCTCTGGTAAGAGTTTTCTAGTCTTAAAACATGAATATTATACAAATTTATTTAATTTCACTAAAAAACAAGAATGATGACGATTGAACTCATGATTATGTAATTATCAAACTCTGATACGATGATAAAACCATTATATTAAATCTAACAACAACATTAAAGGGAATAAATTTATTGCCAATTACATCAGTAATTATTGGTTAATGTGCGTTACTCATTTGTTCATGAGAATTTGGGGTGATGTATTGTGGTATGGTGATGGCCGGTGGGGGATAAAGGGTAGGGCCCAAGATGTCTCCATGGGAAGGAGGACCCACTTTGAAAATTTTGGAGTTCTCATCAATACAATTATACAAGTAGGGGAATGATGCTTCTGCCTTCTCTTTTTGTGTTGACTTTGCATGATGGCCGTACACTTGAAAAGATGTTTCATACTTTATGTGTATGCTCACTTTCTGATTGGTTCTTTTTGGCCTTGAGTTCACGGCAGCATGGTACAATTAGCCGGGATCAAACAATAAATAAATAATCAAGTAAATAAAGCAGTGAAAGGTCCTCGAGGAACTAACCAGATTGCAACCAAGGATTTACTTGAATAACAATTATTACATCACTTAATAAATTAAGAGTTTTATTTATCCTATTTTGTTGGAGATAAATATATCCTATCTTAAACACATGATGTAGTGGGACTTACTATTCATTAAAAAAAATGATGGTACAATTTTTTATACGAGAGAAGCATAAGATAGTTATCTTGTTTAAAATGAGACAATGATTTCTTATTCTATAGACACAACAAGTGGTAGGTTCTACCACTTTAAAAAAATAAAAAATAAAAAGAAAATAGACGGATTTTGATATCTCATAACATAAAAAAGTAATATCCAAAAACATGAGAAAATAATTTCCTTAATACAAAAGGCATTTCTGAGAGAGAGAAAAACTAATAACATGAGGATCCACTTCATTTTTTCTATACTGGCAGCACAAATGTTTTCCCCTATATTTATGTATAGAAATACAGATAAAAGTAAGCTAATAATATATGAAAAAAAACAAGTATTATGTTGTAGAAAAAATCTTAAGTCAATTCATAGAGACAATCAATTGTGAGAGTCATTGTTTTTAAAATAAAAGAAAAATAAAAAATTGATGAATCCACTTTTATGTATATGTAAAAAAATTAGTTGTGTTATGCGAAAAGAAAAAAATATTACCCATAATATATTGCCTTTGATAATAGCTGTTGTAGGTTATAATGTGAATGCTACCTCAACATTCTCCTTGAAAAGACAGAATGTACTTTATAGTTGTATTGGAATAATATTATACTCAATGCTACCTATGGTTATATAAGCTGTAAACAACATATCTATAACCTATATATGAAATTACATAAAATAATATTCAAATCTTGAATTTCTCAAATTCAAATGAACTTTATTCTCGTGTTTGGAACCAAAAAGAAGTTCACGAATCCTTGTCCCAATTTGTAGTAGTTGACATTATATTGTTGTACCACCATATATATGCTAATAAAAAAGAGTTAAAGCAATGGTTTGTGAGAGAAAGACCACATGTCAATCATGTTGATACTTGTTTATTTCAATTTTTATATATTTCCTTTTGAAACTGGTAAAATGGAGTCTTACAATTAGAGCATTTCGAAACAATAGCGTTACTTTTTTGTATTTTCTTTCCTCTTGCAATTCATATTAACGAAGATGAGATTGAAGTAACAGCAGCATGCCATATAAGAGCGCTCTTTTAAAATTAAAAGGCTTCTCTTTTCTCATGTCACATGAGATATCATCTCTCATGTCATAGACACAATAAGTGGTGAGACTCACCACTTATTTAAAAAGAAGAAAAAACTAAAAAGATAGCACGAATTTCGATGTCTCACAACATGAAAAAACTATCTTCTATTACATAAGAAAATGATTTCCCTTTTTAAAATCACCGGTACACCCATTTACTTAAAAAGAAAAATTTGTATTCTATTTTTGAAAAAAAAAAAATTCTATCATATCATCAAAATTTTCAGATTTGAAAAACGGGTGTTTCAACTTCGATACAACCATAGTATTAAAAATTTATCCTCATTTCAGGAGGGACACATAATGGTACTCTCCTTGATTACACTGCCATATTTGAAAATGGAATTTTGCATAAAAAAACCGTCCGTAAATTTTCTTTTTTGCCCATTATCATCGATCATTCCAACACCAATAAGAAAAAAAGGCAAAAAAATAAGAGTGAAATGGTGGAAAATTCCTTAGTGAAAGGTGTTTGACAAGAAGATGCATAAAGGAAAGTGGGGGAAAGTCAAAATAATGATGAAGGGCAATCCCAATCCACAACCCCATACATAACATGAGAGACAAAATTATATTATTCATTTGTCTCTCTCACAAAAGCAGAACCCATCCCTATGTGCAAATGTGTCAGAAGGACAAAAATACCCTCTCCTTTCATGGTCCAGCCCCAGCCTTTTAGTCCTATTCATTTTCGGTCCCCGAGTTGCTAGTGCCCTAGTGGGGTACCTCTCTTTCCCATTGTTGATGGCTTGATATCTTGCTTTTTTCTTCCATCTTTAGCTTTTCATTTGTGTCCCCAAAGGGTAGAAGGTCTGTCCCAATTAATTTAGAACTCGTGTGAGACCATGCCACTAGCTTAATTAGCTTCACTCTTTTTGTTTCTCTCTCGATTCATGAATCATGATTAATTATAAAGATATTTTGTAACAAGTTAACAACTACATAGCAATCGAACTGCATTATCAACCACAAAATAAGATACTGAATTATATTGACTATATTCGTGCTTAATTTCAATCGCATGAATTAGACATATAGAACATGTTATCTAAAGTTCATCGTTGGGTTATACAACTCTTATTATACTACTTATCAAATTTTTTAATCGATAATTGAAATATTTAAGCTTTGAGTTGTGGTACCAATGTCCTCGGGCAACAACACCAACCTTGACATCCATGAACATGGAACATTGGTCAGAAGTTCTTGGACTAAGCGATTGTTTTATTGGAAAAGAAGAGACATCCTTCGAACTTCCCGCCGAGTCTCGCATTTTCATTCTTATCATTAGCATGATTCATGTAGAGCTTATTCTAAGGATATTTAAGAAGAGCACAATTTTTTATAAAGTAAAAACTTCTTGTCAATAATTAAATCAATAAGCAAACGGAAGTTAAGTCAAGTATTCAACTGATAAGATTGAAGAGTGTTAGAAAAAAAAATCTTAAGTTTGATTTAAGTTAATAAATTTCTGTTGTTTGGTAATTTTTCCTTATGGCATGCATGCCTCTTATTGATTGCATTTCATATAAATTAACGTAGATTTTTCTTAATTATATGGCTTGCATGCATAACATTGCTCAAACTCATTGTGGGCCTTGGTTTACTTATGATACGATAACGCCAACACATATTGCTAATGGTTTGGACCAAAATCACAAGCAAAAGGCAATGAGTTTTACTTTTACCTCTGGGGACCGCACTACTTCCATTCTATCAGAACCAAAATCTAAACATCATTGGCCTACGCCAGTATTATTATGCTTTGCTGCTTGGTTCGTCCACGGTTACGTGACTATATGCATAATGCATGTATAAGATACGTCCCTCACAGGTGATGGGGATGGGACAGTAGTGCATGAACATATATAAATGCCAAAAATCATGTTCCATTTTTTCTTCTAGGAAAAAAAAAAAATTAATGATGTTGTTTTCTGCATCATTTATAAAATTTCATTTTTTAAAAAGAATAATTATATATAGACTAACATTTTGAGTTGAATTTTTTTAGAATTTAGATATCAGACTCGAAAATAAATTTTGACCTATTGAATTATATATGCAACAATACCGAACGAATTAAATTATAATAGCTCAACATATTTTTTTTGAGTTTTTTGGAGTTACCCAACCCTAATTATCTCTTTGAGACGAGTTGGCTCCCTCCGGTATCCCCACGAGCTTCGACTCTTTGAGCCGGCTATGGGACTAATCCGGAGTGCGGGGGAACAGTGATGGCTAAAGGTTCAACCCCCTCCCCTAAGTTAAAACATTTTGTCAATCTTAATCATCCTGTTATATGTAAAAATATTAAAAAATGGGTTTAATCTAGGGTCACATTAAATTTTTTTGTCTATAACTTGTCTGTGAAAATTTGACTTCTGCCATGTTTGTAGTGACTAGTGAGTTTGGTAGTGCGTGTCCTTATATTGGTAGCTAGGATATAAGGGAGAAGGCTGTCAAATATGAAGTCATCTACATCTGCTCTTCTTGATAAGTGTTTTGACAGAGTTACCAAAATATCTTCATAAGTTCCAAGGCTAAGAGAGGAAGCAAAGTTGGAAATTTGGGTAAACAAATGTCGTACCATATATATACCACCACTACCAACGAAAGCCAGATCTAGTTGTCTTAGGTGCTTCAAATTCCAAAGACAACCTTTTCACCTATTCAATCAAATTTACTTTGGCCTCTTCAACCGTACAGATCATGGTGAAAAGTTAAATAAATTAAAGAGTAAATATCATTTTTGGTCCTTAGCAAATTTTACGATATCTGTTTTAGTTATCAATAAATAAAAAAGCTATATTTGTGATCTCTAAGAAATTTAAAGTGAACCTATTTTAGTCCTTTTGAGAGATTAATATAGGACTTTTTTAAATTTGTAAAAGATCACGATTTCAACTAAATAGTTCATTTTGAATTTCTTAGGATCACGAATAGCCTTTTTATTTGTTAAGGACTAAAACGGGCATCGTGAAATTTATTGAGGACAAAAATGTATTTACTCTAAGTTAAAAATGTCAAGAACTTTAAACTTTTGTTTTGATGTTATATATACGAAAAGTAATATTTTCCGTTAATAAGAGATAATTTTATTTTTTACACACATATAAAGATATACATGATTTATATTTTCTTTTTCTTTTTTCTTTTTCTTCTCCTCACATGTCTCACATGAATCCATATATGTTTATATATATGTAAGAGATAAAATTATTTTCTACAATATGAGAAATATTAATCTCTATATATACAGATATAAAATAAGGAATATGTCAAATAGTCGGCTCAAAAATATTGGAAACATGTTTCTTATATTATATGAGAAAATTTTGTATCATGCAACACACACAAAAAGTGGATACAACTCACTAAGAAGAAGAAAGAAAGAAAAATCTCATTCACTTTTTGTGTCTTATGCAATATAAAAAACACATTTTCCATATAAAATTCAAGCAACTTACTTACTGTAACAAATGAAGTTATGACCAAATGATGATAGCTAAATTGACATATAAGAGTTGAATAAGTGAGATGAGAATATATGTTCAATTTTCTTCAATATTATTTCTGAGAAGGATTTAAAATCTTAATTTTGAATTCATTTCAAATTTCAAATTAGTCCATAAAAAATTTATGAATTTACAGTATTTAAAAGAAAAAAAATGAAGTTCTGAGATGTGATCATAAAGCCAATACAAATAGGTCTTAAATGCAGCGGGCCTTTTGTTTTTGTTTTTTGTTTTTATTTTTGTTTTCTTTTGTCTCTGTGTGAGTGTGATGCGTCTTTGACTCTGGTTTGGGGGGCGATGTGAATAGGTGCATGTGGGGAAAAGAGTTGGAGAGGTCAGAGATTCGAATCGTAAGGTATGCAGACCATTGACAGAAGACAGAGATCTTCTCTGAGACTACTCATACTATACGGTTTTAAGAAACCTGTGCTCTCAAGTTTGTGTGCTATTCGAAGCATACATTAATCGAAATCGATTAGGTTTCGGATATCGGTTAATATTTACAAATAGTAATAGTAATAATAAACAATGACAATATTAGTATAAATAATTAACAATAAATTTAACATAAAAATAAAATAACAAAAACAACTAGTAATAATAATAATAAACAATGACAATATTAGTATAAATAATTAACAATAAATTTAACATAAAAATAAAATAACAAAAACAACAATATATATTTAAAAAAATATTAAATTAATTTAAAAGTACTAGAATGTACATAAAGAGATACAAAAAGGATTTACGGTAAAAAGTTATCTAAATACATTTCACTTAATAATGTCTGTCTTTCCTTTTATTATGTGAAAACCTGGACTGCTGAGACTCTGAGTTACAAGTAAATTAAGCTTTTGATGTGATGGATTGATGGGCTTGTTAGATGATGAGAAAGAGGCCCATAAAACGACCCACTACCATAACCATTGAACTAGGATAAGGTGTCACCTAATGCCTTTGTGGGCCGTCAATTTTCTTCTAATACCCATATAAATATTGGCCCCCAACCATTCGCTGGTTTCTCACAACATTTTCATAATATATATACTAGGGTTTAATATTTTCACGGCGAAGAAGGTAAAAAGGAAAAATTTAAAAATTCTCTTATAATTTCACTTTGAATCACTTATATCTTATATTTTTTTAATCACGTACTCCTCTATGTTTTTTTTTATCCTAACTCATTATTAACACTGTCAAAAGCTTAATTAATCTGCTTATTTTACCCTTATTAATAGAAGAGTATAGATTAATGACAAAAAAAAGAATAAAATAAGACCATATATATTAGAAACTTACAATACTTATATAAAATAAATAAACATAAAAGAAAAAAGTCCAAGTATGCCTAAATCAAAAAGAAGAAAATTGATTCATGACAAAAAAGAAAAAGAAAAGATAAGACCAAATATATTGAAAATTATAATAGTGACAGAAAATACTAAAAATAAAAATAAAATAAAAATTAAAAATGTAACAAAACTCTTTAGTCTCAGGGCCAAATTAGGTCCCGCAAGAAGCCCTGTTAAATTTAGCTCTCTTTGCTATAGGGTTATTTCTTTCCCAACGTATTGAAGTCCTATCATTTTGAGGGCTAGGTTGGGGCTGGCCCAAGGGCCACAAATATTTCTCCTAATTTACACTTTTATTATTCTAATGGTAGCCAGAGGAAATTTAGTTGATGCTAATACTATTACTCTTGAACTTTTCCTTCCCACCTTCTAGCTTTTCAACGAGCATATGCATGTAAATTTCATCATTAATACGTATTAAGTCTCTATTGCATAGCTCAATGTTCCCCAAATATGCCAAATACAAACAACCATGGAAGAAAAAGAGAGCTGTGTAAGAATTAAGGGAGTTTGCCTGGTAGTCTCATTGCAATAACCATCATTACTCATGTCATAGGGATCAAATGGTGGGGTGGGTCGTTGTGTGAAAGCCCATTTCAGTGTATGTCCGAGTACAAGGCAATTGGACTTTATATATATTTTACTTCCAAGATTGTTGCTAGTATCACAATTGATCTCACAAACTACAAGCAAGGTACACACATATATCATATCATACACCATATTTATTAAGAGAAAATGTGTATCATTTTAAAAGATGTAAAGTTGTGTCATTTTAAGTGAGAGAAAGAGATAAATCATGTAAGAGAGAGTAGACAAAATAATAAAGGTGTGAATCCAACTTTTTTATGAGAGTGAAATGACACAAGTTATGTCATTTAAAAGGACAAATAATTTTTTTCATTTATTAATTATATTGATCAAGCTATTGGTTTTGATATGCTCTTGTGAATAAGGATGCGTTTCATTGAGAAGGATGCGATAGACACTGCAACGCAATTGGTTTGGAAGCAATCAAATATTTGTGGTATTCTTTTAGTTTGTAATATTTGAGTCCACTTATTCTCAGTTTAAGTACTTTTGATTGTCTTCTGTGCATGTTCTACTTAGTAGTATGTTTAACTTTTGTAGATCCTCTAACAGCTGATGTAAATAAATGATATTTATGTCCGGTAAATAAATACTATTTAATTTAATTATTTGTCGGGTTTGTTTGATTATTTTAATAAAAGTCATAGTAACTATTATTTTTTTAACATTACAAACTGTTATCACCGAAAAATTTTAAAGATTAGTTTACATTACATATTTTCTTAAAATATTATTTTTCCACATTCTCTATTTCATTAGTTGGATCACTGAAATTTTTTTAAAGATTCTTTCTTCGGAGAATCTCACTTCTAAAACTAACTCAAAGTCCATATAAATTCCACGTTTCATCTATATAACAAATGGAGGACTCCAAATCTCATAACTTTAACAATAAGATATTGTGTGTTGGTGGAAATTCCTCTCTTGATCATCATCTGGTTGAACAATTTTTTCTTTTAAAGCAGTTTACACTTTAGAAGAAGTTGGTCTCAATTAACTATTTTAAATTATTTAAAGATGTGTTTTTGTCTGGTTAGGCCCTTGGAAAAAAAGAATCATTTTTAGAGAAGTTTTGATTTCAAAAAGCCCAACCAGGAACCTCCTATCCTTTTGAAATACCATAAAAGCCCTATCTTCCAGCCATGTCAGCACATTATCTAGATGAAAAGAAATGAGTGGTTCTGCTGCAGCTTCAAACTGAGGCAAGATGATTTCCACATTCATTTGCAAATTATCAAACACTTTTGAGATTAAATGGCTAAGAAAAATTAGAAACAGAAGAAATATATCAATAACTTAAGCTATAACTCAAAAGTCTTTCATAAAACATTAAAAAATCATAACCTGAAAAGGGGGTTCACTGAAGCAAATAATAGCAATGGCCTCAACCTCTTCCTCAGCTCTCACTATATCCTCTTCATCCACCCTTGTTGATGGCAAGGCTCCAAGACAATCACAAGCTTCTTCCACACAATGTGTGAGCCTTCCCACTCTTCCCCCTCCACCTTTGCAGTCTCAGAATCGTCCATGGAAGACCACTACTTATTGTAAGTTAGTCACAAAAGACTACACAAACAATTGAACAACACCCTTTAACCAAACACATGCCTCATGAATCACGAATGTTACTCACTTCTTCTAGTGCTTGATGTTATCTAGGAGAATGTAACATTGTAGGTTGATACTTTCAGGTCGCAAGATTGCTCGCAATGTTATGGCAATGGCCACAGGAGATGCAACAGAAGTTGCCACAACTGAGGTGCCAGAGTTTGTCAAGACTCTTCAAGAAGCTGTGAGAATCTCTTAACTCTTTTGATATATCTGATCATGTGGTTAAAATGGTGTTTTCTTTGTGTTTCTGACTTGAATTTGATGATGTTGGTTTGTATAGTGGGACAAAGTTGAAGATAAATATGCAGTGAGTTCACTAGCAGTAGCTGGTGTGGTTGTATTGTGGGGCTCAACTGGGTTGATCTCAGTAGGTTATTCAAATGCTTATTTTGCATCCTTTGATTATCATTTCCCACTAATTATTATTATTTACCACTGACAATTGTTCATGATGATATATTTTGATGAAAGATGTCCTAAGAAAATTGCTATGACTTGTAACAGGCAATTGATAGGCTTCCTTTAATTCCTGGGGTTGTTGAGGTAGTAGGCATTGGCTACACTGGGGTAAGTGATCAAATATACTTAATTACTGTTATCGTTTGAGCCATTTATGCTCATAACAGTTGGATTAGAACCTAATTTCTTGTTAAATAATTATTATTTTCCCTTGGTTTCTACCATTTCCATTCTTTCTCTCTTTCTCTTTTTAATAAATTAACTTTCTTGGGGGATATAGTTTAACTGGTTTAACAAATGAATCATAACTCACATAACCAGGATGAGGCATTATTCAATGAAACCAAGAGAAATACCCAATTCTGACAAATTATCAGTCAGAGAAACACTTGAAGGCCTTAGCCACACCCTACAGTGGAAACCACAAAATACAGAATAGAGAAAAAGAAAAGAAAAGAAAAGAGAGGGTTTAGCAATTGGAAATGCACAAGAGTGGTTTTTTAAAAAATCCTTGTAATCCTGGATTCCCTCTTTAGGATAACCGATTAATCAATTTGTATGTCTTTCATTGCAGTGGTTTGCTTACAAGAACTTAGTTTTCAAGCCAGACAGGTAAACAAAATTTCTCTTGAATAATTTACTACAATTTGGTGCTATGGATTAACTTAATGATTAGTGTTTTTCAACAATTTTGTCATGAATAGAAGTCGTTGTCCTTAAACTTGTTTAATGGAATAACAGGGAAGCTTTGATACAGAAAATAAAAGACACATATAATGAAATAATTGGGAGCACCTAAGAGAGATGGGAAATGCTGAGATGCTGTTGACATGAAAGAGTTCTATCTTGCAGCATTCTGTTGAAGGTCATCATGCTTCATTTTGTCGCCATAAGCTTCTGACCTTACTTTATTCCATCCAATGTAATATGTTTGGAACAAAATTGTAACTTTATTAATCCACTTTAAGACACTCATTTCCTCTATTATCCGTAGTGGTTGGTTATAAGGATATGAAAATTCAATTGAGTTCCTAGAGCTGAATTCATGACTTCAATGAATGTGTTAGAGCATGCATGTCCACAAAAAGTATTCAACGGAAGATGTTGTTCAGAATTTAAGATTAGCTAAATGGGGATCCTTAGTTACTTTATCCTATGAATATCGTTCCCTCGTTTGTCCTATATCTATTTCTTTCTTTATTACTTGTACGACCGGTATACTTGCCGTACAGATAACAACTAGAAGATGTTGTGTATTGTTTGAAGTTTAGAGGGGCGTGTGTATAGCCAAATGATGGAAGCTCAGTTGGCGCATGAGAGCTGAGTAAGTGGGGTGAGAACATATGAATCTTGGATCTGCCCAAATTTCGGATTAGTCCATAGAGAACCTATGAGATTACCGGGGATAATCTCAAGGAAAAGAGAGAGAGGGAGGTGTGTGCATATAGGTTAATTTTCATGCAATGTGAGAGTTATAATAGCCACCATAATAATATATTTTTCCATTTGAAAAATAAATATCCTACCATATTTGAATTTAATAGCCCACCATAGAAATTAAATCATCAATTTCAGCAGCATTATTGTTCTTGCCTATGTATATTTTTTCGTATAACATAATATAACCACGTGGTGGAGGTGAGGGTTCATGCACAACGAAATTTTAAAAGAAGAAGAAGATTAAATTTTTTCTGAAAAATATTTAAAAATTACTTGATATGTAGACTCTAACTTCACATGGTTTCCGAAGCTGCGATCTGGATGACTTATTCCTCAATGTAATCCATGCAGTCAAATACTTTTGGACACATTTGTGTCAACTTATGAAGTGCTAATCTGGTATGAAGGTTATTTCTCAATTTGACTTTGTTTCATGAATTTTGATGTAGTGGCTGCTTTTTTAATTGTTTTTCTTATATGGATACTTCAAAAACCAATTTTAGATTTTCTAGTGTGTTACTGTTTGTTATTAACAAATTGCTTATTTATGATATACTCATGTGGACTTTATTTTATATACGATCAGTTTGGCGCATGAATATACGCGCATTGATCATTTTTTTAGCCCTCATAATTTTTATTCATTTTCAATTTAGTTCTGTTAATTTTTTTTTTAAAACATACATGCACGGTCAATTGTAAACTATTTGTGCTTTCAAAGAATATAAGTTGTGTTCTTTTAGTTTTTCTACTCTATGTACTTTCAGTATAGTGTTATAACATGAAAAGTTTTTTTTTTCTCTTTCCTAAGTTACATGCATCAGCTGACGTGAAACATGAAAAAAAAAAAAGTAATTTTTCATATTATAACTATGTACTACCGAGAGTGCATAGAGTAAAAAATTAAAAGGACACATATATCCTTTAAAAGTACACACTCTAAATGCTTAGTATGAAATGAATTTAGTAATTAATTGTAATAAAAATGAAAATTCAAGATTTTATTTGAGCCGATACCGAATAGTACGTTAAGCAATGGTTATCACCCGAAGAAAAATAAAATGCAATGATATAGATGATACAAGAACAATTTAAGCCAATACTAAATAGGTATGTCTACTTAAAGAACTCCATAACCCAGAAGCCAGAGACATAGCAGACGAATTTGATGCCACTGAATCCAGATCCTAATGCCAATTCCATGAACTCTTGTTGGGTTCGTTCTTTCCCTCCTGGGTTTTGTGCCATCATTAAGATGTCAGCTTGGAAACCAGCCTTAGCAGCAAGTGTACTCTCAGGAAAAGCTGGAAGAATTGCGTCCACAACAATCACTCTTCCATCATTAGGAATAGCCTTATGGCAATTCTTCAACAACTTCAAGCAGTGCTCATCACTCCAATCGTGAAGTATCCACTGAAATTTTTGGTACACAAAAATAATATATCATACAATATTACATTTGTTGGCAGTTTGCATTAAAATATTTGATTCGCTGATGATTACTTGAATTTAATTACATTTTATCCGTGCTAAGATACTTAATTAGTTTACTTTTCATAATAAGATACTTGCACCGGTCACTATTAAATTCCTAATACAAAATTCATACAGTGAGGGTGGAAAAAAGTTGAAAGTATGTACTAATATTTTTTTTTAATAATAAAATTAATTAATTAATTTTTTTTTTCTTTTATACGGATAATTCCTTCAAAAGTTCGAATTAATTCACCTTCATGAAAATGACGTCTCCGTTAGGGACACTCTCAAACATATCTCCTCCCTCATGTTTCACCCCTGCAAAAATATTAAAATAACTTTTAAAAGATTTACAATTTCAAGGCATAATATTCAAAAGTTGTTAAGACTTGCATATCATTCTTAAGATTAGAATATGCAACAAATAAATTAAATGAAGATCAAAATATACCAGCATAGGTAGGGGCATGCTCCACAACATGAGGCAAATCAAAATTAACACCTTGGATATGAGGATATTTGGAAGTGATGAGCTTGAGATTAATACCAAGACCACCACCAACATCCACCAGTGTATTTATCTGCTCAAAACCTTCGTAAAACTCAAGAACCCTCTTCATAACTATAGCGGTAAAATTGAACATAGCTCTGTTGAAAACATCATTGAACCTTGGATCCACACCTGGATACTCAAATGCATTCATACCATAAACCCTGTTGAATGGTATACCTCCTTCTATGATAGCACCTTTCATTTCGGTCCTATAAGTCAATGCACATCATGAATTAAAAAAAAAAAAACATCTTAGACTTCAACGTTAAAAGTTCTATCCCCAATAAGAAATATAATTTTTTTTTCAAAAGATATAGACTAGACTAAATTGTACGCTAGAGTTCTTAATTCGTCCAATGGAAAAAGACATTTCCTATACTATTAAAAAGGAAAAAGTATTTGATGTACTTTATTATCACAAATTGATAAGAATAATCATAAAAGATGTTTGGTGTGAGGCGGGTCAACTCGAGATAATTAGGCGAGATATTATCACCAATAAATTAAGTTAGATCATTTACATTAGGAAAAAGTGTTTATTCTTTTAAATGACACAATTTATATCATTTCACTCTCACAAAGAGGTGCGATCCACACCTTTATTTATTTTTTTGTCAATTCTCTCTCCACCTTTATCTATCTCTTTCTCTCTCTTAAAATGACACAACTTTACATCATTTAAAATGATACACATTTTACCCTTTACATTAAATGGATTCAATATCATATTTCAACCCAAATCCTAAGATATTAGATTTATGAGTCCTCTCACTTATATGAATTTTACTTGCTTATTAGTAACTAATAGGAGACTTCATCGTACTTGAATATTCCAACCTGAATAACTTTTTAAAAGTAAGGAACAAGACAAAAACAACTATAATGATTAATACATGTCAAATAAAAACAAGAATAGAAAACAAAGCAAAATACTGACCAACTTTTCATGAAGATCTTGTCCAGTGGTAAGTTCAAGGTGGGTCCGAATGACACACCATCAGCATCGTTCACAAAATACTTGGACATTGGGGTGAGACTATAGAGCCTTTGAGGAGAAGCAAGCCCTTGTTGATCTTCAGAAATTGAACAAGAAACCATGGAGTGACTTGCCAACAACCTAAGAAGACGATCCACCATATTGGGTGCTTCTGGGTTCTTTGCTTTAATTTGAATTGCAATGTCCTCTGCAGAGAGCTTCACACCTTCACCTGCTTTGGCTAGTATGTCAAAGATGCCAAGCTCAACTGCTGATCGAGTTACTAGTGGAACAACAACAGAAGACATCATGTTCACGGCAAAAAGGATGCCATCTTCTTCTTGTACATGTTCTCCTTCATGTGTAAGGTTCTTGGCTTCACCACTATTGGTTTCTAATGAAGGAGCCATAATAATATTTGAATGCTAAAGAAAGCAATTAGGGAAAGAGAGGAATTAGAAGATGTTCTGTATTAATTGAAGCTGCTTTGAGTACATGAAGTTCGTCCTTATATATATATACATATAAATGTGTGTTCCCATAAGATATAGATGGTTCATTAGCACTTTTAGAACCTTTGTGTTGATGTGCATCCCATATTCCCATTTATTATTGTTCGTGCCTACGTGTATTATGATTTTCTTATGATATAATATTATTGTACAATAACCTCACCTCCATTAAGTGGCACCTCCATTAAGTGGCCACTTAATGGAGGTGAGGTTATTTTACAATAATATTTTTAAAGAAAAAATAATAATTCAATCTTTTATGAAAAAATATTTAAAAGTTATTTGATATGGAAACTTTGACTTCATGGGATACACAAGCAATCTGAACGACTTAGAGCCTATTTGAATGAGTTTTTTTTTTTTAAAAGTTACTTTTTTTAAGAAAAAAGCACTTCTCGTTTTTAGTTCGTTTGGATGTCTGCTTTTAAAAAAAGCAAAAGTCACAAAAAAAAGTCAAAAACTTATTTTTTCCAGAAGCTAGAAATTTTAACTTCTAAGAAAAGCAAAAGTTAAAGTCAAATATTTTTTTTAAAAACTAAATATTTTTATAAATATATAAATAACTTTAACTTTTATAAAAATTTAAATAACTTTAACTTTAATAAAAGTTATTTTAAAATAAAAAAGAGATAAAAATTACTTTTTTAGAAGCCCAAACAAACGCTCTTATTCATCCAGGGAATCGATGCATTTAAATCATTTTGGACACTTGTGTTATAAAGTACTCCTTCATATGATATTGTTTTCTCTCTGTCTGTTTTTTTTAGTAAATATTATTTTGGGTCCCTAACAAAAAATACAGTCTCCACTTTAGTCCCTTACAAAAATAAATTAGTCATTTAGTCTCTAACAAATTCAAAGTGGACCCATTTTAGTCCTTTTGAGGAACTAATATGAGTTTTTTTTGAATTTGTGAGGAACCACGATTTCAACTAAATGGGTCCGCTTTGAATTTGTTAGGAACTAACTGACTAATTTATTTTTGTAAGGGACTAAAGTGGAGACCGTGTTTTTTGTTAGGGACCAAAAAAAGGTATTTACTCTTTTTTTTCTCTCTCTCTCTTTTTAAATCTCAAATTTTACTTTGCTTTGTCAATAGTTTGACGTAGTGGCTTCTTTTTGTTTTTGTTTTTTTTCTCATAATGATACTTTTCTGTGATTATTTTCTTATAATGATACTTTAAAAATCAATTTTTTAACTTTGCAGTGTGTAACCATTTGCCATTAACAATTGTTTATTTATAATATTAGCTCCAATGATTCTAATGTAGACTACACGATATGTAACTGTTAGGCGCATGAGGATACGGAGGAACCTTCGTTAAACTGGATGTCGATCTTTTTCTTTCTTTCTTTCTTTTTTTTCCCTCGTAATTTTTTACTCATTTTCTATTTAATTTTTATAACTTTTTAAGAAATTAGTTTTATACTTAGAAAACCATTAGTTTTGTTATAACAAGTGACTTAGTTAATCCATTAATTGTTTCTTTGTTCAGTATAAATGTGCCTCTTGGGACAAAGTTTAAAATGCCTTGGCATTTTAATTCTCAAGATATCATGGCTCAAAAATCGAAAATAATTACTATCATAGTATCATGTTTTATTTTTTTTTCAGGTAAAAGGCGAAAGAATACTGTAAAATATCACGTTTTAGGACCATTATTGTCAACAACAACAGGTATTGAACTCACTGTTGGGCTGATAAGGCCTCACTTCGAGGGTGAGGCAGCCTCCTTAACAATTAAAGAAAACAAGGAAAATACTGAAGATTGCCTTCTCATTCAAGGGTACTCAGAACGTTTAAATACAATGATCTGTGAGTCTCACACCTCACATTCGCATAACAGAATACAAGGGAGAAATAACAAATAACAACGTCCTACTCAGCGTGGTATCCGCTAACTAACTTATTACATAATGCAACCTCTTCTAGAAGGTAAATTCACCGTCACTCAGCTCTTAGATCATGTGATAATCTCTCATCCACTTTGGCTTCTTTTTCTGACGCTTGGCCCATCTAGCTTTAGGAGTAACTAACTGGTCCAGCTCAGCTGTTGTGTCTTCTTCTTCATGGGCTGTGTCTTCATGGGCTGAGTTATCTTCACTGTGCTGGCCCATCATCTGAGGGCTCATATCATCCCCTACCCCATCGAAACCACTCTTGTCCTCAAGAGAAAAAGAAGGGTAGTCTAGTTGCAGATCCGATAGTACTTCCCAAGATGCGTCTTCCGGGTACAGCCCATGCCACTGGATTAATACCCTGGTCGATTTTGGTCCGGATCCGGGTTGAATATCCAGCACCTTCAATGGCTGAACTACAGGTTGATTGCCAATAGCAGTATTTGGCAGAGCGAGGGTCTGATCCGGTGTGTCTGTGTCTCCTGCAAGGAAGGGTTTGAGCAAGGAAGCGTGGAAAACGGGGTGGATCTTGGAGTCGGGTGGTAGTGCCAGCTCAAAGGCAACTGGATTGATGCAACGGGTGATCTGGAACGGGCCATAGAAGCGTTTAACCAGCTTCTGAGAATGGACCTTCGACACCGAGGTTTGACGGTAGGGACGAAGGCGGACCATGACCCAGTCTCCTTCCTTGAATTCGTGGTGTCGTCTATGCTGGTCAGCTGATCTCTTCATGCTCTCTTGAGCTCTCAGAAGGCGACGACGCAGCTTGGCCAATACTGCCTCTCTGTTTCCTAGCTCGACGTCCGCAGCATCTATAACACTGCTGCCCAGAGTGTATGCGGGTATGGTAGGTGGGCTCCTGCCGTAAACAATCTCAAATGGGGTCATGCCCGTAGCGGAGTGGAGTGTGGTGTTATAGCACCATTCTGCCCAATGGAGGAATTTGCCCCACTTGTGAGGGTGTTCGTGAACATACGCGCGTAGGTACTGTTGTAGTGTCCGGTTGACTACTTCCGTCTGACCGTCACTTTGAGGATGGTAGGCTGTTGATAAGCGTAACTTGGTGCCACTGAGCTTAAAAAGCTCTTGCCAAAAATGACTCAAAAATATTGGGTCGCGATCAGAAATCATACTCTTGGGCATCCCATGCAGTTTACACACTAATTGAGAAAACACATCTGCCACTTTGGACGCTGTAAAATGAGTAGGAAGCATGCCAAAGTGTGCTGCCTTGGAGAAACGGTCCACCACAACCAGGATGACCGTGTGGTTTTGGAACGAAGGGAGCCCAACAATGAAATCAAGAGAAACATCCTCTCATACGCGGTTGGGTATGTCAATGGGCTGGAGTAACCCGATGGGGGCTTGAGTAGGAGATTTTATTTGTTGACAGACCAGGCATTGCTTAACAAATTGTGTCACGTCTGCCTTCATTCCGTGCCAGTAGAAATTCTCTTTGAGGCGCCCTATAGTCTTGCTAATACCCATATGGCCAGCCAAAGGGGAAGAGTGGAATTCAGACAGTAATAACTTCTTAATCGGAGATCGGGAGGGAATAAAAATTTTGCCCTTATATAATAGTAAGCCCTGCACAGCTCGCAGGTGTGGTTGGGAGTGAGGGTCTGCCTCCAATTTCTGTAAGAGCGACTGCACCTCAGGCTCTTGTGAATAAGCCTCTTTAAGTTTAGTAACGAATTCAAACTGAGGTACAGTAAGGACAGATAAGGATACAGGTGAGTCCTCTACTCGTGACAAGGCATCCGCAACATGATTAGAGGCTCCCGGCTTGTACACTATAGTGTAGTCATACCCCAAGAGTTTTGACAAGTAGTACTGTTGCTCCGGGGTTTGAATAATCTGTGTCATGAGCTCGCGTAGGCTGCGTTGGTCGGTATGAATGGTGAACTTACGCCCCAGTAAGTACGGTCGCCATTTGCGCACTGCCTCGGTTATGGCATGTAGCTCACGGACATAAGTGGAAGCCTTTGACAACCGGTTGCAGAACTTCTTGCTGAAGAAACAAATCGGGTGCCCCTTTTGTAGTAAAACTGCTCCCATGCCCAGCCCCGAGGCATCAGTTTCCAACACAAATTCTGAATCAAAATCCGGGAGTTGTAACACAGGGGCTTGTGTCATTGCCAATTTCAGATTATCGAACGCTGTGCGTGCTTCATTTGTCCATTCAAAGGAATCTTTCTTAAGCATGTCTGTGAGGGGAGCAGCAATGGCTGCATACCGCTGTACGAATTTTCTGTAGAACCCAGTTAATCCCAGGAAGCCGCGTAGCTGTTTCAAGGTGCTTGGCAGTGGCCACTCGGTCATAGCTCTGATTTTCTCTGGGTCAGGACCAACCCCCCCTGCGGATATGATATGGCCCAGGTAATCAATGGACCTCTGAGCAAATGAACACTTGGATTTCTTGAGGAAGAATTGGTTCTGCAAAAGACATTCAAAGGTTTGCTGCAAGTGTCCTATGTGGTCCTCCTCTGTTTTGCTAAAAACTAATATGTCATCAAAAAACACAATCACAAAACGACGAAGAAAAGGACGGAACAACCTGTTCATAGTTGCTTGAAAAGTCGCTGGTGCGTTGCAGAGCCCAAAGGGCATGACCAGAAACTCGTAATGTCCGTCGTGTGTGCGGAAAGCTGTTTTGGGTGTGTCCACGGGGTCCATCCGTATTTGATGGTACCCGGAGCGTAAATCCAGCTTAGAGAACCAGTAGGCACCGTGGAGCTCGTCCAGAAGCTCTTCAATGGTGGGGATCGGAAAGCGGTCCTTTAAGGTAATTGCGTTCAAGGCGCGGTAGTCTATGCAAAAACGCCACGACCCATCCTTCTTACGGACCAGCAACACCGGCGAGGAGAAGGGACTGGTGCTCCCTTGAATAATTCCTGCGGCAAGCATGTCACTGACCTGCTTCTCAATCTCCCTCTTTTGGAAGAAAGGGTACCGGTATGGGCGAACGTTAACCGGCGTAGAACCCTCCGGTAGAGGAATTTTGTGGTCAATGTCGCGAGCTGGGGGAATTCCCGTTGGTGTTGCGAACAGCTGGTCATAGTTATCGAGTAGCTGTTGTACAGAAGGGGAAATGGGGTTCGGCTCTGGAGTGGGCTGAGAAGAAATGGAAGTGGGAACCACTTGCAAATGGAACAGCTCTAAAATGGACTGAGTAGCGGACATTCGGCGGATCTGGGCCAAGGATACTTCTTGGAGTCCACTGGGCTGGGCTCCTTTGAGCAGGACTATCTCCCCATTCTTAACAAATTTCATTGTTAAGTCTTCATAGTCTGTCAATATGGGTCCCAGGGTTTTTAACCACTGGACCCCCAATACCACTTCTGCACCGCTGATAGGTAACACAAAAAGGTCCACCACAAATTTATGAGGCCCAAACAGCAAGGAAATTTGCTTACACATCAGTGAGCAGTCGAGTTCATCGCCATTACCAACAATGACCTTGAAACCTTGGGTCTGGTGGGTTTGCAACCCCAAAAATCTCGTCATCCTCTCCTGAATGAAATTATGCGTGCTCCCACCGTCAACGAGAACGGAGAGCTCAGTCTTCTCAATGCGTCCCTTGACGCATAGGGTTTGTGGAACCCCATGACCCACCAAGGCGTGGTAGCTTATCTGCCCAGTATCATCGTGAGGGACGTCGGGTACCTCAGGTGGCTCACTCCCTGGATCTAATTGACGTTCTAGATCAGATCTCTGAAAATCTAATTCGAAGTCTGGATCTGCAATTAACAGCATGAATAGGCGTTTACATTGATGCCCCGGACGATATTTTTCGTCGCAATTGTAGCACAACCCTTTCTCCCGCCGTGCTGCCATCTCTTCCTGCGAGAGTCGTTTGATTAGCGGTCCCCCTTTTGTAGGAATGGCGTTTTTTGCAGCGGGTCCTTCACGCGCTCCACTCGCGTATCTGGGGTTGGTAGATTGCTGCTTGTAATTGGTACTGCTAAGGTGCGTGCTCTTGGGCAAGCTCTTAGCAATGTCGTTCGCCTTTTCTTCTTGCAATCGAGCAAGTCCTATGGCCTGGGACAGAGTAGTAGGAACTAAGGCTTGGACTTCTCTCCGAATGTCAGCTCGTAACCCAGAGATAAAACAGCTTAACAAGAACGGTGGTGGTAACCCGATGATCCTGTTAGCCAATGACTCGAACTGCGTTTGGTATTCTCGCACAGATGCCGTCTGGCACAGCTTGAACAAAGCACCTCGAGGGTCCTCATACTGAGAGGGGGCAAAACGAAGGTCGAGGGCTTGTAGAAATTGAGGCCAGGTATTTATCTGTCCATTTGCGTGCATCCATTGGAACCACCCAAGGGCCTCTCCTTCCATGTAGAAAGAAGCAATGCGTAGGCGTTGCTCTTCGGTAGTGCGATGAAACTCGAAAAACTGCGAGATCTTGAAGGTCCACCCAAGAGGGTCAGATCCATCAAATCTGGGCACATCCAATTTCATGGTTGTGCGAATCCCAGGCACAGCGTTGTTGGCGTCGGCATGAAGATGATGAGGTGGGGTAGGGTGGGGAAGAGCTAGGGGTCTATTCTCCAACACCACCATTCTCTGTGTCATGGTCTGTAAATCGGTTTGCATAGCGAGGTGAGCCTCCAGCAAACGGTTTAAGGTGATTTCCAGGTTTTCGTTTGTGGTAGATGGGCTAGCCATTGAAGAGAGTGTGATGTGCTCTCAATGAAAGCACCAGATGATAAGGCCTCACTTCGAGGGTGAGGCAGCCTCCTTAACAATTAAAGAAAACAAGGAAAATACTGAAGATTGCCTTCTCATTCAAGGGTACTCAGAACGTTTAAATACAATGATCTGTGAGTCTCACACCTCACATTCGCATAACAGAATACAAGGGAGAAATAACAAATAACAACGTCCTACTCAGCGTGGTATCCGCTAACTAACTTATTACATAATGCAACCTCTTCTAGAAGGTAAATTCACCGTCACTCAGCTCTTAGATCATGTGATAATCTCTCATCCACTTTGGCTTCTTTTTCTGACGCTTGGCCCATCTAGCTTTAGGAGTAACTAACTGGTCCAGCTCAGCTGTTGTGTCTTCTTCTTCATGGGCTGTGTCTTCATGGGCTGAGTTATCTTCACTGTGCTGGCCCATCATCTGAGGGCTCATATCATGGGCCCAATGGGTTTAAGACCAACTATTTCTGACAGCATGTCTCATCATATTATGCCACGTAATATTGTTGTATATTAACTATGCAGCAGAATATTGGAGAATACAAGAGTTAAAGAACACTGCACAATAATTATATATTAATCAATTGTATTGGATAAAACCAAATTCATTTATTAAGATTTCTTTTAATTTTTTTAAATTATTAAGGAAAGAAAAATAAAAACAATGCATACATTACATTATTATTCATTTTCGATTGATTTCGAGGAGAAATGATCAACTTCACTTTGTAATAAAATAAATTCACCAAGATTACCAGAAAAAGTAAATAAATTCACCAAATCAAATGCATCAATCCATAAAAAGTATGAGAAAATTATAAAGTATATAACAAGACAACTTAATCTCGCTGGCAATCTTTTAAGGGAAATATACAAATCATGTCATACGAATGGTACTGTTCATTTCGATAATTATTTTGTAATTATAAATTTTAAGGAATATATAATTAAAAAAATAATAATTTTAATATTACAATTATGTACTCTCAAAAGTACATAAATAAAAATAAGTTGCAAATATTCTATAACAGAACATTCAATAAATCATTTATAATTTTTTAATAAAAAAATAGAACAAAATATTTTATTTATTTTTTATGTCTATTTTATATATTTCTTTTTAATATCTTTAGATTACAATCAAAATTTATTGTCACTGACAACAAGTACTCCTTGCCCGCATCACACGTGTAAAGCATATGCTTTTGTTGATAGTAAATCTATTTTAATATTTTATTTTTGAAATGTGGCATTTTGAAAATTAAAATACTAAAATGTGATAGTTTTGGTTTTGGTCTCTCTGCTCCTTTAAATGGTGTTCGTGTAGGTGCTAATTTTTTTAAGTAGGTAATTTTCTTTTTGGTAGTTGTTATTTTTTTGTTTAATAGGTACTATAGAAAACTCATTTTTCTTTTTCATAAATGTCTAATAAATACTAAATTTACGAAAAATAACAGAAACTGAAAGTAGAAATTATTTAAAAAAATATTTGTTAGTCTATGAACTATTTTAATAATATTTACTAATTAAAAATTGAGTATAAAATATTGATATTGTGATTTTAATTTAACTTGGTTTTTATTAACCTTTTTTTATTTACTCACTAACGTGAGAAACAATGATAAAGTAAAAATGACAAAAGTTTATATAAAAATTGTAAATTTATTCAACTGTAAGTTCTTACAAGTAAAAGTGAGTTTCTAACTTTTGCCCCTTTATTTTTTTTATTATAACGAAAAACTCTTTTATTAATAAATAAAAGGAGCTAGAGCCGCCAAATTTGACACATAATCTCTTTTAAGTAACAAAATTATGGCGGGAAAGCACGTAGAACGGGGTTGGTGGAAGATAAAAGAATAATATTAATCAACACGCGCGTATATTTAAACCAACACTATTTTATATTTATATAAATTTTAATTTAATTTTATACATTTTTATGCACTTACCCACTCTGATATTGATACAGCAGCGGATGCGAAAATTTCAACTAGAAAGAACGACGAGAAGGGAATCAAAATTATGATAAGTGAGAACTGAGGGAATCGAGTTTATTATAGAGATTTATTTTTTTCAAAAGCAATCGGTGTCCAAAGTGACTTGCGATTCTCAAAAATAAAATTGATTACTGGATGGGCTCATACAAATAAGTTTTGGTAGATCTCACCGTTTATAGGAAAATATTGGGTTAAAAAATATTAATTAATAAAAGAGTGTTGCATTATTAAAATAATAATTAAAACTTTTTCTTAGAATATTTTAATAACTTATACAAAATGTGACACGCCATAGTTCATTAATAATATTAAACTTTTTTACATTGTTAACTAAATTAAATTGTATCTAAATATTGGTTGTACAAAATTTTGACGAAAGGAAAGATAATTAAATACAAAATTAATTGTTGTATAGGCAAATGTGTAAAAAAAAAAGTGCGTTAAATATTAAGTTAAGGCTCGTAGATAAAATAAATGTTTGTTTAAAAAAAAAAAAAAAGAATTTCAATCGATTCATCGCTTAAAGACTACTGCGATTCGGGATGGATTCATGATTAAGACTTTAAATCGCATCCAAAGGTGATACTGAGAAGGATCGAACACATGCTCTCTCACCTCTATATGCTGAGCTCTTACGTACCAACTAAATTACCATAATTTGATATTAATTTGGTAAGAGATATTTTTGGTAAATCAGCGAACAATGATTTGAACTTTTGGAGAGGTAGGATTGGGCTGTTTTGCAAGATTTTGAGCTAACTCATACTCATTCATTCCCATTAAAAAACTCATCTTCATTATAAATTTACCTCTTAATAATTTAGAATAATATCGCACCAATATTCAACGCGCAGAAAAAAAATTATTTCTTTTACAGGTATTTCAAATATTATATATACAACTTTTTTAATAATTGCAATTTCTTATATTTGTTTTCACTAATATATAGAAGCTTCTAGCCAAAGGAGCCTGGCGGCTGTGGTGCGTGGGCTTGTAGCAGCAAAGGTTGAGTTTTTCTCGTTGAGACGGATACTTTATATATATATAGTTACAATTGTTTTTATTATCAAATTTTAATCATTCATTTTTGTCAATCTAATAGTAATAATTTATTGGGTCATATTTATTAATTAATTATTAATTATCAATAAATTATAATTGTTAGACCGACGAAAATTAACGGTTAAGATTTGATAGTAAAAAGTAATAAAAAAAATAGTAAGTATAATTTTTTCCTTTTATTTATATATATAGAATTTGATCAACTTATATCGATATAAGAATAATAAATGTTACATCAAATATTTTTTTTTGGTAAGCATGTTACATCAAATATTTACCATTAATATCCATGTATTTAACTGTTATAATTTATTGAAATTAATAATTAACTAATAAATATAATTTAATAAATCATAACCGTTAAATATACAAAAATCAATAATAAAATTTGATATAATACTTAAGTTTTTTTAGGAAGTTGGTATAATACTTAAGTTGATCCTACCCCACACACAATAAATAAACAAATAAATATATATATATATATAAATATATATATATATATATATATATATATATATATATATATATATATACTTTAACAATTTTTGGTTGAGATAGAGAGTGCCATTAATTTCTTCACACCTAATGTCCTTGCAAAATTTTCAGGTTTTATTTTACGAGTTAAGTTGTTAGTACTTTAAATTTTGTTTACATTGTCGGTCAATTATGTCTAATTAATTTTTCAGGTAATTAACATCAATTAAATGATTTTCAATTAATTTAACAGAAAAATATTTATGCAGTTACTGCAGATAAGTTATCTGTATTTACTCTCAAAACGACGTCATTTTGAAATTAAAAGATTAAAAAATTATAATTATAAAGTCTATAATAATCCTGAAATAAATTAAAATTACAAAAATACTATGATTTTCGTCCCAAAACAACATCCTATTAGACTTACTGCGTATAATTTATCTATAATAACTACAAAAAAAGTTGTTATCAAAAAAAAAAAACTACAAAAAAAGTGAACTCTTGTAAATGAGAAATTAATTATACTATTAGGTACATATTGACATTTAATTAAATTAATTACATTTAAAGTATTTAACAGAGAGTAGAAAACATTGACTACCACCTACCAATGTAACATCAACCTATGATTTACATCCGCCTGGTTCGGGAACTTACGAAGATGCTAGTTGGCTTCTATGTCAATTTCGTTATTTGTCGTATTATCGCACTAAACTCCACGTGGTTATTAATTATTAAATTTTCGTACTTTGGCGCAATTTGTATATAAAGAATGGAAATATTTAATATGGTTCAGGATCTATAAAGAACTTTGAGATACATCACCTCAAAAGTTAGCTCAAAGAGTAAGAGTGCCTAAAATCTTATAAACTCCACATTAGTTGCACATACAACCAATGCGGGACTATATATCTCAACACGCCCCCTCACACGAGAGCCCATTGGGCTTGAAGAGTGGACAATGCAACAGGCTCAGCCTACCTGTGTTAAGAAACGCCACAAGAGAAAGTGGGGGGGCGGCGAGGCTCTGATACCATGTAAAAAACTTTGGGATACACCACCCCAAAAGTCATGTAAAGAACCTTGGGATACACCACCCCAAAAACTAGCTCAAAGGGTGGGAGTGCCCAAGGCCTTATAAAGGTCACATTAGTTGCCCACACAATCAATGTAGGACTATATATCTCAACACGCTCCCTCACGCAAGAGCCCTTTGGGCTAGAAGCGTGGAATGCACATGCCCAATTTTTGGTTTACCTTCTTGTGCTTTTTATTTTAATTCCACTTGAAAATGGAGGGCCGTGAGAATCGAACTTGTGACCTTGTAGTCACTCAAGCTCTGATACCATGTAAAGAACTTTGGGATACACCACCCCAAAAACTAGCTCAAAGGGTGAGAGTGACCAAAACCTTATAAACTCCACATTAGTTGCACATACAACCAATGTGGGACTATATATCTCAACAGGATCATTGAATCTTTTGATGCTCCATCTCATATCATTAATTTTTTCTTTCCCTTTTTATCCTATTATTTTTTTCTCTTTTTTAATTTTACCCTCTTATTTACACTAAGGGACCACCTAAAAATGGTGTTCCAGTTCACAATAAATTATTTCATAAATAACATTATTGATGATATGGCTATCAAAAAAGAAACATTCTTGATGATATGGACTCTTGGTTAATTGCAAGCATGTTGACATTTGAAATTTTGAATGCCTGCTACACTTTGGTAAGATATCGATCCGTTATCAAACCATAAAAGACTGGCTGGTCAAGTTGTAATTAAACAAAGATTTTAATGTTTCTAGATAAATTATTTATATTTATTTCAAAAATAATGTTGTTTTAGGCTATAAAATTAAAAATAAAAAAAATTATTATAATCCTGAAATAAATTATAATACAAAAATATCATAACTTCTCCCCTCAAAATGACGTCGTATTGAGCTTACTACATATAACTTATCTGCACTAACTACAAAAAAAAAAGCGAACCTTTAATTTAAATGAGAAATTAATTATACTATGATGTACATATTGACATTTAAATTAATTACAATTAAAGTATTTAACAGAGAGTAGAAAACATTGACTACCACCCAGTGTTAATAAAACCGGACCGACCCGGCCGAGTCGACCCGGGAATCGGTAAATCGGTCATATAACCGGTCCGGTTGAAACAACGGACCGGCCATGCATTAGAACCGGTGAACCCGGTCTAACCCGACCGATTTTTATGAAAATTGGTGACCCGGTCCGGTCCAAAAAAAAATTCCAAAATTGTTTTTATTTAAAAAAAAATTATAATGGACATATTTGAATTTTTTTTTATTGACTTACATAAGTTATGTACCTACAACACTAATATTATTTCAATTATGCACTATGCAGAAAATTTTGATTTGATTTATAGTTAGAGATATTATTTTCTGAACTTAAAGTCTCGTATTACGATTATTATATTTTTGTTTGGTCCTTTATTGCATAATAATATGTGATTTATTATTTTGTATATTAAAATATTTGAAATTTTTATATTTTTTTTAGATATTTGAGTATGTTTATAATTTTTTAATATAAATTATAAAATTACATATAATTACCAGATCATGCGATTGAACCAATGACCCACTAATTGAACCAGTAACTCAATAATCCAGTACCTCAATCAAATTAATGACCGAACCAATTTTAATAACATTGAATGTAACATCAACCTATGATTTACATCCGCTGGTTCGGGAACTTAAGAAGATGCTAATTGGCTTATAATTTCTATGTCAATTTCGTTATTTGTTGTATTATCGCACTAAACTCCAAGTGGTTATTAATTATTAAATTTTCGTACTTTGTCGCAATTTGTATATAAATAACATTATTGATGATATAGCTATAAAAAAAACATTATTGATGATATGGACTCTTGGTTAATTGCAAGCATGTTGACATTTGAAATTTTGAATACCTGCAACACTTTGGTAAGATATCGATCCGTTATCAAACCCTAAAAGACAGGCTGGTCAAGTTGTAATTAAACAAAGATTTTAATGTTTCTATAACGAATGTAGATAAATTATTTACATTTGTTTCAAAAATGATATCGTTTTGAATTATAAAATTAAAAATTATAATAAAAAAAACTATTATAACTCTGAAATAAATTATAATTATAAAAATACATTGATTTTCACCTCAAAACGACATCGTTTTGGGCTCAATGTAGATAAATTATCTACGTTAAAAAAATGAACCCTTAAACAAATGCATAAAAAAATGAAGAACTAAAACAGAGTAAAACTCCTTTTGATATCTTAAAAAATACACTTTGTACGTAAAATGAATAGGTTATATTTATTATTATTTTTTCTTTTTATCTCTTACTACTAATTTTGTTATCGTTTAATTAAAATTAAATCAACAATCATAAAGTAATATCAAGTGAGAGTCAATAATTTGATTTTGATTAAACAATAACACAATTAATAATAAGAGGTGGTAAGAAAAAATAATAATAAATAATAAGTATAACATCCCTAGTTTACCAAAAAAAATAAAATAATAAAATAAAACCTCCCTACATAAAAACCATTTTGGCCTTTTAATAATTCGTAAGCTAGCTTGCATATGAATGGGTCAATACCGTGTCCGCTGTAACCATGTCTTTTAACATATTATAATTTTTTATTAGAAAAAAATTATAAAATTTGTAAATAAAATATGAATTATTCACATACTTCACGTAACCAACTATTATTTTACTTACAAAATTTTAAAATAAAAAATTTCCCAGAACACTCCAGTATTGGAACCTTTTGTTAGCGTGTTGACTCATCCAATGCCTCGGGCAAAGTCGAATGGTGCATTTTTCTTAACAATTATCATGCATTGGAAACTAAATTTCTAAGAATTTTTTTTTTTTTTAAGGGAGAATGGTTTTGTTTGACATTGTATTATTGGTGCTTAACATGAAATCCATTATTCTTCTTGTTTTTATCGAGTGTCATTAATAAACTTACAAACAATATATTTTTTTTTATTTTTTATTTTTAGCAAAAACGAAAACTTACTTAAGACTAAAATTTCAGTCTTATAAATCTTTGACTTTTTTTAGTTTATATGTGTTGAAACATTCGTGCACACTTTCTAATAATGGCTGAATATTTATTTTTGATAAATATAAAAATAAGATGAGATATCTTATTGTACAAGTTAATAAGATGAGATATCTTATTGTACAAGTTAATTTTAATTTTAATAAATTATTGTTATCATTACTATTAGCCACAGTGGCGGACCTATATGGGGGGCTATGGATGGCCCCCGCCCCCTAAAACTTGGAGAAATTTTTTTGTACATGGATGCCTGAGTGAATTGTTGAGAATAGGACAAGCAAGTGTATTGTGGACTATAGAAATTGTTAACGAGTGGTGCATGGACAGTGGCAATTAGAGAAATCCATGGTGTTTTGCTGTAAGATAGATGAGAAGCCACGTGGATAAAAAAAATTTTGAAAACGTAAACCAAACAAATAAAACAATAATTAATAATTGATAAATAATTAAATAAGATATAGAAGTAGAAACACTTCGACAAAAACTGGTTGAATGTTTCAAATTAAAAATAACTGTGTAAAATAAGACAAAAATTAAAAAATATAACCATTTTGTCATATTAAAAAATAAAACCATTTAGATCTATATGATATAAAGCCGAATATGAATTGACAAAAATATAATACATATTAAGGAAAAAAATCATGATACATTTTATAATACAATAACTTCATTCAAAATATTGTTAGAAATCATATTCGGTTTATATTGTACACAGTAAGTATTTTTATTTATAATATAATATTTTTTGTTTTCGCCCCCATCGTATTCATTTCTGGGTCCGCCACTGATTAGCCATGTGCATAGGAAAAAGAAAAGCGAAACAGAAACGTAAGCAAAAGAGTGTATAACACAAGTAAGTAATAAGGGAAATATTACTCTAACGTCATATGAGAGAATTTTTTTATCATGCACTTATGAATTAAGGGTGGGCCCACTCTTTATTTTTTCTCTCTTCTCTCTTCTCTAAATTATGAGTGCATGAGAGAAAAATTCTCTCCTATCGCATGAGAGTAATATTTTCCAAATAATAAATGTATAGAAGGGGGCTCAACAGGGCAAAAATAAGTGTTAAATTTTAAGGTTTAATGTTTATTTTTTTCTATTTGCTTATTAGCGGTATGATTAAATTTCAAATAAGTTCTTAATTTTAAATTTATTTACACTATCTTACTAACAATGGTGACAGTTAGTGGCACCAATTGTGATTAATAGTATAAATATAGAGAAAAATCTCAAGTCACTTGAGATATATTTATATTATGTGTTCTCAAAATTATGTTATTTTGTTTATTTATTATCTTATATTAAATGATTCACTTTTTCTCTTTATTCCTTTATCACCATTGATCTACCTTTGTACGTTTATGATTTAGTGGCCGGAGATAAAGTTATCTCAAGTGACTTGAGAAACGATAAGCCCATAAATATAAGGGAAAATTATCATTTTAAAAGATATATATAAGCTTATGTCATTTCATCCCTTATAACCAATGTTATCAAAATTAGTTCGGTCATTGACCCGGTTAAGGTATTAGGTCACAGTGAGTCATTGGTTGAACCGCATGACCCGATTATTATATGCAATTCTATAATTTATATTAAAAAATTATAAACATACTCAAATATCTATAAAAAAATATAAATATTTCAAATATTTTAATATAAAAAATAATAAATCACACATTATTATCCAATAAAGGATCAAATAAAAATATAATGATCGTGATACGGGGCTTCAAGTTCAGTAAATGACATTTGTAGCTATAAATCAAATTTCATGCATAGTGCATAATTGAAATAATATTAGTGTTGTAGGAACATAACCTATGTAAGTCAATAAGCAAAAAATATTCAAATATGTCCATTATGAATTTTGTTTGGAATTTTTGTTTTGGAATTTTTTTTTGGGATCAGGCAGGGTCACCGGTTTTCACGAAAATCGGCCGGGTCGCACTGGTTCTGATGCATGGCCGGTCCATTGTTTCACCTGGACCAGTTGTGTGACCGGTTTACCTATTCTCAGGTCACCAGGTCGGGCCAGTCCGGTTTTATTAACATTGCTTATAACTATGTACTCTGGAAAATATATAGTTATAATATGAAAGTTTTTTTTTTTTCTTCAGAAACTTTTCAGGAGCTCGTTGGCTGACGTAGAGAGAGATATTTTTTCTTCATATTATAAGTATGTACTCCCCGAAATACATAGTTATAAGGGGTGGAAAGACATAAGCTTATATCATTTAAAAGGACACACATTGAACCCTAAATATAACTCATAATTTGGGGAAAATGAAATTAGGAATGAAATTAAAGACGAAATTTATTTATCCCTAATTGGGAAGGATACATTTTTTCCCTAGTAGGTATGAACATGTTTTGTCTTTGATAGGGATGAAATTTGTCAATCCCTAATAGGGACGTACCAATTTCGTCCCATTAAGAACGAACAAAATCCTTACCTAATTCCCTCCCAATTAGCGATGAATTTAACCTTCCTTTTGAACCATTTTTTGTTTGCCAAATTAAGGACAAAAACACATAATAGGGTCAAAATTTTAGTTCTATCCCAAACCATTAGTTATGAGTAATTTAGAGAAAAAATATTTTCTATTCATAATTTATTTAGGAACAAATTTATGCTCTTTAGAAATAAAATTTATCCGTCCCTAATTTTTTTTTAAGTGATGTGTGACTATATTCAAATTTAAATTTATATACCACATGCCTCGTATTTGCTAAGGTATACTATTGTAACATTCATTCCCAATTTCTTAGGAACACATTTTTTTTTGGCATACAAGGAACACAAAATTCAATTCTAAATTTTATCATTCACCATAAAATAAAAATTAGAAAATTGAAATAATCTCTTTACAAATAGGTAAAATTAAGAAAGTGCAAATGGAAAAAACAAATACTTTTGTAAAGTTAGTTTAGATTACACGAGAGTGATTGGTAAGAATCTAAGTGAATTTTATGATGGTGTGATTAACATCTCAACTAATGCTGCGGGATGTAATGCTATGATTGGATCAGAAGTAGGTATCTAACTGGGAGGAACTGCTCGCTTTATTGGAATGATCAATCATAAATGTGGGGAGTTCTTACTAGGTTAAAACTTGTTTGGTATTTGGGTTTAAAGAAAATTATACTCCGGACGAACTTTATTAGATAAATATAAAAAATTATCCACTTTAAATTGATTAAATTATTGAAGAGCCCGATGCATTATCCATTTTCCAAGTCCAAAAGACTTTTGGGTGATGAGGTGTGTTAAAGAGGTATAATAGTGATGTGCTTCCAATACACTATGTATTAAGGGTCAAATTGAGAATATAATTGCTTCAAATGTAACTAAAAGACATGAGAATTGTGATTGAATTATCAGGAGTGTTTTCATGAATATTCTTGTATTTTTTTTTTAGGAATTTTGGTCCATTGAAAAAAGACCAAATTAGAGAGCGTAAGAGGAAATAAAAAAAGGAAAATGAATGAAGTAAGCTAGCGATAGTAGTGCCAGCATTAAGCCTCAAGCGCCACCACCATGATAGCTCTCCATGTCTCAGCGCTTGGAAGCAGAAAAAGGAAAATGAATGAAGCAAGCTGGCGCTAGTAGCGCCAGCATGGAGCCTCAAGTGCCACCACCATTATAACTCTCTGTGTCTCCGCGCTACTGGTGAGCTTTTGGAAAGCACTTTGGAACTGCACTTCTTTTATCAGGGGAGATATTCTAAACTCTTTTAATTTTTCTTAGTTATTTTAGTTAGTAATTTTGTGTTGCTCTTTATCTTTAAGAACAAAAATTGATCTATTTTTTCAAGCAATTATCAGGTTTAAATGTGCTTATCTAGTTAATGTGCTTGACTGAATTCTTGGAAGCATGTTCTATGACATTCTGGCATGACATTGTATAGATATAATTGGATTACATGATTGCTCGTTTGTCTGAACTGATGTTGTGAAATTCTGATAATGTCTGAGGTCAATTTTTTTGAGTCTATATTGATACCATAGCTGTGAGGTTTGAGCTTAAACACTGAATTATTTTTTGTTGAGAGACCTCACTGTTGTAACACTCTAAAACTTGATCTGTTTCTCTGTAATGCATGCATTGGTTGAAGTGATAAAGGCATTTTTGTTCTTGTTAGCTTATGGCCAAAATAGCCCACATGTATGAATTTTTCCATTGCTAGCCCCCTTGAGCCTGAACTTAATTTGTTGATAGATGACCTGTAGCCTGATTGATGGTCTAGCCTATATCCATGTGACTTACCTTGATTGAGATTGAATTACTGATATGTTGAAAACAAAACAAAGAAATTGAGGTAAACTCCATAAAGGTCAAGTAATTGGGGGATGTAAATTTTATCTCTGCCCTTAAAACAAAGGGAGAAAAAGAAAAGAAAAAAGAAAAGGGTGAATGTGAATAAAAGGTGGCTGAAAGGAATTAATTCCCTCTAATTCTATAAAAGGCATCCTATTTATACGCCTCTTTTTCTTCTTCCAAAAATACCCTCAGATAACACGGTGTATCTTTCCCGCAAACCGGCGCCAGTTGGCGCCACGCTTCTGCCTGAATGGAAAAGTCGGTGTGAATTTCTCGGAAACTGGCGCCAGTTGGCGCCACACCGGCGCCATTGGGCGCCATGCCTCTGCCAAAATTGCAACAAAATTGGCGCCAGTTGGCGCCGTTTATCTGCCCAAAAAAATGCAATTTCTCCAAATCCGACGCCAGTTGGTGCCACTTCCAAAGTACCGCTGCAAAGTTCGTAAATTGGCGCGGGTGTGCGTGAGTGTGCCGCCATTCCGCACCATGTTGCTGGAATTTATACTGTGCTAGGAGTCGCGTCAACAGGCTTTTATAATTTTGTAATTTTCACTTCTTTTACCTGTATAAACACAATCGATAGGTGAGAAATATCATTGACATAGAAATAATCAATATAATAAGCAAATATGTATATAAGTTGCTCTTTTATGACTCAATTCTTATCAATTTTAACTTAGAAAACTACACCTGCCAGAGGCACATCAGCTACCAATTCCAAGTCCTTGATGGATTTCAAGACCTCCACGTTACTAGTGTAGGAATGGCGCCTGAAGCGCCCAAGTCATTTAAAGCCCTTATTTCATGGCGCTAGAAGCTCCAAGGTAGTGCTACTAGCGTTAGGAGGATGTTCAATTTGAAATTCAAAAATTAAATCTTACTAATTAGGATTTGATTGGGAGATTTTAAGGAAACTTTCTCCTCAATATAAAGAGGGAGAATTTTGAAGACAATTCTAGATGATTGAACACGAAGATAAACCAGAGAATTCGGAGAACGAGTGTGGTGAAGGAAGATCGAAGCGTAGCCATGGAGATCAACCATCATTCCTCCTTCAGGATTTCATCTAGTTTTTTTCTTCTTTTGCTTTGTTTAAGACAATTATGTATGGCTAATTTCCTTTATAGTTAGGGATATAGATCAAACGTTAATCCTTATTTTATTTAATTTTTTTTTCAATAATATTTTTCATCAATTTAAATGATACTTTTTTCATACCAATCTTTGATTTGTCCAAATTAAGAAGAATAGTAAAGATAGTGTTTGGATTCCCTAATCCTCGTGGGAACGATAACTTTCTCATCACTTTATTATTTTTAGGACCAGTATACTTGTTGTGAACATAACAGATGGTTGTTTACATGGTATCACAGTCTTCGTGTTTCTAGTGGAATTAAGTCAGCTGAAGGTAGAACAAAAAAAGGTTTGTGCAATATTCACATTTCAAGTCCAAGGGACTCTTACTTGCGTAAACTGTTGGATTGAATTGGTTATCGGTTAGAATTTTGGCTTGAAAGCACAAAGATTGGGATGTAAGATTCTTGCAAACACTGTGTGATGGCAATAAGTGTGCAAACTAGCTAGCAGGCGCTACTATTGAGTCACATATGAGGATCCACATTTACATACAGTTGCTAGAGGATTTGAATGAGCTTTAGTTAGACAATTTAGCAAGTGTTTCTGTAAGCTTATTTTTCATTTTCAAAAATATAAACCAGATGATATAACAAAAGATTAACATTGGAAACACCAAGAAATTACTTGGCTCAAAAACTCAGGGTCAATGAGTTTCCTACTTCCATAGGCAATCCCTGGCTATTTGCATTAATATGAGATGAAAAATTATACATGGTTCAGGCACACCAGAGCTTGTGCCTATTATGTACAAAACAGAAAGCCCCAAATTATTCAAGCAAGAAGTGAACCTTGGATCCAACAATAACAACTTGTGCCTACTTTATAATTGCTTTCTGTTATTACTTTTCGTAAATTTCAGTTTTTTTAAAAGGCAACTTTTACACTTGTTCCCTAAGAACAATAATATGAGGCTCACTTGAAACCCTATATTACTTGATGTGTACACTTGCACAGCTTAGGTAGATTTTCTCTTAGAGTGATTACTTGCTCCTCATAACAATATTTGTTTCAACGCATTTTGCTCCTACATATCCTTCAGCACTTCTTGGCCCAACAGACCACCTATATAATATGAGATTGTAAATTTCTATTGCAATTTGTTCCACCAACTACAGCTATTTTTCTACCCATATTTCACAAGTGCCAAGTGTGACACCCCGTGAATACCCAGTTTGTTAACATGTCATCGTATTAAGCCACACTTAATTAAATATGCGGAATAACTTTTTCTTTTCAATTATGACGTCATTATCAATTACCAAGTTGATTACTTAATCACTTCCAAAATAATGCATGTATGTAATTGCAAATAGACAGCTATCTACACTGAATAACCTCATGATATAAATACGTGAGTATCTAAGCCACGGATCTACAACACGTAGTCCGGACAATAATCCTGATACGATTATACAACTCGAAACTAAAAAAATAAAGACAAAGCAATGCGGCATGGACAATCCTCATGCTCACCAAATAAGGCAACAAGTCCAACAGCAGTATCAACAACAACAGCATGACAATAAATATAAAGCAGGTCAGCATCCAAGCATAATCCAAGCATATCATCATAAAGCAAAATCTCAACTCAGCTCCGGCCTCCTGTCACCCGAGGTCTCAATCCCCGAGTTACCTGAACCTGAAATATGTGCCCAAACGTGGGGTGAGATCTCTAAACAAAAATCTCAGTAAGGCAAGGTGTCCTCAAGGATTTCTCCACCCCAAGCTCACTTACATGTGCAAAATAAGTTCAAAAGCAGTAAAACAGTATGAGTTCCAAAATCAGTGCAATGCAGCATATAATCATGTCATGTGTGTCAACTATTCTTCTGGCAAGAGGAATGCAGGATGTACGAACGTCTACAACCCACAATAGTACACGCCCATGTCGTACCTGCCCACATGATCATCATCCCGTCTAGGCGAAACATCACATACATATCATAGGACATTTGCACTTAACAGCTTAAAAGCATTTCAATAAATCAATACATGAAAACACATCATGCATATAAATCATTCCCCCATGGGGTATGGTGGAACCAACAATGGCTAAACCGAGGACACGAAAGCTTACCTCGCAAGCTAACTATCCCAACAAGAGTCCAACCAGCTCAAAGCCCAAAAACAGCAGAATCACAATCTGTTTTAGACCAGCAATCATATCAACAATCATACTTTACAAGCATATAACATAAAGACAACGCTTTCCCTTTACGTTTTATGTCTTTAGGCTTCTCACAAAGTACGCCCTTAATCACTTAGATTCTGACTTAGATAATTATCACAGAGGTTCAACTTAACCAATCTAGAGTCCCCAAACCCCAAATTCAGTTATGTATGAACAGAACAGTCACTGTCACGAAATTCCCAGAATATTCGGATATTTGTCGGGGACATATCTGGATATCCATATATCACAAGTCCCATATTCGGATATCAATATCCGGAAATTTCCAACCCCATATCCGGATATTTCGCGACAGAATGCAGTTTCTGCATTTTGCAAGATATCACTCCAAAGGTTCGGTTTTTAACCCATTAAAATGTCCAAGCATGCATTTTTATTCACTTTTAGGTTCATGTTCAGGTTGGTTACTTATTTAAATCATTAACATGACAAGACTCAACCTTTAAGCAACCAAAACTCATGATCAAGGTTCAACAACTTACCCCAAGCTCCAAAACAAAGATGAATGATGCTCTTGGAGCTCACAAGTCAGTTCCACAATTCTGACTTTAAGGGTACACGAAAATGGCTAACAAAACTAGATCTTTGCTTCACAAGGTAGCTTCTCGCACCATCAAAAGCCAAGAGAATGGCTCACACCAAGGAGTTCAAGAACTCATCCCCTAACCAACACTCACAGAGACCAAGCACAGAAAATGATGTACTTTCACACCCTCACAAAACCCACTCACACAAGGCTTTGGTGTTTAGATGAAGAAAGAGTGGAGAAATGTGATCACTTGGGCTTGTTCTTGAAGAAAAATGGTGGTGGCAAGAGGAGAAACCAAAGGTTCAGAAATGGAGCCACACGCAAGACACGTAGAGCTGATCAAATCAGCCTAGGGTTGTGTGTAACTTCCTATTTATAGTTTCATTAATTATATCACACTGTATTAGCGCTAATAGCTACACTTAGAATTTTAATCTCAAACTATGGAATCTGAACCTACTCATTTTTCTAGGATTTGTCATATTTTTATATTATTTTTCGCAGCACTTTTCCGGTACGCGCTTTTACTTAGCCAGTATCAGTTCTGGCACCAGGTCTCATTATCTTGACTTGAAACTTGTTATGTCAGTCCTATATATTATTCTAGTGACATATACATACTTTTCATAATTTTCTGGGATACTTCATCGGTACGCATTTATATCGTGAGGCAGAACCGGTATCTGTACTTTTCGTCAGAAAAGCGACTTTCAACATTATTAATTACTTACCATAGTTATTTAAGCCTTCTCATAATTATTAGTGTCAATTATGGAATTATCTCATTAATCTCATAATTAATTAATTAAATTCATAAATTAACGATGCGAGTTCTTATACCAAGGATGTAAAATAGCGAGGCTTTGCAGATAACACGTCAACACAATGCTACAAACATGTGAAGACTTGTAGATTGCAAGTACCAATGACACAACAGTTCTCCCCCTCCAACAGATATGGGAATAAAGCAGCAAAATGAACTCCACCTTAAAAAACTTCTGATGTAGTCTTCTCCAAAAAATCCAATAAGGAATTATACTTTATAAACACCAACCATGTTCGAGCAGTGATTGAACTTGATTGTTGTTACAGGCTTTGTCATCATATCTGCTGGATTATCTGCAGTAGCAATTTTTCCAATTTTGATAAATTCTTCATATATAATATTTCTGATGGAGAGAAACCTGACATGGATATATTTGGTCCGTTCATGATGCATTTGATTTTTGGTCAAATGTATAGCACTCTGGCTATCACAGTAGGCAACTAATAGACTTTGTTCTAAGCCCAAATCTGAAACCAAACCTCTAAGCCAGATGGTTTCTTTCACTGCCTCTGTTAGCGCCATATATTGTGCCTCAGTAGTTGAAAGAGCAATCGTTGACTGTAAAGTTGCTTTCCAGCTAATGGCACATCTTGAGAGAGTGAAAATATAACATGTAAAGGATCACCTCTTGTCCATATCGCCAACATAATTTAAGTCCACAAAACCAACAATATTTTTGAAAGTGTTAATACTGCTACTTTCAAATACCAGACCAACATCTGAAGTTCCCTGCAAATATTGTAGTATCAATTTCACCGCATGCCCGTGTTTTTTTCCTGGGTTCTCCATATACCTATTGACAACCCTAATAACATATTAAATATTAGGGCGAGTACATACCTTGGCAAACATAAGACTTCCAATGGCACTAGTATAAGAAATACATGATATGTGTTCCTTCTCCTCATTAGTTTTTGGGGACAACTTCATTGATAGGCGAAAATGTGTAGCAAGGGTGTACAAAATGGCTTGTAACTTTCCATCCTGAACCTTTCAAGCACTTTCTTAATATAAATTTTTCTGAGATAAACAAAGCTTGCCTGCTTCACGGTCTCGATGAATTTCCATGCCCAAATTTTTTTGAGTTGCACCTAATCTATCATCTCGAACTCTGAGTTGAGCTGCGATTTCAACTTAGAAATTTATGACATATTATTAGCAACTATCAACATATCATCAACATATAATAATAAGTATAAAAAGGAACCAACTGAGAGCTTCTTGAACTATACACAATTGTCATAGCTATTTCTAGAATAACCATTATCAATCATAAAACAATTAAACCGCTTATACCACTGTCGTGAGGATTGCTTTAACCTATAAGTTGATTTATTTAACAAGCAATCATGATCTTCTTTACCCTGAACAAAAAAACCTTCATGTAAATCAGTTCCTCTAGCTCACCATGAACAAAAGCAGTTATAAGATCAAGTTGTTCAAGCTCCAAATCATACAAGGCAACTAATCCAAGTAAAATAAGAATTGAAGTATCCACTAGTGAGAATACTTCGTTGAAATCTAATCCTTCCCTTTGAATGTAACTTTTGCTACCAAACGTGCCTTGTATCTAGCATCTTCTACTACATAACTGGCTTAAACAAAACAAAGAAATAAAAAGAAGTAGAAGAAGAAGAAAAGAAATCAATGTTGTCCGATTCTTTAAGTCTTCTCTCTCTCTGAAATTCTCCAATCTCCAGCAAAAGCTCCTCCCTTTCTGAATGTGTCAGCCCCCCTTCTGTTTCCAATAGTTGCCTTTTATAGTGATGAAACAATATCTTTTAATTTTTCATAAGATCTTCAATGGAATCTTCCTTAGAATCTCCAATTATATCTTCAATCAAATCCTTAAAATCTTCCCTTTTATATTTAAATAAAAACTTTCCTTAAAAATATTAAAGATGATATTCAATAAGATCTTCAATCAATTATATGATTTAAAAATCTCAAAACAAATCCACGTGAGCTCTCCAATCTATCTTTTTATTGAGCTAAAAATTACTGCAAAATATAAGAATTTTATGAGAATATTATTGAGAATAAAATAACACTTTAATTATAACTCTCATAACTTTTAATTATTTTTAAATCAATTTCATGCTTATATTAACCCTTAATACATAATAATTTGGAGACACATAAAAAATAAACTTTGTTAGTTCATCCATGACTTGGGCAATGAGCTAGGCAAGGACTTATAGCAGAACCTTGGTGTACACCTACCGTAATCAAAAAAATCCTTGATGTTCTATTTCAAGCTTTCACACGTGTAGTAGCACCATCATATATCCTTGATTGCATCTACATATTTTAATGATACTTTTTTCTTCTCAAGAACCCACCATAGTACCTTTTTTGGAACCCTATCGTATGTCTTCTCAAGATCTATAAACACCATTTATAAGTCTTTTCTCAATATCTTTCCATTAATTAATTATTATTTACCAGCGGCTAAAATTTGGTGTCAAACTTTTAGTTTAACACTGGTATCAAGTGATCATTTGACACCGGTTTCAAACTTTAAAATTTGACACCAAATTCTAACCGTTGATTTCTGCCAATACAGTTATCATTTATTTGAAATTAATAATTAATTAATAAGTTTGATTCCTAGTAAATAATAACCGTTAATTGAAGAAAATCAACATTTAGAATTTGATGTTAAATTTCAAAATTTAATACGAGTATCAAAGGATCTTGTCCGATATATATATATATATATATATATATATATATATATATATATATATATATATATATATATTATTATTATAAATAGAATTTAATAAATTATAACTGTTTAATCCAAGCATCGTATTAAATACATATCGAATGAAATCACATTTTGCTGGTATTTTCTACTTTTATACAAAATTCGTTTATTCTCTTATTCATTTTGCCATGCTACCTATTTCAACCCATATATTCTCTTCTATATAAAATTTGCTGGTATATACCCAAAAACACACCTTTGGATTATATATAAATGCAAATCCAGAACTACAATAATACACACTTCAGGTCAACCTGATTTATTTTTGAAATGCATAAATATAGTGGTAACAACAATTCCAATTCTAATTTCGTCAGGCAACAATATATATAGTACATGCTGTCTGCTTGAAGAACTCCATAACCCTAAGGTCTTGAGCATTAATCAACAGACAAGTCCACAAGCCATCTACTTGAAGAACTCCATAACCCTAAGGTCATTAGCAAAACATTCATATCTAACGCCGCTAAATCCTGATCTAGTTGCTAGTTCCATGAATTCTTCTTCGCTTCGTTCCTTCCCTCCTGGATTTTGAGTCATCATAAGAACATCAGTTTGGCATGCAGCCTTCACCTTGGTACTATTTTCAGGCATTGCGGGAAGGATTTGCTCCACAATAATGACCTTCCCATTATCAGGAATAGCATTATAGCAGTTCTTCAATAGCTTCAAGCACCGTTCATCACTCCAATCATGAAGTATAAGCTACAAATCCAAATTATGTTCCAAAAGAGTGTATTTGATCATTCAATGTTTAAAAAACACAAATAAGGAAAAAGACAAGCAAACTAATAAAAATACATAAATAGAAGACTTTTCAACCTTTTGATTTGTTCTAACGAAACATGGATGAGACATTCAAGTTGAATTACACGTAAAGACATAACCGGCTATTTTATTATTCTTTTTTATAACAACTATTAAGTTTTTTAATTACTTTATTTATTTGCTTACGTTAATCAAGGAGTTTCTCGTTTTCCCTTTCCTGCCCTCCGTGGTCTCCTGGGGACCTCTTAGTTGTCTTACTCACCTTAATGGTACATTCCCTCTTTAATCCAAAAGAAATTTATATCTTATATATTCTTACGTACGAGTTACAACCTCAATGCCAAAGGGCCAGCATTTTGTTTTAGTTATATTTAATAAGAATCATGTTGCTGATTCCACGTCAAGATGATAATTAATTAATTAGGTCGTTAAGTACTTCAAGAGAAGCCAAATAGCCAAGTAGCCTACCTATTGTATATACTAAATCATATTAAGACTCTCCATAACATACGACACATAACAAACTTATTTATTTGATTTAAAAACACGCGATAAGTAGGTAAAACAGTGACATAGAGAGAGAGAGAGAGAGAGAGAGAATACAGTGAAAAAAAATGATTCATTACACTAATGATGTCGAAACTAAAAATGCACCTTCATTATTATGGCGTCTCCGTGTGGAACACTTTCAAACATATCCCCTCCCACATGCGTCACGCCTGCAGCAATATGCAACTTGGTAATGCGTGTATATTTTATGGATATTTTTAGACAATAATATAAGTTAATATTTCAAGAACAGATCAACATCAAATAATTAATCAATCAGTTTTCACCAACTCATTGGTCCAATAATTTTTTTTCAAATGGGCCTTTAGATATCAATTTCTTTTAAGTCAGTTTGAATTCAACCGACTCGGTTCATATTATTTTATTTTGTTTTTGGCCATATTTCAATTGATTTATGACTTCGTGACTAGTCCGATTTAGGACGTGTCCAGAGATTAAGACTTTAAACCCTCCCAAAAATGATACTGAACACTCAATTCATATTATGTAATTTGATATTTGCCTATATATTCGGCCTGCATTTAATCTCCACCGGTCGAGCACTTTTTGTTGGAAAAAAAACACATTTTAAAAAAAAAATTAGAGGGTTCAGATTTAGAGTGAAAAAGAAAGGTAGCTCCAACGAGTGTACCCGTGTGAATTGTGACAGCTGAATAATTAGTTTATTACAACTTTATATTTTCGGAGGAAAAAACATTGCCACCCCATTTGAGATCGACGTTCATGGCGGCACGACACTGATCTGTCGTTAGCCTTTTTCTTTTTGGGGTTTCATCCAATGTTGTTAAAATCGAGATTTTAAGTAAAATCGAAATATGACTAAAAAATCGTAAAGTAAAAAAATCGTAAAAAATCTTAAAAACGTAAAAGCATTTAAAATATGGGAAAAATCGTTTTGATGAAAAAAAATTATGAAAAACGTAAAATCGTAATGATAAATCAAAATTTTAACAACATGGTTTCACCCACTTCTCCGTTTTCATGACATCAGCTCTCAATTAAAACACTAATTGTTACCGACTTTGAAGTCACCACTTCAAAAGCTAGCTTAAAAAATAAAAGTATCCAAGACTTTATAAACCTCACGTTAAGCAACCAACGGAGATCCCCAACAGATAGAGTATTATACCTTCTTTGTTAATCTTTTTTATTTACTTCTCTCCACACCGTTAGCATGAATTAATGTAAATGCAAGGATCTTACCAGGATATGAAGGAGCTTCTTTTATGACGTGAGGCAAGTCGTAATTTATTCCCTGAATGTGAGGGTATTTGGAGACGACGAAACTAAGGGTAGTGCCCAGACCACCTCCAACATCCACTACCTTATTGATGTGCTCAAAGCCTTTGTAGGATTCGAGAATCTTCTTTGCGGCGATGCGCGTGGCGTTGCTCATTGCTGCATTAAAAACTTGATTGAACCTGGGGTCGAAGCTCGGATACTCAAAGGCATGCATGCCATGAACTCTGTTGAAGGGTATACCACCTTCCAAAATTGCCTCTTTCAATTGGGACCTATGAATGAATTGGATGGAAATTTTTATTTTTATTTTTTCTATTTAGTAAAGGAAAAAGAATCATATGTCGAAATTATAAGATCATATAAAATGCACATACATACCCATCGGCCACTCAGCCGTTACAATTGTTCCAAAAAAGAGAAAGACAAATAAGCCTATACACAACAATTGAGAAGCACACTGATATCTTTAGGCAATCTCAAAAATCTTTGGGTTTTGAAATGTGCACAATGCACACGTCTATTTTTTCAATTTATTGTGTACTTAGTTTAACCCTTGATTTTATTTAAAAAGGAGGTGAGAAGGATTGCGCTTTAAACCACTTGATCATAAATTTATATAATGCAAAATTACACAAAAGTCCCTTGTTTTATTTAAAAAGGAGTCGAGAAGGATCGAATTTTAAACCATTTAATCATAAATTCTAGTTTCCAAAAAAAATCATAAATTCTAAAAGCATATAATGCAAAATTACAGGATAAGTGAGTCATGATAATTAAGATCAAAAGTCAACTAAGTTCTGAATTAAAATATATTCACAATTAATATTCATGTTAAATGGAATATTTAACAAATTTTAATTATTCATTTTAGGATGAATATTGATAAAACAATCTAAAATCAATATAAGGTAGTGTTAGGAATTTAAGTGTGAGTAAAATCTCACACTGGTTAAAAATACATTAAGTAAGAATCACACCAGTAGAAAAATTCATGAATTTATTATCTTAAACTTTTAGATTAAGACGTGTCACTTAATATATTTCTCTAACACATACTCTCACACTAGAAGTATTTGAGCTTGAAGCGTGAATATTATATAAGCTCATTTTTTTTTATGCACATAAGCTCATTTTGTTATTCTACTTTGTACTGACTTAATTCTCCTACAAAGTGAGAGATGGTGAAGATCAAATTCATGATCCCGTAATCAGGTGGCTCTAATACCTTGTGAAGCAATCATTTCATCCGAACAACTCAAGCGGGTAAGTGATAGACTTTCAATAATATTATATTATATTATATTATATCTCTCCAGAAGTCTCCGCCGTTAACTATTTGGTATAGTATGTACTAGAAAAATAAAAATAAAAATAGGAAGCAGAGAAATTGAGAAAACTAACCAGTTTTGCAAAAAGACCTTGTCATGAATCAATGCCATGAGAGGCTTCAATGACACCCCATCCTGATTGGGCACAAGATATCTGGACACAGAATTCAGACTGTATAATCTCTTAAAAGAACCACTTTCATCATCACCATCAGCATCAACAACAGAACAATGAAGCACAGAGTAACTGGACAAGAGCATGAGGATCCTGTCTAGCATGGTGGGTGCATCAGGATTCTTACAAGAAATTTGTGCTGCGATGTCCTTGGCTGAGACCTTAGCATCTGGACCTGCTTTCTGTATTATATCTAACACGCCAAGCTCCAATATAGCATGCAAGGACATGGGTAGCGCAATAGAATTCACCATCTGAATGGCATAGCTGTAGTTTTCTGCTTCATCTTCTATCTCTCCCTTTCTTTGTAGGTGCTGTTTTGCTTCCACGCCATTGAACTCTAGATGAGTTCCCATTAGGCTTTGCAGAGCCAAATAAATCACTGGAATATATAAACAAAGATTTTAATAATTGTGAAGTGTTTAATTAGCAGTTTCAGGTTATAGAGAATGTGAATATATATACATACCTCTATTTGCTGCTTGGCTAGCTCGGAATAATCAATGGATTAATGACTTTGAGGTTTATGCTTGCTACCAACTATTTATAGGCAGTTCTATCTAGATCTCAACGAAGCATTGTTTGTTGAAGAGGGATATTATATGGACTTTAATTCATAGGCTCTTTGACCAACCAGCGGTTTTTTAAGGTTTTAATTTATCAATTTGGTATTTGGTTCACGGTATTTATCAATGAGGGTTTATTTAGTGATGCGAGTGGTACCCAACGTCACTGAGTGTCGCTACCATCCCCTCGTCACTCACATTCTTTTTTTTTTTTCAATTGAGTGACGCCTCTCCTCCCTTGGAGTATTTACAGGATTGTGCCAAGTGGCACAATTTCGTGAGTCATGTTACCGTAAAACTTCATAAAGCCATAATTCTTGACTCGAGTATCCAAATCAGATGATTTTTTTTTTATTTCACATAATTTTTTGATATCTACGCAATTACACTTCATTTGACATATTTTATCTCTCACAAACATAGTTCAAATTTGTAAAAAAGTGGAACTAGTGTTACAAATTTGAACTATGTTAATGGAAGATAAAATATGTCAAATGAGATGTCAATGCGTAGATCTCGAAAAGTTATGTGAAATAAAAAAAAATCATCTAATTTGGATACCCGACTTAAAAGTTATGGCTTTCCGAAATTTTACGGTAACGGGACTGACGAGATTGTTGTGCCACTTGGCATAATCATGTCAGTGCCCCAGGTGAGGAAGCGTCACTCAATTGAAAAAAAAGAAAAAAGAAAAAAGGAAAAAAAGAATGGGAGTGACGCGGGAGGATGGTAACGGCACTCAGTGCCGCTGAATCCCCATCGCGTCACTCAATGACCTCCATTGATAAATACTGTGAATCAAATATCAAATTAAAGGAGTAAAAACTGAGTAAGGAGCCTTAATTCATAATCAACTTGTGTCTGTTATTAAATTCTATAATACATACCTACTTATTGTATTAAATTAATTTTAAATAACGGATATCTCACCATAAATCCGAATCTATAGTGACATTATAACTAATATTCTCTTGAGTCTTATCCAAGTCTTTTAGATTTGAAAACTTGGAAGGATGCAAAATATCGTTATATGGTCAAAATTATTTTACATCAGTCTAATAAAGAGTCGGTAAATGCAAACAGTAAATTATTACAATTGAGTGTAAAAAACTTTATTCTCACATCATTATAAGTTGATCATATCCCTTAGGGGAAACATCATCATACGCTAGTATAAAATATAAAGTTTTTATTATATTTTAATTATTTTTTGGGTGAATATTTTATTAAAATTTTAATATATGATTAAATTTGTGTTTATTTTATTAAATTATATTAAATAAATTATAACTGGAAGAAATAAAATTAGTTACGAGTTATTTTTAAAGAGTGTGGTATTTTTTTAATTACCTTTATATTAATATTAAGATTTTAAATTTATTTACTGTGACAGGTTTATACGCATTTTATGAAAAATAACATACGAAAAACAGGATGTAGTATTTCTTTTCTTCTTTTTTTTTTCTTTTTTTAAAAAGGATCGTAATCACGTTTAAGAATGTAAAGCCCCCACTTAAAATAAATTCACTGTTATATATGTCATTTATCATATATTCCCCCCCATAAAACTTTAGAAATAAGTTTGTACCAGATACAAGGTTGATTGATCAAATTTTAACTCCAAGTCTTCAACAAATTAACCCCATAGGCGATTCATCTTTACATACTTAAATCAATCATTGGGAAATAAATGCTCGAATCTTGTATTTCAATGACAGAAAATTACAAGATATGGTTCAAGCTTGAAAGAAACAGAATTACAGTGATGAAAGAATCTATAATTACTTGTAAAACTGTAATGCAGCGCAGAAAAGGAAAAATTATAGTAAAAAGAAAGATATAGAGCAATTAGAGAAGCTCTGCTCTCTCCCAAGTCCCATGTCCAAGCAATAACCTAAATGTAGGTCAAGTTAATTTTTTACTTTTTTTTTTTTAAATAATAAATGTACATAAAATTAACTATTATATAATTTGAAAAAACAAACACCCATCAAGTCTCGTTGCATAATATCGCCACAATCAATAAAAGGCAGCAGAAAAATCTGGAAAACCTGATTATCTAGGTAGGCATAAATAACGAATCAATCTGCCACACAATTTCCCCCAGAAAGAAAGTCGAGTTATTGAATTAATAATCCCACGTAGATTAGGTGGTGAAATTAAAAATAGGACCAAAATTATATATACATATCAGCAAACAAATTATGAGTCAACCTTAACAGCTATACAATATATTAAATTTTTTTAATAATACAACCATATAATTAAATAATAGTGTTTCTACCAAAAAAAAAGTGTAAAATTTTAAGTTAACAATAAATCCAATTTTAAATCTTATTTTGAGTTAATGGAAACCATGAATGAGTCATATTATATATTAATTGAAAGAAGTTAAGAAGGATGATGTTAATTTAAAATATTTCTGTTGCTTACCCAAAAAAAATTCTGTTAACCTACCCTATAATGTAAGTTAACCAATCATCTCAAATTATGAGCAAATATTCCTACTTACAATATATACACACATAAAACTGCAAATTTCTCATAAAGTCATAAATCAAGTTGCACAAGTTGTAAAGTTTAGTCCTTGACATTTTATTATTTTTTATATTAATCATTTAGTCTGTGAACTTTTATAATAAATAATTGAGGCTTTAATATCTCTCATATTGTATGAGATAATTTTATCTCCTACACATATATAAAAGTGTGTAAGACTTATATTTTTTTTTTCTCTCTTTTTCTTCACATGGCCTCACATAGGCCTCACGCGTGTAGGAGATAAAAAGTAAGAGACAATTTTATCTCCTACAACATAAGAAAGATAAAACCGAATAATTTATCACATATACTATATGTTAATCTGGTATGAAAAAGTCGACTTTGTTTGCGGTAGGTTTGCAAGCATTAAGCAAGCAAAGTTGGACTTTGCTAGACTTTTTTGTTTTAAGCTACATAATTATAGGTGTTTACAAAAAAAAAAAAAAAAAAACTACATAATTAGGTATTCTTTTTGTCAATACTCAATAGATTAATCAAATTGTGGTTTTAAATGGAATTTGAAAACGCATGAAAGCTCCTGATTTGGTGATTGACAAATCAGGAACAATGACCTGCCACTAGTAGCTTTTGCATATTATTTGATTAAACCTCTTGCTAACAAAATGCTACAATAAGTATTTAACTGTGTAAGTACACATGCCAAAAATAATATAAAATTTAATTGAGTCTAGATTTTGGCTTTTTGACCCATGTAAAGCAAAATGTATAACTATTCATCAATATAATTCTTTTAACAAATAATTTACCTATTTAATACAAAAGGACGTACATTCTTATCAGCAACCCCATGTTGGGGGAGACAAGATGTCGTAGACTGAATGAGTAAACTATTATTATCTTTTGGGCCATAAGTCTATCCAATATTAAGGCCGTTTTTAAGTTTCACATAAATAAGGAATAACGCGGCCCAAAGAGCTAGCTCTAAGCAATAGCAGATAGAAAATTCCTCTCTCCCCCTACACTGCTTTAAGAAAAGTTCAAATTAGATTAAGGGATGTTTGGTAGAGGAGAAATTTTTTTAAATCCGAGAAATAATTATTACCAAAATACTGTGGAAAATATATGTTTTCTGGAATGTTAGTAAAAAGTGTTTGGTATGGTAAAATTTATGGTTAATTTTACTGAATGTGTGTTTGGTTGGTTGTGAAATATTAGTGAAAAAATGAGGTTATTTTACGAAAATAACCTCAGCTTTACGTTTTGTTTGAAATATTATATTGTGTTGAAGGTTAATTTCGTCAATAATTTGGCGCTTCAATTTCTATTTCCTCGGGACCGAAATAGTTCCATCTAATATATGGAATTTCACTTTTGCATTTCGTACTGTAAATTGGACACAACATGGTTTGCTGGAAAAAGTTTGTACTCTGGAATTTATTTATTTTTTTGCATACCAAACACGGGTTTCTTTTTTGTCATACCATACTTTCTCGGGAAGTTGCAATAAAAACCGGGTACCAAACGCGATCTAAGAGACTTCATACAATTAATTGTTTCATCCGTTCATCTTCATACTAAAGAAAGGAATATTTTTTATTTTAATTATCTAATTAATTTAATAATGTTTAATGATATTTTGTGGAAAATAATTTTAATTCCAACCATTAATTATCCTCCTATATTTATAATTATAAAATATTTGCTTAAGAGTGACTTAATTATTTATAAGGAAAAGTTAGAAAAACCCTTTATGATTATGCTTTGAATCAATTATATCCCTATTTTTTTAATCATTTATCTCTCTGTTTTTTTTATCCAAATCATCATTAACACTGTTAGAAACTAAATTAATCAAGCCACTAGAATTGCTCTAGTAGTGAGGGATTTAGGTAAGTTATCTTAAGTCATGTGTTCAATTTTTACTTGTATAAAAAAAAACACTAAATCAATCTACATATTTTACCCTACGTCGAGAAAGAAAATAGTGTAAGAACAAAAAAAAAAAAAAGATCAAATATGTTGAAAACTTACAACACTTATAGAAAAGACTAAAAATAAAAAAAAATAGAAGAAAAATTAAATATGTCAAAATCAAAAAGAAGAAAATAGTCTAGGGAGACAATAAAAAAGTCCAAATATGTTGAAAACTTACAATAATAACATAAAAAGGTTAAAAGTAAAAAAATAAAATAAAAAGTCTACATAAAAAAATAGATTGAAGACAAAAAGAAAAAGAAAAAGAAAAAGAAAAAGAAAAGACCAAATATGTTGAAAACTTAAAATAGTAACCAAAAATGATAAAAGTAAAAACAAAATAGTCCCACGTTAATCTTTCTATAAATTATTTGTGTTGTCAAATTAACACGATATGGTGAAAGCAACATTAATAATGTCTTATCGTGTTGCGTCAATTCACATATTATTCATGTTGTATTGATAATACGTGACACAATTTGAGATTGGTAAATTACTTATGTTATGACATGTCAACTCACAAAATAAGTGAATTGTGTATGTATCAAAGATTTTGACTCATTTTCAAATTTATGTCACATTTATATTTAATTATTTGTGTTTATGTTAAATTCTGGGCATATCAACTCGAATTATCACCCCACTTTCGTTTTATGTTTAAATTTGAATATTAATAATAATTATGTGCTAGAGATAATTTTCTATTTTCAATTTCTGAGCTTTTTTTTAATTCCAAAGTAATTATTTTCTTTCTAACATGTAAATCAAAGGTATTTCTCTCCAACAACAAAACATAAATTTCAATTACATCACATCTAGAGGCCATAGATTATCTAAATTGGATGTGGAACTCCACATATACAGCTTTCAATTAGCATATACATGGAAAAAAATGCATAAACACCCTAACTTTACTTCATTTCGAAATACGCATCATGAACCTACAAATTTGGATGAAAGGTCTTTAAATACTTGAAAACATGCAAATATATAGAACTTTCTGTTCACTAATCATGTAATTTGATTAATATACATGGTTTCGAAAAGTCTTATCCTATAGAATAATTTAAATAGAAGCAACTTTTATTTTTTATGAAAATATGAATAAATTAAAAATTATCATGTTAATTAATCAATGCATCCAAATAATATGATGAATGATTTTTATTTAACTTATGCATAAAAAGATTTATTTATTTTATAAAATCCAGGGACCCTTCATCTAAAATCAAAAGCTCATTTGTTTCTATTTCAAATCGAGGTAAAGTTTACGAAGTGTGTGAGCATTTTTGCCAATGTGATGAGCTAATTTAAGCCTTGAACATGTCCACGCAGGTTTCTTTTGAAAGTCCCCTCTTCCAGAACTTGTCGTAATATTCACCGTATGTAAAGTTTGTGTATTGAGGAGGATGATCATGGCCTATGAGTTGGGGAGCTGGTCCTATCACTGCATCCTGTGAGGGGCAGTAGAAAGTTGGAATGGACATTCTCTCCTCCTCACAATTCACTAATGCTCGATGCAGCACACTCTTGTACCTATCATTGCTTATCACCTTTCCAAAACCCAAACCAACATGTGTAAGTAAAGATGAATAAATCAAGAGTTATTTATTTTACGATGGGAAATGATCCGTTTACAAATTTTTTTTACCAGTTACATTAAATATGATTGGTCATATATTTTTGATTGAAATATGACCGGTCATAGTTAATATAATTTGTAAACAAAAAATTTATAAATAAAACTTTTCCCTTAATTTACAAATGGGCATGTTAGAAAAATATAAAAAAAATAATTAATATAATTTTACCTAATAACTTAAAGAGTAAAATCTTTTTGGGTCCCTAACAAAAAATAAGATTCTCACTTTAGTCTCTTAAAAAAAATTAGTCCCGAGATTTTTAAAAAATTCAAAATGGATCCATTTTAGTTCTTTTGAAATACTAATGTGGATCATTTTTGAATTTGTGAGAAATCACGATTTCAACTAAATGGATCCACTTTAAATTTCTTAGAGACCTCAGAACTATTTTATTTTTCTAAGAGACTAAAATAGGAATCATATTTTTTGTTAGGGACCCAAAAAAAAAACTTTGATGTAAATTAAATTTTTGAGATGAATTCATTATTTATACTCCCAAATCTTTTTATTCTCTTTTTCCCACTCACCAAACAAGCCCCCAAAAGGGAACAGTGACCATTTTGCCACGTCTGGCAAAAAAATTTATCAGATTGCCATGTCAACAGTAAATTTTTCCAAAATGCCACGAGGCATATTTCGCTACACTATGTAGCGAAATATGTTTGCATATAATTCGCTACACAGTGTAGTGAAATATGCCATGTCAGGCTACACAGTTAGCAAAAATGACACGTGTCAAGCAGGCAGAATCCAAGCATAATTCGCTACACAGTGTAACGAATTTCTGCCTGCTTGACACGTGTTATTTTTGCTGACTGTGCAACTTGACATGGCATATTTCGCTACACTGTGAAACGAATTATATGCAAACATATTTCGCTACACAGTGTAGCGAAATATGCCGCGTAGCATTTTGGAAAATTTACTGTTGACGTGACAGTGTGATAAATTTTTTTGCCAGGTATGACAAAATGGTCACTCCCCCTCCCCCCAAAAAAAGCAATGGACCCAAAAATAATGCATTTCTAATTACATGACTTTACTTGCTACTCAAAACACATGAAAATCCAAATCATTTTTTTCTTCCCTAAGGACTAGGCTTACATGTCAACCCTTTGTTAATAAAAAAAAGTTGAAGAAGTAACACGATAGAATTTTAAGCTTGAGTGAATTAAATTACCTGAAGTTGGTCCCCAATATTAACGATGAAGGTGTTAGGGATAGGATTAACAGTGACCCAGGTACCATCCTTGAGGACCTGCAAGCCAGGCACTTCAGTTTGTAGCAGAATGGTAATGGCATTGGGGTCAGTATGAGGAGGCAAGCCATATGTTAGCTCTGGCTCAGGACATGGAGGGTAGTAGTTAATGGCCATGTGCTGCCCATGCTTCCCTAGTGCTTTTTCTATGTAATCCCTTTCCAAACCCAAGCTCTCTGATATTGCCTCAAGCAATCTCACTGATAACCCTCGCATATTTCTGCTATACTCTGCCACATCTTCTCTGAACATCACAAACAAATTAAAATTATGATTCTTTTATATAAAAAGATCTTTAATTTTATTTTTTTTATATTATGATTTATTATCATAATGCGAATAGGAGCACTGATAAAATTATTCTCTCTATGCAAATATGCAAGAATAAGACTGTATACAAAGATTACCTCAACTCCAAATTCGCTAATAACCGGATTTAAAGGAGAGTGATTATTTTTTTTTATGATTTATTAACATATTAAATAAATTAATTGTCTAGTTTTGAACCTGAAAGATGGAGGGTTGGTGGGCCATTCCTGAATGTAATCCTCGATAGGATGGCAGTGAAGTCTCAAGAAGTCCCTCCAGTTAGAAAACTTCTCAGTCTTCACATTGAAACTTGTGGAAAGCCTGGTTGTCTTAGATGGGTCATCAGAGTAATTCTTCATCCTCTCACGCTCTGGCAATTTGAAGAATTCTTTTGACACGTTCACCATGTTACCTACCACACCCTCTGGAACTCCATGATTCACAATCTTATTTAAAAAAAAAAAAAAAAAAATTAAAGATCAAAGCCTTTTTTTAAGGGCAATTCAGAATACCAATTACTTTTGTGTGACAATGACTAAATATGAAGGCTAAAATATGAGTTACCCCCTTGAACTTTGACTATGTTTCCAATTACCTCCTTGTATTTTTAATTGTTTCAATTAATTTTTTATACTTTATAATTGTTTCAATTCAACAATTCTGTTAAAAAATTTACAAATTTTGTTAAATTTTCTCACCTGCCCTAAGTCCCAAATTTCAAAAATTTCGTCTCTCTCTTTTCTTCTATTTTAATCTTCTCTGATACAAACTCCCTTTCATGTGGATCTATAACAACTTATGCCTCCTAAAACTTAAAAATGATTGTTCAAATTTAAAATACTATTCAAACTCTCTTTCACGTGGCTGTAACAAGAACAAATAATTGTTCTGAAACTTCAAATAATAATGCAGAATGGAGAAGGGGGGGAATAAATGAGAGGGCATGATTTTGCTTTTCAGTCTATGGTCACTGAGTCACTGACACCAACATAAACTGGATTCTTATGGACAATGAACCTAAGTCTAATCAATGAAATAATCTATTGAGAAACATCCAGATGTTGTTCCTCCCCGCTTGTTAATTTTCTAAACAGCAAGTCCTTAATCCTCACTCATGGCTGACACGGATGCCGTGGTTAGGAAAAATGCAAAAACTGGATCTGAATTCATCACTAGTCGACTAAATTAATTTCAGAATACTATGTTGTTTTCTTGTGCATAGTCTTTAACTCGTTATTCAACTACTAGATGGGAGAAAGTAGAAGAAAATAGAGAAGAAATTTTTTAGATTTGGGACATAGGACATAAGAAGAGGTTTAACAGAGTTTGTAAAATTTAATAGAATTGTTAATTTGAAACAATTATAAAGTATAGGGAGTTAATTGAAACAATTAAAAGGACAATAGGGTAATTTAAAACATGGTCAAAGTTCAAGGGAGTAACTTATATTTTAGCCAAATATAAATAATGAGTAAATATAAACGTAACATTATAAATATAAGCATAAGTGTATGATTTGATATGTACTTGGAAAAAGCCATAATCTTGGCAAGCTTGTGCAATCTTTTGGATGATTTGAGAACGTGTGGAGCCATATAAACCTTGGAGATCAATGATGGGAATGGAAGCATTGGAGGATTGAAGTTGAAGGTGTTGGAGATTTGGACGGTCACCAAGGAGTCTAATGAAATTTGAAGGGACACGATTCAATGTGGAGGCAAGGTCGGTTAACAGTGGTTTTGGTGCGGTGGTGGTGTCCATTGCAGAACAATATCTACCGAGCTAGGTGGTAATTTCAAACTCTTGTTTATGCTTGGCACATGACAATTCATGAAGCTAGCACCTGAACTTTTATAGGCCAAACAAAAGCATGTACCTTCTTCGTAGTTGTCCTCATGAATCACGCTTCTAATGCTACGTAATCAGCATGACATCATTGGGAATTTGGCAGACCTACTTATGACGTAATATTTATAAAGGAATATAACGTACTAAGGTAGAGGTAGTGTTTGGTAGAAGATTTATTTTGGGATTGATGGAAAAGTGTAAGTGGATATTGGAAAATATTACGTTTGGTTCAGGTTTTTGAAAAAAAAAATACTAGGCAAATACGATAGATGAGGAAATGACTTTTGTGTTGATTTTTGGATGAAATTCATTGTTACAGAATACCACTTGAGATGTGGTATTTTGAGATAACTGGGAAAGTGAAAAAACAAGTGCGAAGTTTCTCCCGAACATAGATTTTGCAAATTTAAATAAATTTTCCTGGTAATATTTCGGTCAACCAAACAATTTTTTCTACATTTTTCTACCAAACTCACTTTTCAACCATTTCCTTAGTAATTACATTTCCCTAATATTCAAAAAAATTCTCCTTAACCAAACGTCCTCTAAGGGAGCTGTGTGGTAAGCAAAGAGCGAACTATTCTTTCGCCTTTTACTAAAGAATATAACGTACAACATATCATGTAAAACTATTATAATAATGTTTTTATAATAAAAGTAGATACGTTATTTATATTCACTCTCAAAATGATATCATTTTGAGTTAAAAGATTAAAAATTTATAATGAGAAAGACTATTATAATCATGAAATAAGTTATAATTATAAAAATACAGTGATTTTCGCTCTAAAATGACGTTGTTTTAAACTCAATGTAAATAATTTATCTACATTAACGGCAAAAAAAAATTCATTAAAATAATATAATCAAATGATGATACTTTTTTGAAAAGCAAACAGGAAACAGAAAAACAAAAAAAGAAACTAGGAACACCTCCTAGACCAAACTACTCCTACATAGTCCCTTTCAAGTTTGTCACGCAAATGATGATACTTTAGTTGATAGCAATGGAGCTGAGCAAGTGAGAGAAAAAAGCCTTCGTTCAACCCTGCATGCATCTTTTAAGAAGGGTTTAAATATATTTATCTCTACCCACTCCATACTTCAAATTAGTCCCATAATCTTTGGAATAATTTAAATATCTTTATCTCTGATTGTCCCATACTTTGAAAAAGTCAAAGCTTGTGGGGTATCGGAAGAGCTAACTCGCCTCAAAGAGACCTGTTCTTCACTCCGGATTAGTTTATAACTAGCTCAAAGAATTGAAGCTTGTTGAAATACAGAAGGAGTCAACTTGTCTCACAAAAATAATTAAAGTTATGTTAATTCAAAAATATATATTGAAATAATATATAAATAATTCATAGATCAATTTTTACTGTAATGTAAAAAACAACTTAAAGTCCATAAAAAAAAAAAACAACTTAAAGTTGTAAGATAGAAATAGTCAAATATAACTTAATGATATTTAATATGAAACGTATTGGATACAGACACGTAACTATTTTGAAGTACGTGTTTCCAAATTCATTGCATGCGCAACATTTATAAATCATTTAAAGTTCTTTATTGCGCAAATATATCATGATCGGTTAAATTTCCAATTTAATTAGCTCATTTTCTTGTTTGTAATACTTTTAATGAATAAATAAATATATTGTGCATCATTTATAAAATTTTAAAATTCTATGGACAACTTGTGTAATATTAAAATTAAAGTAAAAAAAATATCATTTACATTTTAGGGTTGGAATAAAAAATGGTTTGTTCAATATATAGTCAATAATACAGTTGGAGTTGAAAATATCTAGATCTACCTAATTTTGTTTTTAACCCTCTCCCTATGCCTAAGTCTAATTCATGCCAGTCGAATGGTTTGCTTAATGCCCAGCAATATTTCCCAAACTCCTTGTCCTGATGTTGATAAAAAGGGAAAGAGAGACAAAGACAGCAATTTCCAGTTGTGACACAGTGTCCTTCCATTTATTCAAATGGCATTTCATCAGTTTTCAAGCATTTAGGAGAAACTCTTTCCCTCAGCAGAAACAACAAATGTACAGTTCACAGAACCAGAAAAAAAATCCATGCCAAACGATCCAGCCAGGCAGAACCTAACTAATGTTAAGGTTGTATTATTTTTAAAATTTTTATTATTGCCAAGTTTATATCATAATTTTTAAAGAAAATATATATTATTCTTGACATTAACTGGTTATCAAGTGACTCAGCCACTAACCGTTCAGCTTTTTTTGTTTTTTTTTTGTTTTTCTCTTTTTGAAAGTGGATGTGTTCCAAGTTTGAACGAATAAAGTTAATAGTTTCTCCTGTCTCTTTATTTTGTCACTAATGAATGAAAATATTTTTAATATTACGAATATACCGATTATTTGGTAAATATTTTTCAAATATACAAAAAATACATTTTTATTATTCTTACTTTTATAATTATTTCTTTTGATTTTTTTTTTAAGAAAATACCTACTTCTACTCTATATAGCACGGACACGCAAAAATTTTTTAAAGATGCGTGTCAGACACCACTACAGCAAAAACGTATTTTAGCGGCGGTTTTTTTTAATCTTAGCGGTGGTTTTTTTTAATCTTAGCGGCGGTTTGAATCGCCGCAAAATTTTTTAATGGCCTTTTAAAACTGACGTAGAAATTGGCGTCGTTGAATATTTCAGCGTCGGTTACATACAACCGCCGGAATAACCGACGTTAAAAATAAAACCGACGTTATATGTACATAACCGACGTTGAAATAAAATATTTTAATAAAATTTATTAATTTTAGCGGCGGTTTTGAACCGCCGCGATTCTGAAATGCAGTTTTTTTGTGCGATTATTTGCTGCTTTTTTTTGTATTTGCTATTACTGCATTTCTTTTGTATTTGCTATTACTGCTTTTTTTTAAATAATTATTTACTGCTGTTTTATCTTATAATTATTTTTATATCATTTAAAAAAAACATTATTGATTGATCGAACATTTAAACTTCTGAATCTATTGTCATTAAATTTATACATAATTAAATGTAATCCAAGATAAATACAAATAGTGTAACAAATGTAAAATGTCTCACCATTAAAAATTAATAGATCCAAATACATGATAAAACAAAGTAAATATGCTTTGCAAATTTAACATAAATGGAATCAAAATATCAATAATACTACAAATGTTTAAACCTGAGTAATCTTGCAAATTAAACCTAAATGGAATCAAAGTGCCAATAAAACTACAAAAGTTTAACATAAAATTTCATTAATGCACAAGAGAATGAGATCCAAGTTCTCCAGTGCTTCCTTGTTTTCATTGTCACCCCCGGTAACAAAGAAGTGAAGATCTTGGACAAACTTGTAAACAACAATGTTACTCTCAAACATTGCTATCTCCGCTGTCAAATGAAAAAACCCATAAACACAATAAAAGTGACATCAATATATTAGCAAAACAAGGACATATAATGAGTAGCGATTAGCAATCTATTCCAATCATAGGCAGATATCAACCAAACGTGAAGGTGATTCTTGATCATGAATTATGTTAAATTTGTACTATTCGTCAGCCAGCCATCGGAGAAATATTTGACCGCCACCCGTTTCCCATCAGAATCCAGAAGAAAGATGTTCTTTACAGAAGGACATGACTCCTAACAAAAAGCACAAAGTACAGGATCAGAACTTTCCTTAAAAGTAAATAGTTGAGACTGGTTCCGGTTCTAAAATGAAAAACAGTGATTAATTTAAAATTAATTGTCAATTCGTGCAAGGAATCAGAACAACAGCTAAGTAATCAAACCATAACAGCCGGGTCAACCATTTAATTAATTTAAAATTCTTCAAAAAATGTCACATAATACAGCACAGACAAGTTAACTAAAATTCCAAAACTAAACACATAGATATCAGACATATGCCCATACGGCTATACCAAACTAAAATTCTTCATGCATTTTTACAGTCTTTTAAGAGAAAAACATGCAAAGACAAGAAGAAAGAGAAGAAATTTTTTGGTCTTTGATCAAGCAGAATAATACTCTCCAAAGTCTAATATCTAATAGGAAAACTCAAATCAGCCCCAGCTTCTAAAACTTGTGCCTCGTGTTGAATGATACTCTCCAAAACAGAGTCAAAAGATGCTAATTGATGCGTTTTGAGTTCAATACTTTTTGCAGTGCATCTTGTGAGATTTGTAAACCAAGAAACAAGGCACGTCTTTCAACACCATTAAACCAATCCTTATCAAAACCAAATCTGCGCACGTCTTGTAATAACTACATGAACTCAGAGCGGCTTGACCCTAACACATCATTAGGACTATGGGTTTGGAGGAATCTCAGTAGATGACTCACGCGGTTGTAGGCACAACCCTTCAACCAATTGCTAAGTGCTTTGTCATTTAAACGAACAGAAGGATTCTTCACAAGAAAATCAATCAACAGTGACAAGTTGTCAGGATCCAAATGCTTGTTGGAAACTAGTTGTTCAAGTTCCCTTTTGACAAGAGAAGCAAAATTTAAATCCTCCATGATTTGAGAAGAGTTCCCTGTAATTGAAGGAAAGAGTAATTTAAACATCTTGTGCACGAACAAATATTTAGGATTCTGCACTAATTTAAAACAAGAGAGGGGTGATTAAGAATTTGAAAAACTATTTAAAAGCAACAGTCCACCAAATTTTAAGCCACGTTGTGCAAAACAATATACTCCAGCTCCACCCACACATATTCCAGCATCACCAGTGCTTTACTCATCATCATCATCCTTCGATAGAATAAAAACAAAGAATGCAAATTAAAACAAATTATATCAGGTTCAATTTAGACGCACTTAAAAAAGTACAAAATATATGCAAAAAATTAATACCGTCTCAATTGGTCGTTGCTCTTCCCATGTGTCTTCAAACTTGTGTTGTGTACTCTCAGACCACGCCCTGTAATGAACTACCACCATATACCATCTAGGTCACATTCATGATTTTGAACTGCCAAGAAAAACAAAAAGGCTATCATAAGATGAGTAAAGGAGTAGATATTAGGAACTAATGCCTGATATAATCAAGAAGTTTTTCTTATGGTAAAACAACACTAGATGCCCAAAGACCAAACATTTTACATTTTCATACCAAAACATTTCCATATATTAGCTTAAATTATAGCTTAAGTTGCTATACCTAGCTAGACACATGAAGGTCATTCCAGGGAAAAATAGAAAAAAAGAAAAATCTGATATCACATGATATGACAGTACTTTAGCATATGCACATGGATGAGTTCAAATAATCTTAGATAAACACAATTGCAAGTTGAATGTATAATGACATGAAATGTAGTGACAACATTGGATTTCACACTAACTGCAAACATAAATAGAGTCAAACTATGATTAAATGTGGTACTCACAGAAGCAAGTTGAATATCTGGTAGGTTTCTGGCCATGGCCTTCCTTAATTATTTGTTTAGTGACCTTCTCGTGAAGGACTTCAACTTGAGAATCAACTTTTGGAGGGTTACTAAATTCTTGTGTTGGCTCCCCTTTAACAAATGCAGAGTTTTCAGTAATCACTTCATTCTCATCTTCTTGACCTGCAACCATTAACAGTGCCAAAAAAAAAATAGTTTTTTCATGCATGCAAATTACCAAGTGGTGATTCGGTTTGAGGCTCTTGAACTTCCTCCATTCTGCAAAATTATTATTTCGTTCAAAACTTTAAAGAGAGAGGGAAAAAAACTACTTACTAAATTCTATAAATTTTCTCGGGAACCAAACAGTATGAGAGAGAAAAATTCCCTTTGCAGGGTCTGTCAAAACCAACTCAGCTCCAAAAGCTAATAGAATAATTCTTCTTTCGAGACTCATTGAAGCAGGCATTGTAATTATGAGCTTGTAACCCTCGGCTGCTGCCATGAAGGCTAATCCAATGCCAGTATTACCACTTGTTGGTTCAATAAGGACACTCTTCAGTAAAATAAGAAACTTACATTCAGAAAATGTAATAATTTTCAACTCTGACATGAGCTAAATTAATACCCAAAATTTATTCATTCATTCAGATCTAAAATAACTGCTATAAGAGTAGCATAAATTTATAAAGAGCATGGGTACTAATGCAGAATTTGAAAGAGTATTTGAAGCCCTTGAGCCTCCCCCAAATCTCAAGAGGTTTGGGATAAAGGGATATGAGGGAATGCAGTTGCCAAGTTGGATGAGAAATACCTCATTTCTCGAAGGTTTAGTTGATATAATACTCTACGAATGCAAAAATTGTCAAGGGCTTCCTCCACTTGGTAAATTCCCTCATTTAAAAACTCTTTACATATCTTGGCTAACCTGTTCATCCTGCACATAAATGGTAAATGAAGAACTGTCCCACTAAAGCATGTATCAAAAAGGGCATGAAGTTTGGCACCACGAGGAAGATGCCTAAGGTCGAATAAAAAAGGCATGTATCAAGAACTATTTGCAGTAATCAAGTCCTACAAGTAATAAAAGTATTAATGTATAAAGAAGCATGCCACTATACTATTAATGTATCAAAGCAAAAAGACTAGAAAATTGACTTAGGTGTCAGATGTCTCGCCCTGGACAGGTGGATCCTATGATCCCAATCACTTCCCTATAAAAAAAAATTATAAAGAAAAAAGATAAATATAATGGAAGTGTCATTTAGATATACTTTTAAAATATCTCCTTGATATTAAAAGTATTTCTTTTAATACATAAACAAGTGACTTACATGGTAGCTTCTTTCCATGTAAGTTACCTCGAATGGTTAATGTATTATTACTCTAATTAAATCTGCTGATCCAGCACAAAAAAAAAATACATTAGACATTGGACCATGGAGCACTTGTAGCACAGTAGTAGCAGCAGCTCCAATATCCTAAGCTCTGATGGATGCTTATTTTGGTAGTTATATGCTATCCAAGGGTTATAACCATGGATAGCTTTTATGAAGAATTTTGCACGTATTACCGAATTCAAATCATTCAGCAAAGTCATAGCAGAATACCTATCTTAATTCAAAGGAACTAGAAAGGAAGAAGCAAATGATGATAGTTTTAACAAAATCAATCAGATTGACGTAACAAAGCTTCAATTAAGCAAACTAGGAATGTCAATTTGAAGAAGAAGAAGAGTGGTTTACCAAACGAGTCAATGTGCTCTCTCAAACAAGAATTTGTTCCTTGCCAACGTCAAGATGCTCTCTGATTCCTCTGTTATTCTCTCCCAAAACCCTAAATATATGTTTCCCTTTCAACTCAATTGCGTGATAGTGTGCCCTTTACATTGTTGTACATAAAGATGTTTGGGTTATGAAGCTGAGGTATGGATGATATTTTAATCGGCTAAGACAAACAGAGCCTCAACAAAAAATGAAAGAAAAATGGAAAAATCGGATAACAGGCACCAAGAAAGAAAAATGAACAGCGTTCCAAGGAATATTGAGAGGTAGAGAGAATGGCTTGCGATAATAAATGTCTCTAACCGGGTACTGTTGTTCGCTAGACTTGGAGTCGGTTTTTTAAACGGCCACTGAGACACCGCCACTGTATCCCGGTTTTCTTGTAGTGCACTAACACGCGGTCAATATTTTGGAACACGCGATTAACGTTTCGACACGCAATAAACGCTCCGGCACATTTTTTTTTAGATCTAAATTTTATTTTATTAACTAAACATGAAAAAATAATTTATAATTTTTTTTTTATGTAATTTGACATGAAAAATTAACAAGGTATAAAAAATTATTATTTTTTATATTTATATTATGAAATTTGAATATTTTATTAGTTATATGACTTATCATGAATTTTATATGTATTAAATATAAATTATATTGTATATATTAAAAATATTATTTAATATTAAAACATGTCTTAACATATTAAAATATAATATTTTTTAGATTACTAAAAAAATATAATATTTTTTAAAATTAATGTATCAACGTGTTATGTCGTGTCTCCCGTCAGTTTCAGTCCAACATAACTTCTAATGTACCAAAAATATGCTCATGATCAACAGCTGAGCTGACGCAGAGGCTGCCGTCTAGTCCACAATGCAAGATGACCTCACTACACCTTTGTCATGTTTATAAAGATTTATTTATTATTATTATTATTCAAAATATATCCAAAATATATCTATATATATTTCTGCTAATGAGAGGAGGCACTTTCAATATATTAGTCACATGTTCTCCCCTTTGCTCTCAACCTCTACCGAAGACTACCTTCACGGATCACTGGTGACGATAACTCTTGATTGAGTTTTGATCTACTATTGCCTTCTATATAACTGTTATATTGATATATTTCGCCCCATTAAAAAATCAAGGTTATCTCGCTGTCTAATCAATTTGTAAAGAATTTTGGAATACACCATCTCAAAAATTAGCTCAAAGGGTGAGAGTGTCTAAAACCTTATAAATTTCACATTATTTGTACATACAACAAATATGAGACTATATATCTCAACACAATTCAATACACAATGGATTACATACAATAAAAAAATTGTCTTGCTACAAACTCCAAAGAAACGAGAAACTTTTCCTTGGTCACATCTTGCGGCATGTGTTTCGCCTATAATCAACAGCTTTTTTTTGGCCCTCCTTTTCTTCTCTGTTGACCTACATGCTAATTGCTAAAATATTCATAAAAAATAAATAAATGTGTATTTAGATTAATTTATTTTGTATTTTAAAAATTGTGAAAAAATCTTATTGCGCTAAAAAAGGTGTTTTGTGTAGTATATTATTATATTAAATAATTTTAAAAATCTCTTAATACATATATTCATTAAAACACTGCAAGCACTTGAAGGAATGAAAATTAAGCAATATTATCAATTATGATATAAGTCACACACTTTGACGTTGGAGAGAATTGATTATTTAATGCCTCGATGTTCATGCCCGATTCATGTGGTAGTTTTTCATGGGCTAGTTGGCTTGTTGCATTATCGGTCCAATTAGTTTGTTCTCTCTCGCTGACTATTCAAAGAGTGTTTGGTAGAAGTTTTTTTTAAAATTTTTAGAAAATTAAGGATAGTAATTTTATTTATTTATGTTTGGTATGAGATTTCTAATTTTTTTTTAATAATCTGATTTTTTTTGAAATTTTATTTTATGTGTAAAATTTTCGAAAAATATCATTCAAGAGGGAATGGTATTTTAGGATTTTCAAGAAAAAATTTAACACACCCAAATACAGCGTTGAGAAAATTAACATAATATTCTCGAAAATATTTTGACATATTAAATAATTTTTGTGGTAACGTTCCCGAAAAATTCTTTTTTCACTATATTCTTGAAAATTTTGATTTTTGAATAATTTTTTTTTTCTTCTCTACCAAACACCTCCGAAAGTAATCTAGATCTCTTTGGTACAAAAAAATTTGTGTTCATTTTTATTTATTTTTTATTTATAAACCATATGTATTCTTTACATAAAGCAATTTTATTCGAGCAATCCACATTGAGCCTGCCTTTCCCAAAGACCTACCATATGTATCCTTCATAGTTTGGTACCGACCGAAGACCTACCTTTCTACTGCATTGAAAACCGCCGTGCTTACTGCTTAGTCATATCTTTGAAGGGAAATGCTGTGTGTTATATATATATATAGCAGCCTTCATATTTTTTGAATTCAACGTAATTCAGGTTCAACTTGTTGGTATGATCGACCAAGTTTGACAAGCACATGATATGCATGATGCATTCTTTTTTAATCCAATGATTTTATTTCCGTTGGATCTTTGATTCCGGCGTTGAAGATACGAAATACTCATTCTAGAAAAATTTATGCATTGAAGTATGATTTTAATTTATACTAATAGTAATAACAGTTTATGTATAACGATTAAATCTGGTAAGAATAATTAAGATTAGAATATAAAGTCATAGATAAGCCACTGATTGATTTAATGGTGAGAAATTTGAATAATTTACATGTTACAGGTTCAAATCTCCATGCCACCGTCCTATACTATATATATATATAGGGGAGGGATCATTTGACTCCAGAGTAAGATTTAAAAGTCTTACTCCTCATCCCAGCCCTTGATTTCCGTTCATCCAACGGTTAGCATTTATTTAAAATTAATAATTAATTAATTGTTGTTACTTATTAAATGCTAACCGTTGGATGAACGGAAATCAAGGGCTGGGATGAGGAGTAAGACTTTTAAATCTTACTCTGGAGTCAAATGATCCCTCCCCATATATATATATATATATATATATATATATATAGGGAGAGATCTTTTTACTCTAGAGTAAGACTTACAACTCTTACTCTTCATCTCAACCGTTGATTTCCGTCCATCTAACTGTTATTATTTATTTGAAATAAATAATTATTTAATAACAGTTAGATGGACGGAAATCAACGATTGAGATGAAGAGTAAGAGTTGTAAGTCTTACCCTAGAGTCAAAAGATCCCTCCTCTCTATATATATATATATATATATATATATATATATATATATAGAGTGAGGATCATTTTACACCAGTGTAAGTTACATTTTCAATCTTGTCCGTTGATTCTAGGGCCGGCAAAATGGGCTGAGCCCGCTGGGCTGGCCCGCCCCGCCTGCCAAATGGGGCGGGCTGGGTTGAGTCTTTCAACCCACCAACCCGCCCAACCCGCCCCGCCAAACCCGCCAGCCCATATGGGTCAGCCCGCCACGGGGCGGGCTAGCCCGCCAAGTCATTTTTTTTTATTTTTTTTTAGGTTACCCAATTGTTATGTAGCTCCGTATCTTAGATTTCTCTGCTTGCAAGTGGCTTTTTTGAATTGTTGTGGACTGCTCATACAACACTTTGTTACTTGTTTTGTTATTCTATTTTATCCTGATATGATTTTATTTTTTTATTATTATTTTTGGATTGAAAGATGCATATTTATATGCAGATTATTAAACACTGATCTTCTTGGTTTCATAAGCACATTAGGATTTTATACAGATTTTTGTATGCTTTTATGCAGATTTTTTTATGTGATTTTATGCAGAATTTAATTTTTTGTATTTAATTTTTATATTTTTTTTATTTTAGGCGGGCTGGCCCGTAGCCCGCCAGCCCACTCATAAAACGGGCCGGGTTACTCGATTCAACCCATTTTGTCAAAACGGGCCGGGGCGGGCTAGTGGCGGGCCGGGGCGGGCTGGCCCATATTGCCAGCCCTAGTTGATTCTAATAATATCTAAGGGCTCTAATTTTTTAGTAATACGAGTCATTGGATACAAGTGGATCAATGATTGATTGAGTGTAAGAGTTCTAATTCTTACACCAGTGTAAGAATATCTTGCCCCATATATATATATATATGTGTGTGTGTGTATATATATATACATATGAGGTAGGATCCTTTGACACCAGTGTCAAATTTCAAATTTGATACCTCGTCTGAGAGCCGTTAGATCAAAAAAGATCAATGGTGTCATATGCTTGCTGTTATGGACCTGACAAAGGCCCGTATTCTGGAAGGACCAATAAAGGACAGCACAAGAGGAATAGAATCTCCTATTGATGACAATCCTATCCAGACAGCTAAGCAGTTGGACTTGGCTCCCCAATATTCCGAAGAGGCCCAGAATTACACTCCTTCAGGTAACCCGTCTATAAATACAGGGTTAAACCAATAAGGTACACACACTCTCTAAACCCTCTCTCTTAGCTTGTCACTGTGCACACACCCCACGCCTTGACTATGTCGATTATTATTGTGCACAGTGATCGGACTACCCTCAAGGGTATCTCATTCATAGATACTTGAGAGAGGGCATCTAGATCATACATAAAATATACCAGCCACCGGTTGGACATCTCTGTCTTTCAGACAGAACACTTGCAAATCAGAGTCGTTGATCTTTTTTGATCTAACGACTCTCAGATGAGGTGTCAAATTTAAAATTTGACACTGGTGTCAAAATATCTTTTATATATATATATATATATACGGACAAGATGTACACAACGGATCTCCCAAAAGGCCTGCAACTATGGCTATAGAGATCATATGTCCTCTATGTTTTGCAGCCCAGTCGTCAATTTTATCTTATGATGTTGGATAGTTAAAAGATAGTCCTCTGAACAGCCCAAAAAGTTTATATGGATCATGTGTGGTTCCGTATGTGATGATTCAAGTCCATGTAAATTGGGCTGGGTGCTCCTAGGTTTTTAACTTTTAAGTCCTTGTGCGATAACCTTCGGGTGTTGGTGGCTATTGTTAACACAGCACTACAATTTTATTATTTTAAGATATTTTAATCGGTTCATTACTTCAGAATTAGTTTGATTTGGAATAAGTTCTGAGATTAAAATTTAAATTTCTACAAAAAAATAATACTAAAAATAATCCAACACATACTTTCACTTTTACCTATTCAATTTTCTAACGTTCAGTGAGTTATCATCATTTATTACAACACTAGAATTTGAAATGAAACGAAAAAAGAAATTATGTGTACGGGTGTGTCCTTTTTCTGCTTTCACTTTTGGTATCGCGCGTGCTCCGTGCTGTTGCCATACCTCATACGTGTGACCAGGGGAAATGAACCACAACCATTAAATATTAGCAGATAATAAATTTCGTTTCAGGAAAAATGCGTCATTAACTATAAAGTGGAGTTGATAGCGGATAGCCACTTCTATTGTAGAATTTTGTTGCTTACGTGGTTTTCGTGCCTCCATTGAATTAATCGATTTATTGATGTATTGGTGGAGAAATTTTTAAAAAGTATAAATTTTTTTATTATTAGAAAAAATATAAATTTCTTATTTTGTGTTATAGAAATATAATATAAAATATAATTTTCACCAAATAATATTAAATTTTTGAGGTGAATTAAAGCTCCACCAAATATTATTAAATATCATAAAAAATTTAATACTATGAATTATTAACCTTCAAATACAATGAATTTTTTAGAGAAATATAACATAAAATATAATATTTATTTATCAATTTAAACTTTTGAATTGAATCGAGATTTTACAAGTTGAACAAACCAAACTAATTATTTTTTCATGAATTGATTGAAAAATATATGTATAATTTTTTTTGCGTTTTCAATAATTTTTTTTTTTTTTTGGAAAATCGTTTTCAATAAATCCTTTAAACTTTCCTCATATATTTGTGGTAGATATCAGATAAGAGAAGTTGAAAAACAAATTTTCTTTTGTCCTTAACCTCTTAAATAAAAGCATACATATTATGGTTTACCATAAAAAGAAAAAAAGCATACATGTTATGCTTTTATTTATTGACTTTTCTTTAGAGTTGCTTTTCTTCTCTTTTAGACTTTCGTTTTTACTGAAAACGATAGTTTTGTTATTGCAAACGACCAATTAACTACTTCTCGATTACTATTGTATTATTTTTTAAATATTCCATCGATTTATCACTTTGCGATTAATTTGATTTAGAGTGAATCCAAAATTAAGGGTTTAAATTCTTTTCAAATGTGATATTGGAAAAAATTAAACACATGCTCTCACCCTTACATACTCAGCTCATATACACCAATTAAGCTACTATTATTTGGTGATTATTACTATCGTATAGTTTTTTTTTTTAAAAATCATATATATATATATATATATATATATATATATATATATATATTCTATGAGAGACAATCTTATTTAAGATGAATTCAAAATTAAGACTTTAAATTTATCACAAAATAATATTGGAAGGATCGATCGTATAGTCTTTATTTCGATGAAAATATTCAGTTATATATTAATTCTGATACAGCACGTAAGTTTCAACCACACAAAAAAATTATGTTAATCATTTTTTTTTTTAAATTTTCTATTCTTCATTTTGCAAAATAAAATTTTTTAAAACTACTATTTTTTAAGTTTTTATTTTTCTTAAAAAGCATGTCTAATTATTATAAAATTTTGTAAACATGTTTTTTAATTATAAAACTGTTTTTTTCTTTTTTTTTGGAGTTACCCAACCCTAATTATCTCTTTGAGACGAGTTGGCTCCCTCTGGTATCCCCACGAGCTTCGACTCTTTGAGCCGGCTATGGGACTAATCCGGAGTGCGGGGAAATAGTGATGGCTAAAGATTCAACCCCCTCCCCAAGAATGCATTCAGCGAGAAAACTGTTTTTTTTTTCTTAGTAAAACACAAAAAAAGCTCCTAGAATTGTGCTGACAACCGCTTCTTAGTTTAACATTTTTTGTTTGATACGTTGAAATTTTATTATTTTTAACTCTAGAACTAGAATGTAAGTGCGAAAGGGTTTTTTTTTTAGCTAAGTGAATTTCAATTATCTAAGAAGTTAATTTAAATGATTTTCTTTTTAAGTTTCCTGAGGCATTATTCGACCGATGATTGGAGATTAATCATTTCGAAGCATAAAGATTATCGAATTTTTTTTTGCTTTTATCAATAAAGTTTTTTTTATATACACGATCAGGTATCAAATTTCTATTAAAATATATAAAGAATCCAATTATCTACCAACTCCAGAATTTGTTAATAAATACGTTATTTTTTTTAACGAGCAATATTATACAATCTATTAATTTGTCATTCCTTTTTCTAGACCAATTTGTAATTTTTTATATTATTTACTCATGGAACGTCAACCGATAAAGCCCTAGCAGAACACCACAAGACCGGTCACCCAAAAGCTAGTGGCCACACGGTCGACACGTGGATAACTGATGACCGGAGCAAGCGGTTAACATCGCCACGTAATCAGACACCCCACCGTCACAGCTGGCAACGCTTTTACGGACCTGAAACCTCAGCCAAGGAGTTTGTGGATGAGATTCAAGGGAGAAAAAAAAATTAAAAAAATTAGACAACACCCCTTAAAAAATAATAATAAAAAAGTACAAAAGTAAGCTTCAGTAGAAAGAACCAGAAACTTTTCGCCACTTGTCATGATTCCATGAGCCAGTTCTTCTCAGTCTCAAAAAAAGTAGAAAAAAAAAAAAACGAGCCCTTAATTTTTCAAAGAAAAAATAAATAAAAAACCCTCACGAAATTATAGTGGCTGAGATTGCTCCTCGCGCTTAAACAATTTGGGTGAGTGTGCTGCATTTTTCTTTCTAGTTTTTCTATTGTGGTTTCTCGCTTCAGCAAACAAAAACCTCTCTTCTCTCTTTCTATTTCTTCTTCTGATTCCACTTCGAGATTTTTGGATTTTTTTTTTCTGGTCTGAAGTTATTCGCCATTGCCTGAAAATGAATCCTCAGGCGTATGTCCGGTGATGATCGCTTTCGATCTAGGATGTTCTTCTTCGTTGCCATGGCTTTGTTCTGAGGTGTTCGTTTTCCTTCGTTTTTAGCTTATTATTATTATTATAATAATAATTATTATTTTTAATTTTTTCTGTTTGGTTTCCGAGAAAATTCAACCACCGCGAAACTGCGAACCGATTTACTTCCTCTCTCTCGATTTGGATGTAGCAGGTGCTCTCACTACTCCCAGCGCGACTCTGTTGAGTTGAGTTTCGGTGATTTTGAGTTGCTTTGTGATTATTTTTTCTCGGCAACCAAACAAGAGGATTGAAAATTTGCAGTGATATTAAAGTATTTGTTAAAGTGAAGATAGAAACGGTTGTTGTTGTTGTGATGTGATTTTTTAGTTTGTGTACTGATTATAATTTTTCCCTCTCTTTTTGCTTTCCGCGTTTTAAAGGTTTTGGCGCTGTCGAGTGCGTCTAGGTGAGGATTCTGATTAAGGAAATTTTCTTTTACTCATTCGGAGAAGCGTCTATATCTGTTGCGGTTGATTCTTGAAATTTTTTGATTTGTTTTTTCTTTTCCTCTTCATCTTCTATGTATTATTTTACATGTTGCATGTGAATTGGAATGCTTAGTAGAGGGATCTCTTCCTATTGTTCTTGCTTTGTTTCTTTTGCAGTAGCATCATTTTTCCTTCAGCTTCAGCTCACTTCCATCACGACGGCTTTATTATATACTGTGTTTCGTGTCATAAAAAATGAAAGGAGGTATTCCTTGTATCCACTCCTAGTCAGGGAAGATCTGAAGCAGCGCTAGCTGCTTACGCCCTCTAATGGACGCATATTCTTGTGGGGAAGAAGTGGTTATTAAGGTTAGGTTATTATGATAGATGGACAAGTTTATCGTGAAAGGGAATTAGTAAAGTTTGGTATTGTTGTCTAAGTAGTTTACCGGCAATTGCAGACAAGAAAACCGTATACAATCTCAAAGCAAAGAGAACGATGGACAGAGGAGGAGCATAATAGGTTTCTAGAAGCTTTGAAGCTACATGGGCGAGCATGGCAACGCATAGAAGGTAATAGTTTTCTCCTGGTTAATAATTGACTATTTTCTGCAGAAATTCATTTAGGATTTCCAAGTAATAGACTAATAGTGATATCCAACCTCATACTGTTGAAATTTTCTATTAGAAAATGCCTTGAACTGCTCTCTATATTTTATTAACTCTTAATTGGAACTTTTTTGTTTTTTTCCTCCCATGTCCTTGCCCCTTTTTGCTGATTTACTTCTGCTTTTCAGAGCATATAGGAACAAAGACCGCTGTTCAAATCAGGAGCCATGCACAGAAGTTCTTTACAAAGGTCAATATGGGTACCTTTTCACCTTGGATTATATGTTCAAAATTTCGGTCCTTTTTATTTTCGCCTATGCTTTCTATTGACTTGCTATTGATTTATTTATGAGTTTCGTATCTTGTTTGATCCACTTTAATGAATAAAAATTCTGATCCAACTGCACAACATAGTTCTGTATCTAAACTGGTGGACTTCAAACTATATCAGGATCTCAAATTGAAAGTATAAAAATATACTAACGAAATGAACAACTTGTGACATTGAAATGTCAAGGAAACTATAGTGCTTCTTCAATAATAAAACCCAAAATATATTTGTTGAGAAATTGCGGATTCGGAACACGTTCCACTTGTCATGTTGATTTTAAATGATGATCCTTCATATAACTGATTTCAAAAAGTAAATTAATTATTTTCACCTATGCTTTATTTTGACTTGCTATTGATTTACATATCAGTTTTATATCTTGTTTGATTCTCTTTAATGAATGAAAATTCCGATCCAACTGCACAAATATTTGAACTGGTGGACATCAAAATATATGAAGATCTCATATTGCAAATATAAAAAAATCCTAACTAGGGGTGGTGCAGATGATCTTGGGAACTATGGGTGGTGCATACGAGGATGGTAGTTGTTGGGAACCCATAACTGGGTTTTGTGTTTTTAGGGCTAAAGATTAGTAAAACAGATATGAGTAAAGGAAAGAATAGCAATAAAAAATGCAACTACTCTTATTGAAAAAAGATTGAACAAGGAGATCTCCTTCCTTACAACTGAATCGTTGCTCTGTTTTTCCAAATTAACCAATATGTATCTTTCTTCTACCTTTTCCTGCTATTTATATTAATTCTTTAACTCTAACAACTTTAACCTCCCAACAACTATTCTAACTAACTAACTACCTCTTTGGCCCTATCAATACCATCCCCTTGAAGTTCAACCTTGTCCCCAAGGTTGAAAACTAAAACTAGAATTGCATTAGACATTCACCCTGCCAAGTAATGTCCTCTAGTGGCTGAGAGAACCATTTGATGAGAGCTTGATCAATTGGTCTCTCTGTTGACTGATATTCCAACACACATTCTGGTGGGGATACTCCTTGATCAACCCTTCTAGGTGGGATTGCTTGCTTTGTAACCTGCGGAATTGGGCTTCTATAAACTTAAAGTTCTTTGCAATGAAGGCAATAGCTTCTTTGATACGCAATCCAACATGTGAGACTAATTGTTAAGAACCCAAAAATGGTTTAAGTTTTTTAAGGCTAGAGATGAGTAAAACAAAGATGAGAAAAGACAACTATAGCAATCTAACTTTTGCTATTAAGAAATGATTGAACAAGGAGAGATCTCCTTCACAAGGGTTTTCCCTTACAATTGAGCCACTATATGTGTTTCAAAACTAACCATAATAAATTATTTCTTCTTCCTTTTCCTGCCATTTATACTAATTCTCTAACTGTAACTGGCCAAAAACTATTCTAACTAACTCTCTAGCCCTCTCAAAAGCACGAATAGAGGTGATTCAAAGAGGATATGGAAGGAAGAGTGAGGAAGTATAAGAGTTGCTGCATTTGATCTAAGACTGGGGGGGGGGATCACAACATCCCTAGCCTCTAGGGACAAATAGGAGGGAGACAGTGAAGGAGGAAGCTTTGTTGGGTCAAATAATAGCTGGGCTATCAGGACTTGAGGGGTTTGAGGGAGGGGGGTACTAGAAGTTTCGATGTTCTTAGGTGAAGGCAGATGTATTTTATTAGTTGGTAGAGAGGTACTTTTGTTTGAATTTTATGGGTCTAAGGGAACAATGGAAACCTGTAAGTTGGCAGTAGGGGGATGCATATTGAACAAGTTCTAGTGATGGGAATTATGTGCCAGTGCCACCAAAACAAGTTGGGCGTCATTCCAATTTTCCCTTATATGCTGGACAATGGGTGCAAGTACAACAAGTTAATTTAATGGTAGTGGAAGTTGTAAAGGACATAAGTGATGGACAAGGGGAGGACCACTAGGAGTAAGAGGACAGGCAAGAGACAAAAGAGTAACCTCTTCATTTACCTTTTCACAACATGATGGGGATGATACGTTGGAGGACATCAAAATTATAGGGCCATCTAAAGGACATGCAAGTAGTGGTACTTATCGTCTGTTATGCATAAACAATTTTATAGCACTAGGGCTGGTGTAAGAATATGAATAACTTGTGACTAATACTCCTAAAAATTGGGTGGAGGTAAAGAGATGTGCATATGGTTTACTATGCACGACAATATATGCAAATTTGCGAGATTTGTTCTTGTTTGGATTAGGAGGAATAAATGTGGTACTTTAGTTGGATAGATTGTTTATGGGAGATCAAGGCCAATTTTTGAGCACTAACTAAGAACAATCAGTTGGTAGACCAGACTATTGTTTTGAAGGGAGACCCTTTTGTGTACAACAGTTTCTTTCAAATCTATGGAAAAAGGGATCTATGTAAAGTACAATTGTTGTCACTAACACTGAAGGAAAAGAATATAGTGTGGCCAGAATTAAAAGAGGTTTTGCACCTCCAAGCACGTGAATCAATTGGCACAGGATTGTTCCAACTTAACTAGTGGTCTCGAGTTCGAGTCATGAGTATGTAGTTTTGTTAAAAACTTGGTAGGAAGAGTTTTGTTATCCTTGTGGTCCTACCTGGCTTGACCGAATTAGTCGATTAATCAATGAAATGGTGGAGAAATCTATAAAAAAAGAGGTTTTGCAACAATTGAAGAGGTTTTTTCAAGTCCCTCGAACTACCACCTAAAGTAAACCTGATCATGCCATCATATTAAATGAAGGAGCATAAATTCCTAACATATGACCTTACAGGTACTCTCATTATAATAAAAATTAGATAGAAAAATTAATTAGTGAAATGCTAAGTGTTGGGATTATTATACCAAGTATAATCGCATATTCTAGCCCTGTGATACTGGTCAAATTAAAGGAGGTTAGGTGGAGATTTTGTGTTAGATTATAGAAATTTAAACAAAGCAATTGTACTAACAAATTTCTAATCCCTCCAATAGATGAATTTTGGAAGAATTATGCGGAGCTATAGTCTTTTTCTATCACCAGATCTGGATGCAAGAGGGGGACATTCACAAAACATCATTTAAGACTCATGATGGAAATTACGAATTCTTTATGATGCCTTTTGAGTTGACAAATGCATGATCTACATTCCAAGGCCTCTTGAATAATATGTTGAGATCATTTTTAAGGTTTGTGCTGGTGTTTTTTTATGATATTTTAATTTACAATTTTGGCCAGCTAGCTTGTGCTTCGCGTTTAGGAATGGTGCTTCAAGTTTTGAGAGAATAGAGCTTGTACGTGAACAAGAAGAAATGTTGTTTTGTCTAAGAACAATTGGAAATCTTGGCTACCTAATTTCGGCTATTGGTAGGCTGATCCCAAAAAAGAAGAAGCCGGGATTAGCTGGTCACGACCTTCCGAGGTTAAGGCATACAAGTTTTTTTTGGGTGTAATTGGGTATTACTGGAAGTTTGTTATGGGAACATCGCAAAGCCCCTGATCTAGCTATTAAAATAGGATTGCTTTGAATGGGAAGAGAAAGCACAACAGGCTTTTGATACCCTGATATCTTGTATGATTTATGTACCTGTATTGGAAATTCTAAACTTTGGAAAGGTGTTTACAATGGAGAATGATGCTTTCGGGAAAGGAATATATGTCCTGCCAATGCAGGGAAGTAGACTAATATGATTGGGCACTCAATAGATCAGTATATTGAAGAAAACAATTTGGCCAATTTATGGCCATAATTTTCTACATTGAATAATAGAGGCATTATTTGATAGTGAGGTGCTTTTTTGTTAATAGAGACCAAAAAATTGTTAAAATTCGTAAATGAGCCATGGCTTTTGGGGTGATGAATGAAGACCAACAAATGTGAACTTCTAAATTGATAGAATTTGATTTTGAGGTGAATTATTAGCTAGGGGTGGAGAATAGGGTGGCTGCACTATGTAGGAAAACATTGTTGAGTAATCTTAACTCACATTCAGGATTCTAATCCAAGGAGGGAAGCTGGTCCTCCCTAAATCTTCTCGAAAAATCGCTAAAGGAATTCTAGCTTTTTCAAAACTTATAAATGAATTACAGTACCAAGCCTTATCTCCTTCCAAGTTATTGCAGCCCTTATCAATCCACTCAAATCTGGCTAGATATTTTTGTGAATTTCATAGGACACCATTATGGTTATAACAGACAGGTTCGCTATATATGCCCATTTTGTGGCGTTAAGTCAACCTTACACGGCCAACGAGGTGGCTGGACTGTTTACTAGAGAAATTGTCAAATTGCATAGCTTCCGCTCAACAATAGTCTTTGATAAAGACACACCTTTTCTTACCCAATTCTAGACCAAGTTATTCACAAGGTTATGTGCCAAACTCAAATTTATTTTCGCCTACCATCTTTAGCCTGATGGCCAAACTAAGGTTGTCAGTAGATACAGATACCTAGAGATGTATTTGCGAAGTTTAACATGTTTAAAGCCTAAGCAGTGGCTCAGATTGCTCAATTGAACCGAGTATTAGTATAATACCAACTATCATAGCACAAAACGGCTTACTCCTTTTAATGCCTTGTATGGCAAGGGCTCTCCTGCCCTATTTAAGAATATCCCACACATAGTTATCAAATGCGGATTGCGGTATGTCGCGGCCAACCCCTAAAAACGCTATAGCGTTATAGCGGGTTGCGGTTGCAGAAATAGCGGAATAGATATATGACAGAAATAATGACAAAAATAAACATTTTTTAAAGGAAGAGATAACAGAAGTGACAGAGATAGACGCAGATAGACTAAAAAATCCTTAAATTTTATTCATTACACATTTAAATTTAGGACAAAATTGACATTTTGCCTTATGAGAGCAATATGGCTGCAAATGCGATCGCAATGTTCGCTATTGCGTTTCGGTGTGGCGCGGTTTCTTGTGGCGAGGCACCGCAACGCCCATACGACGCGGCTCGCAGCGCTATTGCGGCGCAATTAACTACTATGATCCCACAACTCCATCTACTATTGAAGAGGTTAACCATTAATCTGATGCTGGATGACCACAAGCATAACTTGGTACAGGTCCCGTACAGTATGAAATTGCAGGTTGAGAAGCGTAGAAGGGATGTCTGCTACCAACCTGCATCTTTAATCTTCTACCATAAGATTCAACCTTACAGACTTAAATCACTAACAAAGTGGATCAATGAAAAGCTTATTCCTAGGTTTTATGGACCATTTGCGATCCTTGAACAGGTTTATAAGTTAAACTTGCCCATTGTATTCCTTGTCTCACTGCTTAAGAAATTTGTTTTTGTTCCTGCTGAGGATCAACCATTAGCCGCTTTCCTATTCCTAATGGGGACTCAAGGTGCAGTCTAAAGAGGATTGAATTACAGATTATTCTCGAGGATCTCACTAAAGTCCTCTTTAAATGGCAGGACCTGCCAAACTTTAAAAATTCCTGCAAATCATTTATAAGACTGCAAGAAGACTTTCTTACCTTTCACCTTGAGTACAAGGTTGAAGGCTTTTGGGGAGTAGTGTTGTTAGGAAATCACCTATTGCTAAGGTTTATATTAGGAAAGGGTATGGAGAAGCAATCAAGGAGAATTTTGTAACATCTCAAGGGCAGGGAGTGATCGTCGGTGCAAAAGAGATGAGGCACGGACAATGAGCGGCTCCTGCCAGGCTTGCAACTGGAGGGGTACATGAATGAATCGAATCAACACTCGAAATAGAGGGATTCTAGAGACTGTGCAGGTATGAGATTGTACAGTTAGGGATAACTTATAAGAATTAATTGGTACTACCTATACTAACAAGATGCATCTACTTTTTGGTAGTCCATAACTTAGAGCAATTCTGGGATGAGTGACCTCCTGGGAAAACTTCTTAGGAAGTATGTAAGTGAGAACAAAGCATGTTGAAAAGCCTCATGTTAGTTTGATGAGACTGTCATTAATCTTGTAATCGGCCGGGCATTACAAATTTAGTGATTAGTGTCACATTGCATATAGGAATCAGGAGGGAAAGTTGACCTGTAGAGCTATAAGAAGGGAGATGAGAAGATAGAGGAGGAAAATAAGTATAGTGAGGGAGTGGGCATGGTCTCACGAATACCCTGTTGTATCTTTTTACAGTTTTTGTCCTTACGTTCATTGTAAGCTTACCATACTAGTACTAATAGCATACTGGTACCAGTATTCGCAGAGGAATAATACAGAGGATTTTCACCACCTATAAGTGTTCTGATTCAGTTTCTAACCTAAGATCTCTACATATCAGGAAGTTGTTTGAGTTGACTTTTTATTTGTTATCTTGAAAGGGTGTCATGCTACTTTTTATTGGAGTCTGGTGGTGTTCTTTTTTCTAGAGCTCGTTGTATCGTTGTATTATGCCTTTCATAGAGAGAAATTTGATGGGTCAGTCACAGGGCAATACTAGGTTTTATGAGAAGTATGAGAATTTGGAAGGTAATTCTTTCTATTATGTGATGGTGAGAGAACAATCAATTTCTATACGAAGACAGAGAATGTATGGAGGAGCACTGAAGGACTTAATTGAATTTATTTAATTTCTCCGGCATTGCTTTACCAAATTATATGTTGTGTTGGAGAAAGTCTGATAGGGTTTTGAACGACTATTTAGCATTGTTTTGCTTTATCATAAATCTAATAACTCGTTTCAGTACTTCAATATCCTTGATAATTTAGTACCTGTTTTCTTTTACTGTTTTTTTTTTTTTAACATGTTTAATACTAATATTTATTTAAAGTTAAATTTCTAAGTATTTTTGTGAGCTTTTTGTATTTCCATCTTGTTGCCATTTGTTTCTGAAACAATTTCCAATAAGTTTGCTTTCTAAGCATTAATACAATATTTCTTTTTATTGAGTTCAATCGAGGTATTCCTATCTTTGTGTTATAGGAAATGCTTAGATGTCAAGATGGCTGTTTTACCTGTTCTTTATTAATAACCATTACGTATATATTGTGGGAAATTAATATGAATTTTTAAACACAAAAATCAATAACTTCAACAACAGCAATGCTGTCTTTTATATTACTTCCAAATTGACTTTCTGAGAATAAGAAAATAATAAGGGGAGAATGTACTGTGGTTGCTAAATTAGCTAGGGGAAGTTTCATAATTCACCATACCAAGAGTGCAGTACCCATATTTGAAACTTGAAGTTCCGAACACAAGAAATAATATGATACTGGAACATAACTATCATGTGATGTGCAGTTACTCAGTTGAATTTTTAATGATGGATCAAGGGAGTAAAAGCTAGATAATTAGAATTATTATTCCTTTCCAAATTAATGATGATTCTCCAAAAAGGACTTCAGGGTTGTTAAGATAATAAGGATTGGTAATTGATTTATATAGCTAGGAAAGTTGATCCTTCATACACAAAGGGTGGCTGGAATTCCAGCTCTAGTAGGATGCTGACATGCCGGGCAGCGGGATTATGTTTGTAGACTAAATGTAAGGAAAATGTTTTGGAAATTTAGGCTTTATAAAATAGAAGAAGATAATAATTCAATTCCTATAACAGAGTATAGAGGACTGTTCACTAGCTGAAACTTACAAAGGAAGCAAAATGGATTTGTTTCAGTAGATTTATTGAATCTTCAATTCTTCATTCATTCCATTCTAATTCTTATTGAATACAATGAGAAAAAATACACACGCACACACAAGTATATGTTTATGTACAAAACTACAAATACATAGGATTACGGACTCTGATTCATCTGCTTATTTAATATCACTATAATGAAAATCTGATATAAAAAGCTTATAAGCACCTGTAGTGAGGCAATAATCAACTGCACTAAATCATTGGTATTGAAGACCCTTATATTTTTTTCTTGGCCTTCTACTAAACCTTATTTATACTGAAAGTACAGCGCACACCTAGCAACATTGTGAATGCTTAAGTGAGCTTGACCTTTCTAGTAAAAGTGAAAGCAAGTATAAAAACAGAAATTTATTTTAAGGAAGACGTGAGAAAAATAAAGGATAAGAATGTTAAAGAACTATTCGTCCCTTTCCTGGTTAGGCATAGGGGAAACCCTCTTCTTTTTGTTACACGCGGCGTGAGAGCACGAGAGCGATAGTATAGCTACAGAAAGACCAGACTGCCTTTATGTCAATGGCTTCAACTTAGTGCAAATCAACAAATAACGAGGCTCACATTCACCTCCTATAATAATAAAAAACAATTCTTTAATAATAGCAGTAGTATTAAGATGACTAAATAATAAACTAATAACAATAATAACTATCGTACTTGACAATTGCAGAATACAGAAACTTGAAAGCTTTCATGTGATTTCTCCTCTTCTTTTAATTGAGTGCAAACAAGACCACTGTTGATAAGAAGCAACGGAAACTAAAGTTCCTTACTTTCTTCATGATGACAGATGCTCACACTAATTTCTAGAACTTAAATTCTCTGAGTTTTAAGTACACAAGAGTTCAATATAAATGCCTATTGTTAGTTCAATGATGGACGATACATGTCTAAATGCTCTATCTGTCTTTCTCTCTCCCATTGAAAGGAATTTGCCCACTTGAATGATGGGGGGTTGGTTTGGCCAAGTAATCAATTTGATTTTCTTGGTCAGACCAGCCCCCCTTTTTTTAATTAATTGTACTAGTATCCCTTGTCATATATAGAATACGACTTCATGTCAAAGCCATAGTACGCAAAAAAAAAAAATTAACCCAACTCAAAATGCTTGCTATTGAGTTTTGGGGCCTGTGTAAACAGTTATAAAATACGCCTACAACCATAAATGCAACTCTTCACTGCTAATATTATGTGGAATTTCGAACATAATATTAAACCAGCATAGTAGAAATTCCTGCAGATGATCGAATGGGCTTACTTGTGGGATCCATGATTGTTTTTTTTTTTTTTAAATACAAATAAAAATTTCCCCCCCTTGAAAGATTAGTTTCCTTGAAAAAGGAAATATTTTGTACTATTTTTCTAAGATCATTAAACTAGTCTTTAAAGACTAGCTCGTATTGTAATCCCTTAGTTGTGTTGGTGCACAAGTTTAACAGTGGTGGATTCTGCAAATTTTTGGGGACTGTTAATCGACCTCTCCTGTTTCATAGAACTACTACCATCAATGTAGTTTGTGTCTCGTTTTCCTAATGTCAATGGCTTCCTACCTCTTCAAAGTCTACAATGAATAAATGGTGTTGTTATACATCTTTTTAGTTAAACCACAATCAGTTTCCAGCCCCTCCAAATCCATGTGGATAATCCTTGATTACACCGACAGGTATTTTTTTCCCCAACTTGATTGGAGAATATTTCCAGATAGTTTTCTTTTCTTAGCTTTCATGAAAGGTAGTACTTGATTTAAAACCATACGCATAGTTGATTCTGCTTTGTGCATGAATACACTGAAATGTTTGTGTTACAACTATTTCTATTTCTCAGAAACTATTTTGGAAATTTTTCGTAAGGATAAACGTGCTAGAACTCCAACTAGTGCTTTCAATGGTTTTTGTGAAACTTCACTTGCTGAGAATACTATTACAATTTCTACTTTCAGTTGGAGAAAGAGGCCCTTGTAAAGGGTGTTCCGATCAGACAAGCTGTTGACATAGACATTCCCCCTCCACGGCCCAAAAGAAAACCAAGCAATCCTTACCCTCGGAAGACCAGTGTTGGTAGCGCAACATTACATAGTGGAGCAAAGGATGGAAAACTCAATTCATTTGAATATTCACATGATAAGCAAGCACTGGACTTGGAAAAAGAACCACTTCCAGAGGTTAATATTGCTTTTATTCTTTATATTTTACTTTCCCGACAAATTTTTTCAGTTTTCTCTTTCAGTTAAATAATTCAGCTTGTTCCGTATTTTGTTAGAAAAATGATTTAGACGAAGGGCCAACAACTTTAAAAGAAAATAAGGATGAGAACCGCTCAAAAGTATTTACTGTTCTCCAGGAGGTACCCTGTTCCTCTGTATCTTCAGCAAACAAGAGTTCAATATCAATGTCAGTGCCACTGGGAAATTCATGCGCCTTAAAGGAGATTACACCTTCAGTGAATGAGGTAATAGCAGATGAAATAAATGAATCTTTTGTCACTATTGAACTTGAAAATCGGAAGTTGGAGATCAATATTGGAAAACAGACTAATAGCACTAGTAAAGACTCCAATTTGGAGAATTCTGATGCCTCACAAGTGACATTGGTTCAAAATGAGAAAACAGGTGGTCTTAATTGCGCATCAACAATAGATAGGACGCAAGGCAATCAGAATTACCCTAGACATGTTACTGTGCACGTTGTTGATGGGAACGGAACAAGTACTCAAAATCCATTCCAAGATATGTTGTTTGGAGACTCCACATTTCAGCCAATAGGAGGGGTTAACGGGCTACCTAATCTTCTCACCAATTCGGATGCATCAAACGCAAGTGAAAGCCAAGGCAACACATCACGATCTTCTATTCATCAATCATTTCTTCCTTATCCTCCCTTAACACAACACAACCAAGATGATTGTCAATCATTTCTTCACATGTCCTCCACATTTTCAAGTCTTGTTGTCTCAACCTTGCTGCAAAATCCAGCAGCCCATGCTGCAGCAAGTTTTGCTGCTTCATTTTGGCCCTATGGAAACCCAGATACTTCAGCAGATTCTCCTAGGTGTTCTCAAGGAGGTTTTCCATCTAGACAAATTGGCTCCCCTCCAAGTCTGGCAGCTATTGCAGCTGCTACTGTAGCTGCTGCAACTGCTTGGTGGGCAGCTCATGGGTTGCTTCCTTTGTGTGCTCCTCTCCATACTGCTTTTGCCTGTCCTCCAGCATCAATGACTGCATTTCCATCAATGAATGCTGGTGAAACACCGGCACTGAATACACACCAAGAAAATATTACACTACAAAATCCTCATATGCAAGATCAGGTACTGGATGCAGAATACTCGGAAGCTCAACAAGCTCAACATCCAGCTTCTAAGTCACCAGCTGTTACTTCATCAGATTCTGAGAATGGAGATGCCAAGTTAAATACTTCATCAAAGGCTACCACTGATCACGAGATGAACAAAGCAATTTCCGAGCACCCTGATTCCAACCAAACGAAGGGCAGGAAACAGGTTGACCGTTCCTCATGTGGTTCCAACACAACCTCTAGCAGCGAAGTGGAGACTGATGCATTAGAGAAGAATGAGAAAGGGAATGAAGAGCTTGAAACACCTGATGCTAGCCATTTAGCTATTGAGTCTAGTAATCGCCGAACTAGAAGTATTAGCAACCTTACCGATTCTTGGAAGGAGGTTTCTGAAGAGGTATCCCAGTTACTTTTAATGAAATTTCAATACAATGCTAGCATGTATTCCTTCTCTTCTCATGCCATTGTTATTTTCAGGGGAGACTGGCCTTTCAGGCTCTATTCTCCAGAGAGGTGTTGCCTCAAAGCTTTTCACCTCCTAATGATTTGGAAAATAAGGATCATCAAATGGAAGACATCAAAGATAACAAGCAAAACACAGATGACAAAGATGAAGACCTTGACAGCAAGAGAAGCAGTTCTAATTGTGAAGGAATGCATAAAAACATACCATTTGTAGAAAATAACGGGGGACTGCTAACCATAGGGCTTGGACAAGGAAAGCTTATGACTCGTCGAACAGGCTTTAAACCTTACAAAAGATGTTCCGTGGAGGCCAAGGAAAACAGGCTTGGAACGACCAGTAACCAAGGTGAAGAGAAAGGTTCTAAGAGAATACGCTTGGACGGGGAAGCTTCGACTTGAGGTTTCATATATGCATGCAATCGCACAGAGGAAACCTTTGGATTTTGCGTGTCATTTCTTAATCCCTATATTGTTTATTTCTAATACTGCAGCTCACGAAACTTGTGCAGATGTGTGTACTATATTAAATTATTATATATGCTCTTTTGCCATCTTGAACTGATGTTAATGCTGTTAAAAACTCCGCTATATAGACTTAGATAAGATATATTAAGTGTTGTTGGAACGTTGAACATTAATTTATGATCCTTCGTTTGGCCATTTTCCTCGTTTTTCTTGTAGTTGTTTGACATATATCTCTGAACTATTTTTCTCTTTTACGAACTCTGCTCAGATTGAATAAAATTTTCTCAAACTACAGGATATACTTATATGTTGATGTGGCAGCCAACATATGCCGTATATTGGATGCGACGAAAGTGAATATATATATATATATATATATATATATATATATATATATGAGTCAGGATCCTTTGACACCAGTGTCAAACTTAAAGTTTGACACCTCATCTTAGAACCGTTAGATCAAAAAAGATCGATGGTGTCATATGCTTACAAATCAGAATCGTTGATCTTTTTTGATCTAACGGTTCTAAGATGAGGTGTCAAACTTTAAGTTTGACACTGGTGTCAAAGGATCCTACCTCTATATATATATATATATATTTGACTTCGAAGTTTGACGGCTTCCTTGATAGGATTATTATAAATATATGATTCTCAGTGCCGTATGTTTGGATTTTCTTATTTTTAAGCTAAAATATACTTATAAGTATAAGTTAGGCCAAACAGATTTTAGAAAAAACTCTTTTTTTTATAATGAAGAAAAAAGTTGAAAGTTAAAAGTTTTTAGGAAAAAAAAAATTTTAAGCTCTTATCTGCTTTTCTTGAATTGTGTGCTTTTTTTTGAAATGAAGACTTATAAAGATAGATAGAGATAATTTTATTAAAATATGTACTTTTAAGCTAAAAAATTTATATAATTACCAAACAGTTTTTAACTTTTTTTTAAACTCTTATTTTTAGCTTTAGCTTATAAGTAACTTCTAGCTTAAAAAAGAGATGATCCAAACAGGCTCTCAATCTTAAATTCTGGCATAAATTAATTTTTCCGTCTTTATTTGCAAGTGTTTTCCTTTTCATCAAACTCTATTTTGAAATGGTAAGTAGTGTATCACATTTGAATCGCTTTAGTAACTAGCTAGACAAGTTTTATATTTGATTTGATGTATTGCAATTATGAAAATTGAGAGAATTTTTCATTAAAAAATTCAGCAGTCATACTAAATTGGAACTATTCTTCGTACTATGCAACAGTGTTTCAAAACCCCAAAATCGCACTCTGTCTCCCGAGTTGACCCGGATCAATCATGACTTTTCCTCTTTGAGGATTGAGGTCACAAGTTGGATCCTATATGCATTTCGACCATTCTGACCTCCAATATCCGGCCGGGTTTCAGTGACTCCCGGGTCAAAGGGGGTCACTACATTTTTTTTTTAAATTCCACGAAACAACATCGTTTTATTAAAAAAAAAAAAAAAATGCTTGCAAACTTAAATTTAATCATTCTTTTCTCTTCCAGTGACCTAGACGTCTTCAATTTTCAACTCGCTACCGTGAATCTTCTAGAAAAGATAAGAATTTTACCCATTTAAATGAAATCTTTACGATTGTCGATGGAAAACAAAAACTCATTCTTACTTCCTTTAAATTTTTCTTAGTTAGGGACCTTCTCAAAAGAAGCAGAGTCGGATCAGCATAATAACCCCATTAGAATATGAGTTTTGTATTTTGGTATCTTGATACTTTAATTAGGTTGTGTAATATTGACTTGTAATTGTAATTGATGAATTATATTAAGTATATTTTGAATCTTTGATGATTGGTGATTTGTTTTTTAATATTTTCATATAGAATATATATACTTATATATTTTTAATATATAAAATCGAATCAACATAGTAATTATGTGACCTCCGATTGAATCCGTGACCCCTGACTTCGGCTGGCCGGCCAGGTCTATGGCCGGACCGAATTTTTAAACACTCTGTGCAATGCATAATTACATGCTAGTATTAAGTAAACGGGTTAAACATAACCTAGCTGAAAAAAAAAACCTGAATTAAGCTGCCAGTGCTTTTACTGCAATCCCAAAACGAACCAGGAAAACTTTCGCAGGAAGAAAATTTTAAATACAACATTATCACAAGAAATTTGCACTAATTGATCGTAAAGTGGTTTCAAAATTGTACAAGACTATGAGCTATACACTATTTACAAATTCCATCTCAAAGAATTAACGAGATTATATATACATTAAACATGCAATAAAGGCAAAGTCCCTCTGAAAAGCCATGGTAGGTTTGTACATATCTATATACAATAAGGTATATGTCAAAGGTTGTCTCTGGTCGAATTATTAGGAAGTCAACAACTCATGTCAGCAACAAATTACTTCACCAATTTACAGGTTATTTACTTCGATGAAAGAGTGCAAGCTTCCTTTGAAGAGGACTGTGACGAAGATTTTTTACGAGACTGCAAGATGAGAATATATTTTAAGATTCGTTTCTTATCAGTTTCAAGAAGTGAAAAAGGTGGGTTAAGTGGAAGGTTCTCTGCTTCTCCCACAATAAATGAAAGTAGAAGAATCGCTTTTGAGTAAGATGCAGCAGCCCTGTCTCTGTTCTCCATATACTCATCTACCTAGAAAAAAGGAAAAAAGCCTATTTAGTGAAGTACTGATTAATTTATAATAATGTCTATTCCCTTCATAGTTTACAAGTGTTTGTCTACTTACAGCACCACTTGTCCCGAATATAAGTGCTTGTCGGAATATAATCTCCATTGCATCTGGCATCTCGGCTGCCCCTGCAATATGTTTTTTTGAGTACATAGTTGATATGATTTTTTTAGATAATATAAACGGAAGTTTAGCACAACTTCGAATCATGTAATCAGTCTTTGCAAATGCAATGTTAGGCTTATGAAAGGATTAAGTTCAGAAACAAAAAAGAAGTCCTACCATCCATATTTTGAATATGACATGATAGTTTGTCAGCATGCTCAACTGCAACAATAAACCCATATTTGGCCCACAAGGAAACAGATGTAGGATCACTGAAATTTATGTTCTGTTGTTCCATGGTCTGTGACAAGCCCACATCTCCACTTGCCAATATGGATTCATTAGCTGAACTGCTTCCAGGCAACTCACCCTCACTAATGGAGGCTAACCAAGAGCTACAAATTTCTAGAGCTTTCTTCCATATAGCCAAAACCACCAACTCAACTGCAAGCGACTCTAGATACTGTCCTGTATTATACTGCAAAAAATAACCATTAAAATCGAAAAATGAGTAGAGAAGACACAATGATAGAAAGATATATCAGACATAAGTGGCAATGGCGCATTTTATAACACGGAACTGTGTTTTGAGGTTTGACACAACCCTCTGAAATTAACATGTGAAAGTACAAAAAATATAGATAACTAAGTATACGTCCACTATACTTGGGCAAGCCACGGCAAACAAAAGAATCCAGTTGGGAAATTACAAAGCAATAAGTTAAATGAATTCAACTCTGCCTATGTATGTACGCATGCAAACATGCATGGCCTGTCCCAAGTCAGGGTAAAGGAGAAGGGTTGGCGTCAGGTGTAATGAGTCGGTCGTAAGAGAAAACAACTATATCTATGAGATGTACCCTTATGACTTTTCATTGGAGCGTACCCTTCTTAGTGATGCATAACATCAGACCTCAGGTGTAGCAAAAAATGGGCTAGGGCCCTTGCCACAAGGCAAGGCGCTGCATCGGACCCCGGGTGTAGTGGTAAATGGGCTAGGGTCCTTGTCTTGGGGCAAGGCGCCATATCTTCACCCGGATTCGATGACAAGTATGTCAGGGTCCCAACACGTAAATGGGCAAGTGTGACGGGCAAAAAATGCCCAGGGTTTAAGGATGTGATTGGAAAACTGGAACATGGGAACCTTAACAAGTAAATCGAGGGAGTTAGCAAATATTTGTACTAGAAGGAGAGTGAATATTGCTTGCTTGCAAGAAACTAAGCGGGCTAGAGAAAAGGCTAAGGAAGTGGAAGCTACCAAATTCAAGTTGTGGGATATAAGTATAAACAAGAGTAAAATTGGTGTTGGGATTATGATTGATAGAAATTTAAGAGACCAGAAAAAAAGGAGACAGGATTATTTTGGTTAAGCTCATAGTAGGCGATTTAATTTTGAATATCTTCAATGTTTATGCCCCCCAAGTTGGATTGCAATTAACCGATAAGAACCAATTTTGGGAAGACATTGAAGAGGTTTAAGGGGGATACCATGAGAAAAGAATTTCATAGGAGGAGATCTACATGGACATGTTGGTAAAAGTCAAGAATGTTATGGCTATGGGACGAGAAATAAGGCTAGAGGTGATATCTTGAATGTTGTACTAGTTTATGATTTGATGCTAACGAACACCTTTTTTCGAAAGAGGGAGCCACACTTAATCACATATTATAGCAGCCAAAATTATAGCCAGATTGATTTCTTTTTGGCTAGAAGAGACGATAAAACCTCATGTGTTGACTGTAAGGTCTACCCTGCAAAATTTGTTGCACATAAGCTGGTAGTTCTAAAAGTTCGATTAAACAAGGTACATAAAATGCTGAAGAGTGCTTAGAACTCAATAATAAGATGGTGGAAGCTAAATGAGGATAAACAAATAGAGTTCAAGGAAATGATATTTCATGAAGGACCATGGTAGTTCGATGGAGAAGCAAATGAAATGTGGAATGAAATGACTATATGTATCCAAAGAGTGAGAACAGGGGTGTTAGGAGAAAGCAAAGGGAATGGATTTCAAACAAAAGAAACATGATGGTGGAATGAAGAGGTGCAGGAGGCAATTAACAAAAGAAGGAATGCTTTAGATGTTTCCATAAATGTCCTGATGATGAGAACCTACAAAAGTTTAGATTGGCGAGAAAAAATGCATAGAAAGCAGTGCGAGAAGCATAAGGCAAGGTTTTCTCTGATTTGTACAAAAATATTGAGAGCAAAGGTGGTGAATAAAGGTATATATAAACTTGCAAAGATAAGGGATAAGAAAAATAAAGACCTGACCCAGATAAAGATGAAAATAAAAAACTTTTGGTAAAAGATACATAAGTTAAGGAAAGGTGGATGAACTACTTTAACAAACTTTTTAATGGGAATGAAAATAAAAGTGACGTGGATTTGAAGGATGCCTATAATGATTTGAACAGAAGGTTTATGCGCAGAATCAAAGCATATGAAGTTAAGAAAGTTTTAAAGAAGATAAAGACTAGTAATTATTTGGAACAAATGGTGTCCCTATTGAAGTGTGGAGAGGCTAAAGGGATGTGACAATAAGTTGGCTAACAAATCTTTTTCAATAAGATTCTCCAAACAAAATGTCTAATGTACGGAGGAAAAATATGCTTTTGCCAATTTACAAAAACAATGGAGATATCCAAAATTGTTCTAACCTTATAAGCATTAAGCTTATGAGCCATACTGTGAAATTGTGGGAAAAAGTTAATGAACATCGCTTGAGGAGAAAGACCAAGGTCTCTGTAAATCAATTGGGTTTATGCTAAGAAGTTGTACCATGGAGTCCATTTTCTTGATACAATTAATGGAGAGATATCAAGAGAAGAAGGACTTGCATATGGTGTTTATAGATCTTGAGAAGGCATATGATAGGGTTCCAAGAAAGGCTCTATGGTGAGTCCTTAAGAAGAAAAAAATATCATCAAAGTATGTAGAGGCAATCAAAGATATGTACAATGATGCTATTACATGTGTGAAAACTTGTAATGAAACATCAAGTTATTTTCTTATCACTGTAGGTGTACACCAAGGTTCTGTTGTAAGTCCTTATCTTTTTGCCCTAGTTATGGCTGAGCTAACAAAAAATAATCAAGAGGAAGTGTCATGGTGTATGTTTTCTGTTGATGACATTGTACTTATTGATGAGACCAAGGCTGGTAATAGAAAACTAGAATTATGGATAAGCATGTTGCAGTCTAAAGGGTTTACGCTAAGCCGAAGCAAGACTGAGTATATGAAGTGTGAGTTTACTCTAGTAAGTTATAGAGATCAAGATTCCGTACATTTGCTTGGATAAAAGGTACTCAAGAAATATGCTTTCAAATACCAAGGATCAATTTTGCAAAAAAGTAGAGAGATTGATGAGGATGTAAATTATAAAATCAGCGTAGAGTGGATGAAATGACACAATGCATTAGGGCATCTGTGTGACCGCGAAATTCCCCTCAGGCTAAAAGGAAAATTCTATAGAACAATGGTGTAAGGCTTGCAATGTATATGGAGCTAAATGTTGGCCAACACATAGGCAACATGAGAATAAAATGGGAGTAGCGGAAATGTTGATGTTAAGGTGGATGTGTGGTTATACGATGATGAATAAGATAAAAAATGAAGGTATTTGACGAAAGATATGAGTAGTATCGATGGTTGAAAAGATGAGAGAACATAGAGGTGGTTTGAGCATATAAAGCGAAAGCCCCTAGATGCTCCAGTAAAAATAAAAGTTTGTTACTAAGAGCTTGACACAAAGAGAGAAAGAGGTAGACTAAAACTTACTTGGGGGATGGTAGTAAAACAATACTTAATGGAGAGGAATATAGATTGACAGACAGTGTGTTTTAAGACGGATTGGAGAAAAACTACTAGCATTGTGGAGGGTTAGACTCATTTTTCTTCCTATGTTCCAAATGATCGTTTTTTAGTCATTTTCTCCTTTATCTCCCTTTATTTCTTTTTTTACCTCTTTTTTAGTTATTTTCATTTTTATTTCTTTCTTTTTTTCTTCTCTTTCATTTCTCCTTTTCCTCGATCTTTCTTCTCTCATTTATTTATTTTTTCCTTTATTTTTATCTCTTTATTTCTTTATTTAATTAATTTATTTATTTTTACGTTTTTAACATTCTCATTCTTTTCTTTTTTACTCTTATGTATCTTTATTTTCACTTTATTTATTTTTTCTTTTAATTGTTTATTGCTTTTTTAATGGATATTGTTATATATATATTTTATTTTTATCCTTTTTTTCCTTAATCCTTTTGTACTTTTCATTTGGGTTGCCACCAACCCCAACTAATTTGGCATGCAAACACAGTTCTGTGATCATTTTGATGTACAATACAACGTAGAAAATAAGACTCTAAAGTTAAAGGGTATCAATATTGTAAAGAACCAATTCAATCTAAAAGTTTAAACTCGTAAGTGAAGGCTTTTTTGATGATTTTTTTATTTCTCTAACACGCCCCCTCACACAAGAGCTCATTGGACTTGAAGGGAGGACAATGCAACAAGCTTGTACCTGTGCTAAGAAACTCCACAATATTTCTCTAACATCTATTCACGGAAGCTCTAATACCACGTCAAGCAACCAATTCAACTCAAAAAACTTAAGTTGATAGATAAAAGCTACATTAATAATTTTATATTATATATCTTTGATAAATATCAATGATAATTTAATTTATTTAGTTTTTAATCTTAACACAATGGCATATGATTTACAGAACAACACTTACCTTTTCTTGCGAAAGTTCTGCAAGGATCTGCACATACTGATGCAACGACTCTAACCTGTTTGAAGGGTGCAGTGAGGAAATTCCCTGCTCTTTCCTAAAGGCAGCAAATTCACAGGATGACACTGATGCCTCAAGTTCATTGCTTGTTACATTTCCTAATCCATCAGTGGAGGAAGAGCACGGATCCTTTGTTTGCTTAGCAGCTTCAATTTCCAGGTTAGTCCTCTTTGAAGGACAGATAGTAACCCTGCTTGAGAATTTATCTTGCATGGATGCCTCATAGTAGTCAGAGAAAGCCTCCAATGATGCAAAATGGGGATTTACGAGGACATAATCTTTCTCAATGGACTCCATTAAATGGGAAACTGAATAGAAAAGCAACAATTAGAAATTCGAAGGAAAAATGACAGGTCGGAAACAATGCAAAAATAAGCATATCAGTATTCAGAGAGTGTTAGACCTCTGGTTTGGTTTGACAAATGAGCAACTGCATCAACAGGCTTCCCCTGCTTATCACTTGCAATATTTGGAGTTGACCCTTTAACAATCTTAGTGCCAGCTGTGATCTTGCAATCCTTCATTTGCAACAGCATGGTCTCATTGACAGCTGAACTGACTACCACAGGATCATCTACAGATGACTCGACATGATACTCAGAATGTGATTGAGAATTCTTCTCAGAGGCAGAGCTAACTAATTGATGAGACATTGATCTTTCTGATTGATGTAATTGAAACTGATCAACATTCCCGATTGACCTATAAGTTATAAACTATAAAAGATTACTAAAAGTAGCTACAAAATCGAGAGAAAATATAAGGGGGATACAAAAACTGAATTAGAAAAACAAAACCTTCAAAGAAAATTATGACCTGGGTTCCTGTAGAAAATTGTGATTGAAGAACTCCTTGAATGTTAATCTCTCATCTGCAAATTAAAGTCCAACTTTACAGAAGTTCTCTACATGAGCTCTAACTATCTTTTAAAATATACACATAATAATATGTCAGCAGAACGACAATTGAAAACGGGCCAGTCTAGGTTAGTCAGTTGGAACAGTTAGATAGTTAGTTAGTTAGTTAGTTAGACAGGGAGAGATAACAGGGTATAAATAATAGGAGGGAAATAATAGCGATCAGTTTTAGACTTGGTGTCAAGCCCAGATACTTGCAGTAGGAGATTCTGTATCTCCATTGTTCTATTACACTGTTTCTCGATCTCAGTTTTAGTATCATTCTTATGCAGATTCAGAGATTGCCAGTTCTATCATAATATTTCAACCCCAGACCCATCACCTTTACACATTCACAAAGCAACGCGGCAGAATAAACATGCACAAGTGAACATGACATACAGGATGCTTTTGTTTGAGCTATGAAAAAACGCTTTTATGATACAACCTATTTTTTAGAAGCTACTATTTTTAACTTATGGGAAAAACACTAAAGCAGTTTTTTTTTTTTTTTAAGTTTTTGCTTTTCTTTGAAAAACTTATTTAATGTATATAAAAAAATTTAAACATGTTTTTCAATTAACAAGATATTATTAAAAAAAAAAAACACAAAAAAGGGAGGCCCGTAGTTGTAATGAATACCCGGGTTTCCACGTAAAAGGCTTCTGCAAAGATCCAAGCAATCAGAATGTAGCTCTCTTAAAGCCTCTGGTGGAAAGTGCAGTTCAGTACATGCCAAAATATTTTGAAAAAGCTGCAAAAAAAAAATGATATTAAGGGAAAGGAAAGATATTTACAATAACAAAGATATATGACTATTTACCAAAAAAAACTAATAACAAAAAACAAAGATCCATAACTATAATCTTCCTTTTTTGAAAAGAAAAAAAAAATCATAATCTTCCTTTTTCGAAAAGAAAAAAAAAAAGATAAAAGAGAAGAAATATCATAATTTAGCCTCTTCAAAACCTGCAATTGACTATTTCCATCAAATGGCGGCCTCCCAATCACTAGCTGATACAATATTGCCCCAACACTCCATAAATCAGCCTGCAACCACAACACTACTTTAATTTTTTTTTTACAAAAGATATCAGTAATTACAATTTGATCTGAGTTATATATAGCTTTTGTCACCTTGGCATCATACTTTTGACATTGAATTATCTCTGGAGCCATGTAATAAGGTGAACCACATAGTGTATCTGCCAACCCCTGGGGTGTGAGAGACCTAGTGCAACAATACATCAGGAAGCTACCAAATGCAAGGAATACAGAAACTAATTTTTTCTAAAATCTTCTTGTTGTTTCAACCAGATTGAGTACTTTTTTATGAGAAGACCATTTGAGCATTTTTCATATAAAACTAAAAGGGAGATATTATATAGAGCAAATAGAGCAAGCATCTACACGCAGAGCCTTTGTTTTATAGAATGGCCTCATGTCAAGTAAATCAATTTATCAATGTCTCCTGCTATCAATTGTATTACACAAAAACAAAAAATAATAAAACCCGAAAAAAGAAGAAGCAAAAAGCAACAGCTCACTCCAGCTTATATCAGCAATGAATGAAAAAAAAAAATGTGTGTTTGAATTGTTTAACTCCTAAGAAACCATCCTACCTTGCAAAACCAAAATCCCCTATTTTAAGAACTGGTGTAGCTGCTGAAGTTGCCAATAGTAAGTTCTGCATGTTTAGAAAAAAAATAAAATCAAGACATGAATGAATTACTATATGTGCAATAATAGCTCAAACAATTATAGGGGTTCATAAGGGAGTTGATTATATCAATATACAATAAATTACATGCTCATATCACCATTTCTGAACAAAGGAAAACCCACAATTTCTGAGGGTCATCTGAATTTTTTTAAATAAAAGTCATGTAACAGAGTCCTTGGTGTGCAAAGCTCATAGGGAAAAGTAGACTTTTGCAACAAGCTAATGCAATCATTAATATCAACAGTCAATTAAGATATACCAAGACAAACATATGAGAAAGTACCATGAAAATTTTATAATTTCACAAGATACATTCAGATACCTGTGGTTTCAAATCCCTATGAATGAGGTTCTTTTCTTGAAGCACCTGCAACCCAGAAGCTACAAGACGAACACCGGGATTAAAATCAATAGAAATTCAAACATTGTCCACCAATTAGCACAAGCAATGCAGAGTACAGAAGAGAGTGGAAGAGAAAATCAAGATTGAACAAGCGGAACTACAAAAACATTTACAAAATACAATGAATTGCAAAAATTTAGTAGCAAGACATATAACTGAAAGTATTTTTTTTGTTGGTTATCAGCACCTCCAAAAAGAATCATCTACTCGTGAAAGTGTTGTGTTATTATAGACTCAGGTTAACCATAAATCCTATACTAGCAATATAGCATAGACTATGAATATCAAATAATTAAAAATGATAAATATATAGATATTATAAAATTAAGAGTAAATACTCTTTTTGGTCCTCAGCAAATTTCACGATGCCCACTTTAGTCCCTAGCAAATAAAAAGGCTATTCGTAGTCCTTAAGAAATTCAAAATGGACCCATTTAATTGAAATCGTGGTCCTTCACAAATTCAAAAAAGACCCACATTAGTCCCTCAAAAGGACTAAAATGGGTCCACTTTGAATTTTTTAGGGACCACGAATAGCCTTTTTATTTGCTAGGGACTAAAGCGGGCATCGTGAAATTTGCTAAGGACCGAAAAGGGTATTTACTCTAAAATTAATCTACAAATATGTTCTAGAAAACGAGTGTATGGCCAAATTTAGACCCAAAAAGAATACAAGTTCACATTAGTCCTTGAAAGATAAAATTTACCATATAAGTCCCAGAAATAACATTGTGTAATCATCATAAAGAGCAAAAAAGTGGCATGAATTCAAAGTCTTACTCACCCAATTGCCTCATGAAATGGCGAGCAATGGATTCTGAAACTTTGCCATGGCGATGAATGTAAGCAGCAAGGTCCCCACCACCACAATACTCCAAAACAAGGTAAATCCTGTCATTGGTCTTTAACAAAACAAAACCCAAAAAAAAAAAAAAAAAAAAAAAACATTTTTTAAAAACAAAAGAGAAAAGAAAAACACAAGTCAAACAAACAAACAACCACCTTACCTCAATTGCTTCGAAGAGTCGAGTGATGTTAGGGTGATTGATAGTGCTAAGAATAGAAATCTCTTTTCGCAGATTCTCTCTGACTTTGGGACTCATATGCCTCGTATCAATCTCCTTCACCGCAAACTCCAAACCCGAGCGTCGATGCCTTGAAAGCCACACCACCGCGAATGAACCCGACCCGATTCGAGGACCCAGTATGTAATCCCCGATCAAACGGGTCATGGTGGGGCCTCCGAAATCCATGAACAAGAAACCCGAAAACTGCAACCACACCTTACGGAGCCACGGTGTTGTTGGCGAAGATTAATGGGGTTAAGGGAATCATCGAAAAGATTGCAACTTTGGATTCTTGGGTGCGTTTTGCTTGTGGAGAAACGACGCTGTGAGTGAGTGGAGTGGACAAGCATCAACTTTTCTTTTTCATCTCTCTCACCAATGTTTCATTCTTTCATTTTTATTCATGTTTTTGCCGTTTGATTTTATTTTATTTTATTTTATGCTTATAAATTCCTTTGCTTTCCAATTGGTCATTTTTAGTTTTAGCTTATGGATATGTAATCCCAAAACAAACAAAAATCTAACTTATATATGAGTGTAGTTATTATTTAATGACTTCAAAGAATTTTGAAATATCTGTTTATATAAACAATTTTCTATTTAAAACAAATACATAAATTTTCTATTTTGAAATATCTGTTTATTTTTCAGTTGCAATAAATTTTATTTTTCCTTTCATCTTATCCCAACAACCTATGTAGTTTGAAGATTGTGTTGTGTGGATTACGCTCAAGGTTTAAGTTACTTTTATTCATTGTAGGAGTGTTATTTGAATTTTACAAAATTGAAAAATAAAAATTTCAAAAAAAAAAATACCCTAGTAATCATTGTTGTCAAAAACCAGTGTAAAAACTTAAAAACTTATGTTTTTACTAGAGTGGTGCGTGTTAAAACGCAAGTAAAAATGGTCCTCGATAAAAACTGGTAAAAACGCCGTGTAAAAAGGTAAAAACGGCAAAAAATTACGTTTTTACTGTTTTGACCATTTTTACTTAAAACAAATTATTTTTTTAAAAAAAAAGATTTACAAAAAAAGAAATTAAAAAAAAATCCAATTTTCGTTTTCCTCAAATCATATGCACATATCTTCATATCATTTTGTTTGGATATACGTCTTTTATAATTGGCAAAATGATTTCTGCAGCCGCTGCACATACAGCAAGTCAGGATACGGCACCGGATCCTGATTTTTTTTTTTTTAAGAAAAGCTGTGGGGCCCACTTTTCTGTGTCAAGCTGCAGATAACACTCTCTACGGCGGCTGCAGAAAAAGTATCCCCTTTATAATTATGTCTTATAAAACTGCAATTCTATTATAAGTTATGCTATGAGAATTGTTTTGTGTTTTTGAATCATTGTGTGCATTGAAAGAAGTGAAATTATATCCTGATGAGCGATGATCCAAAATTGCAGAGTGTATGAAGCAGTTAGAACAGATTGATTATCCATTACTTGTTAGCTATCATTGTTTATAATTTTGATATTTGGTTATCAAAAATAATTTTCCTTTTTAGATAGATAAGTGACTCAACACACGTTTTTATTATGTGATATTTTTTTACATGTATATATATTTTTATATCTTGATCTTAAGTAGTATAATGTAGAAACTTTACGTTTCGTGTCGTTTTTACGTTTTACATTTCTACAACCCCTTTCCGTTTCTACGTAGAAACTCGAGTTTGACAACATTACTAATAATTTTAAAGTATATATCTATATCTAGTATGTGAAATATGAATTGTAGAAATTTTTCATTTGCTTGAATTTATCCTTCAACGTCATTCGAATTGCAATATTACTATTAAATGAAATGGTATTTATTTTTAATCAAATAGTCCCGAATAAATCCTATGTTTATTAAAAGAAAATAATTATGTTATGTTGTATAAGATAATTGTCTTATTCAATAGAAACAAAATAGTAGAATTCATTATTTATTTATTTTTAAAAAGAGATAAAATAATAGACTTTACTGTCTTGTCTTTAGTGTAAGAACGTAAGATAAATAGATTCCTTTATTAAAATATCACAAATAATTTATTAAAGTTCGTGAGTCGCAGAAATGAGTTCAGCTTCGGATTCACATTCTGCTTAGAGGGCGTTTGGTAGGTGTCATTCTCGAAGATTCCTGAGAAATTGAATTTTTTTAAATTTTAAATTTTTGGATATTATCGTAAACTGAATGTAAAAATTATATTTTAAAAAATCGAGATTCCCGGACAAAAAACTGCTCGCATCAATGCCAACAGTTGATCATTTACCTTACAAAAGTAGAAAAACAAAAATTTAAATGAGGGATCTTTTCTAGGTTGGTTTGCGATGTATAAATATATTTTTATAAACTAAATCTATGCTTACAACTTGTAAATTGTAATATGTTACTGAACCATAGTTTGAAAAGGAACTAAATCAAAATAAATAGTTTGGATTTGTTGATTCTGTAAGTTTAACTTAATTTGAATTTTAAAACTTAAAAACCAGATCACTAGGATCATCCGATTCATCCCAGTACTGCCACAAATGCGGGAACCTTATCCATGCATAACTCCTTGCATTTACTTTGTTTAAATTACAGGCATGGGTTTTTCTTCTTTAATTCATCTTTGAATGGTTATGATTTCATTTTTCTCTCTCTTTCTTTATCACTATTGATCCATCTTTATATGGATATGATTTAGTAGTTGAAGATAAAGTTATCTCAAACAGCTTGAAAAATGATAAGTTCAAATATATATATATATATACATATATGAGGAGGGTTATATTTATAATTTTTTTTTGATACAATGATGGAAATTAAACACATAATCTAATACAAACTACTCAAATTCTCCACCACTAGACTAATCATAATAGCTTATTTACAAGTATTCCCTGGAATAGATAGTTGAGTGATATGTTTGTATTCCCAAGAATACATAGTTAAGTTTGTAAACAAAAATTTTATAAATATAATATTTCTTTATATATATATATATATATATATATATATATATATATTAGTGTTTATCCTTTTAAAGGATATGTAATTATGTTATTTTAGACAAAATTACTATATTTTACCATGAGAAAAATAATTACATAATAGAAATCATGATGAAAGAATGTGAGAGTTTTTAATTTAAATATTAAATAAAAAATAGTAACTTTAGCTAAAATGACTATCCTTTAAAAGAACAAATATTTTTTCCATATATATATAAAGGAAAAATAATTATCATTTTAAATGACACAACTAAAACGATCATATTTTGATGCATATTTATTAGTTTTTTATATTTTATACTGGTCTGTTTACTCTGAAAATGTTAGCATCAAAACAAACACACGTGAAATGAATCTCACTAATATTGGAGTTTTCAAACTATAACAAATCCAGCCACTTTAGTGAAAAATATCATTCTCACAAAATAAATTTTATAGTAAGGAAATAATATCATAAACAATAAATATAAGCCCAGACCTCTGTGGGTTCTTCATTCAGTCATACCCAAACCTTTGTGGGTTATACCCAAACTTTGTGGGTATCTGTATACAAACATATATAGAAATGTGTAATCTTTAACTGAAATGAATAATGCTTAATTCTGGAGCACCCAAATTCTGTGGGTTCTGTATGTGAAAAGTTCTGTATAGCGGAGCTCAAGCCATGATAAGTGTCCCTTATCCTATAACCATTCTGATCCTGTTAGGTGAAGAGATCAACATGTGTTAGTGGTTGGCATGTGTAACAACGTGAACAGTTATGTTAGTTACTCAGCACATGAGTAGTTATAGGGATTGCTTAGTAGAGTTGTATTAGGAAATTGATGTATAAAAGAGAGAAAGATGTAACATGTTTTGACCACCTGAATAATAATCTTGAGTACATTCTCTTTTGTTCCTCTTTAGTTACCTCTCTTAGGGTCAATATCCTAACATTGGTGCTTTCATTCTGGAACACCACATCAAATCTTTTCAATTTCTCTGTTTCGAACACCACATCTCCATGGAAGTGCTAGAACCAGAGGAAGAAATTGCATTGCAAAAACTGTCCTAAGATCTTGCTGCCTTCAGCTTGAAAATGGACAAGCATTTTGATGCCCAAAAGAAGCTTTTCTCCTCACTCAATGCGCAGCTGAAGCAGGTGCAAGAAAGGGTTGTTGTTGTGCATGACCTTCTCCAAGAGAATGAGGTGTTCCAAGAAACCAAGGTTTCTTCATTGTTGCAAAAGGAAGAAGCAGAACCATTGAGGAAACCTGCAGTCTTGCTTGCTCATATTCCTCAGACTGATTTTGGTTTACCCTCTTCAAGTTTTGGCCATTCAAGATGCATTTGTTTAACCGCAACAACAACAAAAGTGGATGTATATGCCGATCTTGAAGAAAAGGCAGAGTTGTTGAAAGTCTTGAAGTTGTCTGAGGCGCCTTCGATCATCCCATTGTCCGAGATGGAGCAGCAAATTCAAACCCACAATTTTCAGCAGCCTTTTTACAAGAGTCTACACATTTGTTGAATTAGTGGGCAGTAGTCATCCAACCACAGTGGCTGATCAGAGCCAAGAACAAGATCATTCAATAGGGGAACCCACTGACTTTTTCTCCTTGTTGCGTCTCCGTAGCTCATTCAAAGGGGTTCACATTTCCCTTGAAATGGATGTAAACGACACCGTCCTATGGCTCAAGGAGAGGATCCATGACATAGAAGTTGTGCTAGTCAACAGTTTGCTTTTGCATGCAACAGGTGCAGAACTGCACGATCATCAATTGTTGATGAAGGAGTTGCAAAAGTGGTACCAGGGCCTTTTTAACAACCACGATGCACACAGAGTGTTCGACAAATTTCCACGAAGAGAAGAAGTTTTTTATTTGATTCTGATTATGGGCTTTTGCTTAGGATACTTCATTTCTTTCTTTTTCTTGTGTTTTCCTTGGGACCCAGGAGAATCTCCATTTTTTGTTGTATCCATGGAACCTTGAGGACAAGGTTCAATGTCAAGGGGTGGGGAATGTTAGGTGAAGACATCAGCATGTGTTAGTGGTTGGCATGTGTAAGCACGTGAACAGTTATGTTAGTTACTCAGCACATGAGTAGTTATAGGGATTGCTTAGTATAGTTGTATTAGGGAACTGATGTATAAAAGAGAGAAAGATGTAACATGTTTTGACCACCTGAATAATAATCTTGAGTTCACTCTCTTTTGTTCCTCTTTAGTTACCTCTCTTAGGGTTAATATCCTAACAGATCCCCTTGTGGGTCAGTCACATCAGAATCATTCAGTAAAAGATTACATATTCCATTAGTATTCATTTGGTACCAAAGAAATTCTTTAATTTCTATAAACTTGATTCAAGATCATTTTCATATCTAATATAAGTAATTCATCAAATTCACAAAGCCAATTATAAAAAATAAAGTAAAAGAGTAGAAAGAATTCATAAAATAATTTTGGCAGAGTAACGACATCTTCACAACTTTTAAAGAAATAACTTTAAAAGACCAACTTTAAACATAACATGGATAATAACAGAACCAACATAGCTTTATAAAATATCTAAAAATAAACTTCAAAAGTAAATAAGAGAATGAGTTATTTACTCCTAATATTACCTTCACTTTTCTTTTTCTTCTTCCTTTCTCTTTCTCTTCTTCTTCTTTCTCTCTCTCTCTCTCTCTCTCTCCTTCTTTCTCTCTCTTTTTCTTCTTAAGTTTCTTATTTTGGGGGGGGGGGGGGGGGGGGGGGGGGCGGGGGGGAGTTACATAAAATTTCAAAAAGAAATGTAATCATTACTTTTTATAAAAATCTAAAGAATCTAATAATTACCTTTATAAATATCTAAGAAATCTTAATCATTACGTTTATAAAAATCTATGAAATTTAATCATTACTTTTATAAATATCTAAGATATTTTATTCTAATTATCCAAGATATTGTATCTAAATATGTAAGATATTTTATATTAATTTATTATTATTATTATATATATATATTTTTAAATATTACAAGGTAGGATCCTTTGACACCAAATCATAATCGTTGGTTTTCTTAATCAACGATTATAATTTATTGTGATTAATAATTAATTAATGAGTTTGATTAGTGAAAATTATAACTGATGATTGGCGGAAATCAACGGTTAGGGTTTAGGGTTAAATTTCAAAGTTTGACACCGGTGTCAAAGGATCCTACCCCAATATATATATATATATATATATATATATATATATATATATATATATATATATGAGAAAAATATTTCTCAAGCAGCTTGAGATATATTTATAAATATTTCTCAAGCAGCTTGAGATATATTTATCTCCGTCCACCCCAAAAATATGTCATTTTGTTTATTTATTTCTTTATATTAATTGATTCATTTTGAATGGTTATGATTCCCTTTTTCTCTCTATTTCTTTATCACCATTAATTCATCTTTGTACAGTTATGATTTAGTAGTCAGAGATAAAATTATCTTAAATAGCTTGAGAAACGATAAATCCTATTGATATATGGGTTCGCTTTTTCTGTAGTTACTGCAGATAAGTTATCTGCAGTAACTGCAGAAATATTTTTCTGTTGATATATATATATAAGGGAAAATGTGTGCCATTTTAAGTGAGAGAAAGAGATAAATCATGGGAGAAAGAGAGAGTGGACAAAAAAAAAAATTAAAGGTGTGGGTCATACCTCTTTGTGAGAGTAAAATGACACAAGTTGTGTCATTTAAAAGAACAAACACTTTATATATATATATATATATATATATAGGGTTTTATAATTCTCATGTTGAATGAGAATTGAAATCTTATGTTGTAGAGACAAAAAGTATGTGGGACCCATATGTTAAAAAAAATTATATATAGGATCCATGTTAGCACGGAAATCGAAGGATGTGTAGAAAAATTTTAATTCTCATGTTGAATGAGAATTATAAAACCCATATATATATATATATATATATATATATATATATATATATATATATATATATATATATATAGGGTTAGGATCATTTTACACCGGTGTAAGTTACACTCTTAATCTTGTCCGCTAATCCCACTTATATCTAATGGTTCAAATTTTTTAGTAATGTGAACCATTGAATACAAGTGTATCAATGGTCAAGATTGAGTGTAAGACTTCTAACTCTTACACCGGTGTAAGAATATCTTGCCCCATATATATATATATATATATGGGAAAAACTATTCTCATGCTACACGAGATAAGTTTTTCCTCCTACACACCCTTCGATAACTGTGCCATTTTCTTCTTTTATTTTTATTTTTCAGGTGGTAGAGTCCACAAGTTTATCTCTATAACATGAGATAACTTATCTCCTTTAGCATGAGATTAATAAAACCCTATATATATATAAGTCTTATTATTATTTTATCTAAAATATGGACATGAGAGAAGGGTTCTTATCAGACAAATGCATAATAGGAACGTTGTCTTGGAGCAAGTTAAACAAAAGAAGAGTCATTGAGTCAACCTTCCTTAATTACAGATTGCAGCAGCTTCACGAAACGCCAATAAGATTTCCAGCTGATTGGTCAGCTACCTGTATACCACAATCAATAACCTTAATTTTACGGTCTTTTATGTCTTCTTATGTTAAAGCACTTGGGGCCTTTAATTACTATAGTTTGTTTTTATGTAGTTTGGTGTGTTTGTCCTTTTTTGTTAGCTATATTTTTTATTTACCTTCTTTCTTGTGAGCATATGCTTTGTTTACTTAATGATAATAGAAATTTGATTATGGACACTAGAATTGGCTTGCTAATAAAGCATCTTATTTCTTGCTAAGGCTACAAGAAAAAAGCTATGTCCTGTAGATTGGGTCTCAAGATCCTAGCCCTTATCCGTTTTATCATGTACTTGGATAGTTGGATTGATCCTTAGGACACCGCATAGTCTACACGTAACACTTTTATGTGTTTAATATTTGTCAGAGGTAAAATTATTTTTTATATACATATAAAAACGTATAAAATTTATATGAGGTAATGTGAAAAGAAAAAAAAATATGACTTTATATATTTTTATATATATGTATGAGATAAATTTTATTTTATACATCATAAAAAATATCAAACCTTATTTTTAATATGAAAAATATCTTCAATATTCTCATATTACTGAAGACTACTTACATCCTTTACCAAATTTGAAAAAAATAATATAATCAACTTTTCTCATTTTATCCATTCTTTTATAATTATTGTCACCTAAATCTCACTTTTTTCTATTTTTAGTAAAATAATACATGCTCGTATAGAACCAAAGATATGTTGCTCAATGTGTGGTATAGATTTTATTTAAGGGTTTTATAAGAGTTATGTTGTAAGAAAAGTAATTGTATAATGTTATAGAGATTCGTTTTGCGTGCCTTAATTTTTTATTTTTTATTTTGCTTCAAAAACTGCGAGTCCCACAAAATATTGTGTGTGTATGAAATTTTTTTGTGTCATGTGACATGATAGATGCAAACCCCTTTATTTAATTACATGAATTCATATTTTTTACTGTGCTGTGTCATGTTTCAATTGGATAAATGTGCTATTCACAATGAAAACATAGACAAATTCTTAGGTAGGTCTTACCTCGTTAATTCAGATTATGTCAAATTTACTCTTTGGAATTTTTAAGTTCTTCGTATGCAAAACACATCACCAAAAAAAATAAAAAAATAAAATCCTCACCCTGTCTCTAAAGTCCGAAAATATCTTCATCTCTCACACTCACTTAAGAGATTGTTGGCTACCCGTAACCACATCCACATCCTAATTCCTATGGATCCTGACTCCTGAGTATACTTTAACGATGTCCTATTGCATAATGTTTTTACCTATTTTACGCAGATCTTTCACATGCCACTTTTATTGCTACTAACATATGAGAATATTAAGTGCACTTAGCAACAATATCTGTTTTCAATATATAACGTGTTACAAAATCTGTCTTTTATTAGCCATTCAATTTTATTTTTGACCTTTTGCCATCGATATTTGATGTAGACTTAAAGTCCGATAAATATACCTAGTTATATATATTTCCTTGAGAAGTAAAGGAATCGAATATTAAGGTAGACAAGTGAAACTCTTATTTTAACAAGATACTCTTAAGCAAAAAAGGTATAGTCTAAGTGCAAAACAAGACACAGAGCATTTATATGCGGATTTTGGTATCATTTGATTATCATTTTGCTTGAGAGGTGTGTGTTCACCTTCAAATTGGTGGGGAACTAGAAAAAAAAAATGTTAAAAGAAATATAAAATCATTATTGTAGCCTCATCAAATATTTTAAGATTTTGAGTTAAATTGATTTTTTACATGGTATCAGAGCTATCGTAACTAAGTGATTACGAGTTCGAACCTTAACACCTCCTACTTTGAGGTGAAATTAAGTAAGCACAAAGTATGTATAAAAAAAGAAAATAAATAAGCACAAGATAAATCAGACTCTTGCGTGAGGAAATGTGTTGTAGAGATATAAAATCACTAATATAGTTTCACTTAATATCTTAGGGGGTGTTCGGTAGGGAGATTCTTTTTGGAAACCCAAGAAAGTCAGGATGAGTTTCTAAAAAGATTATGTTTAGTAGCACATTTCAAAAAAAATTCTCGGAAAAGTGATGTTTTCTGAATTCTGTGTTGTGTGTATTTTCTAATCCAAAATACCACCCAGAGGATTGTATTTTTGGAATCCCACCGGATGGGAAAATTTCTCAAACTTTTTCGAAAAAATTACCCCCTCCCTCTTTGTTCCCTACATCAACGGAGCTTCGACCCAGCACATAATAAAGCATTTTGGTGGTGTGCTGGTGGCTCATTTTGGTGTGTGCTAATGATAAGGAGCTCGCACTTTCATATACTTTGAATTGTGGCTCATTTACGATGGCATATGTGAAAAATTGGGGGACTTCTATGTTATGGTCCATCAAATTGAAGACGTGAACAACGCGAAGAGGGTACTGGAGAAATAAAAAAAACGTTTCATGCATAGTTAAATTTCCTTTTGAAGGAACAAATATTGTATTTAACAGAGTACTTTGAATGAAATTTTCTGGGTTTGATGGTGAGTTTTGGGCACTTGAAGGGTTAATTTTGTAAATTCAGAACACATTTCCAGCAATATTTTACAATCAACCAAATATAGCATCAGAAAAATTAGTCCAACATTTTTCACGGTAAACTCAATTTCCCATTATATTCTCGAGAATCGTGATTCTCGGATAATTTTTTTTTTTATCAAACTCTCCCTTAAAGTTTTAGGTTGAGATAATTGTTTATAGAATCAATGTATGCCTCTCTTCCATATCATTGATAGTATTGGACCATCTCTTAATTAATTCTACACATTCAAATTATGTCTTTTTCTTCCTCACAGGGTGATCTAACTTGTAAAGTCGGCAAAACAGGCTCAGCTCGGCGGTTCAACTCGCCCGCTCGTCAAAAGGGGCAGGGAGGCGAGGGCTGAGTTTTACAGCCCATTCTTAAAAGCGGGGTGAGACAAGCTAACTCATTTTTTAACTGATTGATAGTGGGGGCAGACCGAATTTTTTAACTCACTTTCAAAAGCGGGATGGGGTGAGCTGACCCATTTTTTAACAAGTTGACGGCAGGGTGAGGCGGGGCAGACCGTCCACTTTACCACCTCTACTTGTGATTATAGAATCCCCCCTCTTTGTCTCATCTTAAGAAATTGCATTATTTGAAAAAACAAAATTAATTTTACTATATAAAAAAAATTAAAAAATTGAATCGGTTAGGTCGTTTACCCGGGAAACAGTAAAATCCTTTTTACTGTAATGCTTTTTTTATCTTCCTTTTATTGTAGTACTTGAAAAATTATTGAACAACTAATTATATATATAAAAAATTAAGTTATGAATATTTTATTATATTAAATGACTTAAAGATTGTATAAATAGCACTTCTATATAATAAATAATACTTATTTATAAAAGTTAATGATCACCACACTTTCTGAGTTTGCAATCCTTGGTTCACCCCCTGGATTCAAATAGTCATGATATGAAACTTTAACCACGCTCCATGATGTGTAAGTCATTCAGGTTGAATGTCTACAAGCAAGCTTTCATACCCTTTTCTTCCTTTTTATTTATACATATGTTAAATTGTCATCATATCGCAGATTTTCCACTTTCACATCAGGTAGAAAGAAAGAAACCACTTGTTCCTCACCTAAGTGACCTATCACATCAAAGGTAACCTTTTTTTTTTCTTTCGGAAAACTCAAAGGTAACCTTAAACCACTACTTTTATATAGCCATAAAAACAGTGTTTTAAGGTAACCAACCACTTGTTTTAAAGTTTCAAAGGTAACCTTAAAACATGCTTTTTGGCTATATAAAATGGATAAAAATAATTTTACTGGTCACAGTGTAACACACAAGAACATACTTCTGATTTAGTGCAATAAACCTTTTCTTTTTTCAGGTGAAAAGTGCACTAAACTTTCTTGTAAGTTGTAACCTTTGAAAAGAAAATATCTCAAATATTTCACCAACAGGTCAAGCTCGTATGAAAAGGTTGATTAACCATTTTTTATATTTCTCTATGATACATTTTTAAGAAAAGAGTCTCTTTGCAATTATGTAAGAGTAAGATTATAAATAAAGATTTCCTCTATTCCATATTCGCTAGTTGAATTTAACGGGAAGTGATTTTTCTATGATACATTTTCACTTAAGAGTCCTTTGAGTTTTGAAACATGAATATTGTATATGTTCATTTATTTTATATACTACTGACTTGATTTCATTAAAAAGTAAGATAGTGATGATCAAACTCATAACCTCATAATCATGTAAACTTTAATACCATATAAAAAAAAAAAAGTGCATGTCTTTTTAGGACACAAACTTTTTAAGAGAGAGATAAACATAACCCCGCTGAACTACTTTTTCTTTCCACTTTTCTCCCGTACATCAATTAAACTACCATCGTTTGATTTACCATTTTTTAAGACTCTGTCTATTTGTACATACATTGTTTCTTTTAAAAAATCTTCATATAAAGCCAACAAAACCATGCCTAGCTAGTAGCTACTTAATGTAGTTACCTATACTAAGTACTCAGTTAGGTTAGCGTTAGCGCTTATTTGGGCTTTAAGTCCTGACATCGTTTTCTGCAGCAGGACTAGCACCAGCACCATATAAATATGAATAATAACAACATTATTTAGCTTTCTCTTTTTGTAAGGTACGCATCCTTACACTGTTGACAGATCTGACATTCCGTAATTCTCAAACTAGATTACTTAAAATTCTTGATATCTTAGTTTATTCCTCATTGTGTGCTCCAACTCTCAGATTCCCCATGCAAGTTTCACACTATGCACTATATAATATATGCTACGTAATTAAGCTTTGTGCAATTCAACAAGGTTGAAATGCTCACAACCTTTGGCCACGCTCACTCAGCACACACTCCCATATATTAATTTGGTACGAAATGCACCCTATTCCACAGACCAATCTTCTCCCTCTTCTCCAACTTCTATGCCATCCTCAATACCTAGTACCTCCCTGATGTTGCCACGTGTTCACCATATGGTATTTCTGATTGGAAATCTCAAAGGGTGATCAGAAACATACTATGTACTTTTACTACTCCCATTTGGGTATATCTTTATGTTCATGCATGTATGTGCTTTATAGTTTATACTTTCAAGTTCAATACTTTCTCATTATTTTAAGAGCCATTACCATTAAGCAATAAAAGGGGGTGCCATGAACGTATTGTTTTCTTTAACATCTTCACTGCACTCACTTGCTCTTCTTCCTTTTGATAACCAATATAGAGAGTCAAACAGGCTTTTTACTGGCACTGGCAATGTTACCTATTGTTGTCATCCTAACTTCTTTTGTTACTGTTAGTTTTGGACTTCTTTTGTTCTTTCCTTTTTCTTGTTCCCTACATGAGCAAGGAAAACTACTGCAACCCCCTTTGCTTCCAAATTCTTGCAATGAAACATGTGGGAAACTCCATGTTCCTTTTCCATTCTATGTTAACACTTCTTGTGTGTCAATTTCTAGTGCTTTCCACCTCTCTTGCTCAAATTCCTCTGCCCTTTTGCTCAAAATTGGCTCAGAAAGTTATCCAGTGTTGGAATTCTTCCCAGATGGTTTGTTAGTGGACTTTCCAGACACATCATCATGTCGCCAGTACAATGACTTGAATTCATTTGGTGAAAGTTTTGAAGGAAATGACTACTTTGGAGTCTCTTTTGACAATGTTATTGGTCTCTATGATTGTGAGGATTCTTCTTTGTGCAAAGCAGATTGTGAAACCATTGACCTTCCTGGTTGTGATGGAAGTGGTGATGGCTCCCTTGGATGCTGCTATCCACTCTCTGACCATAGCATATGGCATATTGGAGAAGGCTTTTCAAAATTTTCTCAGTTTGGATGCAGGGGATTTTCTAGTTGGGCTGTTTTGAGAGGGTCAAATTCAGGAAAACGTGGGGTCAAATTGGAATGGGCTATTCCTAGGAACTCCTCCAAGGAAGTTTGTGCGAGGAGTGCAGACATGGCTAATGCTACATCAATTGAAGGTGGCGTAAGGTGTGTTTGTCAAGATGGATATGTTGGTGATGGGTTTGCTAATGGAACAGGATGCTTGCAGTGTGAGTAGTTTTCATCATCATGTGGATGCAAAAGGAGTATTTTCCTTGTTTTGACATTATTTTAACAGTTTTCTTGTTCTTCTGCATTCATCTGAACTTCATAATCTTTATTTTTTGAACCTTCACAGTCAAATGCTTAGAAATCCTAACATGTGACCTTACCTCTTGATTTTGTTTGTTCTAATAGTTATTTGACTTCATTAGACATGGAGAACCATTACTTTCTCTAATAGTGCCAGCAAGTCCTGAAACTACAAAAAATAGTACAGCTCCTCTAGTTCCTCTATGTCTGTTAAAATGTCGGATCTGGGATGTGAATCTCTCCATTCAACCAAAACTAATACATGCTAGAATAGTTTAGAAACTAATGCTAAGAATTGCTTCAGCTGAATGAAATAAGGTCACTTATAACGACTTGATAGTATAGCATTGGATTAACCAATAAATATGTGTTCTTTTATTTCTTCATGACCATGTGAGCATATAGGCTTTTTTATTTGGATAACTATTCAAGAGTGATAGATGGTATATATGACAAAACAAACTCAAGCTAGGTAAATATATGATACACAGTTTGAGAGAGATTAATAAAACTCTTTTTTTTTTTCCCCCTGAAATAAACGGATTCCTGAGCAATCCTTTAAACTGTTTGATCTTCGGTAACACTCTCCATTCAGCTCTGACACTTACTTTTGCTAGATGTATCCATGGCAGCCTGTATCAAGAATGGACAGGAAGCATATGGAAGTGACTGCTACATCAAAAGATATGATCAAAGGAAAATGGTTATCATTGCCGGTAAGTAGCTAGCATAGCATTGTAACCTTTTAATAATTTTTCTTGCAGAAAGTCCTCATCAAAAATTAAAAATATGTTATCAACCTATGAGACATATTCAATAGATGATACCGAAGGCAATAAGGATTAGTCCCTAATAGAATTTACATTTTTTCAACGTTTTCCCTTCATCTGTATAATTTGTAGTGTTATTTTTTCACATTTATTGTCCTTCTGAGTCAATCTCATGGCATCCTTAATATGCAGGAATTCTTGGTCCAGTTCTTATTGTTGCCTCCTTGGTTGCATTATTTTATCTTCTAAGAAAATCAGAAAAACCAGAAATGTTTGACACTGAGCAGGTTTATTATCACAACATTTCATTCCGCAAAGGTTGTAGAACTCGACTATTCAGCCACCATGAGCTAGAGGAAGCCACCAATGGTTTTGGAGAGGGTCAGAAACTTATGCATGGAAGTAATGGGACAATGTTTGCTGGAGTTCTTGGGGATGGATCTCACATAGCTGTCCACAAGTTAAAATGTGAGAATGAGAAAGACATAGTTCAAGTCCTGTCACAAATTGAGGTTCTATCTACTATTGTACATAGGAACATGGCTTGCCTTATTGGATGCTGTATTGACTCTAGTTACACTCCTCTAGTGGTGTACGAGTATCCTGCAAATGGTACCCTGGAGGAGCATTTACACCAAAGCAAGGGACAAAAACTTAGTTTAGAATGGTATAAGAGATTGACTATTGCTGCAGAAACAGCTAGCATTGTTGCACTATTACATTATGAGAACTCTCCTCCCATATTCCACCATAATCTTAAGTCTAGCTGTATCTTCCTAGATGATGATTTTTCTGTCAAGATTGCAGGATTTGGGCTATTTAGTTCTGATTTTAATTATGATTCTCACTTGCACAAGAACCGTGAATGTTTACCCTTCTGCAGAAATGATGTCTATGACATGGGTGTGGTGCTTCTTGAGATTATCTCAGGCTCAAATCACTTGGACTCACCTACTTTAGCCTTGAAGAAAATACAGGCTGGAAAGCTAGAAGAAATTGTTGATCCTCTTCTTTACTATCATGAGCAACCACACTATCGCCATGAGCAAATACAGATAATAGCAGACCTTGCAACAAGATGCATGCTATTTGGTGCAGATGGAAAGCTAGGAATGATTGATGTTGCAAGGGAGTTAGTACACATGACTAAAGAGAGTCCTGATGGAGGAAACATGAGAGGACCTGCACTGGAGGAGACATTCTCAAATTCAAGCCTTCTTCAAATGATATCAATGTCTCCTGATTCTATGAATGTTCCTTGAATTTTCCTCCTTCATTGTGCCAGTCATTTCAGTTTTTCAGTCCCCCTTCCCCTCTCAAGAAAAGAAAAGATGAACTACCACAATTTTATGTGTATGCGTATGTGTGCATTAGAAACCCCCTACCACTGTACATTAGGGAATGGATTGAATATTCTGGTTCTAATTTACTTCACTAAGCTGTATAAGCAAGTGTATGTGGTTAATGTCTCTTAAAAAATTTAATCAGCTGCTATTTAATATATATGCATTTGTGTGAATCATTTTCTGTATAGAGTAGAAGTATTTTATGGACATATATGAGTTATTTAGTTACAAATAATAGCAATATTTCATTATAAAGCATCAATGAAAGATAAAAGAAGAAAAAACCAGCAGAGCTCTGACAACTCAATATGCTACGTGTGGTTTAATCACTCGGGTCTCATTTCTTTTTCTACCAGAAACACTGAATATCACGTCCAAGTGGACTCAAATTTCATTCTAGTTAAGATTTGAAGTGCTTTTAGCTGTATGTTTGGTATGGCTTATTGACAATTGAGCTTGATTTTGGAGAATTTAATTTCATTTTGAACTATTTTATCTGATTCATTCTCCTATTCAAAGTTTTTTAGGCCTTTGGTCAAACCAAATAACCAATTGATTAATAGTAGTTTCCATTTCATTTCAGAATTCTTTGTATTGTTTCATCTTCTTGCTTGAAATTAGCTGAGTACTAAAACTATTTTCATCTGATCTGCTTCTTGAAAACTTAAGGGTTACTGATTAACCAGATGTAATTAGGGTAATTGATGTTTCAATCAACAACTGTAAAAGTTAACTTCACGGTTTAGAGATTAAGATCCATTAAACCATCACATTAGTACATTTCCATTAAGTTTTTAAACAGTAGATCTCATAATTAAAATATTATCTATAAGGGTCTAGTGGTGTCTTAACTAGATTCCTGGACTTCAGTTCGATTCTAAAGAATTGCAACTCCTAAAACAGATGGAAAAGTTCAAAATCGAAATCAAATTAATAAAACCCATTGATATTTATAAAAAAAATATTATCTATAATTCAAATGTCAATGTTATGTGATAGAACCAATTAGCATATTCTTTCTATGGCCATGTGCTTGGTTTGAAATTTTCATCATGTGACTGGACTAAATAAGTTGGCAGCACCATGTGCAGCTATGAAAAATGATTTTCCGGCCCAACGTGCAAAGTAAATAAGCAATTTGTCAAGTGCATAAACATGGATGGGAGGGTTTCCCTAACTTCATGACCTCAACAACATACTACTTAAAAAGTGGATTAAACGTGAATATTATTAAAACTGATAAGGATAGAATCATGTTACAAAACTCCAAGGATTTTATGTCATAAAATAATTTTAATGCAAATATGAATTTCACTTGAGCCTTACCCTAATGTATTATATGTTCAAAGATTCTCCCATAATATCAGTGCCTAGGAAATTGTATATCACGCCACTTTCTTTAAAACATTCTTTCATTTATGATGTTTTACACTTTTACACACACGCACACATGTGAAACATCGTATGTAGTTAATAACCACAATTACTAACGTGAAACGTCATTATTAATTTGCATCTTTGCCCATAAATGATGACAAGTTAAAGAAAGGTGCAAGAGCAATATAAGGTAAAAAAAAGTAATACTTTATATCAATAAGAACAAAATGAAATAATCATCATAATAAAAAAAAGTCTAACTTGAATTTTTTTTGGCTATAATTTGCCTTTTGAAAGTTCCAAAGAACAAGTGGAGTGGTAAGCTAACTTGTCGGAATGCTCTGACTCTGTTCTCCCCATTGACCTTTATATATAAACATCACTCTTCTCAGATCTCTCTGCTCAACCCTTTACCTTCTTTTCAGCATATTTGCTTTTGGTGTTATTCAAGGTTCGTTATTTGCTTTGTTTCAAACCTTATAATCTATCCTTTTTTCATTTGTTAATTTATGTTTGATATTGGTTTCATGCATCAAGTTGGCATCTTTTCTGAGTTTCCTATCATGGGTACAAATTTTTTTTCAATTATTCTTTGTTGTATTTCTATTAACCACTGCACCAACCCATTTTTCAATTCCTTTTATCAGAATATTAAACAAAAAAATGGCCTTCTTGAGATCCAATAATAACCAAGTGTGATTAGATGAACTGCAAAATGTCATTGACTTATGGGGTTGATTTATATGTACAAGACAGTTTGGGAAAAATTTAGTCTCTATTACCACTGATTAATGTTGTTGGGAAAACTGTAACATATCATGAAATGAAGCAAATCTTTTTGATGACATGTTGACAAAGTTAGGGTATGTGGAATTCAAAATATGCCTGGATGGATCATAGATGAATTAATGTTGGGAAACCAATGAATTCAAAATGACAAAGTTCTGATGGACCTTGACGTGTAAAACTTGGATTACATAGATACTAGGCTCGATGGTTCATGTCTGTTGAAGACATTCATTGTTTTCTTGAACCATTTTGACTCTTGCTGATTCATCAAAATCGTTTGTCTTTGCCTTTATTGTGTCATGTCTTTAAAGATGAGTCAGAATACTGAGAAAAAAAGTGAAGAAGCTCGAGAAAACCGTCAAGCTCCCCGCTTGAATGAAAGGATTCTTTCATCTTTGTCAAGGAGATCAGTTGCTGCTCACCCTTGGCATGATCTTGAAATTGGTACTGTTGTTGACCATATTGCTTTTCCTATTTATCTTGCACATTGGAATTCATTTTAACTTTAGATGACTTAAATTGTGTCACCAATGCACCTTGTGGCCATTCCAAATGTCTATACCCTCCCCAAAAAAAAGAAAATCATGTAACTAATCTTCTTATTTTTCATGTGCAGGACCTGGAGCACCCCAAATTTTCAATTGTGTAAGTCCACATCTTTTGATTCTGGAAAAAATACTGGCTGCCTATAAAATAATGTCCACAATGATGTCATTATTTTCAACATTTACTTTAGAAAAACTCTTAAGGTGTAACCATTGCACTGGTGCAATCATTGGGTATTCTGCCAAAAATAATTGTGTTAGATTCAAATTTAATCCAGTTTTCCAAAAAAACTGCCATACCGGAAGGTCTATTATTGATACCAAATTAGTGGTTGGACAATAGACATGGCCTTTCTTGGTTCTTAGGAAAGTAGGTATAAAGATCAACTACAAACCAAGATCTTTGGGTAGAAGAGGCACAAAGTAGACATGGATTATAGCTTGAGTGCATACAGTCCACAATTTATGACAAGCAACCTTACCATCTTTTAGGATGTAGTTTCCGAACAAACAAACATAAACACAAACCAGTCATGCTGGAAGTATACATATCACAAATTACTTGTAAAAGTAGAAATAACATGAGTTTCTAAAGAGCTTATGCAGGTTTTCCTGTTGTTGATGAATCTAGATAAAAACTACATATAACAAGATTAAGTTCCTTCTCAATCTTTTCACAACTTAGGTCTGCACGTCTCCCTTTAGATACTGAACATATTCCTGAGCATGATAAGTGACATAAACCTGTCTCACTTTTTAACATCAATCTAAGAAAATTTTCCGGTCACACTTCTTTAAATCAAATTTTGTAACACTATTGCACTCCCAAAGATTCTTCTATTTCTATCTTTTATCATTTCGAAATCTCCAATAACTTATCTTCTCCTAATAACCGTATTTATGCAAAACCTTTGATTCTGTTCTTGACCTGAAGTTTTCCACTGTAGTACATTGTTTCTGCTTGCTCAATGGTTAGTTGCTAACTCCAGGTTGTGGAGATCACCAAGGGAAGTAAGGTCAAATACGAACTTGACAAAAAGACTGGAATGATTAAGGTAGGACCCAATTGCCCCCGTTTTGAAATTGAAGTCTCTAGTGCTATAATCTGAAACAGATTTTACAGATAACTCCATTTCTTCCAGATGGTTTTTTTCTGTTCAGTTGTCAACCAACCACAAAGCAACAAGATTGGTTGGAGGGCAATTGGACAAAACATGAACTTGGAATTTATCTCTTTCTTTTTCTTTTCTTTTTCCTTGTAGACTCTTGATCCTTTTCAATTCTAATTTTTTCTTTTCGTTACTCATCTATCATTAGATTCTTCTTACCCTTTGAGTAATGCTCAGGTTGATCGGATTTTGTATTCATCAGTTGTTTATCCTCATAACTACGGTTTTGTCCCTCGAACTCTATGTGAAGACAATGATCCACTTGATGTTTTGGTTCTCATGCAGGTAAATTCTTACCATTTCAAATCCATCCAACTTATACAATAGCCATTATTTACTAGTTAGTGTATATTGTATAGTAATACTAACACTAGGCATGATTCTCTCTTTATCAGCAATAAATTAAAAGCTGCTTCTGAAATTTTGACATATTTGGATTATATTGATGGAAAGGACACATCAACATTGAATCCTCAGTTAATCACCCACATAATTTTCATATTTTTCTATTATCCTTTCCTTCATTCAAAAGATGATACCAAATAAACTCAAATGCTGCATTAGCCGTATAATGAGATGACTATGTTTTTTTAGCTATATGTCAAGAAGGTTATCCATTAGTAAAAACTTACTGAATTTCTGATGTGGTAGGAGCCAGTTCTTCCTGGTTGTTTCCTACGAGCCAGGGCTATTGGACTGATGCCCATGATTGACCAGGTATCTTTTTGGTTTCTTAACAAATAAAACAATTGCCATTTTCTTCCACCCATTTACATGATAACAAGTTTGTCCCTATTGACACAGGGGGAGAAGGATGATAAAATTATTGCTGTATGTGCTGATGATCCAGAGTATAAGCACTACACTGACTTCAAAGAACTTCCACCTCATCGCCTTTCTGAGATCCGACGCTTCTTTGAAGACTGTATCCTTAACAATCGTGATTCAAGAGCATGTTGCTTAAGTTTCTGTTGAGATATATAAAACCATTAATATAGCCTCACCTAACAGTTTAAGCTTTTTGGTTGAATTGGTTCTTTACATGGTTCTTTACATGGTATCTCTTGTGGAATTTCTTTCTTCGCATAGGTAGGTGGGCCTGTGCATTATTCACCCTTCAAGTTCAGCGGGCACTCATGTGAGGGGACATGTTGAGATATATAAAACTATTAATGTAACCTCACCCAATAGCTTAAGCTTTTGGGTTGAATTGCTTCTTTACAATTTCTTTAAGCTTAGTTTACATTTTCATCAGAATTTGAGTGCATTTCTTAACATATTGCTAAGACAAGAAGAATGAGAACAAGGAGGTAGCAGTTAATGACTTTTTGCCTGCATCCACTGCTGTTGAAGCCATCCAGTACTCAATGTCAGTATATATTGAGCAACTAATTTTTTTCCCACTCATGTATCTAATTAAAATTGCATCATTTCAAAGTTGGCTATGGTGGTTTGTTGCAGGGATCTTTATGCGGAGTATATTATGCAAACCTTGAGGCGATAAACAAGAATACTATTCTCCAAGAATCAGAATAAGCTTCAATCTATACTGTTTTTAAACATATTTTGAAGAAACTTTATTGTATTTTGTATTGAGTTGGATAATATACCACTTGTTTGTTTATTAAGCGAAGAACAATCATCAATTATGATGCTTCATGCAGAATCCTAGTTGATTGCATTTTTCAGTTTCCGATTAATACTTTGGTAATATGTTTTTATCAGTTTGATTCTGCACGCACTTGTAACCTTCATTTTGTACTCTTTGAGTACTTAAGGCAACATGTGTAGTCCAAATTAGCCTAAATCTTGAGGCAATGAAATGTGCTGTCCCCAGGATATTCTAAAATAATTATACATTTATGGCAAATAGATTGGTATTAGTATTTTTGTTGCCATAAAAGAATATTGGTTATGTTGTTTATGTCATGTGAAAGAAATTATGATTTGTGCAGTTACATGTGGAACAAAACCTAGAAACTGTTATTTTAATATTTTTTGGTATACTGACCTTAATTATCTTTTTAAAGTGAGTCAGCTCCTCGGATATCCCACGGGTTTTAACTATTTGATCCGACTACAAAACTAATCTCAAATTAAACTGTTATTACTTGCTAGGTTTCGGCTACAATAATTAATGGGCCTTTAAAAAGGTTATCGTAGTATTATAAGAATATTATACGAACACCGAACGTTGTGTGCATACTTCATAATTTTGGCCCAGTATATATTGCAATTGGCATGATACTGAAAATTTGAAAACAACTAGTTTTGGGCCTAACTTCTTTCCCTATAAAAAAATAATGATAAGGAAAGTGAGGAAAGAAAATCAATTATCATAAATAGAAATTTTACAACAAAATATAACACTAATCTGCACCAGAAATGAGATTAAGATCATAAGGGGGCGTTTGATTGAGGAGAAATTTTTTGAATACTAGGGAAATGGTTGGAAAGTGAGTTTGATAGGAAAATGTAAAAAAAGTTGTTTGGTTAGAAAAAATTTACCGGGCAAATTAGGTAAGATTTATAAAATCTATGTTTGATTTGAGATAAAATATAGATGGGGAAATAAGTGACAATTACAAAAATATCCCTGTTTTTAAATTTTTAGGAAAATAAAAAAATTGTAAATTCGATAAACTGCAAGCGAAAGGTGTGCTTCTTCGCACACACCCCTCGTCAGCTCAGATCTTGCCATTGAATTCCAACACTGATTCTTCAAACAACAACATCACATGCAAGAACAGCAACAAGTTCGCTTCTTCGATTTTGGTTATAGCACAACCAGACAATGCACCCGCTCCTTCTCCCAAATCAACCACCACCGGCTCAACCACCATCTCATGTGAGTCTTCAACCATCCCCTCTAAAGTCTTCATCTTCATCACCGCCTTCGGCTACTCCTGCTGTTTCTCCATACGGGTCTGTTCCATCCCCGACGGCAATACCAGTGAGCAGTCCAGGCGGGTGACGATTCGGGTGCAGGCTTCAAATATGGGTACGCTCGTCTTTTGGTTAAATAACAATGTGAGCAAATAGGTTGCTTTTCAGCAATACCACGTATCAAAAGGGAAACTTTCGCCGGCTATATCCACAAAAATGGCTATGCAACTTGGTTTGGTAGGATAGTGATTTAGGTAGGTAAGTATGGAATCTCCTTCAACAAAACATGGTTACCTTCTATTCCCACTTCTCATTTGCCTATATATCTCAACAAAATCCTCCAACCAAACACACCCTAAGGGGCTGTTTGGTACAATGATTTATTTTGGTTGCCCGGGAAATTGTTATTGGGAAAATTTTATTCCTACATTTGGTACAAGTAAAGTTAAAATTTATCTGGGAAAAATTTGTTCCCTGCATTTTTTTTTTACACTATCAAATCCAAAATCAGAATACCAACTTGGACATGTTATTTTTTTGTTCCCGCTAGTTGAGAAAGGATTGACATTAATCTCTGCAGAAAATACCCTCCTGAGCCCTCATGGTACAAATTCGTTCGCTCGTTTTGCTGAATTTGTTTGCTCACTTCATTTCTCTGGTTAACATAATACTTCGTTTTGTTGAATTCCTTTCCACACCTGTCAGTTAAACGATTAGCAAAAATATAGGGGATTTGTTCGTTCACTTCATTTTGCCGAATGGCACTGTAACACAAATAGTCACTCCATATCCATGAAATAAGCTTGGAAAGGAAATAGACAATGGGGGATATGGTTACGTACCAAGAGGATGAGAGTTAAAACAAAAAAAAATGATCTGGGAGCATTCAAGAAGAACATGGGTACAATGTTGGAAGAGTTCACTGAGTGAGTATGTCATTCTTAGCTCAATGGTGTTTTTTCATTTTCTTTATAATCATCTCTAAAATACATACATCATCACAAGGTTATTTTCGTTATTTCATATCATATTCCCAGCAATATTTTGTCATTAACCAAACATACACTAGGAAAAATGACAAATATTTCTAGTAATATTTTGGCCTACAAAACGCTTTTTTTGTAAAATTCTCGAGAAAATAATATTCCTACCATATTCCCAGTTATCATGATTCCCGGATAAAAAAAATTTCTCCTATACCAAAGCCCCCTAAGTGTTAAGTGATACCCGGGAAAATGAGAGTCAAAACTATAGAATTGTATATATATGATTTTTTGAATTCAAATATATATATATATATATATATATATATATATATATATATATATATATATATATATATAATATATAAGAAAAGTGTTTGTCATTTTAAATGACATAAAGTTATGTCATTTTAAGAGAGAGATAGACACAAAGTAATATTTTTTATTTAAAATTTAAATTAAAAAAAAAATCACTCACTTTTCCCCCATGATTTTCATTTCTTGTGTCTATCCCTCTCCTAAAATGACATAGCTTATGTCATTTAAAATGACAAACATCAAACTCATATATATATATATGGAAATAACATCTGTCATTTTAAAGGATATAGGCTTATATCATTTTAGATCCTAACCGTTGATTTTCGTCCATCAACAGTTATAATTTATTGGATCAAAATTATTAATTAATTAATAATAAATTTGGCCCATTAAGTTTGACCCAATAGATTATAACCGTTGATGGACGAAAATTAACGGTTAAGATCTAAAATGATATAAGATTATAGGAAAAAATATCTATTCTTTTAAAGGATATAAGCTTATATCATTTTAGATCCTAACCATTGATTTTCGTCCATCAAAGGTTACAATCTATTGAGTCAAACTTAATGGGCCAAATTTATTATTAATTAAATAAGAACTTTGTTCCAATAAATTATAATCGTTGATGAACGGAAATCAACGGTTATGATCTAAAATGATATAAGCTTATATCCTTTAAAATGACATATGTTATTTCCATATATATATATATATATATATATATATATATATATATCAGACGTACATGAAGAAAAATTAAATTATATTGCTATAAATTCTACGTTGTTATAAATAATATTATTATGGATGTCCATAACTCCCGAAGAAATAATGTGTAACTTTTGTAACTTCTAATATGTAATTAAGAGGATTCAATTTAATCATTTATTTTATTGTAACCCATTATAATAGAGGGTTTATGAATAGAGACCATGTACATATCTTGAAAATGGTTAATCAGAATACAATGAAAGTTACCTTCTTTCTTCTTGTCCTAATTTTCACTCTTTCTATTGTGTTTAATATACTCTTGTCATTCTTTAGTTTCATAACATGTTATGAGCCTAAAGCTCTAACCAACTGAGAGGAAATTCATTTTTCTTGTTTGCTATGTTTATTTTTGCGCATCAAGATATGGAAAAAATCGTATCTTGAATTTTGAGCTTTCTTTCCACAAATTTCTCTCTCTCTCTCTCTTTAGTTTTTCTTTCTCATAATTGTAATACTCATTTTGCGAATATTGGATTTCCATCGAAACCTTTTTGTATGCTGGTTTTGTCTCTTCCATTTAGTTTGGGGTTTACTCCTTTTCTTTTGTGTTTTTTTGGTAGTCTGAGTTTCTGGTGCAAGATTCATCCAAGTCTTAGAGGTTCGAAGGGGGTCTTGAATTGTGGCTTGGTGGACATCGAATCTCATACCTGAGGAGGATGACAATGTGGAGGATAAGTCTTCCTCTTCCGATGGCTTCTAGAGCACAAAGTTGGCATGGAGCCTCTACAGGTGGTGCCTTTGCTACTCATCCTGGCTGTTAACATATTCTCAGCCGCTAGCAAATGTGTCTCCTTTCATGTTCGCCAGAATGAATAGATCTACGGCTCCCATAACTTTCAATGGTGGAAGAGAGCGAGAAGCGAATTTCATCAGTGGTGGGACTGAAATCATCGCAGACTAGTTATCCTTTTACAATGACGCCAGAGTTTTCCTGTTTGCGACCCTTACGGAGTTCACGCTTGGCACTAGAGGCCAAGACTTCTACGATGATAGCCTTGTCGGTGACTTCAATCTTTCCATAACAGTGACCACAAGTTAATTTCATGAATCATTATTTACTTCACTGGTAATCACATTTTATTTTAACGGCTAAAGCTTAAAAGTAGTTTAATCTATGCAATATTAAAATATGAATGTTGGCTGATGTGGGATTGTCTGCGTACACACTATTCTATGTTGTTTTATCGTGTTGTGATAACATTATTATATTCTAAGATTTTTATTTAATTACAAAAAATTAAATGTAGAAAACAATACCCCTCATTAAAAAAAAACATTTTTAGCAATGGATGAAATCCGTCGCCCGTATTAAATAATCAGTTGCAAATACCCTCTGCGACGGATTTTACGTGGAAAAAAGTCATCGCAAAATCCCTCATTGCAAACGAGATTTGCAACGAATTTTGGGCGATCCAAAATCCATTGTAAATTGCAGCGAAAATATTCTGACGCAATATTGTGTAATTCCCTCGCAATATGCAAGTCTGCCTACAGCTAGGGGTGGCAAAAATGAGCCAACCCGTCGGGTTGGCTCGTAACCCGCACAAAACGAGCCGGGTTGGGTTGGCAAAAATGAGCTGCCAGCTCAATTTAGCCCGACCCGAGCCAACCCGGGCTCAAACGAGCCAGCTCGCGGGTTGAACGAGCCAGCTCGCGGGTTACTCTTTTTTTTTTTTTTTTAATAAAATATAATGGACTTTACTGATGGATTCTCCACTGATGGACTTTACTATATTGGTCGCTTTTGCATGTCCTTTTTTTTCATGATTGGCTTTTGAGTCTAGATGCTTATCGTTGAAATATATAATGGATTTCTTTTATTTTTTATTTTTTGGCTTTATATACGTTTTATGGTTATCGTGAGTTAGAGTAATTCAGAAAATCATGATAACTGACTCCTGTGATTCGTGGAGTGGTTTGTGTTTCATTTAATGTTTTTGGATTTTGTAAATTACTCTACTTGTAGTTGGACTGCAAAATACAATAATTTTATACAGGAGAACAAACCACAAAAATTAAATTTTTTGAGCCAACCCGCGAGCCAAGATTTTGAGCTAACCAACCCGCGAGCCAACCCACTAGCATCATTTCGAGCTAACTCGCGAGCTTTTTTTGAGCCAACCCGTGAGCTTTTTTACGAGCCAACCCGCGAGCTGATTATCGAGCCAACCCGCGAGCCAACCCTAACCCGGCTCGGGTCGAGCCGGGTTGAGTTTTCTGGCTCGTTTTTTTTTTCCGAGCCAACCCGACCCGACCCATTTTTTTCGGGCTGAATGCGAGTTGGGCCGGGTCGGGCTGGGTTGGCCCGTTTTGCCAACCCTACCTACAGCGTTCTTTTGTCGCAAAATACGACAAAACATCCATCGCAAAATTCCACACAAATCTGCAACGGAAGTATATGGATAAAGTACCTCGCAAATCTGTGTCATATAATTTGACTAGGTTGTAACAAAATCTACGACGAAATTGAAATCCTAAATCTCCGCAAAACTTGCGTTCGAATCTGAAACGTAAAACCAACGCTAATTGCACGAAACAATATACTTCGTCACAATATGGCAAATCATGTGCAATGGAAATTGGAAAATAGTCCATCGCAAATTGAGGAATTAGAAAAAAATATATTACAATTACTAGGGTTCATCTTGTAGATAGCAACCACTCAAACAAAGAAAAACATATTACTAAATAAACAATACTGAATAATGTATTAAAAAAATGTATATAAAAGAAATATATACAAGAACAATACTAAAACAAGATTAATGTCTAAACAAAAAAAATATAAAGAATAATGTTGCTAACAAAATGAACTAAATAGCAATCCCACACTGGTTTAATAGACAAACTAGCGTCCCTGACATGGCTCGCAGGGGACACAATCTACAGAAAGGAAAAATGTTAAGCATTGAAAAGGTTAGTACAGAGGCACTAAAAGAAAACATTAATATATATTTAAGTCAATTATAAATCTCAAACTTAACATGGTTTGCCGCTTGCAGTGGATAAGTGAGAGTGAAAGGCAGATTTGTGCCACCCATAACGGAGTCGGTAGTAAATGGTGAAGAGGATCCAATCTGTAGTGAAGCCAGTGATGAGGAACGGGTAGGACCTCTACTAGAGGTAGTAGCTGATGTCTTCCTACCTTTTTTACAACCACAGCCTCTAACAGTATTACCACCACTAGTATTACGCCAAACTGAACAATCCATCTATGAACACTTATATACATAATGTAAAAATACGTATAACTACAAGAAATATGCAATATCACATCCTACATCATAAATATGCAATATCATATAGAATCCAAGTGTAGTGAACTTTACGAAACATAACAAACAATAAACATAACATGTCAAAGTGAATTAAAATGTATTTGGTACAACAAATCGTCATAAACAAAGAATAACACAAATCAGCCGGATGATTCCTGTTCTTCCACTTCTTCTTGCACACCTTCCTCTAGAGTCTCATAGTCATCGAGTGCGGGCTCACTACCTGAAGAAATCTCTTATTCTGCATCCTCTGATTCCTCGTTGTCCATTTGGATAGGAATCAACTCTAACTCTGCAGCAAAATTAAAGAGATTGCTTGGTACATCATCCTCTGAAATATTTACGTGGAGTACATGTTCCACATCAGCTTGGAATGGTTCATTCAAGTCATTGGTTTCTGACTCTTTGGACCTGGGCATAATATTTCAGGCTTTGGTTTTTATAACTATTCTCCACCCTTGAAGGGATGTAGGGTGATATGATGTAGATTATGATATGTAATAAACTTGTTTCGCCTGTTGAGCAAGTATAAATGGGTCATAACCCAATGTATATCTCATTAGCCAATGGACCTCAACATTTTTATATTTGTCCACTCTTGTCCGGTGCAAGGTGTTATAAAACTAATCACATTTAAATAGAGTAACCAATTTGTCCCAATTCATTGAAGAACTAGAAGATTCTTTAATTTATTGAATTTTCTTGTGTTGCTTGTTCTCAAAAGAAATTAATACCGGCTAAAGTTGAGTTTCTATCATTTGATTGATATAAAGAAATTAAAATGCATATAGGCTGAAATCTATGGGCCCATTCACCTATCATGTGAACCTTTCAAATATTATGAATTTAATAGATGCATCTATAAAATGGCCACATGTATTATCAACTCACATCTTGACATTTATGAGATTGTTTTCTTAAATGATAATATAAAGACCACAATTCCTAGATTATATAATAAAGACAAATCATCTTGATAATGCTGGTGAATTTACATATGCAGGCTTTTAATAATTATTGCATGTCAACTGGAATCACAGTTGCATAGTCTATTGCTAATGACTATACCTGAAATGGTTTAGCAGATTATTTATTAAATGTCTCCAATTAATAGCTAGATCATTGCTTATGAGAACAAAGCTCTCATTTTTGAAATAGAAATATACTATTTTATATGTTTGTATGCATCATGCCAACAAGTTATCGTAAAATCTCCCTATTACATTGGCTTATGGTCAGGAGCAAAATATTTGCGATCCTAAATTTTTTAGATGTACAATTATGTTTTAATTACTCTACCACAGCGCACAAAGATGAATTTCCAAATATAGTTGGGAATATATGTCGGATATGAATCTTCTTATATAATATCTCGAAATAATGAATGGAGATTTGGCTAAATCAATATTTGATTATTGTTATCAGTCTTTCCAACATGAGGGGGGAAAGAATAAACACTTGGAAAAATATAGAATGCATTATAATTATCTTATATAGATTATCGCACAAAGAAAATAAGAGAAAAAAATATTATACATCGACTGTGAGATGGTTTCACTGACTAATAAGTCTAATATTTCAACTGTAGATGCTCCAATTCATATTAATAAACTACACTTAAAACATGAAAAATGATTGATTCCAAGCATAAAGAATCTCAAAAGAGGAAAGGAGCACATGATCAAGATGGTTATAATATGGAGACAATTGTTAATCTCGAAGAAATAACTTTCATTAAACCTCGAGAGAGGTTTAGATACTTGAAAATAATAAAAATGAAGATATTTCTATTGGTTATGTCATTACACAAAAAAGTTGGAACTGTAGAGATATGGTTGTTGACAATATTTTTTCACAAATAAATTAAATAATTAAACAAGACAATGATCTTGAAGCTAAATGTGTTGATGATGTAAATAGAAAAATAATTGGCCAAAATATAAACACAATTCAAATTTAAGGTCCAAAGTCAGTGAGATACAAATGTGCAAAAATATAATGAGGAAAATGAAGTCGTACGATATAAATTATGACTTGTAGCAAAATAATTTTCGCAAAAACCTCAAATTTATTATATGAAATATTCTTTTGTGGTGGATGAATCACTTTTAGATATCTTATTAATCTAGCAGTACATGAAAAATTGACATGCATATAATGAATGTTATTATAACCTATTTATATGGTGTAACACCCCGTGTATATCTGGTTTGTTATCATGTCATCGTATTAAGCAACACTTAATTAAAATGCGGAATAAACTTTTTCTTTTCAATTATGACATCATTATCATTAACCAAGTTGATTACTTAGTCCTTTTCAAAACATTGTCTGTATGTAAATTGCAATAAAAGCTAGATACACTGAATAACCTCATAATATAAATATGTGAGTATTTAAGTCACAGAACTACAACACGTAGCCTGGACCATGTCCTGATACATTATACAACTCGAATACTAAATGAAACATAGTCAATCAATGTGGCATAGACAACCCCCATGCTAACCAAATAAGGCAATAAAGCCCAACAGAGTCTCAAATCAAACAACATGATAATAAATATAAAGCAAGTCAGAATCCAGCATATCATCATAAACAACATATATCTAACTCAGCTCCGGCCTCCTGTCGCCCGAGGTATCAACCCCCGAGTTACCTGAATCTGAAAATGTGCCCTAAACGTGGGGTGAGATCTCTAAACAGAAATATCAGTAAGACAAGGGGTCCTCAAGGATTTCACCACCTCAAGCTCACTTACATGTGCAATACAAGTTCTAAAAGCAATAAAACAGTATAAGTTTCAAAATCAGTGCAATGCAGCATATAATCATGTCATGTGTGTCAACTATTCTACCGGTCTGAGGAATGCAAGATTTACATACGTCTTTTACCTACAATCAGTGCAAGACACCACTTGCACCCACCCACAGAATCACCCTATGGTGTGTGTCCTACATACACATGCTTACCGTCTAGGTGGAACAACACATGCATATCATAAGGCACTTGCACATAACAACTCAACACTTGAAATAAAAGGGTATTTGAAATATTATTGAATCGTATTTGAATCTGTACATAGGGGTCTCTATTTATAGAGACTTCTTGACCTAATTTTGACCTAATGGGCTTGGCCCATTATACAAGTAACGGACTAAATAAATACAAATAAATGACTACATAATTACTAATAAATGACTACATAATTACTATTTACAACACTCCCCCTCAAGCTGAGGAATAGATATTTATCATTCCCAGCTTGCTAGCATGTTCTTGAAATCTATCTGAAGGAAGCCCCTTTGTCAATAGATCAGCTAATTGACGCCCAGTGGGAATGTATGGAGTGGTAATCAACCCGCTATCAAGTTTCTCTTTGATGAAATGGCGGTCGACCTCAATATGTTTAGTCCGATCATGTTGAACTGGATTATGAGCTATACAAATAGCGGACTTATTATCACATAGCAGCTTCATAGGTCCCTCACATTTTATTTTTAGATCATCAAGTACAATTTTCAGCCACAGTAACTCACAAATGCCTTGAGCCATAGCTCGAAATTCAGCTTCTGCACTTGATCTGGCGACCACATCTTGTTTCTTACTTCTCCATGTCACCAAGTTACCACAAAGAAACATGCAATAACCAGTGGTAGAACGACGGTCAGTCACGGATCCAGCATAATCAGCATCTGTGTAGACTTCTAAAGATAGATTGCCATCACGTCGAAATAACAACCCTTTACCAGGAGTACCTTTCAGATACTGAAAAATTCTCTCTACTGCCTGCATATGTTTCTCCTTTGGATCGTGCATAAACTGACTGACAACACTAACAGCATAAGCTAAGTCTGGTCTAGTATGGGCCAAATATATCAATTTCCCAACTAGCCGTTGATATTGTCCTTTATCAACTGGAGGACTCTCCTCTTCATAGCCCATCTTTTGATTTTGCTCAATAGGAGTATTAGAGGGTTTACACCCGAGCTTTCCTGCTTCTTTGAGAAGATCAAGAACATATTTCCTCTGGCTGATAAAGATTCCTTTGCTCGAATGAGCTACTTCTATCCCTAGAAAATATCTCAGTTTCCCAAGGTCTTTGACTTCAAACTCAGAGGCAAGCCGTGTTTGCAGAATTTGTCTCTCCACAAAATCATCACCTGTGATAATAATATCATCAACATATACAAGGAGCACAGTAAGCTTCCCATTTTGGGAGTGCTTGAAAAAAAGAGTGTGATCTCCTAGACTTTGTTTATATCCTAAGGTCATCATAACCTTAGTAAACTTTCCAAACCAGGCACGAGGTGACTGCTTCAATCCATACAAGGCCTTTTTTAATTTACAAACTTTATTTTCTCCTTTCACAGAATCAAAACCAGGCGGAATTTCCATGTGGACTTCTTCTTCTAACTCACCATTGAAGAAAGAATTCTTCACATCAAATTGGTTTATATCCCAATTGTAATGGGCAGCAAGGGATAACAAAACTCTCACCGTATTCATCTTTGCAACTGGAGCAAATGTTTCTTCATAATCAATGCCATAGGTTTGAGAGTAACCTTTGGCAACTAATCGAGCTTTGTATCTCTCAAGAGTTCCATCAGAATTATATTTCAGGGCATAAACTCATCTGCACCCTACTCCTTTCTTTCCAGTAGGTCTATCAATAACCTCCCATGTTTTATTTTTTTCCAATGCATTCATCTCCTTGCATGGCTTGAGCCCAATTCCTATCTTTCAAGGCTTCATGTACTGATTTTGGGATGGCAATAGAGTCTAGTGCTGAAACAAAGCTTTTGTGTGCACAGAAAGATTAGCAGAGGAAACAAACTGGGAGATAGGGTATTGAGTACAAGAGGGACATGAGGGACAAGATTTCTTGGGACAAACTCTTTTTTCTTTTCTAAGAGCAATGGGTAAATCATCAGAATCAGTAGTAATGGGTAAGTCATCAGAAGTATTAACATCATGATCAGAAATATGAGATTCAGGACTTACCAGTGGTTCAGACGATTGAGGTTGCTGCTGAGACAATGTGGGCTGTTTCCTTCTTTCAGGTGTCATAATCTTTTGTATCTCTGGTGTACTTGATGTATCAATCACAGGAGAATCAGTCACAGGAGGATTACTCACAAGAGGATCAGACACAGGAGAAACAGACACAGGAGGAACAGGACCAGGTGGAGGATACACTGACATAGGTAAAAGAGTAGACACTGATGATTCAAACTCAAAGAATGGAGGTGACGAGATTTCTGGTGAAGGATTCTCCCCCTGAAGATGAGGACCTTGGAAAAAGGACTCAGATTCCTGAAATGTAACATCCATAGAAACAAAAAATTTCCTACTACTAGGGTGATAGCACTTGTAGCCCTTCTTATCAGGAACATAACCAAGAAAAACACATTTAATAGCCCTAGGGTCCAACTTACTGCGATGATGTTTATGAACATGAACAAAAGCAACACACCCAAACACTCGTGGAGGAAGACTCATCATAGTTGGAATAGAAGGGAAAAAGAAGTCATAGAGTGAATAGGACTTACATGGTCAAGTACCCGAGTGGGTAAACGGTTGATCAAGAATGCTGCAGTAAGAATAGCATCTCCCCAATAGTATTTGGGTACATGTGTCTGAAACATTAATGCACGAGCCACTTCAAGAAGGTGACGATTTTTTCTTTCAGCAACCCCATTCTGTTGGGGGGTGTTAACACAAGTAAGTTCATGAATCATACCGTTATTTCTTATAAATTGGGAAAAGCTATGATTAACATATTCAGTACCATTATCTGTTCTTAGTCTCTTGATTTTTTTACCAAACTGGGTCTCAATCATTTTATAAAATTGAAAGAACAGTTGTGGTACCTCAGACTTTTCACGCATTAAGTACACCCAAGTTACACGAGTGCAATCATCAATAAAAGAAACAAACCATCTATTTCCAGAACCATGAGGGACTTTAGAGGGACCCCAAACATCAGAATGAATAAGATCAAAAGGTTCAACACTCTTAATAATACTAGAAGGAAAAGACACACGATGATGCTTAGCGAATTCACAAACATTACAATGAAAAGACTCAACAGATTTAGACAAAAACAATGACGGAAATAAAGATTTGAGTAAACTAAATGGAGGATGACCTAAGCGCTTATGATGAAGCCAAATCAAAGAATCAGCAGTTGATTGACCATGAGACATCAAGATGTGATTTGTTACTTTATTTGCAGGAGATTGTGACACCAGATAGTACAGCCCACCTTGCTCTTTAGCACTACCAATCGTCTTCCCCGTGGCGAGATCCTGAAAAACACAATGGGTAGGATAGAAGGTTACAGTACAATTCAAATCTTTTGTAATTTTATGAATAGAAAGAAGATTCGTGGAGAGTTTAGGAACATGAAGAACATCCTTAAGATTTAAGGACTGCTGTAAGTTTATGTCACCAGAACCCGCAACTGATGTATGAGAGCCATCAGCTACGGCTATTGTATGAGTTCCAATGGTAGGATGATAAGAGGTAAAGGAGTCAGCACAACAAGCCATATGATCAGTAGCACCATAATCAACAACCCAAGAATGTTTAAAATCATTACATGAAGAAAGGAAAGAATAAGTTTTGGAGCTCATACCAGTCATAGTCAAAGCACTAGTATCAGATGGCTTACTCATAGAATCAAGAATGGTTCGGAGCCGTTCCAACTTATCTGGACGAAATGCAGGTTGGGTCTTATTAGGTGTAGGAATTATTTCAGAGGAAGTCAAATGCGTTTGACCACGCAACTTTGCCATCTTTTCTAAGACAAATTGCTTTCCATAAAGACGAAAACATAAATCCTTGATATGACCTGTTCTTTTACAATAAGAACACCATCGATCATCTCTCTTAGGTCTAGAAGAGGTACCATCATAAAATTTTAAAAAAGAACTCCTTTGAGAAGAGGCCATACTGCACAGAAAATGGTCAAAGAAAAACTCCAAGAAGCCAAAAAATCACAAATAAATACCAAACGATGTCCGATCAAAGAGAGGAGCACAGATCCAGAAAGAGGATGAAGAAACGATCAAGATCGCGGTGGTCCGATCTGAAAAAATGGTCTCACGCGCCAATGGGCGGCGCGTGTGGGCGCGTGCGGTGGCCGTCCGGTCTGAAATTTATGGAGCAACGCCGTCCGGTGAGCGCGGTTCTTTCTGGGTATGTTCGGAGTTGAAAAACCACCGGGAAAGGGTCCAATCGTGATGAACAGATGCTGTCTTGTGATGAAGAATAATGGAGACGATGAACAGTAACAGAGATCCAGTATAACAGAGATCTTCTCGGTCCAAGAGGTCCCCGGAAAAAAAATCCGGTGGCGGCTGATGGCAGCGAGAGACAAAAAGAATAAAAAGGTTCTTGTTCTAAAGACAATAGGCGCGGAAGCAGAGCCCTCAGGATCGAGAGCTCTGATACCAACTTGAAATAAAAGGGTATTTGAAATATTATTGAATCGTATTTGAATCTGTACATATGAGTCTCTATTTATAGAGACTTCTTGACCTAATGGGCTTGGCCCATTATACAAGTAACGGACTAAATAAATACAAATAAATGACTAGATAATTACTAATAAATGACTACATAATTACTATTTACAACATCAACAACATTTCAAAATCAACACATGAAAACACATCATGGATATAAACCATTCCCCCATGGGGTATGGTTGAACTAACAATGGCTAAACCGAGGACACGAAAGCATACCTCTTAAGCTAACCGTTCCAACCAAGAGTCCACACAATCTCAATGCCCATAAACAACACAATCACAATTTGTTTATACAATAAATAATCATTAATATTCATTGTCTAAGGTTCCCTTAAGTGATTAGGGCTTTCCAACTCATTTTAGGTGATTTCATGCAAAATCTGCAGGAGGTATTCGAATACTCCTCGATGAGTATCCGAATACTCCAAGTCTCCAGAAAGTATCCGAATACTTTCACTTAAGTATCCGATACCACAAGGTATCCGAATACAATTCACTCAGTATCTGAATACCACAAGGTATTCGAATACAACCCTACAGTATCCGAATACTACCCAGTATTCGAATACTTCTTCTAAGGTATCCAAATAGTTTTATTTCCAGAAAAGTATTCCAATACTCTTGCAAGGAGTATTCGACTTGATAAGTATTCGAATATTACACGAGAAGTATTCGAATACTTATCAGACAGAATGTAGAAATTCGTGCATTCTCTGCATAAGTCGCATTTTAAATGTCCAAACTCGATTCGAAGTCCAATAACTCCATCAACAGATGTTCATTAACATATTTTAGGCTTAGATTATCAGTCCTTAACTCAAATGATCAAAGTCTCGCTTTTTAATGGATTAACAAGCTTAAATCATGAAAATACACAAGAGGTGATCATGGTATACCTCAAATGCCTCAAACTCGGAAAAAGACTCAGCCTTGAAGCTTCCAACAATACTCAAAGGTTCTAACTTTAAGGGATCACGAATTTGGCACCACAAGATGGCTCTTTTACACTTAAAAATGGCTCTTTGAAGCCTTAAATGTTAAGAAAGTGATTCTTCCACACTCCACTAAGAAGACAGCCCTCAACTCACTCCCACAGTTGCTATAACTCAGACATGAGACATCTCACTCCCTCACAAAGCTTGCTACAAGTCTACCCAATGATGGAGAAGGGCTTTCAAGAAGAAAAGATGGGAACTTTGGTGCAAAAAAATGGAGGAAAGCTCAAGTCTGAAAGGAGGAGAGAGTGGCAAGGGGCACTCAGCTGCTGAGTAGTCACGTAGAAAGCCAAGTTTTGGGCCAAATGGGTATTTGTAGCCCACTTAAGTGTAATCACACAGTATTAGCATTTATAGCTACACTTATCATTTTAATCTCAAACTTGAGATTCTGAACCTAACCATTTTTCTAGGATTTTTCATATTTTTATTTTATTTTTCGCAGCACTTTGCTGGTACGCGCTTTTACGTAGCCGGTATCAGTTCTGACACCAATTCTCGTTATTTTGACTTGAAACTTGAAATACTAGTCCTATATATTATTCTAGGAATATTTCCATACTTATTATAATTTTCTGGGATACTTCATCGGTACGCATTTGTACCGTGAAGCAGAACCGGTATCTGCACTTTTCGTCAGAAAAGTGACTTTTCACATTATTAATCACTTACCATAATTATTTAAGCATTCTCATAATTATTAGGGTCAATTATGGAATTATCTTATTAATCTCATAATTAATTAATTAAATTCCTAATTTAGCGGTGCAGGTTCTTACATATGGCTCATTCAACTGATAGTGAAATTTATAATGAAAATTATATGAAAATCCAAAAAGGATTCAAAATGCTTGAAGCGTATATAATTTCCCGGAAAAATTTGTTTAAAAGCTTCAAATATCATTAAATAAATTAAAGAAATAAATATGTATGTTGTATAATCGCCTTAATAGAATATTTATCTATCATTTGATTTATATAAAGAAGATTTTAAAGAAATTTTACATGGATAAAGAACATCCATTGAGTACCCCAATGGTTGTGAGCTGGATTGACATAAAATATTCATTTAAATCACATGAAAAATAATTTCTTGGTGCCATATCTTAGTTCAATCAAGGAAATTTTATAAGCGTATAATAAATAGTGAAAATCCAAGGGGGAGTTATAAAATTTTAAAATGGATTTGGCTTATTCTTTTTTCCAGATACAAGTGAAAATTAAACATACAACCTACTCAAATCCCTCACCAATAGACCAATCCTAGTAGGTTATGGATTTGACTTTTGAACCTTATATCTTCTTCCCTTTATTCTTACATTTTGTCTTTCTTATTTGTAAGTCTATTAAGAGGACTTAACTCTTTTTCGATATCTAGATACTAGAATAATGCAGGATATTTACCTGAACTACATAAAGGCAGATCCCAAACAAGATTTTGATCACAAGTGGAAGCACATTATTTCAAGACATTCAACAATTTTGTTCAAGAGATAATTTGGCAGAGGTTGTTTAATTCAAGCTTTTGAGAAGTTGATATGTGAGACTGAGATTGTAGACTAGAGATATTAAATGATGTTATACTCGAGGGAGTAAAAATGTGTTGCACTCTTTTTTCCTTCACCAAGATTTTGTCCCGTTGAATTTTCCTGGAAGGTTTTTAATGTGGTAGCTTGCGATACATATTATTAGAAATATATACTCTTTTTCCTTCACTAAGATTTTTTTTCCATAGGGTTTTTTGCTTAGTAAGGTTTTAATGAGATACAATATCTTAAGGGATTTATTATTCTTATGTTACATAAGATAGAATTTATTTCCTACACACATAAATTCAAGATGGGTCCCTCTATGTTTTTTTTTCTCTCATCCTGAAAGTGGATCTCACCTGCATAAATGAGTTTGTAGAAAATAATAATTATCTCCTACTACATGAGAAAACTATTACCCATATCTTAATGGACATTCAAGGGGGAATGTTATAAATAATATTATTGTGGATGTTCATAGCTCCCAAAGAAATAATGTGTAACTTTTGTAACTTCTAATATGTAATTAGAGAATTCAATATTATCATTTATTTTATTGTAACTCATTAAAGTAGAGAGTCTATGAATAGAGATCGTGTTGGTCTTATAAATGGTCAATCAAATTACAATGAAAATTACCTTCTTTCTTCTTGTCCTAATTTTCTCTTTTTATATTGTCTTTACTATACTCTTGTTATTCTTTAGTTTCATAACATGCATATCATTTATATCTAATAATTCTAATTTACTAGTTATATTAATTATTAAATGCAAATGAGAAAAATGATTAATAATGAGTGTAAAAGTTAACGATTATTTTTTTTTCTAATATATATATATATATATATATATATATATATATATATATATATAATTATTATTTTTCTAATATAAATTATAATTCATTAAATACAAATGGATCAATAATTAACATTAAAAATATAAGACTTGTTGAGATATATATAAAACCATTAATGTAGTCTCACCTCACAGCTTAAGCTTTTGGGTTGAATTGATTCTTTACATGGTATCAGAGCCTCGTGTCCCGGGTTAGATCCTCGTCGCCCCCCACTTTCTTTCAAGTGGAATTTCTTTGTTCGCACAGGTAGGTGAGGGGGCGTGTTGAGATATATAGTCCCACATTGGTTGTATGTGCAACTAATGTGGAGTTTATAAGGTCTTGGGCACTCCCACCCTTTGAGCTAGCTTTTGGGGTGGTGTATCCCAAGGTTCTTTCCATGGTATCAGAGCCTCGTGTCCCAGGTTCGATTCTTGCCGCCCCCCCACTTTCTTTCTTTCAAGTGGAATTTCTTTGTTCGTACAGATAGGTGGACATGTACATTGTCTACCCTTCAAGTCTAGTGGGCTCTCGTGTGAGGGTGCTCCCTTACATATAATAAAAAGGGATTGAATGCAACAAATTCAGAAGAAACCAGACATAAAACAACAAATTATATTTATTATTAAAATTTCCTCAAGAGATAAGGAAGCAGAATGGAAGAAGCCGTTCAATGTATATACGGTGCTCCAGAAAGCAGCAGGCCAAGGAGGGTTCATTGATTCTTGGTTTCTGATTAACTTTGCGCCTAGGAACCAGAACATGAATTCGATGACTATGGGAATGACACCGAATATGAGTAGTTAAATGTGAACATGAATTCACGTGGCAAAATGCCTAAGAGGCCCAAACATATAGAAAGAAAAAAAACAAAACAATATTAGAAGTGTTATAGTGATATTGTGAGTTGTTTGTAGTCCATGTGCGTGAGAGAAAGCGAGAGAAAGAGTAGCCCATAATTTTCAAAGTGCATGTGAATCACGCATTCATGTTTTATGGCATAAAATCGGAATAAAGGTAATACAATATCATCCACACACACACCTAAGCAAAACTATGTTGGACAACACTACTTATATTCACATCAACACTACTCATATTCCATTTCTTTTATTTTCTCTCTCCTTTACTTTTCTTATGGAAATCTACTGTACACAACACCTTTGTGAGTTTGTGCTCGGTTACACATTAATAATTTCCCTTTAAAGTCCTTAATTTCATCCTTTGATTTTGGTAACATAGTGACCAAATTTACACAATTATCTTCCCACAGACTCTGCGTATAGTCAATTAGTCATTGATGTGGACATGTGTTGGCTGAGGTGTGAACAATAATACCTAAATGAATACAACTGTAACCACTAACCACACCCTGAGATTATGTTGGGACAATATATGATGATTGAGACTTTAGGTGGAATAATTATTCGAGGCTGATAGCATATATCATAAATTCCAATCAAACACTCATTGTTACAGATTTTAGAGAGTCAAAAATCATATCCTTCTTTTTTACTGTAGTCGAAGATCATATTTTTTTTTCTTTAAGTATAATTGATTTTAGTTTGTCATATATCTATTGATATTTTAGAGAAAAATAATTTCCACACTTAATATTACAAAATCAATTTCAATAAGCAAAATTCAGTAATTTTCTAAAAATGTCTTTATAGTTGTATTTCAAAAGTGATTTTATATTTCAATTAATGAATTGTTTGATATATAATGGATTATACACTGACCGAAGAAATGTGTCCTATGATTGTACGTAGCTATTAATTAAGGTTGAACTGATGTTTGAAATCTTTCAATTTTTGAATTTTTTTTCACACAATACCTCAATATGTCAAATGCATTTATGAGATTTGACCAAAATTGTTTACATACCATTAAATACATTGATGGAAATTGAACATATAACCTAATACAAACTACCTAAATTCTTCACTACTAGATTAATCCTAGTGACTTGTGATAAAAATAATATGGACACATTGATGGAAATTGAACATATAACCTAATACAAACTACCTAAATCCCTCACTACTAGATTAATCCTAGTGACTTGTGATAAAAATAATATGGACATGCTTTGTGTGTTATCAAATTATTAGCTACAACTATACAATTTAATCCAATTATATTTTAGGTTTCATGATATGGATGAAATGAATGAAATATATCTTAACCTTTTTTTGGTCTCTGTTATTTAGAAATTAATATATTGAATAATATTTCTCCGTCTCCTTTATGGTGATTTTTTCATTCCCTAGGCGACTTCAATATTGTCTAAAGGGTTAGACTTTATGCAAATGAATCTTACCAAATTTTGGTTTTCATATTTGATTTTCATTATTTTATCATATAATTTATACTAAAATATAAGAAATTACAATTATTAAGTATTAATTTTTTCAAGATAAAAAAGTAAATTAAATTAACAATTCTCTTTATATATAATATATATATATATAATATATATATATATGGGAAAACATTTTTTTTTTTTTTTGGAGTTACCCAACCCTAATTATCTCTTTGAGACGAGTTGGCTCCCTCCGGTATCCCCACGAGCTTCGACTCTTTGAGCCGGCTATGAGACTAATCCGGAGTGCAGGGGAATAGTGATGGCTAAAGGTTCAGCCCCCTCCCCAAGAATGCATTCAGCAGGAATCGAACACATATCCAACCCCACTAACTCAGCGCCAAGTTACCAACTGAGCTGCACCCATTGGGTAGGAAAACATTTTCTCCTTTTAAAGGAGAATTTTTTTTTTCATGTTAATGACTCATAACATAAGTGGGTCTCATCTTAAAACTTTTTCTCTCTTCACTATTTTGTGGGCCCCACTTATATTATGAGTTACTAGCATGAGAAAAATTTTCTCCTTTAAAAAGAGAAAATATTTTCTCATATATATATATATATATATATAAATGCATATATTGCATGACAAGACGTTTCTAACTATAAATTAGATTTGTCTAGTTTGTCAATATCCATATTTAAAAAGATATGAATAGTTTTAATTGTGACTAAACCCTAATTTGAGATTAGTCCTATAACTGGCTTAAAGAATTGATGATATTGAAAATATTCGGGGAGTCGACTCGCTTCAAAGAGATAATTAAGATTATTATATAAAAAAACTATGAACAACTAATATATTAGAGTAACTGTTTAAGTGCTAATTTAAGTAAACAATATGTTATTGGGGAAGGATATTGTGACAACTAAGTTGTGTTACTACCAAGTGACTCCCAATTAATCTCACCGTTAGATCGATTATGTTGATCCAACGGTTATATTTATTTCCATCTTTGTATGGTTATGATTTCCCATATTTAAAGTGAAAACATTAAATTCATAACTATACAAAGGTGAAAATAAATATAAAGTATTAAATTTGGGAAACTATGACCATACAAAGATGAAAATAAATATAACCGTTAGATCAACATAATCGATCTAACGGTAAGATTAATTGGTAGTCACTTGATAGTAACACAACTAAGTTGTCACAATATCCTTTGCCTATGTTATTTTTGAGATAGTTATACATTTTCAATTTCCGCATGATGTCCCATATGTCATGAATCATGGATACACATTATGGGCCCAATTCAAATAAAGAAATAAAATTGTTGAGTGCAATAATTTATTTATAGGGTCACAATTGTGTATGGCATTATTATACGCATCTGTTGGACCACCGTTATCTGACATGATAGTTTTCGACCATTATATATCTGATTATTATCTTCTTTAGCAAATTCATAATAGAATCCCGGAAACTAAAGGAGCAGTCTAGTTAGATAGCTAGGCACATAATGTTGGACAACATTCAGGCGCATTTTAGTTCACTTATACGTTGTCACTAGCTACCTTAATTTCAATAGAAGTAACTATCAGAAAATTCTTTTAACCTAATGTTTACTTTTAAAGGTATTAGAATTAAAAAAAGCAATGGTAAAAAATTGTCTAATTTGAGAAAGATCTTAAATATAAATTATTCTTACATTAGAGGGATGGACACTCCATATTGTTGTATGATCCAATATTTAAAAGATAGAAGAGAGAAAAGAGTATTACCTTATGAGGTGAGGAAAAATAAATTTAATTATGGTAATATTATTCTTAAATTACCAATTAAACTTTACAGAACCTCAAGTTCCCAATTTGACTTAAGTTTGAGCTTATTATATTTTTATTCCGAAATTTAGTGGGATAAAATGAAGGAATACCTGTTATCAAAAAAAAATAAAAAATGAAGGAATACCCATTTAAATTTCATTCATTTGAAAAGAAAAGACACCCTTGGTTCGGTTTGACCAAACTGGTCACATAATCGATTAATCGGTGGAAAAAATAAAAAAGAAAAGAATAGATACTATACTTGTTATTAATGCCATCACATTTTTTGTGTGGTTTCAGTAATTAGTTTTGGAAATAGACGCCTATATACATAATTTTTTTCGAATCAATAATAAAGTTGTGCTACTGGTTGAGATTCAACTATCATTCAATATAGATGCAAAAGAAAATAAAGAATTTATTTTAAAATGCCATAACCAATATCCAAAGTTTTATTTAAAAGACTGCATTAATAACAACTAGAATGATGATCTTAATATTGATTATACTAAGACAGTTAAAGTATTAAATTACTGATGATCGATACAGATATAGTTTGATTGTTAATTTTGTATGTGAGGAGTACTGAACTATAAAAGTCTAACTGTAACAATAAAAACTTGGCCCAGCCTCTTGACAAATTGAATAAAAAATAAAAGTGCTATGCGATTTATCCAAAACTACTCTCTAGCAAGCAAATAAAATATGTTGTAGAAAGAAATTCCCGTGCAAACAAAATAAAATAAAATGATAATTTTTTTTAAAATGATAAATAAAGTATATCTGACTATCTAATTTAGATACACTCCGGTTAAAAACAATAAGACAATATGGGTTATTGAATCTAGTCAGGTTGTGATTAATGATTTCCAATGCAGCTAGATATAATTACATTTTGGGAGGTACCTAACTATCTAATTTTATTTTAAAATATAATGTTATTGACATTGTGCAAACATAATTTTTGTATTAGCATGTGACAGTTGAATTGGTAAAATCAATTAAATGCATTACATACTCAGAATATATAAATAAGTATATAAAACTTCACCAGTTCAGCAAAATTATCAAATGATGGTAGTTCAGTTGGTGCATGAAAATTGAGCGGGTGGGAGTGAGAGTATTCGGTCCTCTCCAGTACTATCTTTGGGATGAATTTAAAACCTTAATCCCAAACCTATTCCGAACAAAATTACATCATGTGGAGGATACCTGTGGTTAATAATAATAAAAAAAAAGTACATGTCATGTGTGAATATAGACTGATAGGAGTAATTGATGAGCGAACTTAAAGAAAAGTTGGAAAAAAGAAATCGAAGGCATATACTGCAGTCAGTGATACAGCTTGGCAGATATGAATCCATCATAATTATGCTCATACAATTTAGCAGTGGAAAGCAACAAAAGAGAGAAACAAAAAGCAACACACACACACACACATGCTTACAATAACATGAATAAATGAAAAGAGAGGAAGGGAAGAAGCTGTAGCATCTAGTGGCCTAAACTTAATAGAGCCTCTACGAAATTGAAGGTTGGAAAGCGACCAAACAGCAAGATAACCCAACGGTTTTCTCAGAGGGAAGTGTATAGTATTTGTAGTAGTAGTGAGGGCACGTAATAGAGACTAGTGTGGGGTTAGTTAGTTTTCATATTTTCGCAGAATGATACGAAAAAAAAAAACAGATGAATGAAGAAAGGAAATGGTGTTTGTTACCCACGTGAGTGATCATAGTTAGTTAAGGATTAGAGTCATAGCCCATAAGTGCATGGGTTCAAATTCTTTTGACCGATATGAAGACTTCGTTGGTAGGTAATCTATGATCTTTTATAGAAATTTTTAAAGAGGTTGGAGGATCTGTCATGTCTCTGTCTCTCTGGTAGATACTGACGTCTAACCCTACCTAAACTTTAATTAAAAAAAGAAGAAGAAAGAAATGGTATTTGTTGGCTTGCTTTGAAGCCTGAAAAATCGAGACTGTAATTACATATGCTTCTACAGCTACCTAGTTATATAGTTGTAGGCTCAAGCTACATATATATTATTTATATTGTACACACTTGCATCTTCACCATACTGTGTGCCCCTTACATTTAGTCATATATATAGACACTTCAAATGGAATTATTGGGTACGGTAGCCACCAGTGAATAAAGTTCATTTTCCAGCAATCTGGTTGATTTGTATGTGTGTCCCCATTCCCTTACATATATGGTCCACTTTGTGGTCTCACTTTTATCCCTTGGTGGTAGCATACTTTTTTAGATTATTAAGTCTGTGATTGATGGATGAGGTTATGTCCTTTGATATACTCCCCCATGGGTTCATTTTGTCCCATCTCTATGTATTTGCTAATGGCTATTTTGGAAGGGTTATCCTCTCTCATCAAGTACTCCCTTCATGGGATCATTTTGTCCTTTTTTGTATGCTTATGTTAGTGGGTATTTTGGTAGGGTTATATCGATCCTCTCTCTCTCTCTCTCTCTCTCAATTTGATCACACGACACAAATCTTCGCCTTGCATATTTATGTTTATTAATGATATGATCATTAAGGCCTGATGAGATGACTGATGACTAAGAGTAGTTGATAATAATTTTCCAAAAAAGAGAGTAGTTGATAATATTAATTAATTTAGGCCTCACATTAATTGGTGGATTAACTAAAGTTTAGAAGACTATAGAAATTGGGTGCGAACATAGCTCAAAAAGAAATTGGACCACCATGCATGTGAGGGGAGTCGAATATTTTGCTACTAATATTAGAAAACAAAAAAAGTTTGTAAATTAATTAGATGCTTGTATGCATTGTCGGACCAGTGAGGCAAGTGGGGGCCTTGGTCTCATTACTTATCCAAAATTTTACTTATATTATATCAACACTTTTGTTTTACCCATGTTTAGTTTCTTTAATTTTTTATTTTTATTTTGGAACTTTAAATTTTTTGTAAACAAAATTAGATAGACAACTTTTCAATATACAAAAAAAAATGAAATTGCATAGAACTATTGAATTTACTCCTATACATTAAACTTGTAGTGTACTTTCTTGATAATTGTTTTAATTTCTTAGTATATTCCCTCTTAACTTCTCTTTTTTTAATCATAAATTAATTTTTTTAAATTCATTATACATAACTTTTTTTAATTTAATTATTTTTTCTTTCAATCTATATTTTTTCTTGTACATATATTAAGTATGCATACTTTTCTTATAATTCTAAACAATTTTGAAAGTATTTTTTCTAACTTTTTTTTTGTATTTTACATAAATTTAAAATATCTGTATAGGACATTATACTTGCTAGTTATATATAAAATTATATAAGATAACCAAATATTGTTGATACAAGTGGTAAGGAGCTTGTGTCCCTTAACCAGAAGTCTCGTGTTCGAGCTCTAAGAATGAAAAAAAATAGTCTTAGGAGAACCATCCCTGCTTAGGGTTCGATAGTGTTCGAATTGGACTAGTCCGAAGAATGAATTGATTGAAGAGACTCAAAAATTTTTTATATAAGATAGTAATAATATGATCCTATTTAAATTTAATTTTATTCCCAATTTGGTGTGTAGTAGAGTTAGGTATGTATCCCGTGCTACATGAAGTCTATTGTTAAGCAGGTGATCTTAGGGGTGGCATAGACTAAAACTCCTAGAGGAGTTACCAGGTGTATATCTCAAGTATAGATAAGATAGGGGGAATGTATAAAGATATAGTGATTCTATATTTTAGCAAAGTAACAACTCATAGAAGTATTGGATGCAAGATACTTCTTCAATGAGTGATATATATATATATATATATATATATATATATATATATATATATATATATATATATATATATATATATATATATATATATATATATGGAAATATTCTATAATGATTACAGAAAGGAGCCATAACCATTTGTCCATTACCTCACTGCTTTGAGTGAGGATGCGCACCATTTGTCCATTTGGCCACTAAGTGTATTGTGATGAGTTGTGCACGAAGAGAGAGATCATTTACTAGAAGGTTTATGATTCTCATTGTGGGAAGGCAGGGGAGTGACCCCTTGATTGAGCCTCTAAAGGTTAGTCTTATGATGCACTGACACTTCAAAATTTTTAACGTGTCGTGTCCGACACTCCCGGACACTACAAAATGTGTTGCAAAGAATCAAAAAATGGTTCAAAGTTATGTTGTGTTGCGTTTTTAGTTCCAACTATTAGATTCATTAGATTACGATTACTATTTTATTGAGTTTAATATAAATATTTGGGATATCTTATGTTTCTTTGCAAAATTGATGGATATTATAAGTTTAGCTTCATTTTTTTGTTAAATTATTGAATATTAAATATAATATACACTATATAAATTAAAAATATTATTTAATATCGAAACGTGTTCTAACATATCGAAATCTAATATTTTTTAAAATTAACGTGTCGGAGAATAATGTCGTGTTCCATGTTGGTGTCAATGTAACATTGGGTCGCCTATAATCTTGAGCTGTGAGGGCTGGTCCAGAACAATTCCTATTTATTTTAGAATCACTTTTATTTAATATAACAGAATTATGGATTATATTTGATTATTTATTATTCGAGAAATGTCATCATTCAAATTTGTAATATATGAAAATTTGGAGTTTGAAAATTACAATAAAGTCATTTGGTTCAATTAAAATATATAAATCAATGCCTATTGCATTTATTATCTTTTAAAGTATGTAAAACTTAATAAGAAAAATAATTTAATGATAAGTAAGAATAGATAAGCTGATTAATATTCTTAAAATTTATACATTCTATTGGGAAAAAAAATTTAAATTATTATATATTTAATAAGAACCTGTTTTTTTTATATATATATATAGGTAAAATTATTTCTGTAGTTGCTTTACGTACAACAATGACAGATGTATGGTTATGATTCTCCACATTTAATGTTGTAAGAACCCGCATCGTTAATTAAGAAAGATAATTAAATAAATATGAGAATTAGGAAATAATTCCATAATTGACCCTAATAATTATGAGAAGGCTTAAATAATTATAGTAAGTGATTAAGAATGTTGAAAGTCGCTTTTCTGACGAAAAGTGCAGATACCGGTTCTGCTACTCGGTATAAATGCGTACCGATGAAGTATCCCGGAAAATTATGAAAAGTGTGTATATGTCACTAGAATAATATATAGGACTGGCATAACAAGTTTCAGGTCAAAATAATGAGAACCGGTGCCAGAACTGATACTGGCTAAGAAAAAGCGCGTATCGGAAAGGTGCTGCGAAAAATAAAATAAAAATATGAAAAATCTTAAAAAAATGAGTAGGTTCAGAATCCTAAGTTTGGGATTAAAATGCTAAGCGTAGCAATTAGCGCTAATACAATGCGATTAAGTTTAAACCGGTTATAAATACAACTTTTGCACAAAACCCTAGGCCATATTGGCTTCCTACATGAGTTGCTCAGCTGCTGAGTGCCTCTCCTTTGTTGTTCCCTTCTTCCTCTTCACCTTGTGAGCCAAGAGGTCACCTTTCCTCTTGGTTTCTTCATCAAATCTTCTAGTGTGAGTGTGCATTAAACTGGTGAGGGTGAAAGGTAGCCATTTGCTGAGTGCTCAGCCTTTGTTTGTTGGAGTGTGTGGACTGACTTCATGGTGGGAGTTGAGGGGACCATTGTGGTGGCATTTTGAGCTTCAAGAAGCTACCTTGGGTGAGAAAGAACCTTGCTTGCTTGTCATTTTCGTGTACTTGAGAAAACAGAACCTTGGGGGCTGATTGGTGAGCTTCATGAGCCATTGTTGCTCTGTTTTGAGCCTTGGGTAAGTGTTACCAACTTTTGATCATGAGTTTTATGATTAAATCTTGAGTCTTGGCATATAATATGTTAAAAGGAAGTAACTAACATGAACATGAACTTAAATGCCTATAAAAATGCATGATTGGACGTAGTAATGGGTTAAAAACCCAACCTTGGAAGTGATATCTCGCGAAATGCAGAAACTGCATTCTCTCGCGAAATATCCGGATATGGCCCCGACATATATCCGGATATTCTGGGTTTCCGAGAACAGTAACGGTACTGTTCATACAGAACTGTATTTGGGGTTTGTGGACCCTAGATTGATGAAGTTCAACTTCTGTAATGAATGTTTAAGTCAAAATCTAAGTGATTAAGGGCTTATGGCTTTGTGAGAAGCCTAAAGACATGAAACGTAAAAGAGAAGCGTTGTCTTTATGTTATATGCTTATGAGCTATGATTTTTGATATGATTGCTGGTCCAAAACAGATTGTGATTATGCCGTGTTTGGGCTTTGAGCTTGGTTGGACTCTTGGTTTGGATAGTTAGCTTGCAAGGTAAGCTTTCGTGTCCTCAGTTTAGCCATTGTTTGTTCCACCATATCCCATGGGGGGATGGTTTATATGCATGATGTATTTTCATGTATTGTTTTATTGAAATGTTATTGAGCTGTTAAGTGCAAATGCTTATGATATGTATGTGGTGTTCGCCTAGACGGGATTAAGTTCCTGTGGGCAGGTACGACATGGGCGTGTACTGTGTGGGTAATAGACGTATTAATCCTGCACCTCTCTGGCAAGTAGATTAGTTATAACACACATGACATGATTATCTGCTGTATTGCACTGATTTTGGAACTGATATTGAATTACTGCTTTTAGAACTTATATTGCACATGTAAGTGAGCTTGGGGTGGAAGATCCTTGAGGACCCCTTGTCTTACTGAGATTTCTGTTTAGAGATCTCACCCCACGTTTGGGGCACATATTTCAGGTTCAGGTAACCCAGGGGTTGAGACCTCGGGCGGCAGGAGGCCGGAGCTGAGTTAGATGTTTGCTGTTATGATTATATGTTGGATGCTGACATGTTATCTTTATGATTATGTTGTTGCTGTTGAGACTGTTGTTGGGCTTTGTTGCCTTATTTGGTGAGCATGGGGATTGTCCATGCCACATTTGATTATGTATCACTGTTTCGATTTGAGTTGTATAAACTATTAGGGTTTGTCCGGCCTACATGTTGCAGTGTCGTGACTAGAGACACAATTACTGATCTATTTTATATGAGGTTATTCAGTGTAGATAGTTGTCTTTGCAATTTACATACAGACAATATTTTGGAAATGAATTAAGTAATTCAACTCGGCTGAGTATAATGACGTCATAATTGAAAGTAAAAAGTTATTCCGCAATTTTAATTAAGCGTGGCTTAATACGATGACATGTTAACAAACCGGGTATACACGGGGTGTTACAAATGCTTTTATCCTTTGTATGGGTATGATTTCTCGCATTTAATGCTTTTAAGTATATATATGGCAAGTATTTGATTGCTGCACGTACAACAGCTGCAGAAATATGTAAACCCTATATATATATATATATATATATCAATCAGAAAATCATTTATGCAGTTACTGCATAATTTTTTGTCTGCCGCACATATGTACTACCAATAGTACATAGTATAATTTTTAAAACTAGCTCTATTGTAGAGAGACTCACTCCTTTTTGGTGGGACCCACTGTTATTTTTAGAGTGGCATGGCAATTTTTTCTACCTCGACTGCAGAAAAATTAACCCCTATATATATATACTCTAAAAATAACGAATGCTGTTTTTGAATTTAAATTGAAGCTTCCGGAGTCTGTTTTGGTGTAAACTTGTTGGTAATTACAAAATAAATTTATAACATTTTTAACTAGAATTAAATAGTTATTTGTAGCTAAGATACATCTGTATTCAAATTCAAATTGACGTTTGTAACTAGGATTGAATAGCTATTTATAACTAGGATTAAATAGCCATTTGTAACTAAGATACTACAACCTAAACCTTGTATCATCGTCTATATTCGACGTCATTTCCAATTGAATAAAATGGTTTGATACCACACTTTTTAATATATTGCAATTATATTTGGATCGTTTAAGTAGGATATATTCTATGTAGTTTTCCTTGCAATGTTGTAACATTAGAGTCATAGCAAGTCTCTTGAATTAGGAGTTACTAATGAAAAAGTTTTGAGGAAAAAGTTCTACGCTGGAAATTGAAAAAGAAAATAGTTGAGAAAATAAAAAAGAAATCTCAGGCTTGTTACAATAAACGTTCATCCTCAACTAGGACTTGTTGTACAATATAAACTTTTTAAAAAAAAAAGTTAAAACTAAAGTTGAGCTACATTGACTAATTAATAAGCCCTAATTTGTAGACTACTTTAGGGCACATGCATGCGGTACAGGAAATAATTTGAAGCTTGAGGAGGAACCATAAGTTTGAAGAAGAGATATTTAGGGCATGTTTGATGTATAGTATAGGATAAGGTCTGATAGTATAAGACCTAATAGTATAAGACCTGATTATATAAAATCTGATTGAATTTTAAAACTATCCAGCATTTGGCATGTTATTGTATAAAATAATATATTGCATAAGATAATATCATCTAGTATTTGGTAATGTACTGTATAATACTATATATGATAAAAATAAATATTTTTAATAAAAATATCCTTTAATAAAAAATTTATATAATTCTTCAAAAAATGTCATATGATATTGATTTTTATAAAAATTTATTGATCAATGTGTCCAAAATATAAATTAATTTTTATAAAAATAAAAATATTCAATATTTTAAAAATTAATATATTGAAAAATTAATTTTTATTTTAATAGATTAATATTAAAATAATATATTAATTTTTGAGAATTACATTGGTCAACGATGTTAATACATCAATATCTTATCAGGCCTTATCACTCACCCTTAGGCCGGATTAAGTTATACATCATTTTGATGTATTAAGAGATTATGCCGTATAAGCTTATACCATACGATGGTCACACCAAACAACGAAAAATTTCATAACGTATAGTATAAGCTTATACTATCTTGCCTTATACATCACACGAATACCTTATTCTTCCCAGTTTAATGTGCAAACCAATTAAGAAAGTAACATTTTGTTCTCAAAATTACATGCATGATATAAGGATAACAAATTATAAGGTAGACGGTTTAGGTGGGCTTCCAAATATATAATATAATAGCTAAGTGTCTCTTTGACATGTTTTATAAAAGTTTAGTCAAACATATTTTTATAAATGTTGTTATTATAAAAAGAGATTTTTTTATAACGAAGAAAAAAAATTAAAAGCTCCCAAAAAGAGTTTTTTTTTTTTTTTAAGATATATGTCACTTTTTTTACTTCTTATTTATTTTACAGTTTTACCTTTATTCTACGAAAAAAGTGTTTGTCATTTTAAATGACAGAAAGTTATATCATTTTAAGAGAGATACAGACACAGAAAATTTGAATTTTAAATTAAAAAAATCACCCATTTTCTCTCTCACATGATTTCCGTTTTTCTGTGTCTATCTCTCTTCTAAAATGACATAACTTATGTCATTTAAAATGACAAACACCAAACCTTTCTTCCACAGTTACATTTATAAATTTTATCCTTTATTCAAATAATTTATTCTAATAATAAATTATTTTATTTTTCTTCCTTCAAAATTATTGGAACAATTTTTTATAATCACCAAATAATTTTTAACTTTATTTTTTACGGTTTTTTTCTTTAATTTAAAAATAACTTTAAACTTTAAAAAAAAGTGACAAACTGCAGGCTCTAAATAGAAGACTCTGACTTCTAAACTCGTCAACCTAATAAAACTGACAATACATCCAAATAAATGTTGATATAATGAGAAAGTACTCGACAAAGAAGTAAGGAAAATAAAAATGGGAAGTATAAATTAATAAGTTTAATTCAGGTTGGCTTGTCGAGGCTATCTCTTTTCTGGTAAAAAGACCCGTAACTGTCTCGAGGGGGTGTTTAGTAGAGTAAAAAAAAAATTTACCCAAAAATTATGATTATCATGAATATACCGAAAAAGTAAATTTTTCAATAATGTGACCAAAAAAATTGTTTGATAGCCAAAAATATTACTTAAAATATTGACTCAAGTTTACTGATTCTATTTGATTTATTGTTAAATATTATTGGAAGTGTCAAATTTTTTCAACACTCGGGATTTCAAGAACACCATCCTCTGGTAATATTTTTGAATGTTATTTTGCTATACAATTTGTTCATAAGTAAGAATCCTGAAAAAATTAGATTCCTGAAATTTTTTTCAAAAATCTTCTACCAAAAGTGAGTAAATAAAATTCTCAATATCAATTTTTCGGAAATCTAAAAAAAATTCACGTAGCAAAGGACCCTAAGGTGTGTTTGGTACAAGAGAAATTTTTTGATGACCGAGAATCATGATTAATGGGAATACAGTAGAAATTGAGTTTACTTGAAATCTTACGAAAGAGGTGTTTGGTTCGTCAAAATATTACCGGGAATATTGGATAAAAATTACGGATTCCATATTTGGTTTAGAACGAAATATGACTTGGAATATGAGGTTATTTTACAAAAATAACCCCAAACTATTTTTACTTTTGTAATTGATAGATTGGGTCTAGATTTTTATGTGTATTGGGGTATTTTTGTCTCAAAATTTATTGTTGTGTTTTCCCTTTACTTGATATTCTAATTGGTATTCCGAATTATTATATTATTTTTGGTAATCTGAATAGTGATTTTTCTTTATAAATCAAATTACCGGTAATCCTTGGATATCTGGGAATCGTAATTTATTCCTTCTACCAAACGTGGTAATTACATTTACCAAAGAAGAATTACCGATAATCCTCTTCAAAAACTTGAAACAAACACCCCCTAAAGTACTTCACTAAGGAAACATGGCATATGTGGCTGTCTCTCTATAAGAACCAATTTTAGTCTGTGTACTAAACTCTTAATTCTTTGCATCCCCTTCAATTCAAAACACTTGCAGTTACAAGGCTCTCTTTTTAAAAAAGAAAAAAAAGAAAAAAGAAGAAGAAGAACTGATCCAAACCCTCTAATCTAAAAATTTAGAAAAAACTGTTATATATACAAGAGAAGACCACAAAATGGAACTTAGAAAACTGAACTGTATAATTTCACTTACATTATATACGCATAAAGTGTCATATTTTATTTATTTATTTATTTTTTGCATTATTAATTGTTATCTTAGCTGTAAGAAGCATTTAATCTAAAGTATTTTTTTTTTGTCCCTAACAAAAGCCACATGGGGATTGCTGTATATAATATAATAGTTATAACAGAAGTCTACTTCATATGAATATAATATCTTTTTTAGCAAATGCCATTAGCATGTGATTCGGAGCACGTTACTGTCACAAAGTGGTATAAACCTGAAAAGAAAAAAAGTGTTAGGGGAAGGAATTAGAATTTGATAATTAAAGAGCCATAGAAAAACAAAGGCGTAGCTAGGTAAGACGTGGGAATATCAAGTCCATTAATTAATGACCAAATGCCACGTACCCCACCTAAACAAGAAAGAAGGTGTATAAAATGAGATTAATGTTTCTTTTGCTCGTCAAGACTCAAGAGTAATTTATCTCTTATAAATGTGTAAAAGTGTGTGAAAACTATATAAAGAGAAAAGAGAGAAAAAAATATGAGTCTTATATATTATATATTTTTGGTATGCGGAATCTTATATACTTTTATGTATATGTTGAAGATAAAATTTCTCTTATAATATGAGAAATATTAATCTTTTATAAGATATAAAAAATATAAGAGTAAATATCATTTTGGATCCCTAACAAAAATTACGGTCCTCACGTTAGTCCTTTACAAAAAAAAATTAGTCAGTTGGTCCATATGAAATTTAAAGTGATTTTAGTCCTTTTGAGGAATTAATATGGGTCTTTCTTGAATTTGTGAGGAATCACGATTTCAACTAAATTGATCCACTTTAAATTTGTTAGAAACCTCGAAACTAATTTTTTTTATAAGAAACTAAATATTTTTTTTGTTAGAGAAAAAAAAATGTATTTACTCAAAATATAATCTCATACATTGCATTAGACAATCTTTTCTGGTAGAAAGTATATTCTCGAACATATAATTAAGGACTAGTAGAAAGTGCTCTATATTGTCATTATTATGGCTGACATCCATTTTCCTCTAATTAATATCATTTTTAATTTTTAATTTTTAATTTTGTTATTTGTTTTCAACCAATAAGTGGACTTTGTATGCACTTATAAGCCCACCCTACCATTCACTACGAGGCCGAAAGAGAAGGGAGGCCACCTCATAAAGCTGTTAGAGAGAGAGAGAGAGAGAGAGAGAAGAAGAAAGAGTTGGGTGTGTAGGTAGGGCTATGTAGGATGAGGTGGTCCAAACTCGAAAGGCTACAGATATAGTCATATAGCTCAAGCGATCTATATTTGAGAAGACAATAGTTACACCGTACTGCTAATTATCGTCATCCATGCCAGTGTTACACCGCTCTCGTCTTTTGTGGAAGCATTTATTGCATTATTCGGTGTAATTTCACCTTACAATTCATACACCAATCTTTAACATGATTATCTCCTAAATTAAATTGCGCAATTCTATGCTATCTTTAAGTATGTGCCTCGATAAAAATAAATAAAAGTAAAATTAAGGAGGTGATACATTTATTGATAATTAACAATTTTGTATTGAACATAAAATATATCTAGTATAAAATTCAAGAAGACAAAATTCAATTCATAAGAATGGATGGAGTAAAAAGTTATTAGATGATATCCTTCATACTCTTTGAGAAACATTTTCGCGGACATGTTTAAGGTTTTATTTATTTATATATTTTACTAATTTGTAAGAAATTTGAATGAGAAACAAATTCTTGACTCATAGAATACTTTTAATTTATAGCATGACATAAAATTAGAGAAAGATAATATGTTATGGAACATGAATTTATTCCCGACTTATCATCTTATAATTTTATAATATTCGCTTCAAATGTTAATCAGAAGACTGATTAATTACAAAGTTTTGTATCTGAACCTAGTCTATTAGCGAAGCAAGTGGACTAACACTCAAAAAACAAAAACAAAAAGGAAAAATTAGATACCACTCTCCAGTTGTGACTTTCCTTACTTCATGGTTTTACTCATAACTTTTGATTTTAGTTTACTGTTTTTCTTTCATAAAAGAAATAGTTGTTAGTAAAATCATCATATTCATAAGTTGTGTAGGATGGCCGAATAAATAGTTAAAATCATCATACTCATAACTAGCTCTTAATGCGCACCTTGTTAATAATGAGTTTGATTTTGTAACAAAAAGTTGTTAGTGGAACCATCGTATTCATTATTTGTGTAAATGGCCGAGTAAAGATTTATTTCTAGCTCTTATCTTATTAATAATGGGTTTGATTTTCATGTTTTGAATAATTTCCAATGGATTTTTATCTATGAAAGTTTTGAGCAGGAACTAATTGAGTGTAAAGATTTTCATAATATGAATGAAGGGATAGGATCCGTTTACAAACTTTTTTTGCAATTACACTAATGTAGAACCGGTCGTACACTGTGTGATTAATGTAGGACCAGTGGCGGACGCAGAAATTTTAATAAGAGGGGGTGAAAATAAAAAATATTATATCATAAATAAAAGTATTTGAAATACAATATAAGTTTAATATACAAAAAATTGAAAGAAATCTATTACAGAAATTAATATCACTTCACTTACTCTTGTTCTACGTGTTTTCATATTATTAAACTCATATATAATTGAATCCGTGCTAAAACTCAAAATAATTTCTTTTTCAACGTAATTAAAGATAGTCTATGACTATACATACATGCAATGATCTTAGGAAGGTGGAAGTTGATTCTGCCTGGCTCTAGAATTTACACAGCTAAAATCGAAAGGTTGAAGAAGGAGGTTGGTGATGGATGGAACACGGAAATGAGAGAGATGATGATATGATGTTATCAAGGAAAAATATGGGTAAGGGAACGTTTGACAGAGGAGAAAATTTTTTTGACCAGGAAAATATAATTACTGAGAAAATGTTAGGAAAGTCAGTTTGATGGAAAAATTTAAAAAAAGATGTTTGGTTGACCGAAATATTACCGTGAAAATTTATTTAAATTTACAAAATCTATGTTCGAGAGGAACTTCGCACCTGTTTTTCCACTTTTCCAGTTATCTCAAAATACCACATCTCAAGTGGTATTTTGTAACAGTGAATTTCACCTAAAAATCAACATCAAAATCGTTTCCTAGCCTTCTTATTTGTCTAGTATTTTTTTTTTTCAAAAACTTGAACCAAACATGGTATTTCCTAATACCCACTCACACTTTCCCATCAAACTCAAAATAAAAATTATACCAAACACACCTTAAGAGTGTGGGCAGAAGCACGGGGAACTGAAAGAAAAAACGTGTACAACATGATAATTTCATCATCACATTTTTCTAAATATATTATACAAAAAAAAAATCCAAAATTTAGAAGGGGGCGGGGCCCACCCTAGCCCCCCTACTGGGTCCGCCCCTGTGTAGGACCGGTCCTACATAGTGTAGTTTGTAAACAAAAAAGTTTGTAAATATAACTTGTCCAATGCTGAAATTGAATAAATTTGACCAATGAAATTGAATTGATAGATTGAATATGAAATAATTATGCCTCATGAGATTTTGCCTTTTGATGAATTGACTGAACATTCTTGTCATTCTTTTCTTTTTTGTGTGATTTTTATTCATGAATTTTTATCACTCTAAAACTTGCTTTGATTTTTTCGGATATTACTTTTTCACATGCTTACATGAATATGATTAAAGCATATTTGTTTGAAATAACATCTTTTAATTTAATTGACCATTTCTTGTTTTTAACCCATTTATAAATTAAACCTTAAGCGAAAAACAATAGTTTTGCCTAACTTTAAAAAATAGGAAAGCAATAGTATAAATACTACGATGGTTTGTTAAAGAAGTACATGAATGCATGATGAAAAGAAAGAAAAAATTATGTTTTTTTGTGTGTGAAAAGAATGTTATATATAATATGGGTTTAACTTTTCTTATGTTGTAGGATTGTATGAGAGAAAAAAAGTAGAGAGAAGTTAAATGTGGGTCCCATATTTTATATTAAAAAAGAAAAAAAAAATTATTTGGCACGAAAAACGAATTTGTGTAGTAAAATGAGAGTATCTCATGTGCCATGAGAGTATTATTTCCCTATATATATATATATATATATATATATATATATATATATATATATAATAAGTACATGAATGCATGATGAAAAGAAAGAAAAAAAGTATGTTTTTTTTTTGTGTGAAAAGAATGTTATATATATATATATATATGAGTTCGTTTTTTCTACAGTCAATGTAGATAACTTATTTACATCGATTCCAAAATGAAGTCGTTTTGAGGCAAAAATCAAGGTATTTTTATAATTATAATTTATTTCAAGGTTATAATAGTCTTTTTTATTATAATTTTTTAATTTTTCAATCCAAAATGACGTCGTTTTGGATGATAATGTAGATAAATTATCTACATTCACTTTAGAAATATTAAAGCCTATATATATATAGCTTATCATTTCTCAAGCTGCTTGAGATAATTTTATCTACGGCTATTAAATCATAATCGTACAAGGATGGATCAATGGTGATAAAGGAAGAGAGAGAAAAAGGGAATCATGACCATTCAAAGGTGAATCAATTAATATAAGAAAATAAATAAATAAAACGACCGGAGATAAACTTATCTCAAGCTGCTTGAGAAATATTTTTCCCACATATATATATATATATATATATATATATATATTTATATATATATATATATATATAGGCTTTAATGTTTCTAAAGTGAATGTAGATAACTTATCTACATTTGCTCCCAAAATGACGTCGTTTTGGGTTGAAAAATTAAAAGATTATAATAAAAAAGACTATTATAACCTTAAAATAAATTATAATAATAAAAATACCTTAATTTTTGCCTCAAAACAACGTCGTTTTGGGTTCAATGTAGATAAGTATTTACTATATATATATATATATGTATATATATATATGGCAAAATGATTTGTAATGTGACTGTATATAAGCATTGGTGCAGTCACCTAAAAACTACGTCGTTTTGGTTGGGATAAAGGAAGTTCGCGTTCAAAATTAATTATAGAAAATGAAAATATTATATTTATTTTCATCTTTGTATGGTTATGATTCTCCATATTTAATGCTTTATATTTATTTCCGTCTTTGTATGATTATGATTTCCCATATTTAATGCTTTCACACTATAAAACGACGTAGTTTTATATGATTGCACCAATCCTTAGGTGCAGTCATTGTACATCCGCTAAACCCTATATATATAAATATATATATATATATATATATAGGTTTACATTTTTGCAGCTGTTGTACGTGCAGCAATCAAATATTTGCCATATATATACTTGAAAGCATTAAATGTGGAGAATCATAGCCATACAAAGGATGAAAGCATTAAGGGTGGGGAATCATAACCATACACATGTCGTTGTTGTACGTAAAACCGCTGCAGAAATGATTTAACATATATATATAGGACGGTTATACTTACTACTAGCTTAGGCTTACTACTCTTATTGTCTGATTAGTTATTATTAAACCAATTTGAAATTAACAGTTGAAAAATGGAAAAAAAAATTAACCTCAGTTAATTTTAAATTGATCAAACAGTAACCAATAAAATAGTAAAAATAATAAGTCTAGAATGATATTAAATATAATCTTCTTATATATATATATATATATGGGATAGGATATTGTGATACCCAAGTTATGTTACACCCATGTGACACCCAGTCAATCTCACCGTTAGATCTCTTATGTTGATCCAACGGTTATATTTATTTCCATCTTTGTATGGTCATGATTTTCCAAATTTAAAGTGAAAGCATTAAATATGGGAAATCATAATCATACAAAGGTATAAATAAATATAAAATATTAAATTTGAGAAATCATGATCATACAAAGATGGAAATAAATATAACCGTTGGATCAACATAAGCGATCTAACGGTGAGATTGACTGGGTGTCACATGGGTGTAACATAACTTGGGTGTGACAATATCCTATCCCTATATATATATATAATATACGACCCGTTATTAATTGAAATATGAAAGAGAGGGGTCCGCAATAAATATTGTATTTATTTATTTATATATTGGTACAGATAGATATTTTATTTTTATTGTTGCTGCCGTGGGGTTTCAGTGTATAGGACTATAGGCTTTAAATTTGTGTTAGTAGCTAAAAAAAGAAGGGTGAGGGCGGCTGCACCAACTTCTTACCAATTGCCCTAGGGCCTGAACTGGAATCTAGCCTTGCAGTTCTCTACTTTCTATCTGTCCTCAACTTATGTGTATGTGACATTTCCTCGGAAATTCTCGGTATGTGTTACTTACCAATTGTTTGCAGCTTAATACCGGAAACTAACGAAAAGGGAATTAAAATATTGCAGATTACTATAATTAATTAAGATGCAAAACGGTACGGTGACAAAATTAACATATTTTGTTTTGGTATGAAATATATTTCCTCCTTTAGTTTCATGCCATTGTTATACATTCTCTACTCTCAAGCCAATAATAACTCATTTCAGGAAATGAAAGATGGGATTTTAGTGTTTTCTTTTTCTTTTTTCTTTTTTTGAACCTAACTAGAGCGAAGAAAAAGAAAAGAAAAGAAAAGAAAAGACTAGTTTACCAAAAAAAAGAAGAAAAAAAAAGACTTATACAGCTTTTTATTTCAAGTTTATATTTTTTTTGGGTGTCAAAATAAATGGCATGTCTCTCTCTCGTGCATTTTTTTTCCCTTTTTTGGTATAGTTTAAATTTAAGGTGAAGGGTAGCTCTCGTATATTTTATTTATAATCCTGTGGCATTATTAGTATGATTTATTATTAGTATAATAGTTGTTGTTATTATTATGTGTAGCAGAATGTTTGGAAAGGATATCTCATTTCAACAACCATACCATGACTCCATGAGAGTGCCAAAAGAAACAACAAATGTTATCACACGAATATAATTAATAATTGAAATGTGACTAGACGCAATTCCTCTTGTCAAGGCATAGCTACTCGTTTGATACCCTTATTCCCAATGTTTCTACCTCTACAACTTAAGTATGACAATGTTAATCTTTTTGTTTGTCTATATCATAGATGCAAATGTACAATTTATGGTGATCGGAGACTGTGTCCAAACCATAGAAATAGGCACATAGATTACACTGGACCACATGACACTTACTTTTCATAAACATAGCCATCTATTGCGTATAGCACTAGCTTGCAGCAGTATGAATTAATTGTACACTCTACAGTATTAAAAAGTAGTGTTACTGCTAACTATATATTCAACCATCAAAGAGACAAGGACTTGTTTGCTTTCTGTTTCAAGAAGCATTACTATGATAAGGCAAATATCTAAACCCTGTTTAGTTTTTGGTTTATTATAATTTTGTTTACACTAGTTGTTTTCTGTGTAGTTAAAAAATGAAAGCAAATATATATTGTGCTAATTAAACAATAATTATTCTTCTGAGCTTCCAATTACTTTCTCAAAATATATATAGAATATAATTCTTTCAAAGCATAACCAAACTTTTTTTTTTTATATCCAATTTCTAATTTTTGTGGCGTTTCAATAAATATTATCACATTTCAAATGCTATCAAGAACACAATATAATATAGCAACTGATAAATAGTCGTTTAACTTGTGTTCAATGTTGACTAAGCTACTTTCTCGATGACATTTGAAGGTACATACTCAAAGATATACCATATAGCATGTGCAGTGATATAATAAAAAAATTGAAATTACTTGAAAATACCCCAACATTAAATACCTTTCTCGTGGCTAATTCAAAATTTTCTGCCAATAAACACTAATGTACGTGACCATATGCTCTATAATATTTTTCCATTTAGCTGGGAATATATTAATTGAAAAATCAGTTGTATATAAATTAGAACATTCATGCGGAGGTTCTGTTAAGCAATTTCATAATTGGAATATTAAAGACTTATGCACATGATTTCGCTAGCAGTTCATATTCTTAATGATTTTGACTTCTTGGGACCTTAATGAAGACGTGTGTAATCTTCCAACATGACATGTAAACTGTTGAGATATATAGTCCCACATTGATTAGATGGGCAACTAATATGGTCTTTATAAGGCCTTGGGCACTCTCACCCCTTGAGCTAGCTTTTGGGGTGATGACCTCAAGGTTCTTTACATGGTATCAGAGCCTCACCGTTCCCGCTTTAAAAAGTGGAATTAAAAATAAAAATAAAAAAAAAGCACAAAAAGGTAAACCAAAAATGGGCCTGTGCAATTTCCACGCTTCTAGCCTAAATGGCTCTTGCGTGAGGGGGCGTGTTGAGATATATAGTCCCACATTGATTGGATGGGCAACTAATATGATCTTTATAAAGCCTTGGACACTCTCACTCCTTGAGCTAGCTTTTGGGGTGGTGTATCCCAAGGTTCTTTACATAAACAAAACGATGACTTTTTTTGTTTTCTTTTTTGAGAATTTATACGTGATCTCCCAAATATGCAAGTATGTTGAACTTCTACCTGAAATTAAATATCTGGCGATCCACACCAAAAAAATAAAATAAAAAAAATCTGGCGATTATAATTAAATTGGTGAATAGGTACCTAATAAAAGGTCAAACACGTGCCCGAGAGCAGCTTAATTATTGGTTATGCATAATTGCATGTTATATCAACTTGTTTTAATTTCAACTTTCTTGTTTATTCCCCTAAGTTACATAATGTATCTATATTCAACAAGTCTGAGAAAACACCATGCCCCTATCTTCTTAAGGAATTGTTAATTATGTGGGTGATACAAGTGGTTGTCAAATTTGGTTTATTTAAACTTAATCGATAATTGCAAACAAAAATGATAATTAATTGTTTTGTACAATCTTATAGGTTGCTGCTTTCTCTCATTAATTAAACACCACCACATACAAATACTTTTGGTATTACAGTCATTACTCATCAGTACTAGCCTAGGAAAAGTTAAACTCACTTTAAATAATTCATATAATATATATATTTTTTGTCCAATATGTTTTTATGCTAAGATTGAGGATTGTTTTACCAAACAAATGCTTTTGACATAAAAACATTATTTATTTAATTCATTTTTAAAAAAAAATTTCAAACTAATGTGATTAATCCTGCACATTAATCATATGAGATAAGTTTCGCATGTGAAAGATGCGAGATTATTGTCGGCGTGTAAGTCCAGCACGATGACCATGTGAGTAGTAGCGGAGCCAGAGAAAAAAATCAGATAATGCTAAAAGATCCAGCCAGGTAGAATCAGGTGGTCAATGTTGTATTATTTTTTACAATCCAACTAATATAAAGGCTATATAATTTTTTTTTAAAAATCTATACCATTTTAAAAAATTAGGTGGTGCTAAGGCAACACTTACCTCCCAAGTGGCTCCACCACTGCATGCGAGACTCTTTAAATACCGCACATTGTTCGTACTGGACTTAACGCTAGCATATAAGTCACTCGCTTGCCATAAAGTCCTATATATTTGCCATGCGGGACTGACATGCTGGCTTTAAGTCCCGTACTTATAGTCAACATGTGAGACTTAAAAAAGTCTTACAGACACATTGTCAATGTAGGGGATTGTCACAGTGACATTAAGTCCTGCATCATTGACGTTCAGATTGACCACATTAGTTTGAAATAATTTTTGATAAAAAGTATTTCTTTTCTTTTTTTTAAAAAAAGCAATTGGTTTGGTGAAAAAAACCTAAGATTAAGAGATTCATAAAAAATATATTATATATATATATATATATATATATATATATATATATATATATTCATCAACATATATCGCAGCTGTATATTATAAGTAGTTAATACATTCAATAATGAAAATAATAATATAATTTCAACAAGAATGAAATAATATTTTTGTTTTTCTATTTTTACTTATTTTGTGGGTAGCTTTTGAATATTTTGGGAATTAGTGAGTTTAGACTGAATTGTTGTAAAATGTAATTTTCCACTTTATTAGTTCATTAATTTTAAATAATGATTTTCCATTTTACTTCCTAACAACATGTATTTTATAAACAATTAAAAACTATCAAAAAATTTAAAAAATATATTTTCCATTAAATTACCATATATTTTATCCCTAAAAAACAACTTATAGGAATAAGGTAGAAAATTTTATGTTGTAAAGAAATTACAAAAATTAAGATATGGTAATAAATTACATACACAAGATGATAATGGTAATATATAATGGATTATCTATAAGTAAGTCTTCTTCATTATAATCTCCTATAGTACTCTTTTTTGTGTGGCATGCACTACTTCTGTTTAGCACCTTTTTAACACTCTTGAAATATTAACTACTTTCAAATTTATTTTTTTACTTATTTCTTCTAAAATTTCATCTGTTGATACTGTCAAAATAACAAATAAATATATCCAATGTGTTGCACGGGTATTTTAAGTTTAGGTAAAATTTAAAAACTTATAAATTAAATTAATATTTGTAAAAAATGTTTAAATTATAAAGGATGTAATGCGTATTCAATTATGGTATAATAAAAAAATAGATTAAAAGAGGAAAATAAAAGGATTAAAAAAATATGCATAATAATCAAATAAAGAAATTTAAAATTTTAAAAAAGAGAAATTAAGAAGGACATGTGTTATTTTATGAGTAGATTAAAAGATCAAATTTTAATATAAAAAAACATTTAAAAGTATAAGTAATTGAGAGAAGAAAGAAAAAAATTCTAATTTAAAATGAAAACTTTTAAAATAATTAATAATTTGATAGATTTTGAAAAACATTAAAAAAAACTAAACTTAACTTCAGTAAAACCACATGTCTTTAAGGAAGAACATGATACAATAAGAAATTTTTCTTAAATTTTCCTTTCATGTTGAATTTTTTTCTTTTCTCCCCAAATCTCGTTGTTTATTTATACTCTCATATCAAACCTTTTCAAATTTGTACTTTTACATTAAAACTTGTTTTCCTTCTCTCTAATTTTTAATTGCTCCATCCTTATGTATTAAATTAGATTGTATTATATCGAGTCGACAGTATTGGCAGAACCTTCGAAATTATTTCACTTTTAAAATTACACATGTTATTCTTAATTTATTTTTTTTAATAAAATTACACATAGTTTATTTATAATTTTAAATTGTTTTAATTTATATTTTTAAAATATGTCTGAATTAACCATGCATACATCCTTTACAATTTAGAATTTCTTTGAAATATTTTCTTTTAATTCATACTTTTTAAATCTTGTTTAAATTTAAAATACTCATGTAATTAATGCATAAAATACTTGTTAATATTATCAAAAGCTGAAACTAAAAGTTGGCATTTGTCATATTTTTGGGGATCCGGGTTATTAATTGTTTTTTTGGGGATCCGGGTTATTAAATTTGAAGTGAACTCATGGGTTGAAGTTTTGAAGGAGAAGTTATTAGTATAAAAGGGTGAGGTTTTTTTTTTTTTTTTTTTTTTTCTTCTTCCTTAAACTTTTACAGTTGAAGAATATTGGATTAGAAACCATAAGACATAATTTGAAAGAGAATGAAAGGGAAAGCAGTTTATACATACACATACATATATTACATTGAGAGAAGAAGTAGGGTGGCCTGCAGAGAGAGAGAGAGAGAGAGAGAGAGAGAGAGGTATCTGTTCTCATTCTCTCAGCTAATTGCCTTTCCTTAGGGCTAGGAGGGACCATCATCACACAGAACACAGCACACAATCAATGGCACCACAAGTCAAAAAAAAAAAAAAAAAACCAAAACAAAACAAAACAAACACACACACACAAAAGAACCTAATAACATATGGTGCATTCTCTCTCCTCTACTACACCGTTGGCATTGCATCCCCTCTCTACTTCTGTTCTGTATTATAACAACTAGTCATAGATATTGTTTCCATTTTTTTATATATATTTAATTAATAATTTTATTTTTTCATATTAAAATAAGAGAGAAGTTATACTTATTTTTTTTTTTCTTCTTACTAGCTGTTATTATAAATTTTATAAACGTTGGATCAAAATCAAATTGATTTTCGTTTAATGTTAGTCTGTAACGGTTGATTTGATTTTAATCTAATGATAACAAAATTGATAATAAAAAATAATTATGGTAAATATCACCTAACAACGGTGGAGATTTAACAGAGTGAAGCTTATTGTTTCTTGAACAACTGGCCTTTCGGTTTGGAACCAGAAGCATAAATATACTGGGTTTTAATTTGTCCTTTAAATTTTCCTACACACATAATATTTTATGAGCTCACACTTTTTAAAGCAAAAAAAAACTATGACACACAAAATGAATCTCTATAACATTACACAATCACTTTTTCTACAACATAACTCTTATAAAACCCTAAATATATATATATATATACATAGTGTACAGATTATTATCCTAAATATTATGAAAAGGACTAGTTGCTCACATGACCCCATTAAGCACATTATTCAATGGGTCCCCCACGTAAGTGTAGTAACCCTCTTCTCTTCTCTCTCTCTCTCTTTTCTAATCTTAAGAATAAAACTGGGTTGGAACAAACGTTTTTGCTTCTTTTTTCCTACTTGAAAAGAAGCTTCCTGTGAGGTAACTATACTTGTTTAGCTAAAACTCACATCAACTTCCCCTTCTTCATCTCTCTCTCTCTCTCTCTCTCTCTCTCTCTCTCTCTCTCTCTCTCTCTCTCTCTCTTTGACTCTTCATGTTATGCTTTTGTAGGTCAACAATAACCACAACTTGACCCAGTTTTGATTCCTCCATGGCTTGTCTTTAGGGTTTGAAGCCTCAAGAGTCAAATATGAAGGCACCGACTCTTACAATTCTCTTGTGCTAAGAACCTGCTTTTCTTAGTTTTCCTTTACAGCCTCAAAAATCTGGGTCGTGAAATATCTTCCTCAAAATATTTCTTGGTAATTTTTTATTTAAAAAAAAAATCTTTTTTTTTTCAGACCCACTTTCTCTAAATTCTCCATTTTTATTTTTTGTCAAATTTAATTTCGTTCTTTATTTATTTTATTATTTATTTTCCCCCACCCCCACTTCCTTTCTCCACTGGCTCTTCCTTTCATTCTAATTATTTCAATTTTTTTTGTTTTGTTTTGTTTTCTTTATGTTATTCTTTGGGTGACATTGTTTAATTTTCTGAGATCCAGAGGTTACAATTAGCAGAATCCGAGGTGGGAATACTCACTACTCTATAATTTCATGGAGTTGATGCAAGAAGTGAAAGGGTATTCTGATAGCAGAGAAGAAGAAGAGGAAGAGGAAACAGCAGAAGAGATTATAACAAGAGAAGAAAGCAGTGGCAGTAAGCACAACTACCCCTTTTCTTCACCCTCTTTCTCTTCTTCTCCTTCATTAACAAATTATACATTACATCCTCATCATCATCATCATCCAGAGGAGGGTATCACTGCTATTGAATCTCACAATTCATCATCTGGGCTAGGGTTATTACACCAGCACCAAGATGTAGCAGCTTCTTCCAATTTCACCAATAGTCACACAAAGCAGCTAGACTTCATGGAGTTATCACTTGGGAACAATAACAACAAAGATGTTAGTGATGAAGCCAATTTCCAAGGATCAGGAGGAGTTGTTCCACCTCCTAATCCTGCTGGTTATGGCCATGCAAGTGCTGGTTCTTCTTCTTCTTCCAACAACAACAACCATCCAACTGAGAAAGAGCACATGTTTGATAAAGTTGTGACACCAAGTGATGTAGGGAAGCTGAACCGTTTGGTGATACCAAAACAGCATGCTGAGAAGTATTTCCCTCTTGATTCCTCAACAAATGAGAAAGGTTTGCTCCTCAATTTTGAAGACAGGAATGGAAAGTTGTGGAGGTTCAGGTACTCATATTGGAACAGTAGCCAGAGCTATGTGATGACCAAAGGATGGAGCCGTTTTGTTAAGGAGAAGAAGCTTGATGCTGGTGATGTTGTGTCGTTTCAGCGTGGTGTTGGGGAATTGTATAGGCATAGGTTGTTCATAGATTGGAGGAGAAGACCTGATCATGGCCCTGATCCATCAACAACACTCTTCACACCTTTCTTTCTTCCAAATCAGCCACACTTGTCACAGTACTCTATTAGATGGGGTGGAACTGGAAGATTGTACTCCTTGCCTTCACCACAGGCACCAAGGAACCATAACCATTTGCAGCAGCAGCTCAATTACAACAACAATATGTATCCCTTTCAGCATCAACAACAGCACCACCATGGTGGTGGAACTCCTCACTACAACAACTACAATGAACTGAGTTCAGGATCTGGCTCGGTCTATTACTTGAGGTCAACCCCATCAATGCCAAGGGGTGATCAAAGCTTGACAAGGCAACGACAACAAGAGGGAGGGAATATTTCCCCCATGATCATTGATTCTGTTCCTGTTGCTCACCATCATCAGCAGCATCATCATCATCATCACCATGGTGTTAAGAGTGGTTCAAGTAGTAGTAGTAGTAAACGGCTAAGGCTATTTGGGGTGAACATGGAATGTGCTTCTTCTTCTTCTTCTTCTTCACCATCAGAAGACCCCAAATGTTGCAGCTTATTGTCCTCAACTTCGGTAGCACATGTGACAATGGCTAATTCACTTCCCTCTTCTTCTCTACCACCTCTTCAGCTTTTGAGGGTACCCCATGAAGACACACTACTCTCACCATCAACAAGGTTTGGAGATCAAAGAGGGGAAGCTTCAATGCTTTTTGATTTGGACCCTTCTTTGCAATACCGGCAGTGATTGAAACAAATTCAGGAGACAAATAATGAAGAAGATACGAGTTCTAAAGTTACCTGGGCTAGAGCTACACTCTCTTTTGCAGCATTTTTAATTTTTAATTTTTTTCTTTCTTTCTCTTTTTGGTTTCTTTCATCAGCTACAAAGGAAAGAGCTACTAGACTTTCTTCTTCTTCTTCTTCTGATCAGTAATTAGTGTTTAGCTTTTGAACTTATAGTAAGTTTAGAAGTGCTCTCGATGAATTAATTAGCTGGGGATTTGGGTCCTGATGAAGAAATGGAACATCATGAAATCCAAGGAGATCAATTACGTTTAGACCTTTCAATTGTGTATAATACAATACAAATTTATATATATATATATTTATTGCTTCAATACTGTGCTCTCTCTCTCTCTCTTTCCGTTTGCAGCATTTAATGATACACAGAAAAGCTTGTTGCTTTCTTCTTTCCTCTAATGTTTCTGTTAGCATTGTTGGGTTGATGTCGATCACAACACTGCTGCTTCTGCTTCTGCTTCTGCTTCTTCTGCTTAGTTATGCATTTTGGCTTTGCAGATAAAGCGCAGAAAGTTGTACAGCTGTAAAAGGGTAAATTTTTCTGTTCTTATTCCAACTCAGTCCATTTTGATTGCTCTTTCTACTTGCTATGCTATTCTTACCATATATCATTTATTGATTGTCTATGACTTGATAACCCCTCTCTCTCTCTCTCTCTCTCTTCATTGTTACTTTTGTTTTTATTTTCATTTTTTTTGTAATATATACTTTCTTGACTTCTCTTATTCAGCAGCCGCCTTCTTGTCTGGATTGTCACTGCACACAAACGTGTTTTTTGGCAAATAAAAAGTGGGGCTTTTCCCCCCATTTTTCTCAAGGCTTTTAGAGTAAGTAACCAAACTCTAATTAATGCTTATCTCTGATATATGGTTATCTTGATTTGAGAGATACACTTTATTTAACTTTTAGACTTCAATTATTTTTTTACTTTATGGTTTTAGATTCCTCATGTGGTGTTTAATTAGTCTTCATCACAGTCTTGTTACTGTTGAAAGTTGAAAACTCACTGGATATTTATAAGCCTTCTTTGGATTTGTCACAGTCATTGCAATAATTATTATAGCTGATCAGACTTTTGGACATTGAATCAAGGAGCTTTACTTTGGTGATCGAGGTGATCAGTTATCAGCTTATATATTTTTTCTTTTTTTCTGTGAAACCTAACAACATATAGTGGATATAAAATGTGGGATACTGTAATTAGAAAGTGAAACTTTTCCTTTTGTAAAAATTGTCATTTTGATTCATACAAAATGTATGTAGTGTGCAGTGTGCACTACTTGAGTTGGTTGATAAATATAATTAGAGGAACAATAATATTACTTTGAAATTATCTTGTTGATTAGTATGAACTGGATAAAGAAAATTTTCTTACACATCAATGCACTTTGTTTTTAGGTTTACATGACACACAAACTTTTCAATATTCTTATTTATTTGGTGGAAATAGATTAATAGAAATCCAAGAATCACTCAGGATAGAATATTAGACTCACATTCAATGCAAAAATACTGTTGATAGCATAAAAAGGAGATATCAAATAGAATGTTATATATGTTCTCACGGTGTGACTATGGGGGGAAAGCAAAAGAAGCATATATATAGAGGACATTATAAGATCAACAGTAAGCGAGACAAGACATAGATAAGAGCAGGACTTTTTTCTTTGCTACACAGACTTGAATGTGATGCTTTTCTGTTAAAATAATAGTAAGTATCTTGGATCCACGGGTAAAGTCAATTTCCATGAGCTCACCTCGAAAGTCTTGGAAGAATCCTCTTGACTGCTGGAAAATAAAGAATGAAAGAGACTAGAAATGGAACTTTTTCTTTTTTTGGGATGATCAAGTTTAAATGCTTGGAACCCGACAAGGCCAGAAAAAAGATAGTTAAGATCAAATAAAGCAAAAATAAAACAGAAATATGTTATATCTACAACATATTTTTTCTTATATTTTATTGGGATAGGATATTGTGACACACAAATAATGTTATGCACAATGTTACGACCACATCTAAACCGTTGATTTCCGCCAATCAACGGTTATCATTTATTGCGAATTAATAATTAATTAATGAGTTTGATTTGAAAAATGATAATCGTTGATTGACGGAAATCAACGGTTAAGATGTGGTCGTAACATTATGGGTAACATTATTTTCTTACAATTACTTTTATAGTTGTTGAATCTAAATTAATCAAATCAATATCTCATACTTAATATCTTTTTATAACCGTTGATTGGATTTTCATCAAAGGTGGTTGTAAGGGGAGAAAATAGGTTGTAAATATAATGTCTCTCAAAATAAAAATAATAATAAGATTCAAAATCATTTCTCTCTTTTTTTTCTTTAATTTTTGTTGTATTATATTTTCCTATGATCAGGCGTTGTTAATTTAGAAGTTATGATCTTGCTTATCCAAGTTATTCAAGGAAATTAATTGGCATTCAAGCGGATTCGGGACACAAACAGATTAACGTTTAAGTCATACATTTAACAATATAAAGGAGTTTTTTTTTTCTTTTTATCATGTTTTATTTTGCAAGGAGAATTCAAGATTTTGGTTTATGCTTCATAAATACATGCATGAAATATTATATATGTCGCTAATTATGATTTAAGTTGCACTTATTAATTAATTAAAGTTAGCCATAATTTCATGGGATTAATTCTACCGAAGTATTAGGCTTCATGTTTAATTATAAATAATATAATGGGATTTATACATATATCATGAAAATTGTTTTTTGGCAAGTGAAGGTTGTCATTGTTTTGCAAATTGTATGAAAGGGAATGTTTGTTATTTATATGGTGGTATTGATACTAATGTTAATTAGTTCTATGCACTTTTAATTTATAAGCTAGTTAATTAATTTTATGCTAATTATGGGTGTTTTATGCAGAAGGGGAAAAGTAGAATAAGTACCAAATCAGACCTTATGATATAAAGATTAAAGATCAGACAGTTGTCATTTCAGTGAGATTTTAGGAATATTTAACCAAGGTACATTTTATTTCTGAATATTTGGGATTTTTCATCTACGGAACATGCTGCATATTCAGTCACTGGAATTTTGGGATTCTAAAACATGTATGTACAATGCATGCATAGACGATATTAAAATTTATGGTAAAAATCATCACCTAATAAAACTTAGTTTAATATGGATTTTTAGTAAATAATTTTTTAAATTGTTAACTACAAAAACTATGTAGTTTTTATGAAGTATTAAATATGTAACTTCACAAAAAATTTGCCGGTAGCTGATAGAAAAACTAAAGATTAGAAGTTATCTCTATCAAAGGAAAAAAAAAATTAAAAAAATAAATTCCAAGATTATATTATCTTTTTATTTATGATAAATATTTTTTAAAAAATGTCTTTACATGCATTATTATAAAATAAATTCTTTGAATATTGTCGCATTGGTGATATTTTTTTTTGTGAAACATTTTTTCTCCAATTTTAAACTTTGTTCTTATCAAAGTGTAACTTATGTGCACCTGATCCTGTTAATTTTTTTATTTACAAGATAGACTCATAATTAAAAAAATTATATCTTTCTAATATAATTATGTAAACTTGTTGCTATATGTAAATAATGGTAGGTTGTATTTACAAATTTTTTATTTACAAACTACACTATGTATTTATGTTCCCTGTAATACATTTCTAGCCGAGTCTATTCCCCGAAATGTTTAGTTGAGTTTGTAAAGAAAAAAATTGTAAATATAACATTTTTTATGTAAATAACACGTTATTTCTATCTGTATTTAAGGTGTCTTTTACTATTGTATTTTGGACCTTTTCATCCTTATAATGACTCTATTGATTTGATCTTTTTAAATAAATAGTTTAAGTTATTTAAAAAATAAGAAATATTCATCAGTAATAGGAAAAAATTATAGAATTAATTTTAAGGTTTAATATCTCTTATGCTGTAAGAAATAATTTTATCTCCTATACACACTAAAAGTGTGTGGTAAATGATAAGGTTATAATTTATTATGTATATGTATATATTTTGTCGTAATTAATAGCAACAGGTAATTTCTTTTAATTATAAATACAAACATTTCTATTTTTGTTTCCTATAAAAGAAATTAAATCCTACAATTAAAAGAAGAGAGGAATCAAATTCTCCTTTCAATTTGTATTAAGAATATTATTTATAACCAAAATATATAAAAGGTATGAACTAGGGGGAAAAACTTTGTTTTCATTTTACATAGATTCATGATATTAAAATTTACAAGTTACTTTCTACCCAACTTTGGGATAAAAATATCAAACAATTAGAAATTCATAATTAACGAAAAAGGGGAAAACAAAACCTATGATTATTCTAAAGATAAGTTAGTGATGAACTTTAAAGGTAATATTCAGTCAAAATTGAAAAAATAAAAATAAAAATTACAGTACTATATCTTACACGTGAAATAGACAGATATGAAAAAAATAAATTATGGTGAACTTCAATACGCAATGATTTTCAGTATAAATTACCATAGAAAATTATCCATTTTTTGTGATTATTTATTTTCTTGAGCATGTATTAGCATAGTTATTTGTCTCATTACAGTGTTCGCCGGCCATTCTTTGCAGTTAAAATCGATCCATCATTTTCTGCAAACCTCCATTCTTAAGCAAGACAAGAATATTAGGATATTAAAAAAAAATTAAAATTGGAGTACATAAAAAAAATGTACCGCGAACATTTTGTTTTTTCTAACATGTAAGGCTTTATATATGTTGACGGATGCTAATATTAAGAATATTAAACTTTTTTATCTCGCTATTATTATGAATATAATTTTATATGAGAAAATAATGTCCTTACAAAATTAACTGCATTGACAAAAGGTACGTAAGTTCATTAAGTTGCAAAATTATCTAGATATTTCAATAGTAAAGATACCAAAAGAAATAATTTGATTTCTGAGTGCCCAAGCTAAAAACAAGGACATAATTTACTGGTATACGCAAGCTTTACAATTTTTTATCACTATATATACATCATTTTTTTTTGGTAATATTATATACATCAATTTTAAAAGTTAACAGGTGACACCATAAAGTATTGAAAAAATTAACAAATAAATTCCCAAAAAATTAAATGCGATCCCCTGTTGAAAAAGAGAGGATAAAAAATAAAATAAAAAATAGAAAAAATATATAAATGACACTAGAAAGAAAAAAAAAAGAGAAATACATAATAGAAAAAAGAAAAAAACAATAAATAAATAAACGAGAAGAAAAATAAAGAGGAAAAATTCTTGGTAACAAACTTTTTTTTACCCAAGCATTTAGAGGTCTTCGCATTATATCAAAACCACCTCAATTTATGTTCTCTCATCTTTTCAACTATTGGTATTACTTCTATCTTTCATCGAATATATTCATATCTTAACTTATCCATCTTTGTATAACAACACATTCACGTTAACATTTTCTTTTCTATTACTTCTATTTTATGCTCATATTACCTATGCACTAGCCACATTCAACTTCATATAACAGTGCATGCGTTACTATTGTTATACAAAACTTTCCTTCTTTTTTTTCGGTAAACAAAAAAATTAATCTAAGGGGAAGCTTGCCGTCACACAAAAATTTTATATATTAAGAAATAAAAAATGATATATGATAGTATGTACTTGGTCTTCTTTTTTATTTTCAGTAAAATTTAGTTAGTTTTTAAACATGTGATATACATTAGAAAATTTATTGATAATTGTTCTGTATGATAGAATACGAAATGTCCAGCTCAATTAATGGAGGCTGGTGTTTCAATTTTCAAAATGTTGGTATAGAATGGTGAATGCGGATAGATACCTGCAGAGTGGGGGGGATAAGGAGAATTCTGAGTGTAGGGTGCATAATTGAATAGAATGGTGAATGCGTGTTCGTTTTGTGGTGTAAACTTATTGATATAAAGGAGTATTATGGTGTTTGTGAAAGTGGTGGACATAGAAGGTGCTTCTATAGATGCGGGAAGGAGGGCCATGAGTAGTATTGAGTGATATATATTAAATTTTTAATGAAATATTTTTAAACAAATCTATATGAAATAAAGAAAAATGCTTACCAAGTTTAGGGAAAACTTTATTTTCAGCCCTTGTGCATGGTTACACCCAATATCAGTTAACCTTATTTGGTTTCAAACTTATCACTTGAACTCATTGTGCTTTTATGTGTATTTATTTATTTCCATGAATATAAAAAATATCCTTAATAAACAAAACATTAAATTAAAAATGAAATTATAACTGTCCCGAATCGGCCTAGTCGCGAAGCGATAAACCGATTAGAATATCTCAAAAAAAAAAAAATTATAAAAGTAACCATAAGTAAAAATAAAATCCTAAAAATAAATATGTGATTTGTATTTCTTGCTATTGAGAGGCTGGGTGCAGGGCTACCTTGATGATTTCTTGCCAATCCATCATTACTATAGCCATTTTCCTTTTTATTCCACCATAAATTTTCACAAAGAGAGTAACTTGTAACACCCCATGTGCACCCGGTGTATTAACATACATATGGTAATAGCGCAGCTAATTAAATGCGGAAGCTAACTTTTTCTTTCCAATTATGAACTATTCTTTATTAACCAAGTGGATTACTTATTCATTTTCAAAATATCGCATGTATGTAAATTGCAATAAATAACTAACTGAATAACCTCTTAGTATAAATAACTGTGTATCTAGTCACGGAACTACAATATGTAGACCGAACAATATCCTGATACATTATACAACTCAAGTAAACTCAAACATGACTGATATCAATGTGGCATGGACAACCCTCATTCTCACCAAAAAAGGCAACAAGGCCAAACAAAGTCTCAAGTACAATAGCCATAAAATGAGAATCAGACATAATCATGTAAAACAGATAAAGCAGTAAGCATGCATCAGTCAGCTCAACTCCGGCCTCTTGCTGCCAGAGGTCTCAACCCCCGAGGTACATGTACCTGAAAATGTGCCCCAACACGGGATGAGATCTCTAAAAATAAATCTCAGTAAGACAAGGGATCCTCAAGAATCTCTCCACCCCAAGCTCACTTACATGTGCAATATAATTTCCAAAACAGTAACAACAGTATAATTTCCAAAATCTGTGCAATGCAGCATATATCCATGTCATGTGTGTGAGCATCCTACTGGCCAGAGAACATAAGGTAGGGATTACATACGTCTACAACCTACAGTACAAGGATCATCGCTTGTACCTCACCCACGGAGTTACCATCTTGTATGTCTCCACATACTCAGGGGTTACCGTCTAGGTGGACACCACATACATATCATATGGCAATAGCACTCATAATTCATCTCAATAGCATATCAAGAATCATCATATATTTTCATAAGAACACAACATGCATATAATCATCCCTCCATGAGGTATGGTGGAACCAACAATAGGCAAAATCGAGGACACGAAAGCTTACCTCTCAAGCTAACAGTCCCAATTAATAGTCCACACCAGTCCACGGTCACCAAACAACACAATCACGATATGTTTATACCAGAAATATCATTAATATTGATAGCCCAAAGCTTCACTAAGTGTTTAAGACTTTCCAACTTGTTTTAAGTGGTTTTAAGCTCAATCTACATGAGGTATTCGAATACTCCTCGATAAGTATTCGAATACTCTATGTCTCCAGAAAGTATCCCAATACTTTCACTAAAGTATCCGAATACTACAAAATATCTGAATACTTTTACCACAATATCTGAATACTTTTACTACAGTATCTTAATACCACAAAGTATCCGAATACTTTTACTAAGGTATCTGAATACTTTTCTTCTCAAAAAAGTATCCCAATACTCCTTGATGAGTATCTGAATACCTCTTGATGAGTATTCGAATACTTCACGAAAAGTATCCGAATACTTATCAGACAGAATGCAGAAACTCGTGCAGTTTCTGCATAATCACCATTTTAAGGGTCCTATAACGATTTGGAGTCCAATGACTCCACAAACAGAAGTTCATTAACACTTTTTAAGCATAGATTGTCAACCTTTAATTTGAATAATCAAAGTTTCCCTTTTAATGACTCAAACAAGCTAAAATCATGAATTTTCAAGGGAAATGATCATGAGTTACCTCTAGGCTTAAGAAATCAAAAAATGGAAATGGCTTGGAGCTTTCTATACAACTCTATGGTTCTGCTACTTCAAGGCCACGAAAATGCATTACAAGCTTGGTCATTTATCAATAAAAATAGCTTCTTGAAGTTTCAAAGGTCAAGGGAATGGCTCCCTCACCAAGACCAAGAACTCAGCCCACAAACCTCACCAACTCAGAAGCTCAAACTCAGCAATGAGTTGTCTCACTCCCTCAAAAGGCTTGCTCTCACTCTTCTATGCTATTTTGGTGAAAGAAGTATGAAGAAAGGTGATCACTTTGGAGGTTTCTATGGAGTGGGAAGAATGGTGGCAAGGTGGCTGCACAAAACTTCAGAAAACTTACGTAGGAATATGAAAATCTGATCTAAAAATCTGTGTCACGCCTATTTATATGCGTATTAAGTTTAATCCGTCGGTATTAGCACTAATAACTCCGCTAATCATTTTAATCTCAGACTTCATATTAGGAACCTAACCATTTTTCTAGGATTTTTCATATTTTTATTATAATTTTTGCAGCGCTTTGCCGGTACGCATTTTTACGTAGCCGGTATTAGTTCTGACGTCAGTTCTCATTATTTCGACTCCAAACTTTATATAACATTCCTAAATATTATTCTAGGAATATTCATATACTTATTATAATTTTTCGGGATACTTCACTGATACGCACTTATACCGTGAAGCAGAATCGATATCTGCACTTTTCGTCCGAAAAGCGACTTTAAGCGTTATTAAACCTTTGTGCTAATTATTCTAATCTTTCCATATTTATTCAAGGTCAATTATTGAATTATTTCTTAAACTCATATTTAAATTATTTAAATTCCTAATTTAACGGTGCAGATCCTTACATAACTGGTATAGTAAATATTAATCGGTGTCTGAAATCCTAATGAGTCTCTCTAAAATGGTTTTGGGTTTGAATCTTTCCACCCTCTTCAAAAATTATGACTCAGAAATCAAATCTACTATCCTTTGATAAACACACATTGTTGGAGGGAAGATACATAGAAGGCATTCTACATCCATTCCCAAAATAAATAGAAGTATTAAAGGTATTAACAAAGAAGCAATAAAATTGCAATAACACCAATCAAATTCCCAAAATCAATTTCAAAGCTTGGATTTTGCTTCTACCCATAGACTCCATAATTGCAAATCATTACGGTTCAACAACTCTCTTACCGCTAGAGTTTCAGCATCAGAACCATAATTCTCAAAGGAATCTCAAGTTCATCTCTATTACTCCATAGTTGCATTTTACACATTGTTCATAAACCAAACAACTCCTATAACATAAATTACAAATCTACTTGTAGAAACAATGAAGTAACTCTAAAATATAAACCTATAAGTCTTCTAGAAAAAACTATAATATAAACCTTGCCCACACGGAACAATGTGATGGGCTCACCACCGATGACCAAACAAAATCTCACGATCAAACTGGATGAGTAGAATTAGAAGCTAACTCTATGGTTATACTTGCAAAAATATATAATTAAGATCAGGGTGAGTTGTAATGCAACTTAATGAGTAAATAATAGAAAATATCACAAGCGTGATGTGGTAAATTATAAAATTAATATTTAATCAAAAAATAAAAATGAGAAATCCCCAAATCTCGAATCAATTTGTATGTGTAAAAAAAGTAATATTTTATCACAATAATATATTGATGAAATCTGATAACAAGATTCAAATGTAAATTGATGCACCTGGGTGACTGAATTGGGCTCAAATTCGGACAGGCAACTTGAAATGGGCTTATAAGCAAGACCTATCACTTTACCATAGGCATTAATAGTTTTGGGCTTTTCCATAGTTTAGGGTTTTTCAATAATTGTTAGTTATTTACCTTTTTTGTTATTTATTAGATTATGTTTGAGTGTGTGTTGATTGTACGTTATCTCTTTTAATTGCACATGATTCCTTTTGATTCTGTTTGATTTTATTTTCATTTTATTTTTTTGTCTATTTAAAGCTTGAATAACCCTATTGTTAGTTAGTTATTTTTGGTTAATAAAATTCAGAAAAAAATAATAATAATTTTTTACAATTCTTATAGTCGTTCTTTCTTTCTATTTAGTCAATGTGTTACTGTTTTGATATTATAAACTTTCAATCCAAATTAATTCATAAATCCAAACTTAAGTAAAATAACATATACACGTTGAAACGAGGGTGTACTCAGGCAAAAATACAACATATCAATCAAATTCCTCGCCTATAAATATAATATGAGGGGTGTTTGGTATGAGGGAAAATTTTAGAATCCTGGGAAAGTGGGATTGGGAATGTTATTTTCCCATATTTGGTACAAGGAAGAGTAAAAATATTTCTGAGAATCTTACTTTTCCGGGATTCTGATTTACACACTATTTTTACATTTGAAATTACCATCGATAGCATGGCATTTTGCAAATCCCACATGGTGGGGAAATGGAAATAGAATTCTCAGACAAAATATCCTTACTCAGACAAATCTCATTTTCTATGAAACTTTCCTTTGCTTATTTCAGTTCAAGATTTGGTAGAATAAAGAATGTCATTTGTCAACTTTCCAAAGAGGAAGAGCAAAAGATAATGAGCTTGACATCACTAAAGACATATATGTGGTCTCCAAATGAAGCTCTTTGTTGCGTTTTGGACCCGCCTTTTCCAAGTGGTTTCTTTCCACTTTAAATGATCATTTTCAGAGAGACCAAGTGATTCTAATTTGGAAAAGTCTGAGATCTGGGAAGCAATTACACCTTCAAAGTCACAACCAAAGAAATTGAGATGCGTGAGACTGACTAACCCTTCAAACTAAGATGACAGATGGGAGTTAGAGAAATCATTGAAAGTGAGGTTGAGTGTTTGGAGATGAGAAAGGCAAAAATCATTGAAAGTGAAGTTGAAGCAAGGTAGAGCTCTAGTCGGGAGAGCATAATGAAAGGAAAAAAAGAAAAGGATGGAAAATGAAAGAACAATCGAGGGTAATTTTGTAATTTCAGTTCACATTCCCAACAATATTTTACAATCAACCAAACATAGCATCAGAAAAATTAACCCAACATTCTCGAGATTATTTTGGCCTACCAAACAGTTTTTTAGTAACATTCCCGGGAAAGTCAATTTCCCACCATATTCCCAGGAATTGCGATTTCCAGATAAAAAAAAAATTATCCTCTACCGAACGCCCCTTAATGTCAGGCTCTTTGCCTAAAAATATAATCATAACAATGTCAAGTTCCACGAGTATAACAAATCAATAATAGACTTTTTCCCTGTAAATAAATTATGGTGCATCAAGGCTGATATCTATTGTTGTTAGCATATAGTGTTCCAACGAAATCATCCCACAAAACCAATTTCAAAAACATATAACATAATATATACGCTTTCTCAAAACCAATCATAAGCATGTCATAATTTCATAAATCAATTCATAAAAATTGCAATTATCAAATATTCAGCCATGAAATTATAAATAGTACTCAAATGCAGAAGATCCTTCCATAACTTTAGTCAATATCATAAAATCCAAGGCAAATATTATAAAATTAGTTCAATCAAATGGAAATATAATTTATTTTCAAAATCCAAACTTTAAAAATTACTCAAATAATAGTGTAATACCTTCCAAATACATAAACTCTAAAAATATAAACATATCGTAAATTTTATAATGTTGTTCAAAATTATTTTCAAATATCATCAAACTCAATATAAATAATTAAGCAAAGAAAACCGTCTAACTTCATTCTATGTCGCCTCGTCCCTTAAAAAAATTTAAATATAAAACACTATGATTTTACTCATAAAACATTATATAATAAAATACTATATTCAATTAAAACAAAATTAAAGTAAAATTTGACTTATATAATCTTCACTATTTACTCAATATCCGAAGCCCACGAAAAAAACCTCTAAGACTATGTATTGATAGAACGATTTGCGGAATTGAATCTTGCACAACATATTATTCTCACGAGGAACATCAATGATATCCCGCTACGTAAAGATATTATTATTATTATTGTTGTTGAACGAATTTGTTGCCAAATTGAGTTTTGGACCTATATATGTTGAACACTGCTTCTTCCAGTATGGTATATAACACATTTTTCACAGTTCCACATAGCTAATGGGGAAGCAAAACGCAGCAGAGAAGCAAATTTAAAGGGGAAGAAATCCATGGTTGCAAAGAAGCCAACACCGGTGGAGAAGAAAGTCCAAGGTTGGCAAAAGAAGCTGCCGAAGGAGGGTTGTGCTCCGCCAGCGAAAAGGAGAAATAAGAAGATGAAAGAGCGATGCTTTGATAATAAAAAATTTGTTGTTTTCCTTTTCAAGTTTTCTTTTTTGTTATGGTGATAAAGTCATAGTTTTGTTTTTGTATGGAGAAAAGGAGAAACAAGAAGATAAGACCATAGTTTTTTTTCATGTTGCAGTTGTAGAAATTGGGTCTGGTCGATCCTTTTGTTGGTATGAAAATGATTTGGATTGATGATGATGCGCTTCTGTTGTTTTAATTTTTTTGTTCATTTTGATTTTGTCTGCTCTGTTTTGTGAAGAGGAAGATGAACAGAGTAGAAATGTTGGACCAGTATGAAATGTGTCCTTTTTTTGTGCCAGAATTTTCAGTATTTACAACGGAAATAGTTCCGTTGGTATTTTCGACGGAATTCTAGTTAAATTCTATTGCGAATTGTGACGGAACTTTTTGACGGAAATAATTTCTGTCAAAATTTATTAAATAAATATTATATTATGGCTTTATTTGTTGACAGAAAAATAAGGCTTTTGAATAAAAAAAATTTGTTGCCCTTCGACGAAGGATTTTTAGACGAAAAAATTCCGTTGAAAATTTCATCGAAAAATATATTTTTGACGAAATTTTCATCATTTGCAAAGAAAAAATTCCTTAAAAAATATGGATTTTTCTAGTAGTGATGTTAGAAAAATCAAAACTGAAGTAAATCCTACAACAAGACATTAGAGTAACTTCGAGCTTCTTTCTCAACAATGCTATAGCTCTGGCTCTATGCTTTCCAAAATATTATAAATTGTAAAATTTTGAATTGAATATGAATTAAATGAATGAATATCTAATATTAATATAATTAAGTATATACAATGGGGCACTAATGAAATATTCTCTATCTTAAAAAGAACAATCACTCAAGAATAAAATGATTTGACTGTTGAAAATCAAAATTAAAAAAAAAAGTTCAAAGATAAATCATTTCTACGTAAATATTCCTCGATAATGTAATATGATATTATATATATTTTTCATCAGAATTTTTTTTCCCCATTACATTTAGGACTGACTTTTGAATGCCTGGTACTTTTGTATTAAGGGCTCGTTTGATAAATAGGATAGGATAATGGTAGGATATGATATGAGATTGATAAGGATAAGATATGATATGAGGCTGATAAGCCTATATCATGTCATGTGTTTGATGAGCACCTAATTAGCAATCTGATATGATTATGTAGAAAGAGAAAGGAGAGAAAAAAAATAAAATATAATGCAATAAATATAAATATATTGGATAGTGTGAGGATATATTGGGTAGCGTGGGGATATATTGGATATCCAATATTGATATCATATCCTGTTGAATCCTAACTCTGCTTCCTCATAGGATAAGAAATCATGTATATAGGATAAAATGAGACAATAAGATAAGCTAATCATATCCTATTGACCCACCAAACAAGAGATAAAAATATAATATGATAAGTTATCTTATCCTATTTTCTTTATTAGGTGCTCCAAACAGGCACTAAATGTAAATGGGAAACAAACATTACTCGACTCAAAAAAGGGGTACTTAAAATTGTGTGGGAGACTGGGACTCTGGGGAGTTGGATACATAGATGGATAATGGATATATTGTTAGGAACACCCTTGGGACTAGTCAAATGGCCTTTGAACGAACGGTGCCCCCACCCTATAAATAGGGTGATTAAGATCGAGGGTGATGTGGGGTTGCATTATAAATATTTACGACTATCATAAAGTAGATTGTACCGTAAAGTTAGCAGAAGTAGACCTTTTACTTACCATGGCGTGGCCTTCCATTAATTAACTGAAAATTGGATCATTGGACGCATGCAATGTACACCAGTGATCAATCCAAATCATTGTTATTGTACTAAGATTTCAATGGACCACTTCGCCATTGCATATATAAATTTTCTTTTGCTTTTTCCCAACAATAACATTACAAGAATTATTATAACGAGATGATAAACTAAAGAAAGGAACTTTGTTGGATTCCCAATTCAGCAGCTGGTTCTAATGAATATTGAACCTATTAGCTTCTTCTTCTTCTTCTTGTTTATTTATTTATTTTTTTATTAATGATATCTTGAGGGGTTCACGTTGGAATGGAATCTTTCTTGGTATTTTATTTTTCACATTTCTGACATGTAGTCAACTAAAAATTTTAGAATGGTAAATTTTTTTGATAAGTTTATCATGCGATATATATAATATCTAAACCCCTTTTGTTTTTGTGGTAATGTCCACAACTTCATTAATGCGAGCTGGTATCTAGTAGCTTTCAAAACCCTAAAACTTAAGGAGATTCAAGTACCAATTCAAAAAGTAAATATTTAAAGCTACTAGCAGCTTCGTATGGTGAACATTTTTAACTTGGAGCTGAATATCGGTAATTCTAATCTTAAAATGCATATTTCTTCCATCGATTTTATATAAATATTAATAAAAACTATTATGCGGATGACAATATCTATCATCAATCACCGAATAATGGTAGCTCCGTTGGTGCCGGAAAATGAGCAAGTGAGAATGAGAGCATGTGTTTGATCCTCCCTAATATCGTCTTTAATTTGGGAGGGGATTAAGACTTTAATCTCGGGACTCACCCCGAATCGAATTAGTCGCGAAGCGATAAATCAATTGGAATATCTCTAATATATATATATTAAAGAGAGAGGGAAAGAGAGTCATTAGATCAAAAAAGATCAACGGCTCTGATTTGTAAGCATGTGACACCATTGATCTTTTTTGATCTAACGGCTCTTAGATGATGTATCAAACTTCAAATTTGACACTGGTGTCAAATGTATACATATATATATATATATATATATATATATATATATATATATATATATATATATATATATATATATATATATAAATAATAATCTCATGTTACATGAGATTATTATCTTATGCATTAGATACAAATTGAATGTGGGACCCATTTTAAATTTTTTTCTCTCCCTTATTCTCTCTCCTCTCTTTTCCATACGTGTATAGGAGATAATTTTTCTCTCATACAACATGAGAAAAACAATCTCATATATATATATATACCTTTGACACTATATATATAGTGTATATATATACACTATATATATACATATGTGTATATATACACACTATATATATACATATGTATATAAATATATAGTGTATATATATACCTTTGACACCAGTGTCAAATTTGAAGTTTGATATCTCATTTAAGAGTCGCTAGATCAAAAAAGATCAATGGTGTAACATGCTTACAAATCAGAGTCGTTGATCTTTTTTGATCTATTGACTCTCAGATGAAGTGTCAAATTTCAAATTTGACATTGGTGTCAAAGGATCCTACATATATATATATATATATATATATATATATATATATATATATATATATATATATATATATATATATATATATATAAGGGAGGGATATATTTATAAACTTTTTTTTTACAAACTACATTATGTACTTCCGGAAGTACACTAGATTATACTATGTATTTTCGGGCAAGGAAGCACGGACACTTGTAAAAACAGGGAGAGTCGTGTCCGACACTCTCCGACACGGCGACACGCTCTGACACGGTGTCGGACACGCGGTCAACTTTTTCCGACACGTTGACCATTCCGACATCGAATTTGACCGTGTCCGACACGGTTAAATTGCATTTTCGTAATTTTTTTTTAATAACTTTTTAAAACTTTTTTTTTAAATTTTTTTAAAAATAAAATAAAATATATTAATAAAGCTTCCACTTGATCATATCAATTTTATTTTTTTGTCTTTTTTCCCTTAAGTAGATAAGAGATCATCTCAGCATCATTGTTGTCAATTCCTATTACGCTCTTGTTGTATTTCCTTCTCTCTAATCTCTCTCTCTAATATGATTTGATCTCTCTATCTGATATTATATATCTCTCTCATCCCAGTTCTTATTTTTTTATTAAAGCTTCCATCTTTATAACGTGTTGATAGGTATTATTAATTTAGTTTTATTTTTTTGTTAAATTATTAAATATTAAATGAAATATATACTATATAAATTAAAAAAATTATTTAATATTAAAACGTGTCCCAACGTGTCGAAATCCATAATTTTTTAGAATTGACGTGTCAGAGTGTCGTGTCGTGTCGTGTCATGTGTCGCGTGTCGTATCAGTGTTACATAATTTTCGGGAGTACATAGTGTAATTTGCAAAAATTATAAACGAATTCCTTCCCCATATATATATATATATCATCAATGTTTTTTGTTGTCATTAAACATTATCAAATTTTAATAAGCCAACACTGATCTGTAATCATAAAAAAACCTATAGACAAAAACATTTTTCCTTAGAAAAACTTTTCGTTTTTGTCATTAAACATTATCAAATTTTAATAAGCCAACACTGATCTGTAATCATAAAATAACCTATAGACAAAAACCACATTTTTCCTTAGAAAAACTTTTCGTTTTTATCTTGAAAAAGAGCATTTTAATAGCACTATATATATATATATATAAAACAAAAATCATGGAGGACCAGAGAGAGGGTGAAGATTATAGGAGTGTCCAGGACGGAAGTGATCCCGAAAAGTGACATATCTATACAAGTTTTTGCTGGGGTTTTCTATGTTTCCCAAGATGATAAGCGAACAGATCAGCTGCATGCACAGTGATTTCATTGAGGACCATGCAGCCAAATAAAGGAGCTAGAGAGAGACCATAGAGAGAGACCAAGAAAATGAAAGAAACCAACACAACCAAGTTACAATTCAAGTCATCTTTAGTAGTCATAGTTATATTTGGATTATCTTCTCTCCTTTAATTTTTATTTAATAGAAAATACATACAAATTTTTTTCTCTATATACATTTCAAAAAGAACAAAGATACAAATTCATTAATAGTAGTGTATAAAATTACACAGATTCTTAAACCTTTTGGTGAATATATATAGACAGGGACACAATCAACAAGTGGTGGCTTCTCAAAACCTAAGGTAGGGAAGGGAGAACATTTTGGTATTATTGTCGCATTGAGTATTAGATAAGACTCATTTAAAAAAAATTATATAATATAATCATTTTTCTTTAAAAAATATATTAGTGTTATGTTTTTATTGGAAAAATATAGGTACCTATGTTAAAATTTTCGCTAAGCTAGATAGTATGAAGTTAGGTGAAGGTTTGGCCAGTTAGCTAGCTAGCTAGGTTCCACATGGCACATGGCTTGTTATTTCCTTTCGTTTTGTTTGTTTTCGTTTTATTGCACAAAATTTGAAAGGAACAAGAGAATGTAATGAGTACGAAGCTTCTTTAGTGGCATCCATGTAGTTACTTTGGGATGTGGTCTAGCTAGTCTATCGGTACTGGTGCCTATGCCGATTTTATTGTCGTCTTTTTGGCCTGAATGACAATTAGTACTATATGTATCATATGTATGTGGGTATTGAATTTATTGTAAGTAGGGGTTTTAGTTAGGTCTCGTACTAATGCTTGGTAAGATAGAGAAACATTGGAAAGAAAAAACAGTACGGCAGAGAGACCAAAATTATGCAAAATTTCAACCTTCTCTACTTTTCAATTTCAACATTCATGTTTTCCGACAAGTCTGATCCGATTTCTTCTCTTAGAATGGCACTGCAAGTGTTTATCATGGATTGGCTGGCCTTTTATATGAAAAGGGAAAAAACAATTTATTGAACGTAACGTAAGAGCGAGACAAGCAAACGTGCAAATACGGTCTTTTGGGATGTATAATGAACAAAAAAATATTATTATTTTATTTTTTATAAATTATTTATTCATTTAATGCAAGTGAAATACGCATGTGCGATTTGTGCATAAGTAAGAGCAATGCAAGATGCGTGTTTAAGTTATGTACACTCCATACATGTCTTGCAGAGTTTGATGATAGACACATTTTGATTTTTGCACAAGTTATGTATGAGATAATGCATGATTTGAACGGGCACAATCTCCATATATATTTCACTAACATTAAATTGACAAATAATTTACCAAAAAAATTATTTTCTGCTTTTCTGAAAACACAGGTGCAATGCATTCCTTACTTATTTTTTATATGGGGCAGAATACTTGAACACCAAATTTTAACAATTGATTTTCATCAATTTTACTATTATAATTAATTATTGAGTAACACTTATTAATTAATTATTAATTCTCAATAAGTTATAACCATAAGATTGACGGAAATTAACGTTTAAAATTTGATGTCAAACTTTTTAATTCAATAACGGTATCAAATGATTATTTCGCTTTTTTTATATACTAAAGAGTTGAAAAATGACATTTTTACATCGCAATATCCACGTCATTTTTATTGTTTATTTGAAAAAGTAAGGTAGAGATTATATATGTTGAAATATGTATTTTTTATTTTATCATTTATTTTTTTATGTAAAAATAGTGTAATAAAAATTAAAAATTATGTAAAAATATTATTACTCTAAAGATTGAGACATGTTATATTTACAAAAATTTTATTTTCAAACTACACTATGTACTATGAGTAGTACATGCTCAGCAGTATGTATTACCGATAATACATAGTGTAGTTTGTAAACAAAAAATTTGTAAATGTAACCCTACACTTAAAAAATTAGTTATGAGCAGAACTTCATACGTAGTAAGTGTCAATTATTATTATTATTATTAAAAAATAATTTTATTAATAAGAAATTTATAAAACTTCATCGTGGTCAATTTGTTTTTATCCGTGTATAGTCTTGTGAAGTTTTTAACAGGTGCATTAAAAATATATATATAGAAGAAAGTTACAAGAAATATTAGGTTCCCCAAGAAGACATCCACCACACCAGCATCTGCCAATGAAAACCATAAAACATTCATTAGAGCATACTGATCGAGTATGACCTTCAATTTTTCATATTCCATCCCTAACTTTATTTAAGCTATTTATTATTATTATTATTATTATTATTATTATTATTATTATTATTATTATTGGTTGAGGTTCTTTCACATATGGTGTGCTCTTGTGAGTTACAAGTGGTGTCTCATAGGAGAACTAAGGTATAGGGAATAAAAAGGAAATGAAACTATTATTTGAGTGTTTCACCTTGAATGTGATCGATTATGTCATTTATTAAATTCTTAACACCATCAACATGTGAAATTTACATAACATCATTATAATTTTTTATTTGTTTTTAGATTCAGGTTCAATCAATTTTAGTCCCACAGTTTTAAATATTTTTTAAGACGCAGGAGTGTAGATGATGTGAACACATGGCCCAAGGGCCTAGAGTCTGGTGGTCAACTGTGGATTAACTTGGTAATTGGATTGGGTACAATTACAACCTCTGAATTGTTGCGTTTGTTTAGAACCTCACTATTGTGTGTAAATTGTACACTGTACAAATGGCCCGATTTTGCTTGCCTTGAATCAGTGAGTACTTTAAACATGAATTTTTTTGTTGTTTTGCATGTACTTTGGTCCCTTTTGGAAAATTGTATAATTAATACAGACTTTAAATGGAAAGCTTTTAACAGGAAAGAAAGAAAGAAAAACAAAACACACACAAAGATCGTTAACTTTGGGAATATATCATTTCATAATTATATTATATTAACAAATATAAGTATAAGAAGTCACCAATTGGGGTGGTGGCGCAGTTGGCTAGCGCGTAGGTCTCATAGCTTATTGAGTTATCCTGAGGTCGAGAGTTCGAGCCTCTCTCACCCCAAATTCAGTTTTTTCTCCCTTTTGCCAATAGTATCATTAATTAATTAGTGTTTTTTTTCTTTTTAGGGTTCACATATTTGTTTTTGGATCTTCAAAAATTTGAAGAACATATATTATCCTTATTAATAAGGTTATAAAGATATTATATAGTAGGAAAAACTGTTTATCCTTTTAAATGACATAACTTATATCATTTCACTCTCACAAAGAGGTGAGACCCACACTTTTATTTTTTTTTGTCAACTTTCTCTCCTCCTTTATCTATCTCTTTCTCTCTCTTAAAATGGCTCAACTTTATATCCTTTAAAATAACAAATACTTTACCCTGTAAAGTATACTTTTACATTTTTTAAAGAAGAGTATGACTCTCAACAATAGTTTTATATTCGAGTCTGCAGTTGCTACAAATTACTATCTGTAGCGTGTGACAAAAATTAAAATGAATCCTACCTTAATATTTTTTTTTTCCCTTTTTGTGGGACCCACATCATTTCTCTATCAGTAATAGCTGCAGTAAGTTGAGATTCGATTTTCCCAATACATTAAATTACTTGACATAAATTTATTCTTATAAAAACTATTTTGGTAAAATTATCATATGTATGCAGGAAAAAAAATGAATGCAAATTTCATTTTCTTAATGATGAAATTAATGAATTTTTAAAATGTATTTCACCTTAAAATAATTTTACACTAATTACTTAGCTCTTAGTAAAGTTAATCTGTGTCTTTATAGATTAACTTATTTTATGTTTAAAATGATTTATAATTAAAATTAGATTGAAAGGATACTTTTTAATTAAAAAGTGATTTTTTTTAAAGAAAAAATTAAGCTAAACCAAATCACGCTTAAAAGAAGAAACTTGAGAAGTGGGAATTCAAAGGGGCAAACTAAGCCATTGAAAGATTCATGTTACAAGACTATTCAAGGTAAAAACAACTCTTTGAATATGAAGCAAGAACTTGAAGAGCTTTGAATATCCAGACAGGCCTGCTTAATATTAGCTACAAGGAAGAACCTCTACATTCATAGAATATCCCATAATTCTTTTGTTTAAAGCTCAAGTCTATAAAACACACCAACACAAGAAGTTTATATAACACAGGATACCAGGACTACATAGCAGAACTAATGACTATGAAACAAGGTACAACTAAAGGTGTAGAAATTTCATTATTATAAGAAAGATGCACTATGCTTGCATCATTAAGAGACCCCTTTGAATTTAATCTTGTGCATCATATCACGGTGAAATTCAAAACCATGCCAAGACAAAGCACAACTCCAAGTGAAAAAAGACCATGAACTTTGCACTAAAGGAGTCTCCAAGTGGATGAAAGAACCCTTTCCAATAACACCAGATGATACATTGCTTCTTGTTTCCAATTTCTTTCTTGAACTGGTACCCTTAGCTTTTCTCAGCTCCTTGTTTGACTCAATTATATGTGATTCCTTCGGCTCCTGCAGAATACATCATATGGAACAAATGCTTATTAATGGCATTGTAAAAATTAAAATTTGCTTCAAATGAAGCATGTTTCTTTTGCAATAGCTTGGCTTTCTCACCTCTTGTTGAGATACTGCTTGACTTGAAATATTCCTTTGTGTTTGAGATCTTCTTGCAGTAGCTCTCAGTGACACAAAGTTGTGTGATATTGGATGATATTTACTTTGGTATCTTCCTGAAGATGAAGGAGAACTAGGCCTTGGAGGTGAAGGAGAGCTATCAGCCCCAAGTACACAAATATACAAAGGTTCATTTGGACTTAGTTCCTCATCAGCATCCACTCCCCAGAAACCATCATCAGAGGTATTGTCCTTTATCTCTAGGTTTACTTCATTTTTAGATGACAATAAAGGAGGGCCATTGTCAACAGCATTATTTGCTGATTTAACAAATGATATAGCATTGTTTTCCCTTGAACCAGTATATTCATTAAACCGAGATGAAGTAGTGTCTGGAATCTTGTCATGCCGTAACAATTTAAATAACATAGTATTGTCCAAATTGTTGAAAGAACCCTTTCTGTTGACAGCAGATGATTGATTGTTTGTGGTTTCCAAATTCTTTCTTGAACTGGTACCTTGAGCTTTTCTCTGCTCTTTGTTTGACTCCAGTATGTGTGTTTCCTTCTGTGCCTACAAAATACATCATGTGGAGCAAAGACTTATCAATGATATGGTAAAAATATAATTAGCTTCGAAAGAAGCATGTATCTCTTCTTAAAGGTATGCTTCTCCATATCCGTAGTGAAGAAGCTTGACTTTCTCACCTCTTGTTGGGATACAGCTTTCTCAGCTTGGCTTTTTGCTTGAGATCTTGAAGTAGCTCTCTGTGATGTAAATTTGGATGACCTCGGTCCTTGATGATATTTACTTTTACATCTTCTTGAAGGTGGAGATCTAGCCCTAGGAGGTGAAGGAGGGCTAACACTTTCAATAAGAAACATAGGAAAAGATTCATTAGCAGTTGAGTCATCAAATGCATTTACTTCCCAGAAATCAGCATCCTCTCCCCAGAAATTATCATCAAAGGTACTGTCCTTTTTCTCTAGATTTACTTCATTTTTAGATGATACTGAAGAAGGGCCAGCATCATGTGATGATTTCACCATTGATATTACTGGGTTTTCCCTTGAACCAGTATCTTCATTACACACTGTTGAAGTAGAGTTCAGAACATTTCCATGCTGTAACAATTTCAACACAAAATAGATTAAGTTAATAATCCTTGAGACGTTTGGTAAGTGAAAAGATATTTATAGTATACCTGGGATTGTTATGTTTACAATGTCATAATCAATATGGGGCCTCAAATTTTTTGTATATCTCACACTCGAATGAACTAAAAATAGGTAAATAATAAGAGTAAGAGAATGCTTGGATGGTATAGTCATGAGCTTTTTCTTCCATGGGCACAGTAGCTGCAGGCACACCACTCACAAGCTCAATGGAATATGCTTGTGAGTGGTGTGCTTATAAGCACTGTGACCATATATACATGAGCATATATACATGAGCTTTTTCTTCCCTGGGCACAGTAACTGCAGGCACACCATCACAAGCTCAAAGGAATATGCTTGTGAGTGGTGTGCTTATAATCACTGTGACCATACAAGAAATTTTCTATATCTTTACCCGTGCAGATAGTGGTTCAGCTTCTGTTTCAAAGCTTTCATGATAATCCTTTCTCAAAGACTGTGAGGGGGTGGAATCATTAGCAAAAGAAGGTATTATAAATGAATGCCAGAACTCATTGATTTCCCCAAGATTGCCTTCATCTACAGTAGTTTTAAATGGAGCCTGCTTAATGCTGTTTTCGTTCCCAAAACAGGCATTGGGAAATGTGGAAGCTTGGAAATATGGATCCTGTTCAATGACAATTGGAGACTGTTGTAGTGAGGAGAAGTCAAATTCTCCTGATTGAGGTAGTGTTAGAAAGACTGATTCCAAATTCACTTCTGGGGGAGTATATACCTGAAACAAATATGAACCAATTAAGTGTAAGCTCTCAGTTTGTTTTACTATGCAAAGCAAAAATTAAGAACCAGTTCTCAAATGTCACACAAAGGATGCTGATGCTCACATCTGGAATTCTATCTGTGGTTGGTTGGTTTTCATAGTCAGCAATAATATGGCTACTTGGCTCCCCTTCATCATGTATCAATGAATCAGTTCCAACTTCTGCATTTTTCTCAGCTTTCTCCTTTAAGCGACACAAGACATAACCTCTCTGTATAAAGTAAGGGAGTAATCAACATTGATTTGCTACAGATTTGTCCATTGTACCACATAAGACATAGCTAAAGGAATGATCAACAAATGTTCATGGGAATTCAGTAACATTGCTAGTAACTTTTTATTGTCAAATTGTCCACAATTTAAACATCTAAAGGAAAATTGAACACATACCCAATTCAAGCTAAAGTAATTCGTAATGCAAAAAAATTAAGTACCAAAATGAATTCCAAAGAGAGGCAATTTTAATCAAGTATTAACAAAGTGGTAAAGTTATTTTACTAATAGTATATAGTAACATTACAAATTTACAATCACTACCTTGTCATCAGGAAAGGTAACTGCATGATATTCATGTATAACCCAATTGGTCTTGACACGATGACCACCACAACTCTTATAGAAAACCAGAGTCTTCTTGGTTCCAATAACATTGTTGCTGTGAGGTGTCTTGATGTTACGGTCTTTACCAGTGACCTTCCAGTAGCCAGTCTTGGTTTTCCTGTTACGCCTTGTGCTTTTTCTGAACTTCAAACTAAGAGGACTAAAGAAATACCATACTGGGTCATCCGATTTTATCTTGGAATATGCTAACATCACAACATTTAATAAGAACATTAAAGTATAAAAAAAAGAAAAGAAAAGAAAAGACATGTTTTATTTCTGGCTCTCATGGTCCTTATATAATAAATACCTGGTAAGTCCCAAGGCTCAAACTTGCAAACATCAACCTCAGCTATTTCATTGTGCACACTTGAATCATCACCAAGCAACTTGTGCTTCAGGTAGTGACCAACAAGCTCGTGATCATATGGATGGAATCTATATCCCAAAGGTAGTAATCTTTTCACCATTGAGGCTGGACTCTCCATTGATTGTAGAAGTGTGATTTACCCATATAAAAGGAGAACAAGTTTGAGATACTGGAAAAACCATGATGAAGAAGCTGAACTTATACAGAGTGAAGTGAAAGAAGTCATCGACTCATTCGACTGTGCTTGACTGTGCTTTGTCTTGACTTGCTATGGCTTAACTAAGAAGCCAACTTTTACTGTTGATTGGGATTGGCGTGGCATGTTTTTGTGGGGGAAATATTTTCAGGTGATCCTGTCCATAAAATTGAAACATTTATTCACCGAACTAAATGTATTTCCTACCATTTTATTATCAACTTCTATTCATAGGAAATATGCGCAACATGGCCAAAGTGTTGGTGTTGGATAAAAAAAACATTAAAAATGTCACGTCAACAGTGAATTTTACTAAAATGTCACGTGACATATTTCGTTATACTATGTAGTGAAATATGTGTACAAATAATTCGTTACACGGTGTAGAGAAATATGTCGCGTCAGAATACACAGAACCAAAAATACCACGTGTCAGACAGGGTGAATTTCGCTACACTGTGTAGCGAAATTCTTCCTGTTTGACACGTAGCATTTTTTATTCTGACGTGGCATATTTCGTTACACCGTGTAGCGAATTATTTGCACAGACATATTTTCCTACACAGTGTAGCGAAATATGCCACGTGGCATTTTGACAAAATTTACTGTTGGCGTAGTATTTTGATATATTTTTTTGTCAACAGTCACACTTTGACCACTGTTCCGTAATATGCTATAAAAACACCGAAAGTATTCATGTCTTTCTGACTTATATATTATGACAAGTGAGCAAATGGGCCGTTTGTCGGAATAGTAAATGTAATTTTTTGTGAAAATTTTTATCTAAATGTCATGCAAACAGTATTTGTTACTCACGTGATGTAATTCGCTACGACTTATATTAAATTACGTTCATCAAAGATTTTATGACACATGGCACACTTTCACATGAAAAAACTGATGTGTCATAATTCACTACCAGTAGTAGCGTATTTGGTCTGCAATATGGTCATGTATCACGAAATTATTGGCCAAGAAATTTTCTACCAGTGTAGCGAATTATGACATGTAGCAGTCTGGTAAAAAATATTATTCACATGACATTTGGATAAAAAATTTACCAAAAAGTGACATTTTAATCACCATTCCCCGTTTGTCCCTTTCAAATTTCATGAAAAATACATTGTTATAAACATTATTTCTTTTTTTAATCGTATAAACGTTGGGTATGCCTCATATTTTACAGTCTAATGATGACCTTTATTAGTGAAATCAGCAGGAAGTCAATTATTGTGAGCCTTTGATTTATTGTGTTTTTCTTTTTCTGAATAGTTTGGACTTAAACTCATGAATTGCTGCTGTTAGAATTTTTAAATTCTATTTATATTTTTTTTGTAAACTGAGTAACTTGAAATGAGTATGAATAAAAAGAATATAATACCAACAAGTGAGAGATAACCTATATTGAATAAACCAGGATATATCATATGTTCACTCCTCTTGTTTTTCTCTCTTTTCTATTTTAGATTTGTGTGCTTTGTGAAACAGTCGATTCCAACAATAAATAGTTGTAACTTAAAAAAAAAAAAAAAAAATTATCCCGTAAAAGAAAAAAATTATGATTCCACCGTTGAAGTGAAAGATAACAGAAAAGAAAAAGGTCACTACCCATGAAAGTGAATGACTTGGTATGTGATCATTATGAGTCTTTATCAAAGATAATTTAATAGTGCTGTAGCGGCTTCAAAAATTCCAAAGATGACGAATTACAAAGCGCGTACTACGTAATCTAACTTCGTTGAAAATGATCACTATTTTGCAAAGAGAGTAGTGAGAATATACACTTTTGCTTTCTATATACATCATTTGTCCATAATGTGGAACGGGTAAAACACCAAGCTTTATACAAAAAGTGATAACATAAAAGTAACGTTAAAAAATAAGATGATATTAAATAATACTTCACCAACGATTACTATTGAGGGATGTATTAGTGTCTGTTTGTGGACTTAACCAAGCCAATACTTTTTAATGAAAAAAGTATCAAATATTATTTTAGACAATTTTATTTAATATTTACTAAAATGATGTTATTTTAAAGTTAAAAAATTAAAATGATAAAGATTATTATAATCCTGAAATAAATTAAAATTATAAAAACACTACAATTTCTTCACCAAAATAACATTGTTTCAATGAACATTAGATAAAATTATCTAAAGTAACTTTAAAAAAAAAAAAGCTAACTTTTAACTTGGTAATATGAATTTATGAAACAATAGGACTTGTTCCCCAAGTTTCTTTGTTGCCCCCACCATCTCAAGTCATTTGTCCTTTCCACTTCCTTCTAAAAGAAGATCGAATCTTTTGAGTCAATTTTCTTTGTTGCTCTCACCATCTCAAGTCATCGTAGTGTCCCTACGGTGCTTTTCATAATGATAGTTTGTTATGCTCCCCACTACTTTCTATCACCCCTAAAAAATGGAAACTCATTCTGTCAAAGGATAAGCAGAAAATGAAATGATGATAAAGATTGGAGTTCCAATTTAGATTTGTAAGGTTATGTCTCCTTCATGTCAATGTAGATAAGATGTGTGCTTATACATGCCCTATTAAAATCACATGTTGAAAGGAAATATTATTTTCTGGCTAAGCATTTCTTTTTATAACTCATATATCTTTATACAATGTTCTCCCCTTGCCTGAAAAAATTGGACAGGGATCATCAAAATCTTATCATAGTTGATTCCATATACAAAAAAAATGGGATCCTTAAAATACAGGTATGCTTTTTATGGGCTTCTACATATATTTCCCATAAATTTTAATATTTCTCATAAATATTCCAGAATAAGGCATCCTTGCTGCTAAAAAACAATGTTCAACTGAGGATGATTAAAAATGAAAGTAGTTGTCTTCCCACAATCCTTTGTTAACTGGGGGAGATCACTGTATTCTTCACCTTAAAACTGAAGGCTTTCTGCTCCCACCCCAAAACTAGTGTCCTCCATACAGCCATTGAGTTTTTCAACATAGGCTCTGCACATTTTGTATTCAAATCTTCTGCTAGTCATCACCATTTCCTTCGTGTATAGTAGTATTTGGGAAGCTTATGTGTTGGAAGTTCTGTTCTTGTGAGGAAAGATAAGGGGGCTGGACGTCTTCTCTTCATCTGAGAAGAGCTGCTTCAGGACCTTTTTCTGTTTCAACAATTTCATCATGATGAGATACATAAGGTAAAATTCACATAGTCTTACAATTATGCAACTTACTGCATCTTTCCTATCATAACGAAATATTCAAAGCTGCAAGTAATAGTTTTATCTATAATCATTAATTCAATAATTGCAATCCACATACCCTGTGTAGTTTAAATATATTATGCTACAAACCATATGGTTATATTAATCTCTTTTGTTACTTGAATTGTCAACTATTTTATGACCATAAACTTTCTCCAGCTAATATATTTGGTTCTTGAGAGCATTGATAAATGGAATAAAAGACCCTATCTAAAAAAAGACTCTGGTGGCTGTTCCTAAAACCTTGAAGCCGTTCACACTTAGCCAGGCACTGTGCTATGTTGCATAGAGTGTACAGCCTACTTTAGCTGGCTTGACTGATTGTATCAGACTTGTGTATCCTAAGATGTTCATTAAATAAATGAAACTTCGGATGGCTTAAATTCCCATATGTGCTTCCTATTTCCTTGTTTTGAATAATGATTTTGGACTGGTTCTACTAAATGACATTTTTTATTTAGGCACGTTCAGAAATTGGCCATGAAGATTGCTACTGGACAAAAGAGTATCTTTCTACCAGAACTCAAAACTGATTTTAATTTTTAATCACTTTTGTGATGATTTACTGACACACCTTTATTGGATAAGAAAATAAGTTTCTGAAGCTGACAAGGTATTGAACAATTGACCTGACACACATACCAGTATATTGTGAACATTATAACATTTTCAGGAAAGGCCAACATAGGCTTATTCATATATTTTGTCTATCTATATCACTCAACACTGCTTTCAGTAACCACCAAGTATATTAGCTGCATATAAGACAGTTCATCTTGATAAAATTGTTCAAAATTCAGGAAACAAAATAAATTTATTTAGCCTTAAAGTTCACATCATAACAAATTTAACGAGTAAACCCTGAAATTTACCCTTCAAAGGTTGTATCGCCAAATTAGTCCTTCAAAGATTTGAAATGTCACCACATTTGTCCTTATGGAGAACTAAAGTGGCGACACATGAGGACAAATTTTGAAACTATATTGCATCTTTGAGGAACTAATTTGGTTGACAAAAATCTTTGTACGACTAATGCAGTAACACACTAGTCTTTGGAGGACCAATTTAGGGATTTACTCTATATTTAAATTATAGAGGGTATCAACATTGCAATTGCAAAATTAATGACTATGGAAAAAGCTACAAATAGTGAGCATAAACATTTCATTATGATAAGAAAGATGCAGTAAGCTTGCATCAGTGCAAAATCTATGTAAACTATATACCTTACCTATCTAATAACGATGAAATTCCTAAAACAAAGCTTGCCTTGTAGCAGCACTACGAGAAAAGGAACCATAGTACCCCTCACATGCACTAACTGCACTCCTAACATGATAACGCTTCCCAACTAATGACTATTAACAACAAGATCCCTAAAACTACATTGGCAAGATATACCGAGCGTGGAAATAGGCTTTGGCTTGGTGTCTCCAGGCGGAAAAAAGAACCTATTCCATTGACATCAGAGGATTGATGGCTTCTGAATGCTAAATTCTCTCTTGAACTAGTATTTTGAACTTTTTTTTTATCTTTTTCTGATTCCACAATGGGCAATTGCTTCTTAGCCTGCAGAATACATCACATGGAGCATGGTATTGTCAATGGTATATTAAAATTAAATTGCCTACTTGGTCAAGACAGGCTTCTCCATTTTTCTAGTTCAGCTGCTTGGTTTTCTCACCTCAAGATGGGATGCTGCACTGCTTGAAACCTTCTTCTGAGGATGAGATCTTCTTGTAGCAGCTCTTTGTGATGTAAAGTTGTCTGGTCTTGGATAATAATGATTTTTCCATCTCCTTAGAGTTGAAGGAGAACTAGAAATCTCAATACAATTGATCTCCAAAGGTTTATCTGCAGTCGAGTCACAAGAGGATGTCCCCACTCCGAAGCAATCATCTCGAAAGATACTCTCCTTTTTCTCTTTGTTTGCTTCATGGTCAGAAGATAGAAGACGTGTGCCGCCATGGACAGCACCATGTGATGATTTAAACATTTTTGAGGCATGGTGTTCGCCTGAAGTAGAATGTTCATTACACACCGTTGAAGCATCCAGAATTTTGCCATACTGTAATAATTTCAGAAGTACATAAACAGATGAAGTCAATTCTTTAAGTTCTCAAACAATAACAATAATAAAAGATTATGAACCCAAGAAAAGAGTACTACTAAGTCTTAGGGTCTATGATGGGGAAGGGATGGAAGGGGGGGGGTTAAAAGGGGGGACAAAAATAGATTGCTTTATCTCCATTCCCTTCCCTTTTCCCAACTTTTCTCTTCAACCAAGCATGCACTAAAGTATCAGTAATGTGCCATGCATCAGTCATGACTACCAACTCAAACCATACATTTTACCCAGGTATCTTTCAGAATCTATAGAAGAAAATCACTAAACATGGCAAAAATCACATCACCACAATGCACACTTTGGACTTTGAACAATCTATTTTACCCGTGCAGAGACTACTTCAGCATCCGTGTCACTGCTTTCATAGTATACCCTTCTCAATGACTCTGATTGGGTGGATTCATTTACAAAAGCATGTCTCCTTTCTTCAATGATAAAAAAATCTTCATCAGCTAAAATTGAATTCAAGAACTCATCTTCCTCTTCAGCAGTTTCAAATGGTGTCTGCACACTGCTGTTTTCATTTCTAGAATAGGCATTCAGACATGGAGAGTTTGGGAACGATGCTTCCTGCGCAATGCCAATTGGAGACTTTTGTGTTGAGGGGAAGTTCTCTGCCTGAAGTGGTGCCTGAAAGATTGATTCCATTTTCATTTCTGGCAAAGTACCTACCTGAAATAAATACAAAACAAGTATGAGTTCTCAGTGTGCAACATAACAAAGTGTAAACCAAGAAATAGTTCTCCATATGTCCACTAAGAATGCTTCTTCTTACATCTGCATTTCCTTCAGCTGTTGCTTGATTTTCACAGTCAGAAGCCATGAGTCTACTGGGCTCTCCTTCATCACGCATCAATGCATCAGTTCCTTCTCCATCTTTTTTCTCAGCTTTCTTCATCAAGCGACATAAAACAAAACTTCTCTGCAAAATTTGGAGGATAATCAGCCTTTATTTTTTTTATACAATTCGTACAAATTAAAAGCTTAATGCTTCAAAATCAGAAACTTGTTTCCTGAACAGTTCTATTCACAGCAAAAACTGAAAAAGAATAGCAGTTATGCGCATGCAGCAATATCATACATTCAGTTTCAACGAAAACTTAACCTCAAAAAGATTTATATAGCAGAAATTGACAGTCTTTGACGAAAATTGAAGATAAATTTTGTCATCAAACAAGGAAGATATGATAAAATTCAGTCATGAGTAGAGAATGACACAAAAAAAGTAAACAGGGAATTCAAATAATGGATCCAATAACCTTCTAATCTCAGAACATCCAACAAGACAGGAAATACCAAGGCCTGAAAAATCATGCTACAATAATTTCTATTGACAAAAATTCTAGCACAAAGATGACTAGCAAACAGTGTTAAAAGTTGTTGAACAAAGCAAAAAAAAAAGAAAACCTGGCTAACATCAAAGGTAGTAGCATGATATTCATGAATAACCCAGTTGGTCTTGACAACAGAAGGAAGTCTTCCTTCATAGAAAACAAGAGTCTTCTTTGTCCCAATGACATTGTTGGTGCCCCTTTTCTTGATTTTACGGTCATTCCCAGTGGCTTTCCAGAAACCACACTTGGTTGCCCTATTAAACCTTTTACTGTTTGAATACTTGTAATCTGGAGGACTGAAGAAAAACCATTCTGGATCATCCGACTTTATCACTGAAAACGCTGATATCACAATTTGAAACAAGAAAAAAAAAAAAAAAAAAAAAAAGAAGATCAAATGTCAATCATTGCAGAAGAAGCATAGATTAAAAACAAAACACACAAAAAAGGACAAATTTTTATTCCATGATGATGAAGAGCATTGAAGCATAGACTAACAAAAACACAAAAAAGGACAAATTTTTATTCCATGATGATGAAGAGCATTGAAGCATAGATTAAAAACAACACAAAAAAAAGGACAAATTTTTATTACATGATGATGAAGGGCATTGAAGGAGAGATACAAAAAAAGAGAAAAGGACAAAACTTTATTGCAAGATGATGAAGGGGGGGTTTGTTTACCATGTACGTCCCAAGGCTCCACCTTACAAAGATCAAGGTCAGGGATGATGTGGACAGCGACATCATCACCTTGCAACTTAAGTTTGAGGTAATGGTCGACAAGCTCTTCATCTGTTGGACGGAACCTGAATCCTACAGGCATGAATTCCAGTATGGGAATTGTGCTCCCCATTACTTTTGTTCAACTGTGCCTTTGCAGTTTGCATATAACAAAGAGAAACAAAGGAAGAATGAAAGAAAGTGAGTGTTTTGTTATGGTTTGGCATGGGAAATGGAATTCACTCCTCAATTTGTAATGCAAAGGCATTGACTGACTTTTGAAGTTGATCACAGTCTACTTTTGACTTAGCTAAGAAGTTATCGCCAATTACACTAATAAAAATATTAATGTTGAAGACAAAAATCATTAATATAGTCTTAGTCAGTAATATTATGTCATTTTCAAATTAGTTGTAGAGATTGAAAAAAAAAATTCAAAAAGTTATCTTACACTGTGTTTTTAGTTTCAATTGTTAAATTTGTTACATTACGATTATTATTTTAAATGTGTTAAAATCTAATATTTTTTAAAATTAATATGTCAAAATGTCATGTCGTATCTAGCGTCCTGTGTCAATATCGATACTACATAGATGTTTCTCAATATTGTAAGTGATAATTTTATTTTATATCTTCAATACATATATAAACATATGCAGGTTTTATGAATTTATATATATATATATAAAAAAAAATCTAATCTCTTATAAAATGAAAAATATTAATACTAAGAACAAAAAAAGTGAATAGAAATATAAATGAATTTCATTAATCTTTTCTCTCTTTTCAACAAGGATCACTCATTTTTATATAAAAGTTACGTTATACGATAAAAACCAAAATATTTTTCCCAAAACAAGAACATGGGAAGCAGTCTTTTGTGTATGTGTTTCTTCTTCTTTCTTTCTTTCTTAATTTTTTTTTCTCAATTGAACAAGTGGGAATCAAATCTGATGGTGATAAGTTATTCATATGTCTAATTATTCATTAATTAGTTCAATAACTTTCCAAAGAAGGGAATGCCATTCCAAATTCAATTCTGAATTTATAAATCTCCCTATATTTGTTTATGAAAAAAATATGAAATGTTATTCTTATCTAAAATATCATTCTAAAAATTCATCAAATCTTTTGTTAAAAAAAGGGAAAAGTGAGATTAGGATTCGTTTTAAGGAATAAGATTTTATTTTTTATTTTATTTTATTTCTCTATCGATTCATTGATTATTCAATTAATTAATAAAGTCAGGATTATAAAGATAACAAAATTCACCTTATCAAATTTTTTAAAATAATTGTGTACTAATGACTTGATCCGAGATTATTAATTAAGTTGAAACAATTTTATACCAGTTAATTCAGTACTTCAAGATTAATATATTCTTAAATAATTTGTTAAATGACATTAGTTATCATTTAATAATTTATAAAATGTTAATCATATTTTTTTAGGCTTCTACGTTATTTTTTAGCAAGTATACATTGACTAATGGAATTAAATTTTTTTTTAAAAATAATCTCTGTTAATGGAGGTTATTAGGATTTCACTAATGAGAAAAGGAAGAAGATTTTCATTCACACAAGTAATCAAAGTTGTTGTTAGAACATCCAATTTCAATTTACTTATTCCTATTCTTATTCCTTCTCTTACTTCATATAATTACATTATTAGCAGTGATCTTGGCATTAATTTATTTACAAGATTTTGTTGTTTCATGAAAGTGGCCTTCTATAGTGTGTGTGTGTGTGTGTGTGAATGTAGGATAGATATGCTTTCAGGATTAAGCGTGGTTGTATACGTCCTGAAGTGTTTGAACATTGAACAAATCACTATCACCCATTTAACGCGTAACAAAAACAATCTTCTTCCTCACATCTAGGGTCACTTTCTATGAAATGGACCACATGGTTATTTAACTCTTTCTCATTCTATATGCTGTTATGAGTCTCCATCACTTTAGACTAATGAGTAATCAATGACTATTAATTACAGAGACTACTTAAAAGGTTCCATAATAATATGATTTAAGTTGAAATGTACAAAACTAGTAATTTGATATGGGAAACCTGTTTGTCTTTTTATATGACACAACTTATATCATTTCACTCTCATAAAGAGATAGAACCCACACATTTATTGTTTTTTTGTCCATTTTCTCTTCCTCTTTATCTATCTCTTTCTCTCACTTAAAATTATAATTTTACATCTTTTAAAATAACACACACTTTTCTCATTTGATATTATGGTTTATTATTATTATTCTTGCTCCCCAAGTTTCCTTCTTGGCCCACAATCTATATTCCTTTCTCTTTCCATCAACAGAAAACAGAATTTTATTTTATTTTACTTTTTATCATTTTCTGATGCTTCTCTTCCTTTCATTTGGTGGTTTGTTATGCTCCACACTAGTATATCTGCATGATCATGATCTCAAAGATAGAAACCCATTATGTCCAACTTTATAGTCAATAGAAAACCAGATGACTACAAAGTTTGAACTCCTTTTCAATATTATTGACCCATGAACTCAAAGTGAGAGTCCTGTAATCATTTAATTCATTTCCACCAACTTTGCTAGGTCTTAAATTAGGTTATAAATTTTAGGGATGTAACATATGGTTCCAGATGCTCCAACCACAATTTAATACCTTATTCATCTAAAAATCTATTGCTTTTCCTTCTCTTAAGACATTGTTCTTCAATTGCCAGAAAAAATTGGCCAGGGTTTCCCAAAATTGATTATACAGATACATTCTACTTCAACTCCACACAGCATGTACAAGACAAACTAATGACATGATTGGTATGGGGTTAAAAATAAAACTGAAAAATTCAAGGATGTGTTTTACTTATAAAATTGCATTGAAAACCTCATCCATGAGTTTTTAACTCTCATTCTTTTTACCCCTATGCCAAACCTTCCTAATGATGAATATTTTCTGTGGGCTATACATTATATTTCCACATTATATATATATGAAGCAGCTAGCTACAGTTTTGTGATCCTGAGCATAGCATCCTTGCTGGTGAAAAGACAGTGGTGAGCCTAGCATGATCAGAAAGAGAGTAATCTTCTGGCCACAGTCCTTTCTCCACTTCACGTGGGAAGAGCATTGCATTCTTCACCTCAAAACCAATGACTTCATGCTCCTTCTCTGTATTAGCATCTTCAACACACACATTGAAATCTTCCAACACATGCTCTGGACATGTAGAATTCCATATCTTCTGCTGCAAAGTCAATTATCACCACTTTATTTAATAACTGACAATGTCCTAGATATTGGTAATTACTAATGCTTTTAACATTCAAGCACACTGCATTAGGGACATGCATGTTCATAGATTTCAACCAGAAAAATTTAAAAACAATGATGACAATAAATTATCCAAAAAGTGAAGACATCACAATATACCTTGAATTCTTCAAAGTCGATGACACCATTTCCATCAACATCTGCTTCATTCCATAGATCTTGCAACTGTTGAAAGCATAGTCCATGAGGCACACCTATTAACTTTACCTGCAAAAGTTTTGATATAGTAAGTCTATTGCTACTAGTTTTTTTTTTTTTTTTGGCTGGTACCAATTGAGCTATAAGCTCGTTTGCTATTGTTATCAGAATTCTATATCAATCATATATTAGAAGATATGAAGTACCTGTCGGAGTGCTTCAGAGAAGCTAAAATATGTCACAGAATCAGCAAAGTTGTCACCCTTCAGAAAGGCAAATGCATCATCTTCGGACAATGAAGCTTTTCGTAACTGGAACTGAAATCCAAAAGAAACGAGGGGAAAAAAAGAAAGAAAGAACTAGCATTAGAAGCAGAGCTAAAATGGTCATATGTATACAAGTATATATATTCTCATTACTTCACAACAAAAAGGGAGTTTTATGATTATGAAGGTCCATAAAAAATCAAGTACAAGGATGAAGGATGTAATGTATTGTTATTAGGTGTTCGGTGTTCCAGATAAGTTGGAGATTGAAGCTCTAAGTCCACGAGCAATTTTTACTAAGCTTCCCATAAGGAGAAATGTAAACACTTTGAAACAACATTTTGCCAATAAAGCTTCTAACCAGCAACAGAGGCTGGCTGTTAGCATTTCATATAAAACTAGGCTTGTCCATGCATGTCAAGTTTACAAGACCACATTAATAAACAAAAATTTGTTAACAAGTATGCCTTATGTAGGTTTTTCATTTTTATGAAAAGCTCATCCATAGGCACTATTTCTTGAGCTGAATATTTTATCTTTTAAAAGTAAAAAAGACAGAAATACAAAGACAACCAAAAATATATTAAACCGAGTGAACACTCACCTTTAGTATACTAAATACAGCTTCAGCCCAACTTGTCTTCAAGGGTTTACGAGCTTGGTTAGGATTGCAAAGCCAAATGAAGTCAACACCACAGATGTTTCCTCTATGATTTCGGTGACTAACCCACTGCTGGATTAATGTGAAAATAAAAATTCAAGCAAAACAAAAATCCATTAACATTATGCCTTTAATATTGGGAAAACATAAGTACAATTTTATATAATAGTGAGATTTTTACCTTGTGGGCATCTGCATAACTGTCACTATTTTGATTAGCAATATCATATGATGATACAAACCCTTGTGACCTAAGGAACTTGTAAACATGTCCACGCTTGCTTCCATTCCAGTCACTGCATTAGATAGAACATAAAGTTCACACTACTAAGGATATCTGATTCCAGTAGACATACCAACATCACAGGAAAAACAAACAATATACTCACCCACAGAGTATTATAGGCATGGATTTGAGCCTGTTTTCTCTCTGATACAGTTCCACATATTGCAATATCTGGTAAACCTACAAGAAGGAAAATGAAAGCTGAGGTTTAGTATTGAAAGCAAGCTGGCTACAGAAATCACAAATGAATAAGAAGAAAAAAAGCTTATATTGCTGGGGACTCACAAACCTGATTCAATCTCACTATACACAGACTTGAATCATGAGGAAATAACAAGTGGGTGTTCACAATCAGAAACTCTTGGTGAACACTGCCATTTTGGTTTTGTACAAAGGGGGCAACTGACTGAACATGTAACAACTGAGCAACACGATCACCACAATCATTAAAAAGCAACTCTCGGTAATTCAAAACATTCAAATGTGCTTTATGTATCGCAGTAAGCAGACCTGCATAATAAATATGAGCTTTTGAGCCAAAGAGCAACAAAATTACTTGGAGAAGCATAAATTTTAGATTATAAAAAAAATGGAACAATCCCCCAGAAACACATGGAGCATCGGTACTAACTACTATTTATGTATTGCATTTGGCAATCCAAATAATTAGATGAGTAGAAGCATGAATGCACACTTACCATCTCCGCGGTTGTTGGTTCGAGCAAGCTTGAAGAGATGGTATCCAGCATCCCCAAGTCTCTCCTCATACATGTGAACAAGTTCTTCATTTCCAACCCAAAATTCCTACACGTGAAACAAACATCACAATATAGAGTGAGAGACAGCTGGTTGGGAACAAGAGTATCCATGTAGAATGATCTATCACTACCAAAGATACATGTTCACAAGAGACAATGCCCTCTCCCCAGTCCACCACCAAAAAAGAGAAAGTGGAGAAATTGTTACCTGGAGGCACATTATGGAAGATGATTCAGAAAGCAAGCAATCCAGAATCCTTTCATTCCTGGCCAACCAGAATGATCTAAAGTCACTTTCTCGAAGGCCCTGATTCTGTTCAAGACAAGAAACAACAAATTCAGAACGAAACCCTCCAAAACACACAATTTGAGAGAACTCTCCACACAACAGGAATTACAGGATTATGGTAAAAGAGCACAAGACAAGACAAGACAAGACAAATACCTGTGGGTCAACCCGTTTGTAAATCGGAGCCAGGATGTTAAAAGTGGTGAATGAAACGCAGGAAGGGTCTGTGTCCACCTCAGCCATTGATGAAAAACATCCACTTTTATTAATTCTGGAAACATCTCCATCACTGTTATAATCATTGATAACATTATGAGAAGAACAGTTCCCTCTTCTCAAATTGAACTTAGAACCTGCAGCTACCACCTGAATTCCACTCATATGAATATCTCTAATTAGTACCCGGAACAAAATCCCCACCCTCCAACAACAACAAAAACAACAACAAAAAACTCAAAGAAAAAGACCCTATGACTATGAGCATAAAAAACAAAAAATTTGAGTTTTGAGAGATAGAATCACCTACCATTCTGAAGATCCTCGCCACTGTCAAAAAGGGTAAGAACAAAGGTTCTGGAAACTTAAATTTATGTGTTTATTAAAGGAATCTGAAAAGAGACACCGTTTTTTCAAGCTTTATGTGAGTGAATGGAATGAAATCAGCTTCTTCTATCTCTTATCACCTCAGCCCTGGTGAGCAATGCATATATATATATATATATATATGGAGAGAGAGAGAGAGAGAGAGAGAGAGAGAGAGAGAGGTTCCGGTTTGGTAACAGTAGCAGAAACAAAGAGACAGAAGACAAGACAGGGCAACTTGGTTTCAGGGTTACCGCATAGTGCTCACTCATTCATGTGATTGCTGTAAAATGGAATCTTTTGTTTTGTGAAAGTTATTGCTGAGCCTGAGAGGCACTCACTACCCTTTATCATGCAACACGCTTTCATGATCGCTGCTCTCAAAATAATGACAGAGAAAAAGAAAAAAAGAAAAAAACTAAACTAAATGATCAAAGCTCAATTAGTGGGAAAAAAATTAAGTTAATGCTTTTTAATAAATTAATTAATAGATTTGTTGTTTGTCATTTTAAATGACATAAGTTATATCATTTTAAGAGAGAGATAGACACATAAAAACGGAAATCATGAAGAGAGAAAGTGAGTGTTTTTTTTAATTTAAAATTCAAAATTACTGTGTATGTATCTCTCTTAAAATGACATAATTTTCTGTCATTTAAAATGACAAACACTTTTTCCTTAATTTATTGCATAATATGACGTTGAATTTGGACGTAACTAAATTATTAAAATGCATTAAATTAATTTTCTTGCCTCAATTGGTGTCATAACTAAAGTAGATTCAGCGAAAGTATTTGTTCGATTTTTATTATTATTTTGGGATGAATTTAAAGTTTTAATACCAAAATAATGAAATAATAAATTGTTTGAAATATCTAAAAAAAAAAACATATTTTGATATTGGAAAAAATATTTATCGCGTGTTATATGAAATAAAATTATTTTTTCCAATTTTATAATTATATCATGTCGAGAGTTGGAAAATTAAGGAAAGATGTTAATTTTATTTTTTTTTATATAAATTTTAACAAAATTTTCTTTTATTAATTTTCTCAACCATTAAAATGACTTAGTTTTACGCTCTAGTAGGAGATAACTAACGATAAACTCATTTATATTTAGGGTGGGTTTGGTTGAAGGATTTTGAGTAGATTGATACGCAAATTAGAAGTGGGGTTTGGTGGTGACCATGTTTGGTTGAAGGAAATTCTTCATTTACCTAACTAAATCAAAATGCTACCAAAGCAATTTGCATATCTATTTGTAGTGATATACCCGGCCAAAAATTCCCTTCTCACACGTGATATTGTCTGTTATGTAGCTATTTGCTCACATTGTCAACTAAGCAAAAGACGAGCGTACCCTCTGGAAGGGTGAAGAGAAAGAACCAGAAAGCTGTTGCTAAGAAAGCTGCTGGTGGTGATGGAGATGAAGAGGATGAGGATTAAACTCTCAATAACTCTTTTATGTAGTGCTTCTAGATATTGTACCTGTTTTTGTTTCGTGTTCCGAGTTCGTTATTATTAATGGATTAGGATTAACAAATGCTCGTTCACCATGGTAACAAAATAGCATTGAGTTAGTAGGTCGTGTGGGGAGTTTTTTAATCTTGCGATTATGCCGGTAGCCTGTCCTGTGAACCGAGCTTCTCATTTTCTTCAAACTTGTATTCATAAATTGAAGGAAGAAAAGGCCATTCATTGAAATGATAACTTTCTTTACGGGTAAAGGGTAGCAAGGCTTAGGTTATTTTTGTAAAAACACATTTTTTTCATCTATATTTTACCAAAAGTTACCTAATTTTCTCGATAAATTATTTTCCTACCAAACTACTTTTTTTATATTTTCCTACCAAACTCAATTCTCAACCATTTTCTTACTAATCACATTTCCCTATGATTCATAAAAATTTCTCTTCAACCAAACGCCCCTTAAAAGTAAATATTTTCTTAGCGGGGTTCTGTTTTGTATGAAGTGTGTTATCCTCGTCAGTTTAATATTATATATAAAAGTGTTATCTTTTTAAATAATTTAATTTATGTCATTTCATTCTCATAAAGAGAAGACCATTTGTAATAATCCTGACATATCTACTCCTTCCATTGAGCTTTCACTTGTAGAAAAAGATAAAATTTCTCTTTGCTTCACATAAGCAAGTCAGAAAATACTTAATTTTCATTAATTTGGACAACTGAATTATATATGGGCCTGGAACATATTAAATATTTCTCTCGAAGAGATAGGATCCACACCTTTATATTTTTTTATCTATTTTTTCTTCTTCTTTTTTCTTTATTTTTTTTTTTTCACTTGAAATAACATAATTTTATATTATTTAAAATGATAGATACTTCTTTCATCTTTTAAATGTTAAAAAACCCAGACCTTCACTTGCACGTCACGGCTGTAAGGTAGGCTGAGTGTGACGTTTGTGGGTTGGGATTAACTTGTATGCTCTTGTTTCAATGTCTCTCATTTTTTCATCTAAATAAATGTAAATCATTAGCAAGGGTAACAATAAAGTAAATTATGTAAAAAAAAAAAGTTATTTATTTTTATGGGTAATATATTTATTATGTAACAGGAAAATAAAAGAATTTCCTGCACATACAACAATAGATGTGGGGCCCGTTGATTTTTGTTTCTCTCTCTTGATTGCTGACTGTGAAAGAAATTTTTTTGTTTTCTGTTACATGACAAATCTATTATCCTATGTTTATTGTTATACAGATTTTTAATTTAATAATAATAACTACTTGATAATAATGAAAAAAATAAGAGAAGATTACCGTCATCTTCAAAATAAATAGATTTGTTTTTTCTAGTTTATATTTTATAATATATTAGATTTTAATATTTTTTGTAAATTATGGGACCAATCAGTCTTTGCAAAACTTATTTTTTTAATAATTATTATTTAAATGGTGATTTTTATACTAAAGTAAGTATCGCTCTCTAGAAATGATTATTATAAATTATAGAGGGTAATAATTCAAATAACTCTTTTTTTAATGAAACATCAAATTAAGTGCTAAACTTAAAGTTCAATACATGATTTGGTACCTAAAGTGTTTGCCTTTTTGGAAAAATTATTTAATCAAACTTCCAAAAAATGTTATTCAAATTTACAAATTAATTTTGAAAAATAATTTTTATGAAGGATGGTGTTATTATTAACATAAATCACATATAATAATAATGAGCTTTAACATTGTACTGACACAGTCAGTGGTCTACATAATATAAGGATATGTACAAGATGTAAAAATGAACAATTAATCCTAAACATTACTAATTTTTGTGATTTTGTTAAAAAAAAAATATGTATCCATTCAAGCGATATGCAAGTCGGTGGATATCAACTTGCATTTTTTCTTTGTTTTGATTACTATACACATTATTTTATATTCAAGCAAATAAAGAAATATAATATGCAAGCAATAGAAACCCGAGTCAAATAGTTATTTAATCCTCCCTTCGTCATATAATATTGATCCTAATATCTTATTATCATGAAAAGGAAAAAAATTACATTGTTTATATAGATTGTTTATCTTAAATAATCATATAAATTCATGTGTCATACAATTATTTTATAAATAAAATAATAATACATTTATTATTGGTTAATGTAGTCTACTAGCTAAGTCTCAACATCGAAAGGGACGCGGAAAACAACTTATATGGTAAGGCAAAGTTAAGAAAAGAAGACAAATAATGAATGTCGGTGTCCCCTTCTTTTATTTAAAATCAACCTCCACTCATACATACACGCCGGACAGATATACAACATGCATATCAACTACTCGATTAAAGAAGACAAAAACCTGTTATCAAAAAAAAAAAAAAAAAACCAATTAAATTAAGGATTAAAAAAAAAAACTTAAATGCTGAAGCTAGTAGGTTTTTTTTTTTTTTTTTAAATCAAAGCTATTGGTTTGTACGGACTACACATAAATAGAGGAACAGAAAGAGGAATATAAGGAGCAACATGTGGCATCTCAAGAGTTGTCCAACCTTTAGGAATGTACAAAAAGAACTAAAAAATTAAACCGAATTATTAACTGAATCGAATTATGTTTAAAATAATTAATTTTTAAAAATTAATTCATGAACTAAATTTATTTTTAAAAAATTGATTCATGAACAAAATTGATTTTTTTAAAACTAATTAATCGATTCATGAACTACACTAATTTTTTTAAAACTAATTCAAGAACCAAAGTGGTTTAAAAATCTAATTTACAAACCAATTTTTTTTCGTTTTTCTCTTCTTCTTTTATTTCTATTTTTTCTCTTTATTTTTCTTATTTATTTAGTGACTTCTTTTTTTTTATTTTTTTATTTCTTTTTTTATTTTTTTATTTCTTTTATTTTTTTTCAAAACAGGTTCAACCTGATTTCAAAATAAACTGAACCGTTTTTTAACTGAATCAAATCGTTCTTAAACTGAACTGATCCGATTTTGAACAGAACTGGTTAGTGTTAAAAAAAGTTAGATTCTTTTTTAGTACTACAAAATGTTCGATTCTTTTTTTTTTTGGATATTAGGGAAAGATGTTCGATTCTTTGAACCAAATTAATTTAAATCAATTTAGTTCAATTTTTCAAAAAATTCAATTCAATTCGATTTATGTACATTGTATGAATATCGGCGTGTGCTGTTGAGATATATAGTCCCACATTGGTTATATGGGCAACGAATGTGGAGTTTATAAGACCTTGGGCACTCTCACCCTTTGAGCTAGCTTTTAAAGTAGTGTATCTCAAGGTTCTTTACATGATATCAGAGTCTTGTGTCCTGGGTTCAAACATCGCCGCCCCCCACTTTCTTTCCGATGGAATTTCTTTTTTCGCACAATGCACAATAAGAGAGCGTGTTGAGATATATAATCTCACATTGGTTATATGGACAACTAATATAAACTTTATAAGACCTTGAACAGTATCATCCTAAGTTCTTTACATGTGAAAAAAGAATCATGTTATTTTCTATCTAATTCTTAGCAGTTGATTACAAACTCGACCAATCTAAGTGGTGAGTGGTGACCCAAAATTGTAAAAAGGAAGCCTCGTGTCTCAGTCAGCAATCAGTGAGTACAACTCAATCCATATCTAGTGAGCCAAACAAACAGACCTCAGAAAGGTAAAGGGGGCAACGCAACAACTTGGATATTTTTTGAATGGATCCTATCCTATCCTATCCGTGGAATACAGGTTCTTTGATACTTAACCGTGTGGACCTAACCGTGGGCGCCCGTTGTATCATAAATCATTTCAAATGCTCTGTTTCTGTTTGATGACGTCCAGCTCATTATTCTTAGACTTCAATTCAAGCTAGTGCATTGGATTGGAACTCATCCAAGCCTTTTTGTTTTCAGACTTCAACCACTTCTTGAACACAATTAATGCGACATTTTTGCCAATATATAACCATAATCACGTTGGGATAGATAATACAGACAGCAAAACCCGAATGGAAAATCAACTGAAAAAATTGGATTAGACTGTATTCAACATGAGAATCATGATCATGAGAATATTTTAACCATACAAACTTCATATCTTTACATTATTTTTCTCTTATCTCTTATCACCATTAATTTATCTTTATAGAATGAAAATCTTCCCACATAACATCAACATAATTTATTCTCATTCAACATATAACCATGACTTAATATGATACCGCTATTCTGACAATGTTGAGACATATACGACCGGTAATTTTTTAAAATTATATTTAGCTACATATTGAACGGATCTTACTTCTTATAACTTATAAGTGTAATTGAAAAAAAAAAAAAAAAAACCCTTCAATTTCCAGATTCTTTTTCATTTATCATATTTACTTTTACAATCTAAACAGACACAGAAGTCTCAAGTCTCAACGGTAAAAAGCTTTCTAAGCAAGAATATGAAGAACTCTTGAGTTTTACTGGCAAAAAAATTAAGTTAATACTTTTTAATAAATTAATTACATATTTATTACAGTTTTGAAAATAATTAAATATTTATTCCACAATATAACACCCAATTTGGGCGTCACCAATAACGCCTAAATTGGGCGTCACTCAAGAGGCAAGTATGCCTAATTTAAGCTTTACTCATCAGGTGTTGACACGTGTAATATTTTTTTTCTAAAAAAATAAATAATTTAATAATAAAACTTCTGAAGGCCATAACTTTTGACTCAGGTATCTAAATCAGGTAATTCTTTTTTTGATTCCACATAACTTTTCGAAATCTACGCAATGACATCTCATTTGACATATTTTATTTCTCACAAACACAATTTAAATTTACAAGAATGATATTATAAGAGCGGTTAAACCCAGAAGCCTCTGAGTTTTGGGTTTGTGATTTAATATAAATAAATAAATAAAATTTTGATTTGTGATTTAATTTTTTTTTATAATACTTTTCTTTTATTATAACCAAAATTTGGTTTTGAATTAAATTAAACTATTAATAAGGAAAACAAAATAAAGATTTGATTTGTGATTTAAACTAAAAAATCAATTTGAAAAATCTGTAGAAATAAAAATAATAATTAAATAAATATTCTAAATCTCTAAGGAAGAAGGATATTATTTTTGAAATTAATGATTAATGTTATAAGTTTCTGATTTATTATTCGTGGTCTGAAATTAATGATAGCTTACGAATGTTTTTCAAAAATAAAATTACCTAAATTAGGCGTGATTGTCTCTTGATTGAAACTAAATTTAGACGTGATTGGTGACGTGTCAGGTGTTGACACGTGTCACATTTTTAAACTCAGAAGCCTCTAAATTCTGGATTTGTCATTTAATATAAAAAATAAATCAAGATTTGATGTGTGATTTAAATTAAAAAAATAAAATTTTTATTTTTATTATAAAAAAAATTTGGTTTATGATTTAAATTAAAAATAACAATTTTTTTTTTGTATAACAATTATTAGTAATAAGGAAAACAAAATAAAGATTTGATTTGTGATTTAAACTCAAAAATCAATTTGAAAAATCTGTATTAATAAAGAAAATAATTAAATAAATATTCTAAATCTCTAATGAAAAAGGATTTTATTTTTGAAAAACATTCATAAGGTATCATTAATTTCAAACTACGAATCAAATCACAAATCAAATCTTTATTTATTTTTTTATATTAAATCACAAATCAAATCTTTATTTATTTTTTATATTAATTCACAAACCCAGAACTCAGAGGCTTCTGGGTTTAACCGCTCTTATAATATCATTCTTACAAATTTAAATTATGTTTGTGAGAAATAAAATATATCAAATGAGATATCATTGTGTAGATCTCGAAAAGTTATATGGAATCAAAAAAAGAATTACCTGATTTGGATACCCGAGTTAAAAGTTATGGTCTTCAGAAGTTTTATGATTAAATTTTTTTTTTGAAAAAAAAATATGACACATGTCAACACCTGATAAGTGACGCCTAAATTAAGCGTATAGCCTCTTGAGTGACGCTCAATTTAGACGTTATGGTGACGCCTAAATTGAGCATCATATTGTATAATAAATGTGTAATTATTTTTAAAACTGAAATAAATACGTAATTAATTTATTAAAAAACATTAAATTAATTTTTTTTTCCGGTTTTACTTGTAGTTTCCCCTGCTAAAACGATAACGTGGTGCCGGCATTGTTGACTATTGTTCATAAAAGGCTTGATCGAGTTGGATAAGTGACACGTGGAAATAAGTGACATATTTCATCAATAATATCGTCACCGTGAATTGAAGCAGCCTTCGACAATTGACAATCCAATACTGAAGGCTTTCATGTAGAAGTACACATCCAAGCCTTAGCACATGAGGGATAACATCAGTTCTATGAATGACTTGAGCCTTAGCACATCAACTCGTCACACATGAATAGCACCGTCAACCAGTGGTGTAACCACATCCAAACCAGCACGTGACGTGTCATCTGGTTATTTTTTATATTAATTATAATTAACTAAGGTAAAAATTATAATTTAACATCACTTAAATAGAAAATCAAGTACTCAACACAAAGTAACAACAAACTATCTAAATGCAAACAAATAATAAGGAACATATATAGTATGATTATTTTTGTGTTTTATCTTTTTTTTATCCTGTATATTTTTTTTATGCTTTATTCTAATCAGTTATGTTATTTATTCTTACTCTTATTATTTTAAAAAGAAAGACTTCTAAACTTAATCACAAAAATGATTACTTGACCTATTTCAAAATATGGGCCTAATTGAACCAAATAAATACATTTAAAAGTAGGAAAAATGGTTTATCCTTTTAAAGGACACAATATTGTATCCTTTTAGTTTTTGACACTATATCTTACCTGTAAAACATAATTATAATAATGTACCAAAAAAAAAAAAAAAAAAACATAATTATAATATGATTTTTTTTTTTTATATTTCCTCAATCACTTTAGCTGACGTGGAGAGAGAAAAAAAATCATTTTTCATAATTATAACTATGTGTTACCGGTAAGACATAGTGTTAAAAATTAAAATGACACAATTTGTGTCTTTTAAAAGAACAAACATTTAACCTTTGAAAGTAACAATCATGAAACCAAATGAATAATGGGACTATAATTATGGAATATGAAGTTCCATTGAACTATTGTATTTTGGATTATTGCACACAAAGAATAGTCAAAAATCTAATTCCTAAATGTGAGAACTTTCCTTCGTGTATATAATTATATAAGTAATTATAATTGGGCCCTAGCTAAAATTGTAAGTTGACCATAGTTAAAATTGTAACAGTGGTAACAGATGAAAATATGGAGTTGCTTTCCGTGTATGACTAGATAACATATTTCTTTCTTTTTAATTTCTTCTTCTTCTTTCATCTTTTTTCAATTGAGATTTTCTTCTAACCTTTTTTTCTTATTCGCATTCACCACGCGGAACCTAGCCATTCTGTGACAAGGCACGATGTTTCGTTCCTTTCTTCAAGATTTTACGGATACCTGTTCTTGGAATATGCATTGGTAATTATATTGTCTGTTGACGAAAAAAATCGATTTATATTTTTGAACCTAATAAAAGTGAAATTCTTTGTCTTTGCTGACCATAATTGTTTATTGAGTGTTTCTAACATAAGTGAAATTTGCGCCCCCTTTATTTTATGGGAAAAGTGTCTATCATTTAAAATTACACAACTTACATCATTTCACTCTCACAAAGAGGTGGGACCCACACCTTTATTTTTTTTTTGTCAACTCTCTCTCCTCCTTTATCTATCTCTTTCTCTCTCTTAAAATGACACAACTTTACATCCTTTAAAATTATACACATTTTTCCCTTATTTTATTTACAACTTTTTTTTGTGGTTGTAGTTATTGATTTTATTTCTTTTGAAAAAAATGGAGTGTTGTTTTACGTTTACCTTTTTAAAAAAAAAAATATATTTTAATGTAGAGCTACAGTTGCTATTGGTAATGGAATTGAATTATTTATTGATTTTATTTGTATTTTATTTCACAACAAGAATGTTAATTTTAGTTATTAATTAGTGAAAACTGTATATATATTAGTGAAAACTGTATATATATGGAGTATGAAAATTTCTCATACATATCCATTAACAAATTTTTTTTTGTATTTTTAAATTTTTTAAAATATCTAAACACTAATTAAATGATTTATGTGGATCCAATGTCATTTAAATAATTTTAGACATTTGTCGCTGATTATTCTATGTTTCTTTTTAATTGTGAAGTTTGTTGTCGGATCGAATGTCATTTAAATAATTTTAGACATTTGTCGCTGATTATTCATGTTTCTTTTTAATTGTGAAGTTTGTTGTCCCTCTACGTTAAAGTTCTTTAGAAGTCACGACTAGGGGTATAAATAAGTCAAATTAAGCTATACTTTAACTATAATAGCCCAAGCCTATGTAAAATATTTGAAACCTATACTAACCTGTTGGCCTATTAAATACTTGATTTATGGCATGTCATATTATAAAAAAACTAAAAAAATCGAATACGAGTTGTAAAGCCTACTAAGTTACAAACTAAAGTTTGTAAGCCCAAATCAAAATAAAATATAAAAATAAAAAAATTTATTCACAAAGATCACGAAATCAATTTTCATTAACATCACATGAAATAAATTTTCATTAACATCGCATGAAATAATGTTATCAAAGATCACATGAAAATTTCATATATATATACTTTCTTTACTAATTTTATTTTATATTATACTCTAAATTTTAAATAAACAATTATTATTTATTAAAATAACATCGATCCTATTACTTTAAAAATTTTAAGTAATTTTTTTTAATAGATTTGTGTAATTATTAATTTTTTTTTATAATTTAATATGTTAAATTTTTTGACCAGACTAAAATTAAATCCTAACTCCACCACTGCATCAACGCTTAATAAGAAATGAAACCGTAAACATAAAGAACTGACAAGGTAGAAGCATACCATCTCAATTTAACAAAATATACTGCTTATAAGAAACATGAAAATTTGTTCCCTCTTCCCCCAACCACCAGTGGATTTCAGGTCAAAATTGATCACCGTTTTACAGATATAAAAGGACTTTAGCCCCAAAATAAAAAAAGAAATAGAGGAAAAGAAAATACACCAGAATTATGTAAGAATAAGTTGAAAAATTGCAACAACTTAAAGATAATCAACCCTCTTCATCAAGATAAAAACTATTCCAGCAAAAACGACTTCCAAAACGTAACGTTCCCAAACAAGTCATAGGAAAAACCTCCTTCGGCTTGTGTCCATTTCCCCCTGAAAGAGTGGAAAAAAAAAAGGACAAGAAGAGAATAAAGTAACAATAGACAATGAGTTAGGAATATAGGAAAAATGCTTCACAAAGTCCGACCAAGATTTGAAACAGCAATATAGAGTTGGTTAACAATAAAATTACCTTGTGCACCCACTCATATTCTCCACCCTTAGTGTCAAATGTTCCATGCTGCAGGCTAATCAACTTCAATGTGAAACGAGGGCCACATTCCTGCATTTTTAAAGTGAAGTCGTTGCAGCAACAAGTTTGGAGACCATAATAAATAAAAATAATGCTAAACTTGAACGAATAAGCTAGAATAATACTTAAATCCTAGGAAACATTAGAAACAGTTTATCATAGCGAAGGTAAATGCAAGACATGTGCAAAGTGAGAGCAGACCCATGTCTGTCATGATCACATTGTAGTTAACTCTCTCTAGATGTGAATACCTAATAAATAACCCAACAACTCTGAAAAAACCATTACTTAATCTTCACAAAATCTCTCTTCCATAATACCATCTGGATCAATATCACCCTATATCACAGAAGTCAACTATCATAACCACCAGTTTTATCATATGATACTTAGTATGACACACCATTCAAGGTACTATAACACTAATATAACTTATGTTTTGGCACGCAAAAAGAAAAGCAATGAGGAGCAATCAATGGAAAGCATTAAAAAAAAAAAAACTAAAAAAGTGATACAATAATTTACATTCAGTAGCCAATAGCCATTGAGTTTCAAAGTGGTGGGAAATAAAAAAGAGCAGATACCAACCTGAAGACGGGCAATTGTTTTGTGTTCAGGAACAATCTCACTCTTGCCATCCTTGTCCTTTTTACCTTTAGATTCGGTTTTTTTAATTTCTTTGGTTTCAAAAATGTACCTGAAGTATAAGAATGAATGTAACACAATGTCAGAATTATTAATATTGACAATATAGTAGCCTGTAAGCCTCATGATATATACCTATGATGCCGGAAGAATATGAAGTCTCTCTGGTTGTGGAAGGTGACTACTCGTCTACCTTTAAATTCTGGAGCTTGTGGAAAAAGTGATTGTATCAATCTATTAAAACAAGAAATCAGCAAATAAGGAGATATTTGATAATGAAAAATGATATTAGCAAAATAGGAAAGGTAGCCTTAGATTCATTTCGTCTCTTTTCATAAGCATTCTTAGAAAAATAACTGACAGGCAGTACAAAACTATTTCAAACAGACCTAGCATCTGAATATAACAAAACATTAGAAAAAATATTACAAGTCGCATATAAATGGTTAACTATAAATTGAACATAGACTAAGAGAAGAGGGTTACCTTCCAATTCGACACCCTAGACGTGTTGTGAAGTTATTCAGCACAAGCTCAGGCTTGTGACTCGTTGGAGTTCCATGATTCTGCAATGGGACACAAAATGCACACAATAAAAACAAATAAATAATTTATTTTCATTAACATAAAATGACAAGCTTAATCTCAAAACAAAATAAATTCATCTACCAATCTTTCCTGTTAACACAGGTTGAACCGCAACATGAAATTCATCTGATATTGGTAACACAAGTTGCAGGACTTATAAGATTATATTTCTTACGGTGAATAATAATCAAAAATGGTGAGCACCTCTTGACTTAAACTGTCATAATACATTTTCTTACTCCCTCTCTCTAAGAATTTAAGTGGAAAAATTATTGTTCATCTACTGCAGATTATGAAAATTATCGTATACCAATATCAATCAGACAACCGGAACTATATATATTATTGTTATATTTATAAATAACAAACTTCAAACCTTGAGATCCTTGCGCAAAACAAGCTTTGAGAGCTTGAAATGAGCAGTGGGTCCATCAGGTAAGCCCATGATTAAGAGAGCATCTGCAATTCATGGGAGCAAAGAATTAAAAACTTGTAAGAACATTACACCCTAAGATCTAAAGACAAAAAAGCATCTTAAAAACGATTTTTAAATACTATAAAATCTGTATAAGACCTATAGTGGAAAGCACCACCTACCTGGTTCCCTGCGATTGGTGTGAACAACTATAATAGAAGTGAAGTCCTTGTTCCTTGCATATTCTACAATCTGCAATCCAAAATGAAATTAGAAAGAAAAGTTCGAATATAATAAGCAGCATGTTTTTCACTCACATGGGGAAGAGACTCCCAGCACCTTTTTTAAATCATAGGTTCCTCTCTTGAAGTAATGTGCATTTGGTATAAATGAAAGCAATTCTGATATGAAAGCAGGTCCCCTCTGCAGATCAAGTCATATTTCAACCAAAAGATGGAAACATGTCAGTACAATAAACAAAGCAAGATTTACTCAGACCCCATTCTACCCCTAAAAGTCAGAACCAAAAAGACAAAAGCAAATTAAGGAGGAAAGGGTCCATGCTTAAATGTACTAAAGACAAACTTGAGATTACAAACAGTGGCATATACGAAACATACTGTAGAATTGAAGCGGCAAGTGGTGATTAATATCTTGGGAGTTTGTTGCTGTTTTAAAATCGAACTAAATTCATCAGCATCATTTCCGGCAAATAACTGCAAACAAATACAATTCAAGAGTCAGCAAAAGTAATTTGAAAAAAAAAAAGGAAAAAAAAAATGTTAGTGTAGTTGTAAAGGGAATGGTAAAACTGTTTCTTTAAAAGGGGGCGAATTGGAGCAGTGATAAAACTGTTCATTCATGACTGAAAGGTCATGGGTTCGAATCCAGGAAACAGCCTCTTTGCAATTATGCAAGGGTAAGATTGCGTACAAGGATTTCCTCCACCCCACACTCGCTAGTCGGGTTTAACTGGGAGTGATTTTTTTTTTAGTTGTAAAGCTAATGTTAAATTCAAAAGAAACTGTCCTCCATCAAAAACTAGTTATCCATCCCCCTAAACAATGACTTTCATTTCGTTTGCAAATTCCATAGTTTATAATCATCTCCTACACGTCACTTAAGATTATTGGTAAAATCAGATTGGTCTGCTTCAAGTTATATTGATGGAATAAGCATCATCTGTAATTCTACTTGGGATTAGCACCGGTAATTCTAATCTTAATCAGCATCACCTCAAACAAAGGATGTTATATACACATTCTGCAACTAAAATATTGAAATCTAATCTTAACACATTTTCAACAATAACCAGCGCATAATCTAAGTTCAAATTTCAAAACCTCTTCGTCATCGGGCCTGCAAACGGTCTCGTCGAATTCCCTGGTGTTCTCGATGGTACGAGGTACCTCCTTCTCCGGAGGCTGCAGGAACGTAAAAGAAACAAACATCAAACTTCAAAGCAAACAACAAAAAACGATTTGAAATTGTTGAGAGAGAAAGAGAGTGAGGGGAACCTTCTCACCGAGCTCGAGAGCTCTCTTGTGAGCAGCGTCACGAGCGTTGGCCTTGGCGCGCTTCTCGAGCTTCTTCTGACGCTTGGCCTTGGCATGAACCTCTGATCTCTTCTCCTTGTTTTTGATCATCGAAGGAAGCAACTCCTCCTTGTTCTTTTTCTTCGTTATTGATTTCTTCATCGAACCTTCTTCGCCATCGTCGCTTCCTGAACCCTCGTTCTTCTTCCTCTTTCCCCCCATTGTTGGTAACCGTAGCAACCACTCGAAGTTTAGGGTTTTCGAAGCAGAAGAAAAAAAACAGAGAAGAGTGAAGATTTTTTTCTGATTAGGGTTTTGAAAGAGGGGTCACCCGGGTCTGTTCCCCTGTTCGCTTCCCTATGGCTTTCCCTGTGCACCATACTATCGTATTATTACATGTAAACTGAAAAAAAAAATTAAATTAAATCTCTTCATGTTAATTAAAAGATAACGTTCGATATAATAAGTGTATAATGAAATCTTAATATTATACTGTGTTTTGTATAATATCATATTAGATGATATTAGTCCGTATTTGATAACATTAAAACCAATTCCATAAAACCCGCCAGTAATTTGTTTTTAAATTTTAATTGAATATATTAATTTTTGTTTTTCACTTTTTTTCCTATCAACCTTCCATGTTTTCTTTTCATTTGGCAATTTATGTACAAGTGTTGGATAATATTATTTTAAAGGAAAAGTGTGTCCATTTAAAAGATGTATTTAGGTTATTTTAAGAGAGATAGATACAAAGAGATATGAATTTTATTGAAAAAAATAAAGACAAAAAATAAAGATGTGAATCTCAGATCTTTATATGTACTTCTCTTTTAAAATGATCTAAGTATATATCCTTTTTAAAGGATATATACTTTTCTATTATTTTACTATGTGGATGATGTGTGATTGATTTTTTAATTGCTTATGACTTTTGATATATCATATAATTACCATACTAATAGTATATTGAAGAGTACTTGCTCCTTTCTTCATGTAAAGTCCTACATAAAGACATCGTGACTCTTATAGGAATTGTAATGACTAATGAATAATATTTCTATACTTTTTCCAAGGCTCTTCCTTTTATCTTCATATATTTTCTTTCTTTAGTTTCTATTCTTTATTTCTCTCCATTTATTTTATAACAAGAAGCAACATATTCAATCTTTTTTATTTTTTAGTGTATCTTTTATGTATTATTTAACACAATCATATTATATTAGGGGATCATAACTATTAATAAGAGATAAGAGAAAAAATATTAAAATAAGAAATAAAAAAATCATCACCATTAACTGATAGTTATCACTAACTAATTGAGAAATTTAAAAAGACAAATCAATACTAAGACAATGTATTGTTATGGTAAGGACTAAGGACCAATGTTGTCAAGCTCGAGTTTCTACGTAGAAACATAAAGGAATGGTAGAAACGTAAAACGTAGAAACGACACGAAATATAAAGTTTCTACTTTCTACTACTTAAGGTCAAGATACAAAATTATATATATACATGTAAAAAAAATCACATAATGAACATGTGTGTTGAGCCATTTATCTATCTAAAAAGAAAAATTATTTTTGATAACCAAGTATCAAAATTATAAACAATGATAACTAACAAGTAATGAATAATCAATCTGCTCTAATTGTTTTATACACTCTGCAAATTTTGGATTATTGGTCATCAGGATATAATTATACTTCTTTCAATGGACACAATAATCCAAAAATACAAAAGAATTTTTATAGCATAACTTATAATAGAATTGCAGTTTTATAAGATATAATTATAAAAGACATATATCCAAACAAAAAGATATCAAGATAACATATCATTTGGGGAAAATGAAAATTGGTTTTTTTTTTTAAATCTTTTTTTTTTTAATTTTTTTCATTTTAAGTAAAAACAGTTAAAACACTAAAAACGTAAGTTTTTACTATTTTTGTACTGCGTTTTTATCAGTTTTTATCAAAGATCATTTTTACTTGCCTTTTACACGCACCACTCTAATAAAAACGTAACTAGTTTTTGACGACAAGGACAACTATCCTTAGCGAGTTAGCGATAATTAAATAATTATTGAAGTCAACGGCAAGGAGGGAAAAGTAGGAAATGGGGCATGGAGGAGTTTAGGGTTATAATTAAAAATATTTTTCAGAAACTTATACATCAAAACTTATTTAAATTTAATTTTATTCTATAAAGTCTTATTAACTAATCTATTATTTTAATGTATAATAAACTTTTGATGAATACGGTAGATGCACCAAACACCTAATAAGATTATTTTATATTTTATAGCGTGCCACAAACTCTTTTATATTAATATTGTATTATGTAAAAATTGTTTTTTTTCTTCTTCTAAAGGTAGGAGAAAACTAACACTGTAGAGGGATCGGTGATTTTAAATTAATTTTAGATGTTTGGTAAAATGTGAGCGAAAAACATAGTTAAATAATTTTAAATGGTTGGGATCCGTTTCGGGTGTATACGGTTTGGTGATGTTTTGATTATGAAGGATTATATTTAAATAAATTTTAATTTTCGAATATTTGATCTATATTAGTATATTTCAATTTTAAATTTTATTTAAGTGGCTTGTTTTAGGAATTAAATATATAATATTTTTAATTTAAAAGACTAAGTTTCTTTATCAATTAAATTTAATACAAAATATAATTAATGATATAAATAAATTCTATAAATAAGTTAAATCTGTTCATTAGTTCATTACTTTAATCAACGTGGAGCCGTAGACTGAAAAAATTATTTGAATGTGATATTACCATTTAATAGATAATTTGGATAAATATTTACTAAAACGACAGCACTGGATGTAATTAACAAATTGATAGATAGACTAAAAAAATTAAATAAATATAAAACGTTATAAATTAAAATGAATACATTCTAAATATAAATACCAAATACTTAATTAAGCCTAAACTTTAGTATCTATTAAGTATGACAACTAATGAGAGTATTTTCTTAAGTTCCAAAATAAGCTAGGATATGATACCACACAGGAGCAAGAAGGAGACTCATTTGGGTCTGGTGTATTAGTGTTATTAACTGTGACAGCTTAATGGCTTTTGTGTACATCAATATGATCTAATCGAATTTAATATGGAAATCTTGCTTAAACAATTATTTATACTCAATATGAACAATTAAAATAAAGTTAATTAGATTTATACAAATTAATTAAAGTCAGATTTTTTATTTTTGGATTCGTTTGAGCTAGACTTGAATTTTGTTTCAACTTAGTTTTTGATAAACAACCATCTCAAGTTATTAAATGATGAATCTTTAATAGTAGCTTAACTTGTTAATGGGTGGGTCTTCAATAACTTTATATTATATTTCTCTAATATGTATTTTATGTGAGAGCTTTTGAATAAATGTGGATATTGTATATGTCCATTTTTTTATTTTACCTTATGATGACTTAAGTCCATTAAAAAGTGAGAAGCAATAAGGAAAAATTCATGACCTTATAATCACAAAAACTCTAATATCATAATAAAAATCATCTCACTTAAAAACTCAAAATGTTAAGTGATCGACGTTTAATAATTTTATATTATATCTCTTTAATCATTTTCACTTGTAAATTGGAGTACATATGGTATTTATTTAAATTTGATAGAGAAGATTTACATCTAGCTAAGATCGATAGTTCCCACAAAATGGTTCATTGGTCTGGTCTGGAGTAAGGAGACTGTTAACATAGAAGAATCTCTCTCCTTTTGTGGTGCCAGTGCCAATGTAGGCCACAAAGACTTGGTGTGTTGGTCTGACAAATGTGAACCACCAGATTCTGATTTTTCCATGTAAACCTATCCTATGAGAGATTCTGCATGCCACATGGCAACTAGCCATCAAATTTTTGGTTCACATTCCTATCCTTTAAGATAAGAACCCTTCATACATTAACAAAATTGCATTTCCTTTCTCATTCATCAATCAATCATACACAGCAGCACAACAACTCAGTAATCTAAATCATGGCTTCTGTGTGTGCTTCCTCTGCCATTGCAGCTGTTGCCATCTCCACCCCAAGGCAAGTTTCTCCACAACCCCATTACTTGAACATGTATTTATGTAACCAGTAATGCAAACAGCACATGAAATGTTTCATGTATTGCCACAGTTAAAATGATGAAAACCCTGCTCTTAGTTGATGCATACTTATGTGAACCTTGACTTATTCATGCAATGAAATTCAAGCTAGTAGTATACTAAACAAAATTTTAAAAAGAAAATAATGAAATTGCATGCAGTTCCCAGAAGAATGGATCACCCTTGGGAACCACAAAAGCTTCTTTTCTTAGTGGGAGGAAACTGAAGGTGAACAACTTTACAGCACCAGTTGGAGGAAGATCCACCACTACTGTGTGTGTAGCAGCTGATCCTGACAGGCCACTGTGGTTCCCAGGAAGCACCCCTCCTCCATGGCTTGATGGCAGTCTTCCTGGAGATTTTGGATTTGATCCTCTAGGTCTTGGTAAGATATTATCAGTATTCAAAATTTGCTATCACTGAATCACCTCAAGTAGTAGTCATCATTATCCCTTATTGGGAATTCAAGTGACCACAAAAGTGGGTTGTGGTGATTCAACAGGATCTGATCCTGAGAGCCTGAGATGGAATGTTCAAGCTGAGCTTGTTCACTGCAGATGGGCAATGTTAGGTGCTGCTGGCATTTTCATCCCAGAATTCCTAACAAAGATTGGTATCCTTAACACCCCTTCATGGTACACTGCTGGAGAGCAGCAATATTTCACAGACACTACAACTCTCTTCATTGTTGAGCTCATTTTCATTGGTTGGGCTGAGGGTAGAAGGTGGGCTGATATCATCAAGCCAGGGTGTGTCAACACTGACCCTATCTTTCCCAACAACAAGCTCACAGGAACTGATGTTGGGTACCCAGGTGGGCTTTGGTTTGACCCACTTGGCTGGGGAAGTGGTTCTCCTGAGAAGATCAAAGAGTTGAGAACAAAGGAGATCAAGAATGGGAGATTGGCCATGTTGGCTGTGATGGGTGCATGGTTCCAGCACATATACACTGGCACTGGTCCTATTGACAACCTCTTTGCTCACCTTGCAGATCCTGGTCATGCTACTATTTTTAAAGTAAGTTCAATCAACATTTAGGTCTTGATTTCATACTTTAGACTTTAATTTATTGTTTGTTCTGCTGACTTTATTTATCTATTACTGATACAGGCTTTCACTCCAAAGTGAGGAGGGGTTAGAATAACTCTTATAAGATTGCAAGCCTTGGAGAAACATTGGTGAACCTCTTTTACTATGTAGTAAGGCTTAAATGTTTTTAGGGAGGAGTGTTTATGTTGGTGAAAGCTTGTAAAATGGCCACTTCTATGTCATGCACAGTTTTATGATTCAATGTACAAATACCGGTTTAAGTTTAGATGCCTTGAATGTAGATTCATGAAGCAATCACATTTTTGCATGGATGATAGGACCGCAGTGATATCTGACGGTAACTAGCGCAGGGGATATTAGATCGTCCTTGCTCTTTAAACGAGTATATTACTCCGATGACTTCAACAGAGAAAATGAACAGAAAAATATGTGAAATTTAAGCATACGATTTCATCATTTTTTTTTTAATTTTAAATTTAGAACTTAGCCCTAAAATCATTAAGTGCTGAATTAATTCTACTAGAAAATGAGAGCAATAAAAAGTTAATTCGTGACCTGATGATCACAGGAACTCTGATACCATAATAAACAACTGTCATATCTCACCCAATAGTTCAAGGTGCTAAGCGATATCTGCGTTTATTTTAATATTTTTCTCTTTTAACAGTTTCTTGAGAAAATGATTATACTTATTATCATGCTATGTTAGTACTAATAAAAAAAGATGGAATATATTAATGTTTTCAGTACTTGCATAACATAGTTGTTCTTGCTTCCTATTTTTAATAGCAGATGTTTAAGTGGGAAATTTTATTTTAGGATAAATAAAATAACAAGAATCCTTTTCGAGTCTTGTGTTTCTTTCATCCTCATTCTTTGAAACAATTCCTTTCATTCAAGCTAAGCTGCCTTGGTTTCTGTAAGTGAGGAAAAAAATGCTATTCCTCACCTGATTCAATAGTCAAAATCCGCAATAAATATTATTCCTAAGGCGATTGTGCTGTGAGTTCATCACTATCATGTAGCACCTTCGCAAAATATCCAAGCAAGTTGAAACATACAGTCGATTCGTGGCTTAGATCATCAGCAATCTCCTAAAATAAACTCTTTTTGGTTCCAAGGCCATATATAAAAACTTCAAATTATTGACATTATCCTACAATACATATGGAGTATGCATAATTGCAATAGCCATTGCATACAATCACTGCACTTAATGAACTTTCCATTCCTTCTTTTTTACTCTTTAGCAGAGTTTTCAACTTCCATGAATAAAATTTATCGTATAGCAACTCATCACAAGTAATAAAATAAATAATCTTCATGTGGATACCAACACTTGTCTTCATCACTTTCAAATTCTCAAGTGCCAACATTTTGTTTTTTGCTAAGGTTTCCTGTAATGAAAACCAAAGTAAAAACAATGAATCCAAGGAGATAACATGAAATAAAAAACAATACAGTTTTCCTAAATTCCTGGAAAAGCTAACAACACAATATTCTTCCATAGCTTCTTATTCCCTTGTCTTGAGCTACAAACATTATGATTTTCATTTAACTATGCCCAGCAAATATGTGTCCCTAATGTTTCTTTCTTCAAATTTCATTCTATAAACAGTTTTTTTTTATAATTTTCCATTATCTTGTCACATTTTCTTTATGTCCAACATTCATCTGTTATAGATATTTCTAAAGATAGATTACATCCTTTTCATTCTATATCATAATTTAAGAACAAGCAAAAGAGTATTCCAATTATTACAGGATATCTTACCTCCAAAGCTCTTGCTCCATAGGACCTGACCATCAATTCCAGTAAGATGTTGATCATCAAGACGTTTCCATGTTTTAATTGACTTGACATCTCCCCAACTTCCTTTTTCTGTTTTCTCCAAGCTAGCTACCACCACTCTTGCTCTCCTAGGCCATCCAGCTTTTCCATAAGCATGGTATCCAAATCCTCCACCATAACAAAGTTGTATACCTGTTAACTTACCACAGAAATCATTGATGTGATCATGGCCAGTGAAAACTCCCTTCACATCTCCTGCTTCAACCAAGGTTGTGAAGAAGCCAGAGTTCACAGAAGCAGAGCTAATGCCATCCGGTTCCTGTTTCACACCTGTGAAGTTTGATGAGTCAAAACTAGCATATTCCGGTAGCGGGATGTGAAAGTATGCAAGACCAGGAGCAGCTTCTTTCTGAGGCAATGGTCTATTTATGTATGCTTTCTGCAAAATAAAGAAATAGTAAGTGGTCAATCAAAATATTAACAATGGAAAGAACTGAAAAACAAGTCACATGCTTAATGAGGATCCACAAAAACTTCCATTCATAAGCAGATACTAAACAAGAAAGAGAAACAGGATAATTGGGTTTGCAGGATCTTAGAAGTCAAATGTTTTGTAGCTAGAACACAGCTAGATAAGATAATGGAACAGATGAGACAGTACCCTAAGCTTTGCAGATGTTCGTTGGAACCAAAGTTGCTGGGAGGGCTTGATCCAATCATAACCAAAAATTAAAGGAACTTTGGAATAATCTCCACTATCAAGAAAGTATAGATTGAGCACTGATTTATTTTCAAAATCAGTTCCTTTAACTCCTCCAACCTCCAAGTTGTAGTTCCCAAAACCATCAATGATGTGTACTTCTGGAGGATTGAGTTTAGATAAAGTGTTTTTCATCCCAACAATATGTTTCATCACCCCTTCCCTAGAGAGGGATCCTTCCTGGTCATGGTTGCCCAAAACAGCTACCCAAGGAATGTTTGATGCAATTGCAGGAGCAAATGCAGCATCCAATGATTTAGCAGAATCCGAGGAATCAAACCCAAAGATATTATCTCCTGTCACACCACAATAGGTTATCTCATATCAACAATCAAAGAAGCTTGTAACTATAACTTGCTTACATGTGCAAAAGATGATTTAAAAATAAAAATAAAAATTACAAGCCCCAAAACAATACAATACTAAAATCCATTTCATTTCCATCCAGTTACAAGTAATTGGAACAACATCATGCTCATTGTCTTTGATTAGTTAAAGATGTTTTAATTGTCCCAGTACCAAAACATGTTCACTTCACATATTCTTCCGGTAACTAAACTATCAAATCACTGGGGTGTTAATTATTGAAAGAATGAAGGAAAAAGGTCCTTTTTTTTTTTCCAAAAACAAGAGAAGAGAAGCTAAAAAACTAAAAGCTACAATTAGAGAGAAATGAAAAAAAAAAAAAAAAACTGAAAACCATAAACAAGACAAGTATTGAATACCAGTGAAGACAATAAGATTAGGCTTTTCAGCAAGGATCATCCGGTGAAGGAAAGCAGTAGTGTTGAGGTCAGAACAAGAAGCATTCTGTGAAGGGAGCACATCCAAGCACAGTGTAGTCTTGCCATCTGCATAGTGCATATCTGCCACCTGCAATATCTTGAATTCTCCATTTTGACCAAACCTCAGCTTCTGGTTCTGTTGTTGCTGTGGTGGGGACACTTGTTTCACCGCCAAGGTGCATACAGGAATCCAACAACACGATGAGACCAACACCACCAAAACAATAGAATCCAAACCCATTTTCCTCTTGGTACCAAAAACACTTCTTTCACTCAAGACCATCACTGTTTTGGGAATTTGGGTGCACAAAACCAATCAAAATCTCAACTTGTTCAGCTGCTACAACAGCACCTGCACCTGGTGGGGTTGGGGTCTCTAGGCTATGGATGCTGGTGTTGATGAGAGTAGGAAGAAGATAGAAGTTAGAGCTAAGCAACTTGGAAATGAAAGTAAAGTCCTTAGCTTTTATCTTCTTCTTGATGAATATTTATCATTGGACCAGTTTCATTGTACTGTTTAGGAGAAAAGAAGAAGACAAGACAACTTAAGTATGGTAACTAACAAGGAACAAGAAATAAATCTTGGGGATGTCTTTGTCTAGTTGATGATAAGAATACATTAATTGGTTCAAAGTAATTAACCAATTATGTATATACCAACTTGAGCAACAAATCACAAAGATTTATCTGGTGCAATCAAAGCTATAAATACAATGATTTGGAGAATCTAATTTTGTGCAATCCCTAAATAAGAATAATTGTTAAATTATCGATCCGTGAGAGATTATTTCTTTAAATTATTTTCTCTTAAGATTGATTTGTTATAATTACTGAATTCATTGTAAAAGTAGTAAATAAAATGGAAACAATGAAATAAAAAGGAGAAATTCGCTTAAAAAGATAGAAAAGAAAAGAAAAAATAATTTTATACAAAAGGAGACTTTTTTTTGAAATAATGCAATTCGCTTTTTCAGGTGATTGATCAATGATAAATTGCATTTTTAACATTTTTTTTAATTTTAGAAAAAGATAATAATTTTTACATAAACAGCAGTATAGTCAATAATAAGAAAATTCACTTTGAATTAAAATTTAAATTCATGAGATATTAAATGATTAATTAGTGCATACATATAATGGACAAGGAAAAATGATAGCAAAAAAAGTAAGTAGATAAGAAAATACTAAAAAGCTTCAAAGAGACTGGATTATTCAGCTTAGTCATACTTATAGAGAAGGCAATTTTGTTGCTGATTGGCTTGCTACTCATGCACCTCATCAGGATGGACAGCTGATTGTGCTGGATGTCCCTCCAACGGCTTGTTTGGAATTGCTTCGTAATGACTTGAGGGGAGTTAGTCTCCCAAGATTGTGCCCAGTATAGAGTTTTTTTTTATGTTGCTTTAGTTTTCATTGTATTTCCAAAAAAAAAAAGAAAATACTGAAAAGCTTGTAACCTTGATGTAGCACATAATTTTTGGCCAACCAATATCAGACCATAACCCGAATTTAATATGCGTGTAAACTAAGAAGGTATGGCATTTACTTCTCTGACAGAACAATGACTATATTGTTTAACGTGGCCATTAAATTCACCTAGCAATTATTGTATATGAAATCTAATGCAGAAAAAGATCTCAATTCACAAGCAAACAAATCCCAAAGTAAAACAAGAATCCACGTTTTATTTTTTATTTTTAGGGTTTTATAAGAGTTATGTTGTAGGAAAAGTGATTGTGTAATGTTATAGAGATTCGTTTTGCGTGCCTTAATTTTTTATTTATTTTTTGTTTTAAAAAAGTGTGAGCCCACAAAATATTGTGAGTGTAGAAAAATTTGTTGTGTTATGTTAAAGGATAAAACGAGACCCATTATTTTTATCCCCTCTTGTTTTCCTTTGTCTGGATATAGAAAGATGCATGTGATCACAAAACTCTTGCTCAAAAGCCTTCCTCCTTTGTTCTCATTCATTGGTTTTATATATATGTTTTGCCTCTTGAACAAGTTAGTTTAATCTTATTTAATACATCTAATAATTTTCGCCTACCTTCACAAGTATGCATCTCCATTTGGACGTAAGCACCAATAGGATAATCAATCCCCATAGTAAAATCTTTCATTTTCTCACTGTCATGTTTCATTCACTGTTCAACCCTGAATTTGTATCAAACAGTTCATAGCTGACGTCTGCAAGTCACTTGAATTATATTATAATTAGCTCAAATCTTCATTCTTAGCCCATGAACACGATTCACAAATGAAATATTTAACATTACCAGTTTAAAATTATTATACTCATTAATAAATTTTGGAAAAACTTCAAAAAAACCCCTACAAGTTTTCTCAAAATCATTTAACCCCTTCCCTGAAATTTTTAATCATTTACCCTCTTACTCAAATTTTTTTTATCACTTACCCCCCTAATTTGATTTTTCATCCAAAATTTTGTTAAATTTTTTCAAAGGTACCAAAATTACCCTTAATAGAAAAAAGAAAAACATAATTTCCTCACAAACATAATTTTTTAAAAAGTACCAATTGTAAAACTTTACGTTTTATCATAGCTAATTCTTGAACCGCAAGGTGATTTAAGGGGACTAAGTGAGAATACCTCCTTGTTATAATAATAATAATAACAAATAATTTGATATAAAACTTGCCACAATTACAATTTTTTCTTCGAGACAAGACTTGGAACTTTGAAGCCTCATTGTATGTCAATATTAGCATTTGTTGGTGAATTTTGTTTTGAGAATGTGAATTATATTATAAGTTTTTTGCTATATATCAGTTAAATAGATGGTGTGAGTGGGGCAAGTGTTCTTCATATAAACCGACCCTGGTGCATATTTTTGTATCTTCCATTTTGTTCACAGATACATTGGACCTCATGGGTTTTGATAAAAGTAGGCTTGTTAATGAAGTAGGTTTTCTTTGCTAAACTCTATGATAGTACTCAACTTTCGCAACATACCTTGCGGATTTTACAGTAAAAAATTCAAACTTTCTCTGCAGGAATTAAAATATAAAAAACAACATCCTACTTGTTTCGTATATATGAATATTTTAAACGTAAATTTATAACAATTGTTTGCAAGCTTAAAATTAAGCAATAATCCCTTAAATTAAAAAGACATATTAAACTAGTTACAAAGTAGTTTGTGAGGAAATTATGTTTTTCTTTTTTCTATTAAGGGTAATTTGGGTACTTTTTAAAAATTTAACAAAATTTTGGATTGAAAATCAAATTAGGGGGTAAGTGATAATTTTTTTTTGATGGGATAAATGATTAAAAATTTCGGAGAGGGAGTTAAGTGATTTTGAGAAAACTTGCAGGGGTTTTCTGAAGTTTTCCCATAAATTTTTTCTAAAATAAACTTATAATTGGAGTAAATTAGTAAAAGTGCACTTATCTTTAAATTTTAGTTGATAAAGATTATGATTTAATTTAAATAAATAAATAAATAAAAACAACCCTCACTTTAAAATATTCTTTTGCAATTGAATTAGTTTCCTTATGTTGCTTTTGAAAATGGGAAAAAGATAATTATCTAAGTCCAGACAGCTGTTAATTTGCCTTCACATGGAATTTTGGATATATCATATGTTTTTCCACTTGTTAGGTCTTGTTACTGTTCTGTCCATGACACTATCACCGTCTGCTATGACTAGTAAGCAAAATACCATAATTCAAGGCATGTAATCCAAAGTCAAATAAGAAGCTATCGCAACAGTTACAAGTCACCTTCGTTAACACCCATCACTCATCAGCTCCCTAATCATGTACTATTCTCATAGAAAATCAATAGAACTAATGTGATGTGGTTATGAAAAAAAAACAAAAACAAAAATTCAATCAGAACTTATACACTGAAAAGAGGTTTACTATTCAAGTCTAATCCCAAGCTGGGCCTCATTGAATCACCTAATCATCAAAACGAAATTCTAATTCATGAATCTCAAGTTGGGCATCATTTGTGACTTTGCATTTGGTCTAATTCATGAATTAACTGACTTGAGCATCCATTTTTCCTATGCATGTTTAAGAAATTAAAACTAAAGCCTTCTTACATGACAAACTTTAGCTTAAACGAACAAAACTTATGAAAAATATTTTGAGTTTGGCTTGGCTCATTAGCTTGGTATAAACTAAATTCTAGGCTTGACTATAAAAAATTAAAGACTTAACTTGACTCATTTATAATTATAAAATATATTTTTTCTAAACTCACCGACTTCCAAATGTTGAAGCTATAAATGCATCAAATTCTCTATTCCTTAAAAAAAACAATCATAGAACTCATTCAGTCCACATGTATTTTAAGATCGAATAATAAGTTTCACAATTTCTTCTTAAACATTGATCCAGCTCATGATGACTTAATAAACCAAGAGAATGTGCGATCGACGCCGCTTGCAATGCAGAAAAGAACACACACACAAAAAATTGCGACGACTTCACTGCTAATAGAATAAGCTGTCCAAACTCCAAAGCTTATTATATTATAATCTTCAAAGAAGAATAGAGAAAAAATACCTGAGTTTGGTCAGTTGCTTATGGAGTTAAAACAATAGTAAAAGCTTACCCAAAAAAAAAAACAGTAAAAAAATAGGGTTACAAAATAGGGTTAATGATTTAGTGACATAAAAATATATTATTTATTATAATAATATATCGGGCCAGGTCACGGACTTTCAAGCCAAATCTCATTAAATTAAGCTTGGGTTTGTTTGCTAAAAAGGTTTTTTTTAAAGCTTGAGCTCGATATATTTATTAAACAAGTCAAACCTTAGACCCTTAACAAGCCGCTCGACTCATTTACACTCCTAAAAGTGGCGGTCATATACCATATTTTATTAAACACTTACAAGATCATCACGTTTTTAGAGATGTTATAACAATGGCTTTTTGACCACTTTAATGCAAAAAATGAAACAAATAATCATTTTAAGCGCACACTCCCAATGCATGTTTCATTCGCATTAAATGGATAAATAATTTGCTAAAAAAACTAAACTAGTGATATGTTTAATTTTTTGCACTACAAGGATGAAAAGGCGTATAACAATTCCATTGTTACCTTAAGGCATCTAAGAGTAAGGAAGCACGGACACTCTAAAAAACAGGGAGTGTCGTGTCCGACACGCCGACACACTCCGACACGTTCTGACACGGTGTCCGACACGCGGTCAACATTCCCGACACGTTGATCTTTTTGACACGCGAATTTGACTGTATCCGACACGTTCCGACATAGTCAAATGACATTTTCGATAAAAAAAAATTAATTTTTTTTTTTAAACTTTTTTTTAAATTTTTTTTAAAAAAAATTAAAATATATTAATAAAGCTTTCACCTGATCATATCAATTTTATTTTTTGTCTTTTTTTCCTTAAGTAGATAAGAGATCATCTCAACATCATTGTTATCAATTTCTATTACGCTCTTGTTGTATCTCCTTTTCTCTGATCTCTCTCTAATATGATTTGATCTCTCTATCTGATATTATCTCTCTCTCTCTCTTATCCAAGTTCCTATTTTTTTATTAAAGCTTCCACCTTTATTACGTGTTGATCGATATTATTAATTTTATTTCATTTTTTTGTTAAATTATTGAATATTAAATGAATATACGTTATATAAATTAAAATATTATTTAATATTAAAACGTGTCCCAACGTGTCGTAATTCATATTTTTTTAGAATTAACGTGTCAGAGTGTCGTATCGTGTCGGTGCTACATAATCTAAGAGTTCTAAAGGACTACCAAACTCTGAATCTCTCTGCACTAAAAGATTTAGTTGGATCTAGCGATGTATCTCTTTCCAACACTAGATGGTAAATTGCATCCCTTTAACTTCAGTATCTCGGAAAGTTAGATATTATGGTGGTCAGGGGTGTAAACGGGCTGGCTGGGCTTTGGCCTTCCTGGCCTAAGTCTACGTAAAAAAAATTCAGCCTATCTGGTCTATCAAAGGCTTTATTTGTAGGCCAAACCCGACTTACTTTTAAAAATAAGAAAGTCCGACATGGCCTTCAGGCCTTGTAGGCCTACCACTGTAGATACTAAGCAAAGAAAATAATTGTATAGAGCAAAGAAAGTTTCATTCATGAATGCACTAGTACTTCTCGTAAGAAAAGAATAACAAACAAGAAAGAGTCAACATAATACTCCAGTTTTAAAATGTATATCATAGAGGAATAGAGTCAAAGAAATGGAGAAAATAAGAAAAATAAAATTATTGGGTGCTAAAATAAAATCTACAAGAGAATATCATTCATATAAAAATTAGGGTTGGTATTGGTACTTTGTCATGCCACATAAAATAAATATTATTTTATTTTTAATAAATTAAATAGGCCAGCCTACAAGGCTTTGGGTCAGGCTTGACAAAATTGGCCTACGGGCTATTTGTTAAAAAAACTTTCTTGAAAGCCTAAGCATACTCTACTTTTTGAAAGGCTGGGCCAAGCCAAGCTTAATGTAGGCCGGGCTGGGCTAGCCTGGCCCATTTACACCCCTAATTGTGGTACTTAGAATTCATGCCAATGTATTAAGGTTAGGGATTTAGACATTCACTGGATATCAATATGTTACCATGTTAAAACATGCAAATTGATGACCCATTTTAGAACATGAGATCTTGATCTGCAAATAGCATAGCTTCTAACAATTATTAAAGTTTTGCTGCAAAACATTTCTTTATGGATTCAAGCTTTCCCACGAAAGAAAGAAGCCTGACTAAAAGGACTAGTGGGACATATATCCACAGCCAAATATATTACTTCATCTACACTAGCCATCAGGGCACTCATGAACCATCATTTCAAAGCTGAAAAGCCGGATTCAAAAAGATATTAATGCATTACAACTCCAAACGTAGCTGATGCATAAAGATTTTATACAATATCACAGCGACCTACATGTCTAGAACACTTACAATTCATGATTCCATTAAATAAACAACGAAGAACAAAGCAAGACTTATAAGATATCAAGATGATAATTTTACAAAACCAACCATTGTAAAAAGAAAAACATCAAGCATTCTTATTTTTTACTCCAGAAGGAGAGGACTTGAACCAAGGTACCCAGACAGAAGTTGTCTTCTGATACAGCCTAAATGCCTCTGCTCTACTTTCTTGTTTCAGCATTCGGTCCTCCACAAGCTTAGTCACATAAGCCAAACACATGGTATTAACCAATGCTCCAATGAAGGTCCATCCATGTCCCAGGCTCCATGCAAATACAACTAGTCCCCACCACCAAAGCTGCTCACCAATGTAATTCGGATGCCGGCAATAATACCATAAGCCATTGTCAAGAACAGGGACAGGGCGTTTACCAAGCCCTTTTAACTTGTTGTTTCTACTCACAAAACCATAGAGCTGTGTATCAGCAAAGTATGCTATGACAATGCCACATAAACAGACAACAATAGCTACCAAGTCCCAGATGCTCAAAGGCTTATTGACAGAGTGGACAACATACAAGGGAAGGGACAATCCAATCAAAAACATCTGCAAAGATGAGAAAAACATAAACATCAACATCAACATCAACATTAACATTACTTTATTCCAAACTAGTTGAGGTCACGGTCCATGAATCAAAACAAAAAGCAAGAAAAGATAGAGGGAAAAGAAAAATAAATAAACATAGTTAAAAACTAAAAAAAGCCGTCTTAGACATCACAAATAACAAGTCTATCCCTCCACTCTCCATTTTTCTCCACGTCCTAAGACAAACCAAGCACCCATTTCAATGGCACAGCAAATAAACCAAACAAGCAATTCACCAAGCAGGTTCAGGGGGTTTGTTTAAACTTCATTTCAACACCCATGGATGGAAAAGAAAGCAAGAAAAAACTTACCTGCTGGGAGACATAAACAGCAAAGAAGGAAACCCACCACCATTGCTGTCCATACTGTTTGCTCATCTCAGTGAAACGCCAATCCTCCCTAGCACCCCATTGCCACCTTTCTCTCCTGAAGTAGTTATGTGTGAGCCTAATACTCCACACCCAAGTCAAGAAGATCACAATTTTGGACCTCCACCAATCATATTGAGCCAAAGGGTGAGTTGCATAGTAATGAACAAGCATCACAGGTATCACTGTCCAATAAGGGTCAATCATCTGCACCATCACTAGCAGCAAAAGATGTCAACTTTAAAGGAACCCCAGAAAGAAAAGTGTGTATTGAAGGAAGAAGAAAGGGGGGAAATTGTACGTACCCAATGAGTATTCTGGATTTGGCCTATAATCCAGAAGAGGACATTGACGTTGAAGAAGAAAATAGCATTGGCTAATAGCAGAGGGTGGTGATAGCACCATGCCCACAATGAAGTTGACCAAAAAGATTGAAACTTTGGGTCAACCCCAGAGGCAATTGCTGAGTCATAGTTGTTGAGGAATGAGAGATAGAAGATGATTGAGGGAAGAGGAACCAAGAATGCTATGACAGCGTTCTTCACATTGCGATCATTACCCATTGTGTCTTGCTCAGTGCTCTTTGAATCTTTCTGATCCTGTCTTGTGCAAATGTGTATGTGTGTGATGGAGTTACTTATAGCTTCCATTTTAATAGAATGATTAGTAAAGCAACTTGAGTGAATTAAACTAATTATTAACAAATAACAAATATGTTATAATTTTTTTTTTTTTTGTAAATACAAATATGTTATAATTATATAATTGCGATATTATGCCTATCTTTTTTTTTTTTTTTTGAAAATATTCCAATCGGTTATCGCTTCGCGATTAGTCTGATTCGGGACGGGTCTAAGATTAAGGCTTTAAATCTCTTCCAAAGATGTTACTGGGAAAGATCGAACACATGATCTCACCATCACCTGCTCAACTTTCATGCGTCAACTGATCTACCACCATTTGGTCTATTATGCCTATCTTTCTTTTATACATATTCTGTTTATTTTTTCCAACATCATTAGATCAAAATTTTAAGAAAAAAGAAAATGGGTAAAAATTAATTAAATTTTGATCATAAGACATTAGAGATAATAGGGTTTGATGTTTGTCATTTTAAATGACACTCTATTATTGATTGATTTATTCTATTTAATTTATTTAAACCTTCTTCTAAAAGAGGAAAAAGTACAACCCACAAATCATTAGTGGCAATACAAAAAGATTAGCAAAATCCACTTTCTGCTTGTTGTTCCCCTAAGACAGCCACGCTTACCTAGTTCAATTAGATGATCCATTATTCCACACAATGATTAGTTGATTTGATTCTATGAGCCCACAGCTAAGTTATTCTGGTCCATTTATAATGTTCTGAACTTCTCATTTAATATCAAAGAACAATTGATCTATATCATTTTAACTCATGGTTGAAGAACAAGATGAATGGAGCATGCTACTGTAGAAATAACTTGGTAACACGCACACACACATACACGTCCAGTGGATATACTCTTGAATAGTTGAAACTTGATTCATCTCTTCATCTTGATGACAGCCTAGCAATATAGAATTTTCATTGAATTAGAAGTTAGTATTAATGTTTAATAAGGTGTGTATTTTTTTGTTTTTATTTTCCACCTCCCTAAAGCAAATTTGAATTTATCCTAAAGTGTATAATCGCCCATGCTCTTTCTGATGCTATATAATAATGCTTAGTATTGTTGTAATGATGTTTGCAGCGCATAGTTGTGCCCCTAATGATATATTAGAATCCTCTCACATGAAAACTTAATCCCAAACCTGGTCCCCCACTTCCCTCCCAGATTCCTCTGTCGTCTTTGAAGGCTAACCTGCCCCAATCCCCTCAATCTACGCAAAAAGAAGGAAAAGAAATGAATGCCATGCTACCATGCTTGAGCTGTAGGGACTTAGGTCAGTATATCTTATTCCTCAGCATGGCATATTGAACAGCTTTTCTGCATTTAGTTTGTAAAAGGTTTGCCATTGAGAAATAATTATAGGAATGGCAGAGTCTAGAAGCTAGGGAATGTTTGGTATAGGAGAAATTTTTCTGTTTTCCAGGAATATGCTGTGAAAGTACTTTTTCAAAAAATTATTTGATAGAACAAAATATTAATAAGAATGTTGCTCAAGTTTCTTGATTATATATTTAGTTGACAGTTAAATATTACTGGAATGTGGAGTGATTTTACAAGAGTAACCTTACCCGTCATTATCATTCAAAACTTTTTGAATTTAAAATTAACTCTTGAATTTCTCTCCTTCCAACGTTTTAGGGTTTGATGGAAGCTATGAGCTTCCTGGCATCCCGCATTAATGAACATCTATTTTGAAATCACATTTTCATACTCATTTACCAGCAACTTGCTTATCTCTGTCAATTTTTTGTTTTGTGTTTTCTTCTGTTGTTGTTTATTTTATTTTTATTTTTTTAAATGAGGCCAACAAAGTATAGGCGCAACTTGAACAGAAGTATTATTTCCTGCGCCTGTTCCTATCTCAGGTTGGTTTCTTCATATATATTGTGATACCCTTTGTGGTTTTATTAACTTCTACTATGTTGTTGTTGTTTTTGTCTCGTGTTTTTATTAACTTGAAAGCACCATTATCTATATAAACTCTTGATCAATAGCCGAGTATTAAAAAACCACGGTACATAATGCTGTAACTGATCTCGAACTTATTACAAGTAATAAAGCTCACTTACAAGTTGCGTATTCTCAGCAAAGACCAAAGACATTGAATGGGAATAATATCACTGTGTGTGTGTAATCAATAAAGAAACTAAAAATATGTATGGATAAACAAAATTTGCAAGACCAAAAACTAAAAGGACAAATTAGTTCCCTCTTCCTAAACAAAAAGCAATACCAACAATTCCTGTGGAAAGAAATCTGCACTCATCCAGTCGTTATTGATTTTGTTCATTTTCAACAAATCCTCTTGCAAGCTTCGTAGCACATGAAAGAAATCCCAACAGCAGGAACTAGTTTTAACCTCTATAAAGGCCTAAAAAACACCAATACAACAAGTATTTCTTCTGGCTCTTCTGTTACGGTAACTGACTCTAGTATTGTATGTGCTACTCCTCTTATGAGGAAGTATGAGATTGAATTAGCCTGTAGCAATGGATGATGGAGGACATACGCCACTTGATGGAAGGTTTCCATGGGTTAAATAAGCTTCATGTAACCACAAGGCTTGTTGGGCCAGCTGCTGTCTTAACTCTAAATACATTTTGTTGACAAGAAATTGAAATTCATCAGGTGGTTTCCTCTTAATCTCTTGCTTCGTATAATGAGATTAATGTTAAGCTAAGAGCTGGTAAAGACAGTTGATCTTGTCAACCAAAGTTGTCTTCGTAAAGCGAACCATTCCTAACAGATTCCCACGGCTAAAATACAAGGTGACAGTATTTGTTGAATACTAGCAAATCTACAGTACATACTTACTGTAATCTACAAAGATATCCCATGAATGTTGCCATAGCCTCGACAATTTACAGAAGTAGACGGACATGCTGTAGGCACACAACAAAAATGTGTCCCGCATATTACTATTCCTACACTACTCGAACCACAATGAGATACTGCAAGTGTTTACTTTTGATCTAATGTTTTCATTTCTACATTATCATCTGTGTTATGGTGTCTTAAAAGAATTTGACCTCTCAAGTAGTTGTTATTTGGAGTTTAACTCTTCCAATAATATAAGAAAAGATGGTTGGTTACATGACTCTCAAAAAAACTTACATGATCAATATGAAAATTCATAACGGAAAAGGTATAACATTTGATATCAATATCCCTAAAATCAGACACCACAAAATTATATGGCATTTGTAAACATCTAGTGTTCCCAGATGGTTGCCAAGGATCAACATAACAGCAGAAGGCATCAAGCTCCCTAGATGTCGATTCTCTTTACAAGAAAGACATCTCATTAAGTTCAACAGCTCCCCTCCCCCCCCCAAAAAAAAGGCATTTAGAGCAGAAAGACCGAGTTATATCAAGAATCATTGATTGTCTTGCCCGCGGTCATCAGGTTGGTGATCATCATGTCCGCGGTCATCAGGTTGGTGATCAACATGTCCGCCATCCTCCCTATCCTCGTATGTAACCCACGGTAGCATTGACTCAAATAAAACAGCTAATGCATTTCTATTTGTAACACCACGAGGAGCATTGCCATTGCCATGCAGATTAGCAAATTGGTTCTCGTCCTGCATAGCCTCCTCCCTCACCCCTGGAACTCCCATAAAGTGTTGCAGATTTTCTGGTGGAATTGATGTCACTGAATCAGAGAAATCAGATACCAACAAATGTCCATACCTAACAAACTAGAAATTGTAAGTTGAATTGCTTAAAAATCAATAGAAATAAAAACAGTGCCGGAATATCATAAGCAAATGAACTGCACCCTCAGTTTCATAAGGAATAAGATTCAACGTGCTACTTTCTTTTCCTTAATTCTCTCTCTTTTTCCTTATGACATGAGATAAGCTTTAAAAAAAAATTGATTCAATGCAACTCTATCACACAATTATTCGTCAGTTAGGCGGATATCAACACATTGCTGCAAGTTCTTAGTCATGAATTAAATTGGTCAACTACCAAATCTTCATTTCTAATTGAAATAATTTGCACCAAGTTTCAAAGACAATAACTTCAGATGAATAAAAAAAACCTAGTTGAAGACGGTTTGTAAAACAGAATACTTAAACATTTGATGCTTTTTTGGATTCAGATAAAGATTCACTTCAAAAAAAATGCCACAAAAGTACACGTGCAAAATCTGAGCTAAAAACAAAAAAAAAATAAAATAAAATAAAAAAGAATCACTTACTCATTCTTCTCAGATGAAAATGCTTCTTTTCTGACACAAGTCCAATCCTTAATTTCACTTTTATTATTTTCTAGCGTTTCGATCACTAGTTTTGCAGCATCACTTAACAGTTTTTGCAGATCAGGAAGCCTCCATATAAGATAATTTCTCTCAACATATATATTAATCAAGTGATCTTGAGATGGAATTCCTGTTTGATCTGATCGGAAAAAGGCATGCTTAAGAATATCTGTCCATGTGCGATCTTTCAATGGTACTTTTGCCACTAGCTTCTTTATGACTGAAGGATGAAGCATCAATGCTTGTTTCATAAGATCAGATGAAGAAGCCATTTTAGAATCTATAGAATCCTGTTTGGAGGCCTCGCGCTCAAGGTAAAACCGACAAATGGCAAGAGAATAAGAGAAATTTGGAAACAACCAAATGGAGTTATCACTTTGATAATCTTCAGAAAACTTTTCCAGCCATGCATACTCCTCGGCCCTTAAAGCAAAGTAGTCGATGCAGAAAATAGCCCCCATGGGATCATCAGAATCCAGCGAAAGCAACAATTTGCAGACATCTAAAGCAGATCTATGACAGCCACGCCTGTCCAAATTTTTCATGTGAGTGAAAAGAGCTGAGAATATAGGTTTGTTCGTATCATGTCTGAACTTCAATTGGCAGTTACCCTGCAGTGGAGTGAACATGGGATGCCATGCACATTCAAGGGCATATAGACACTTGGCAAGGGCATCTGCAGACATCTGTTGTTCACCCACTACCTTCAAATATTCTGCCATTGTTAGAAGGGAATCAAGATGATAAGGATGGTACTGTAATACTCTCGCGATGCCATTTATGTCACTAATTGCTTTGGCAGCTTCAAACGCGCTCTGAGTTTGGGAGTAGGATGATGAGTGTGTATATCTACATCGTAAAAAAGCCAAAATATGGGGGAAATGAGCAATAGTTAAAAGGGCTACGAAAATATGCAATTCCTATTATTATTATTATTTATGAGTCACATCTCAATAATCTTTAACCGTAAAGGTTAAAATAGGATATCACAATACAAAGTACAAAAGACATATTCAATTTTTAACTTCATAAGTAAACCGCACAATTATAAAACAGACAGGTTGAGAACCCAAGATCCCACTCTCCGCTCTTGTTTTGAGGAGAGGATTGAGGAGTTCCACTGACCCAAAGGTCATTGACAATGAAAATAAATAATAACAAAAGCCCAATCATGCATGGCCTTATAGTTATATCAATGATAAGAGAAAAAAGTAACAAATAAAATCTTACACTAACTTATATATATCAGTAATAAAAATAACCAACAATCATCTCTCTACTTTTCATAACTCACCCACCACCTAGGTACTTCTGTTCTATTCAAGGTCATCCCTTTAATTTGGAACCTTTGTATTCGTCCAGAGTTCTTTGCAAGTTTTATTTTTACATATGATATATACTTTATTATCCCCCGCCAATGGACACAGCATATTTCTTTATGTGCTTATTTTGATTGGACATGTTTGAGATTCATTAGTTGCATACATCACATGTTTGAAGATAGGATACTGAAACTAAGTCCTTAGCCTGTATACAGCCATACATATACAGAAAGAGTGGTGTTCAAACAAAAAAATGCGGAAAATATTATCAACCAACTTAATAAGAATGATCCTTAGTTCCTTACCTAAAGTAGTTATATCCATCCTTTGTTTCCAGAAATTCCATGGACAAAGAATCGTCACACCGAGGCCAATGGTTTGCTGGAGTGACAAGAACAGTTTTTCTAAGATTATAGTGTCCGCGCCTCACCCCTCTTATCTGCCTAGAACCGCTCGCTTGATTGCTACTCTCAAATGATTTCACAACCTTAGATCCAAATATTCTCCTCAGCTCATTTTCGGCATTCAAATATTTTGGATCCACTTGTAATATGGAATTCACATTCTGTTTAACAGATTTGTTCCGGTCTTTGGCATTCACTGCTCTACCTTTTGTAGAGAAATGTTGCTCACCCGAAGAGTTGACATCCAAAGATAAATCTTCTAGAATCAAGTCCAATTCTTTTTCACCTCCTGTTTTAGCGGCAACAGCACTATCCTTGTTTTTCTTCTTTTTCTTTTTCTTTGATTTTGGATTAGACGCCGAAACCGCAGCAGTGCCTCCTTTAGATGAAGATGACTCCCCTTTATCATCATATCTCGCCAATGTTTCATTTGTGTATGTCAACTCATCTTCCTGCAGTTAAAACAGCCAAATTTTCTATTGAGAGCTAAGGATTAGAAATCCAGATGAGTAATAAGCATACTCCCTAGTCTCTACCTTCTTTTACATAAACCCAAGCATCAAATTTAAGCAAAACACCCAATAAAATTTTCTACTAAAGTAATAGAACACTATATAACTCTCTAGTACTAAATGGTGGTGACATTTGATTAACAAAAAATAAAAGTTATCTTGAACCTGAAATTAAATTCCATTAATATGTTGTTTGTTTCTGACCTATTTCCAGATACAAATGCCAAGTTCGAATTTTCGGCTAATCCAATTCGCTTGGTGCATGAAATCAATAGCAAAACAGAACCCACTTTGAAAATTAAAAAAGGAGAAAAGGGTAATGCTGCAATAGTTAAAGAGTTTCAATCCAAACAAGAAAGTTAGGATTTAAAAAAAAAAAAAAAAAAAAAAAAACCTGTTGTTCAGGCTCGGAATCTTGGTCGTTGAGGAGGTCGAAGGGGTTGATGGAAGAACGAGCGTTGGAATCTTCATCTTCACCGTTGAGCTGATTCTCGTGCTCTTCTTCTTCTTCTTCGTTCACTTGTTGGGAAAGTTGTTGTTGCTCGTTCAGAACCTTCTTCACCAATCGAGCCGACATCGATTTGGGCGTTCCAACTTAATCACTTTCAGGATTATGAAGATGAATTCAAAGAGAAAAGACTAAAAAAGAAAACGATGATTTCCCTCAAATTCAATAGCAAGAAACAAAGAACAAACTCGAAATGAAGAAACAGCGTTGTGTGTTGTGTTGTGTTGTGTCTCTCCCATCTCTGCGACAGGAAGATGTGGGCTTTTTTCTAACTATTGGGCCTTATGGGCTTTCTCTAACTATGAGCCCAAGTTGAATCAAATTGTATGTTTTATTACTCCTCATGAATCGTGATACAATTTATGGATCAGTGATAAATGGGTGACTAAAAGGTGGTAGCAATTATAGTTACTTTAAATTCAGACAATTATACTGAGTACTTATGGATTGATCAAGTCAACTAATTAAGTTATATATTAATCATGACATGTTACTCAAATTCTGCTTTAATAAATAATTTGATATGTGAAGGTAAGGAAGACATTAAACTTTATTTAGTTTGGAATGAAGATTCAATGAAGAATTGCCATGTGTAGCTTAGCTAATAACCGCCTTTAATATCAGTAAATAAAATTTAAAGTTTCTGGTGAGCTTTTTGGGTATATATGACAATATTTTTAAAAAAGATTATTTCTTTCTAAAAACAATACCCGAGAATAGAATTATTATCATACACACGATTCGAGTGATGATTTTTTTTAAATAAATCACATATATTATTTATAGGAAGCAATCTTGTTCGGGATGAGTTTAAGATTAAGGATTCAAATCCCTTCCAAATATAATTAGTGATAATTGTTAATATTTGATAATGACTACTTCTCTTATGTTAAATTGTTAATGAGCGAGAGGGTAGTGATACATATGCACTCTAATTAATATGTAAATGAGATGAAAGCATAACAATTGTATTTACAAAAGGAGCAAACCATTGCCTTCATACCTATAAATTTAAATTTATTATGGGTTTTAAAGGCAAGTTACCATTCTACGGTAGAAGTTTTTTCAAGGTTTCGTACATGCAAGGAAAAATATCTTTAATATTCTCGTAATATTTAAGACTCATTAAATTAGTTATTAAAGTTGGAACAAAAAGTAAATCATTTAATCCATTTTTTTTTTAATAAATGAGTATCTACTCCTACTCATGTGATTAGATGCGACCTTGTTGGTGTAAGGAAGATACCAACGTCCAGAGCTTATGGGATGTGACTCTATTTATTTTATTTATTCTTAAGGCAAACAAATACAATAATATTTATTATTATTTTAATGAATTAAAATTAAATTAATAATAAATGTAGGTTTACTTACCTACTTTATCAGGACCGTTATTTTATTTTGACATGCTTTGTAGTTAGTTTATGCTGACCCAGTTGTTTCGAGATGCGTCCATGTTATTTGAAAGTTTGAAACATTTTCCAAGGAGCCATTTTGTCTTCGCAGTCGCATGTGCTTCTAGAGAAACATTCAGTATTTTAATTTGCTTATTCATGTTTATTTACTCTTAATTATTTTAGTTACCTTTTTATATACTTTTAGTCATGTTACACTTTAACCTTCTATATAGTTTAATTAATTTTTATTTTTCATATATAAACTTCGTTTTTGAACATATAATTATCTTTAAAACATAATAGTGCCACAAATAAAATAGTATTAATTTTAAAAAAAGCATCTCAAATTTAGACATTATATTTTTCACGTGTTTTTTATGTACAGATTACCCCTAATATATTTAAAAGAAAATACCAGTTTGAAGTTTTTATGATAATTTACAAAAATAAAGTTTACGTATTAAAAAAAATGAAATAAACCACGATGAAAGATTTCGTGTATGATGTAAATTATCATACTTTTTATAAGAAAAAAATGAAGTCAATAAAAGAAGCCGTGGAATGAACAATTCACGTAAAATGTGTAGATTCAAATTTCTCGAATTAAAAACATTTAAATTGGAAAAAATTTTGTCCTCCTAACAATGAAAGATAGACTAAAGACTCGGTAGCAGTCAACTTGCCTAGAATGTGAATTTTGAGGTAATTGCCCATTCATTCCCATCCTTTTTTGCTCCTCCTTTGCCAGGAATGATAGCATCTAACTAATTAAATTATAATATGAAATATAAATTAAATGTACATTATTAAATTAATTTTAAATGTAAAAATCAATACCCAATGTATGCCAAAATTTATCTCCTCACTGCTAATATATGATCTTTTGCATGAATAGTTTTCATACAATTTTCTTACTTTTCATCCCAAAAAAATATACATAATTGCCACCAACGATATCATATTTTTAATAAAAATATCTTAAAATTAGTGTTATTAAATATAACTTGAACGAACTAGATTGAACAAAAATTGGTAAACAAGTGATATAACTGGTTCGATTGAGTCAATGAATCAGTCATGTAACAAACTCGATACGAATCGGTTCGAGTCGACTGTTTTTTGAAAAAAATCAATGACCTGACCAATTTTCTTGAAACTAGTTGAATTGGTGGATCGTGCAATTGTTATTTAAAAAGAAAAACTGTTAAATGTTTTTTTTTTTTTTTTTGTAAACTTAAATGTTGTGTTTTTTACACCAGTATGAATAACTCAAATCCCTAAATTACAATCTTAATGTATGTAAATTTAAGTATTTGAATATTTTATGAAATTTTAAATATAAATATAAATTTACATATATTTGTTTGGACCAACTGATTTAACCATTAATCTAAGAAATCAGTATTCTGGTTGAATTGATAATCGGGTCGGGTTTATAATATTACTTAAAACATAAAATTAAAAAGCCACTTAAAAAGTATAGAGCGGATGAACTGAATCAAATCATAGCCTAGTGGCTAGAGGCAACAATAAGTTGTTTATAGAGTTAATTATAATAAGTTAATTGAGAATCACCTTTAAACGTACGTAGCTGCTACGAAACCTATTAATTATTAAAACATTATTATGCCTAATGATCAGCACTTTTTTTGAGCAAATTTGAAGAGCCAGTTATAATGATTATCGTCTTTCTTCTACGTGAAGAATGGTGTTAACGCTTTTCTTTTGAGCATTAAAATATGGAATTTATTAATCTTCTTTAATAGAAGATAACTTATATCATGTCATAGAAATAAATTATGTGAGACCCATTATTTTTTAAAAATAAATAAAAAAATGGCACGATTTTTTTATGTTTCACTAGCATAAGATAATTGTCTCATGTAAAAGCAGACAATTTAAACCCTTAAAATATTATGTGAATCATAAATATATTTAAATGGTATAAATTTTAAAAATAAAAAATACATTTATAAAAGAGAAAAATATAATTAATTAGATAAATGAAAATATAAATTAAATTAATATTTAAAAATGCATAATTTAGTCAAAAGAACTTAAATTTAAAAATTAAAACAAAATAAGTTAAGAATGACAAATGTCTTTTTTATGAAGAATGGTAAATCGAGACTACCTTCCAAGTAGGGGTGTTAATGGGCCGAGCCGAGCCGAACTTTGGTCTTAAAAGATTAAGCTTGTGTTTAAATGTGTCAGCCTGACCTAGCATGTTACATGTTATAAATATAATTATCGGCCTGTGGCCAGACTTATTTACAAAAAATAAAAGTATGATTTAGCCTGTTTTAAAAAAATAAGACAACAAAAATTTATCCAAACAGAATATACAATCAACAACACTAGTAATTCCATAAATATTCATAAATTCAATGTATATCCAAATATTATAATATAGAACAAAATCATTCAAAAAGTCTGTTTAACCAATAGAACGAGGTGAAATGGATTGAGAAGAAAGAGATGACTATTATAAGAAGTATAAAAATATAAAATAAAAAAATAATAATATACTATGTCAGCCTGAGAGGCTCTAAGACCGAGCTTTTGAATTGGAGCCTGAGGCATTTTTATTAAACGAGCTTTTATACAAGTTCAAGCCTGGTGCAAACAACCAATTTTAGACATATAAGCTCAGGCCTTCACGAGCCGAGCCAAAGGCCTCTGAAAGGTTCCTGATTCGTTTAGCTCCCCTACTTCCAAGGGTGCATGTTATAATTTAATATATAAAATTAGGGTTTAATTTTTTTACAGTCAATAAAGATAAGTTATCTACATTGAGCCCAAAACGATGTCGTTTTGTGCCCGAAATCAAGTTATTTTTGTAATTATAATTTATTTCAGAGTTATAATATTCTTTCTCATTATAATTTTAATATTTTAACACAAAACAACGTCGTTTTGGGAGTAAATATAAATAACTTATTTACATTCAGTGTAGAAACATTAAAGCCATAAAAATATCTAAAACTTGATATAATAAAAATCTGTAAAATTTTATCCGTTACATTTAATATTTGATTAGATAATTAAATAGACAATAACAAACGGATAAAGAAATGATACTGAATTAATTACGTAAATTAAATAAATTTAGTAATTAATTAAGTAAATTTTATTTATAACTAGTAATGAAGAATATAGGAAAGCCGAAAATGAATTAAAAAAAATATTGAACGTAAAAGAAAAATTAAACTAAAGAAAATATGATGTTCAAGGAAGAAGTCATGTATTTGAGAAATAGAAAGAACGTGCATATTGAAACAAGTGCTCCACTCTTTTTTCTTTCACCATGATTTTGTCCCATTGAATTTTCCTGGTAAAGTTTTTAATGAGATAGTTTCTCATACATATTTCTTCTCAATAGGATTATTGAACATTCAAGGGGGGAGTCATGTTATAAACAATTGGCTGTCCAATCTGTTATATAACTGTTAGAGATGTTATGATTGTTGAAGACGTTATGGTTGTTGGAGATATTATGACCGTTGGAGAATAATTTATTTCAGTTATTGTAACTTTCATGTTTCCTGAGCCTATAAATAAGATATCATTGTAGTATGACAATACAACAAGAATATATTCACCTATCTCTCTTATCTCTATTCTTCTTCTAGTTCTTATTAATTTTACAACACATATAAATTTCTTTTATTCTAAATTATAATTTTTCTAATTTATTGCATAAAGTTAAATTTGTATCCAAAATATACAAGAGATTTAGTTGGAGAATATAAAACTCCTAACATGTGTGTTATATATAAAAATATATATTAAGAATATAAATCAAACTCAAAAGGAAAGAGTTGGTATCGTGAAGTTATATACAATAAATGAAAAAGAAAAAAAGACAAAATTAAATATTATATAATATATATATATAGGGGTGTAAATGGGCTGGGTTTTGGTCTTCCTGGCCCAAGCCTACGTAAAAAAAAAATTCAGCCTATCTGGCCTACTGGCCTATTAAAGGCTTTATTTGTAAGCCAAGTCCGACCTATTTTTAAAAATAAGAAAGCCCGACATGGCCTACAGGCCTTGTAGGCCTACCACTGTAGATACTAAGCAAAAAAAATAATTGTATAGAGCAAAGAAAGTTTCATTCATGCACTAGTACTTCTCATAAGAAAAAAATAACAAACAAGAAAGAGTCAACATAATACCCCAGCTCTAGAATGTATATCATAGAGGAATACAGTCAAAGAAAAGGGGAAAATAATAAAAATACAATTATTGGGTGCTAAAATAAAGTCTACAAGAGAATGTCATTCATCTAAGAATTAGGGTTGGTATTGGTACTTTGTCATGCCACATAAAATAAATATTATTTTATTATTTTGTTTTTAATAAATTAAATAGGTCAGCCTACAAGGCTTTGGGCTAGGCTTGGCAAAATTGGCCTACGGCAATTTGTTAAAAAAGCTTTCTTAAAAGCTAAGCCTACTCTACTTTTCTGAAAGGCCGGGCCAAGCCAGGCTTAATGTAGGTCGGGCCGGGCCAGCCTGACCCATCTACACCCCTATATATATATATATATATATATATATATATATATATATATATAATTTTAAATATTTTTGTCTTCATTTTTCTTTTAATTTATATGTTTTAAATTTAAAGCATGATTATTATTATTTTCGGTATAACTTGAAGGTATTTACATTCAACCTCATCCGGTCACTTTGTCTTTATATCTAAGATTTATTAATTAATAAATTAAAAATGTTAAATACAACGTATGATGTTTAGTATAAAATTTCTTTTTCGGTATAAATTAAAATACCTTTAAATTTTATTTTATTTAAAAATATTTATATATTGCACAAATATTTTCTAGTTGTATATATATGATCGGTACATGATTATATAAAATAACAGTTGGTAGATACATTATATGTTTTTTTTATAACAACCTTAATTATTTCTTTGAGTCAGATAGGATTTCTAGTATCCCCACAAGCTTCAGCTTTTTGAGATGGTTATGGGATTAATCCCAAACTGAGTGGGTTAGATATTAAAATTTGGCAAAAAAATTAAAATATTACCCTTTTAATAATTAATTACGAATAGGTTGCAGTTTGGAAACTATATACGGATCTATTGCAGTCATTCACGCCCAAAATGGGCGGGACAATTCACGCCCATGCAAGGCGTGAATTCCACGTCATTCACGCCCAAAATAGGCGTGACTAATCACGCCCCATGAAGGCGTGAATCAAGGGAAATTCCAGCCCATTTTGAGCGTGACTCAGCCCCCTTTCCAGCCCCCTTTGGGCGTGAATGACACCTATTTTTCCTATATAAACACCTCCTATCTCCATATTCATCACAACTCTTCTTCATCTTAACTTCTTAGTCTTCGATACAGTCTCACTTGCTTATGCATACTCTGTTTTGTGTTTTTCTTTATTAATATAGTTAAGAATGAGTTCACATTCTGATTTTGTTCGTGTTGTTTTATATTATAATGGTAGAAAAATAGAATGTCGACGTGGTGTCATTTTTTAAGGAGAGAAAAGGCCAACACGTATCATGCGGAACTCAACAATTAGCGAAGTACATCAAAAAATTCGTCAAAAGTTAGCGCTGGAAGGTAAACAATCTATCAATATGGTCACTGTAAGAATATGGTGTGAATCACAATACATTAATATGCAAGTTGTTGACGATGAAGACGTAGAAATGGTAATCAGAGAGTTTTTCAATCAGTCAAGGAAAGATTTTTTTGAGTTATACGTGGATATTGCCGGAACAAAGGATGTTGCTATACCCGTGAGGTTAGTTGATTTAAATTTTGCACATAATGCATCATCATTTGCTGCTCCAGTTGGTAATTTGTCTGAGGAATGAGAAAATGATCCTACCTGGGTTATGGAAGTTGATGGTGAGGATGACGATGATGAAAATATTGCAATGGAAGATCAACTTCTTGCTGAGGACGCTAGCGCTTCAGACAACGATGATGAATGTGGTATTCCTGACACTCAAATCCTAGAATATAATGTTGTGGGTGAGTCTCATGTCCAGGAACATGATAATGTCGCGTCCACTCAGTTACCGCCAATTTTGGAAGGTAAATAAGTAAATGGCTGAAAATATACATTTATATTTGCAGCTTTTTGGGTTTTAATGTTTAATTTTGTACTTGCAGGTGACGATGTTGCAGGTAGTCTGCAACGACATCAGGAATAGCATCAGGAGATGGACCCCCTTGATAACACCGCGTCGTGTCTTGCACTGGCGACACTTCTCCTTGTTCCACACAACCTGTGAAACGTGTTTGCGCTGCGTGCGCCTCCTAAGTACGTCCCACCTGTATGGTCCTGGAAGCACATGCGTCCTGGGATCCGAAGGCTCGGCCTGAGTCTCAATATCGGATGTAGACCGAGGTGACTCCGACGATGACGAGTCAGCCATAATAGTGTACTATACAGAATAATAAATTAATTGGTTTCATTAATATATTCAAAAGTCATTACATTAATTACATGTGTTACAAAAATTAACTAATTACATGTGTTACACAAAAATTTTAATTTACATCTCCTTTAAAAAAATTAATTACTTGTGTTACAAAAAATATTAAATTACATTTGTTACAAAAAAATGGCAATTTACATGTGTTAACAAAAATATTAAATTGCATTACCTACAAAAAAAAAATGACAATTTACATTTGTTCACATTCACTATTGTATTCCACCGTCGCTATTATATTTCTAAGTCACTATTATATTTCTAAGTCACTATTATATTCCTAGGGTTTAAGACACTATTATTAACATATTCCTAGATCACTATAATAACAGTTATATGCGCAACACCCTAAATTATTGTTGTGAAAACCGGACCGGGTCGATCCGGAACCGGTGAACCGGTCATCTGACCGGTCCGGTTATCATATTGGATCAGTCAAGTATCAGACCCGGTACGACCCGGTGCGACCCGGCCGGTTTTGATGAAAAACCGGTGACCCGGCCGGTTAACCAGTGACCCGACGCGGTTTTTTTTTAAAAATATTTTTTTTAAAAAAAATTCCAAAAAAAAAATCATAGTTGACATTTTGAGTTATCTGTTACTTATTGACCTACATAAGTTATGTACCTACAATCTTAATATTATCTCAATTATGCACTATGCAGAGATTTTTTATTTGATAGTTAGAGATGTCATTTACCGAACCTGAAACACCAATAAAACAAGCATTATCCATTATGTGTTTGTTTGATCTTTTATTGCACAATGATGTATAATTTATTACTTTTATATTAAAATATTTAGAATTTATATTATTTTTTTCAGCTATTTGAGTATATTTATAATTTTTTTAATATAAATTATAGATTTATATATAATCATCGGGTCATGCGGTTCAACCAGTGACCCACTGGTTGAACCAGTGACCTAGTACCTCGATCGGGTCAGTGATCGGGCCGATTTTAATAACATTGCCCTAAATTACTATTATAACATGTATCATATTATAAATAACTATTTGATAAAACAGATATGAAGACTTACTTGTTCGACAGGGCTTCGCCGCGCAAAATGCTCCGCAAATAATCTAGAGAGAAGGCAGAGAAACTTTAGAGGAAAGTTAGAGAGAAGGAGTGAGAGGGAAAAGTGGCAATTTTGGGATTTATATAGGGCAAGCAATTCACGCCTGTCTTGGGCGTGAATTGTCACGCCTCCTTAGGGCATGAATTCAGGGCAATTTCTGCCTCACTTGGGCGTGACTTCTCCCGCCCCAATGGACGTGAATGACTGTAATAGATTCGTAGATATTTCCAAATTGCAACCTATTCGTATTTAATTATTAAAAGTGTAATATTTTAATTTTTTTGCCATTAAAATTTTATGCCCCTTCCAAATGTGATATTGGTGGGGAGATACATTACATGTTTAGAAATAGTCTCTCATGAATAATATTGAATATTGAATGTAGAAGTAAACATTGCTTACCAAAAAAAAAAACTAAGGAAACATTCAAAGTATCAAGTGATAGGAAGCAAGCATGTTAGTTAATAAAATTAACCAGATGTGGTTCTCCACTTGATTCACCAATCACATAATAATGACAGAATTTCGTTAATTAATATGCGTCATAACATTGACTATTGACCGCAAATTGCACTATTATACCTTCAACAGGTTATTGTTAATACACATGAAAAGGAATTCCAACCTTTTCGCCTGAGTTAGTCTAACCTAAATCTTATACATGTAATTGTCTTAGAAAATCAGACACAATTTTAAATAAGAAAGGATATGTTTAAAGTTATTTTTAACGGGAAAGATCCGTTTATAATTTTTTTTACAAATTACACTAAGTATGATCGGTCATACACTCTTGATTGAAGTATGATCGGTCATGCTTAGTGTAGTTTGTAAGAGTTTATAAATAAAAAATTTGTAAATATAATATTAAATATATTTTTATTTATTTATTTTAAAACAACTTACTTTGAAGACTTTTTTTTTTGGAAACACTTTGAAGATTTTTTTAGTCAAATTCTCTATCCTTAACGTATAAAATGTAATGATTAGTAAGTCAACAGGAGTTATGATACTATAATCGGTTTCAAACCTTGTATATTTTATTCCTATGGTTAAATAATTTGACAATTTGCATAATATGCGTTGGATATTCCAATGTTTTATGATAGTTTGGTTTAAAAAGTCCTACTTGTTGTTTTATGAAGAAATAAAAAGAATGTCAGCAAGGTTTGTGTTTTTCTTTTAAAGGAAAATCAAACTAACTATTCGAATAAAATGACTCAAAGAATTTTTTTTTTTTCAAAGGATATTTTTCAAACTAAAGGTTAGAGCACCGAATCTATATCATATACACCCATTACCCATACATCATGGTGTTTGATATGTTTTTATATATATCATGACATTTTGATGCGCGTAATCAATTTTAAATATAGAACAAGATAACCTAAAAAACAGGTCTATTGTACTTTGCTGTCTATATCGGTGGTGTTTGAAATGTTACTTTCATCTTTTGATTGGAGCACTATTGTCTATTCCTATTAATTTAACATTTTCATATATCGTTCACCAAAAAAAATTCATGTAAGTTACAAGTAAAACTTTACAATCGGTTCTTAAATTAATCTTTATTTTTTAACTAAAGTTTGTTACAATAAGATTTCCAAAAATAAAAATAAAAAATTTGTTACATTAAAACAAACAAGACAATTGCAGGCCTTAATAAAAAAAAATAAGAATATTGTACTATAAATAATAATAATAATCTTCTTGAAAGTATATATATATGCATATAATCAAGGTATTCTTACTTAGTTACGTTCAACATTTATCTCATAAAACAATTTGTTACATTAAAACAAACAAGACAATTGCAGGCCTTAATCAAAAAAAATAAGAATCTTGTACTATAAATAATAATAATAATAATAATAATAATAATAATCTTCTTGAAAGTATATATGCATATAATCAAGGTATTCTTAGTTAGTTACGTTCAACATTTATCCCATTTAAAATATCAAAACCGTTATATATATATATATATATATATATATATATATATATACATATATATATATATATATTTAGGTTATCTTGTTCTATATTTAAAATTGATTACGGGCATAAAAATGTCATGATATATATAAAAACATATCAAACACCATGATGTATGGGTAATGGGTATATGATATAGATTCGGTGCTCTAACCTTTAGTTTGAAAAATATCCTTTGAAAAATAACCCAATACTTCACTTAAAAATGGAAGTATTGGGTTATTTCCATCCTTCCACTTCCACCCCCAAATCCCTTCTTCCTTCTCACAACTTTTATAAGCGCTTTAAAAAAAAATTGATTAAGCAACCTGGAATATGAATAAAAATGTAATTTTCTTAAGTTAAATATCTGAAAAATAAAATATGACTTATTTACCTTTAATATGTTACGAGGAAGGTTATACTTACAACCTATTTTCGTTTACAACCTCTTACAATTATATCTTAACCGTTGATTTCTGTCAATCAATGGTTATCATTTATTGTGAATTAATAATTAATTAATTAATTAATTTAATTTGAAAAATAATAACCGTTGATTGGAGAAAATTAACGGTGTTAAAATATGGTTGTAAACAATTGTAAGTATAACCTTCCTCATATGTTATTATTTATTGTATATGCATTTGAATAAGTTCTAAATAAAGAAAATATGAAAGAAAAGAATAAGATAAAAATATATTTGAAATTTCCCTTTAAAAAAATAATTAACTTAATAATAGAAAATAAGGAAAAGTTCAGAATCACTTACGCCCATTTTTTTTATCATATATATCTCTCCATAGTTTTTTTCATTCAAGTTCACCTTTAGCAGTCAGCACTGTTAAATTTTTAGCAAATATATTTATTTTGTCTACTGAGCAGAAAATAAATAATTAACAAGGGGGTAACTGATTAAAAAAAAAACACATAGGGTAAAAAAGAAAAGACATAAGGTAAGTGATTAAAAAACAAAATGCATAAAATGACAATATTACTAGAAATACTATGTTATTCTAAATTACATAAATACTTGCTAAACATAACAAACAAGGATTCAAAGGCCAAATATATCCATGACGCATTTCAACATTATTCAATAAATAAAAAATAAAAATAAAAAGTAGGCTCATTCCAATATCGAATTTATTGTTTGTTTTTATGAAAAAAAATGCACTTTTAATTTGTTGATTTGTGAAGAAAATAAAAAGATAAGAATTATGTCCCAAACCAAATTGATCAGCATGAAAAAAGTGCACTTTTAATTTATTTTTTTAATTTATGTTTGAATTGGTAGTTGAAATCCATTCTAAAAATAAAATATGGAAATATATCATTTTTCCTAATATTATGATATGGGATCCTTTGATACCAGTGTTAAACTTAGAAGTTTAATACCAAATCCTAACTATTAATTTTCATCAATCAACGATTATAATTTATTGAGAATTATTAATTAATTAATGAGTTTAACCCAATAAATTATAATCGTTAGATTGAAGAAAATCAACGGTTAAAATTTGGAGTCAAATTTTTTAGTTAGATACTAGTGACAAAGAATCTTGTCCCATATTTCTATACCAAAAAAATAAAAAGGAAAAAGTTCAAAAATTACTGTGATTTTTGCCCCTTATGTTTTTTTTAATTACTTATCCCATGTATTTTTTTTTAATCACCTCATATGCTTTTATTTTTAAACACTTGCCTCCCTTATTTATTTATTTTTTGACGGGGTAAAATAGACATATTTGTTAAAATTTTAACGGTGTTTCTCAAAATCCGTGTTCTGAGTGCCACACCTTACATGTTACATAAAACGAACAAAAGTGAAGATGTACGTGCAAGCCCCATTTAGGAAAAAAATAAATAAAAGTAATATATGCTTAAATCTTCATACGTACAAAATAATGGTAGTTAAAGTGTAGATGCAAGTGCAAGACCCATTTTGGAATTATATATGTATATATGTATGTATATATATATGTTTAGATCTTCATAGAGATATAATAACAGAAAATGGTAGGTGCTTCAGTTTGGTGGCAGCTTAAGAACATGAAGACCAGACATCAATAAAACTTGGGTTTGTGATGTCTGCTCCACATGTTATCTGATTGGCAGACTTGTCAACTATGATATTCATTATCATCTTTGAGAAATTCCACTCTGCCACTACTGGCCGCCCCTCAAAGTAAACGCTCATTTTTTATTTTATTTTTATTTATTTTATTTATTTTTATTAATGGGAAGCATCCACTGGTTATTTTTTATACTTGTCAACGTCATCCCCACTCTCTCTCTCTCTCTCTCTTTCTTTCTTTCTTTCTTTCTTTCTCACCCTTCATTTTGCAGTGTCAATGGATGGTTATGCTCATTGCCATGCCATCCCAAAAATCTCAAATCATATTGGCTTATGACACCCTTATGTCCCCTTTCTCCTTCTCCTTCTTCTTCTTGTTTCATGAGGAAGGATCACAACAAAGACTCTATCTTTACCTTCTTTGTATCTGTTGTTCTAATGACAAAGGCTACACAAAAGCCAACAACAAGATCAACCCCATCAACATCAACACCCTCTCATCCTTCTTCTGCATATTATTACATGGTTTCCAAGTTAATGGTCCCTTTCATAATAGTACAGTTACTTATTCTGTCCTTGTTGGTTGTTCAAGTCTCTTCTTGTAACCAAATTGAGAAAGACTCTCTTTTAGCCTTCTCTAGTAACATATCCACTTCTTTGCCTTACCCTTCTCTCAATTGGTCTACTTCTGCTGATTGCTGCCTGTGGGAAGGTATCACTTGTGATGGGGATCTTCAAGTCACTCATCTTTTGCTACCATCTAGAGGTCTCACTGGCTTCATCTCTTCATCTCTCATAGGCCTCACTTCTCTCTCTCACCTTAATCTATCTCATAATCGGTTATCTGGTAATCTCCAACACCAGTTTTTCTCATTGCTTAATCACTTGCTGGTTCTTGATTTAAGCTACAACCGTCTCTCTGGTGAATTGCCGCCCTTTGTTGCTGATAACAGTAGCAGCAATAGTAGTGTTAGTGTTATTCAGAAGCTGGATTTGTCTAGTAATTCGTTCAATGGAGCACTCCCTTCTTCTCTACTTCAGAAACTTGCTGGTGCAGCAGCAGGAGGGAGTTTGATATCTTTCAATGTTAGTAATAACAGCTTCACAGGTCAAATTCCCACTTCTCTCTTTTGCATTAACGACCATAACTCCTCTTCTCTCAGATTCTTGGATTATTCATCCAATGGTTTTGATGGTACCATTCAGCCTGGTCTAGGAGCATGTTCCAAGCTGGAGATATTCCGAGCAGGTTTCAATTTTCTAACCGGGACTATCCCAAGTGATATTTTTGAGGCTGTTTCTCTCACAGAAATCTCATTGCCACTCAATAAACTCAGTGGAACAATTGGTGATGGCATTGTTAACCTTGCCAACCTCACAGTTTTGGAGCTCTACTCCAATTATCTCACGGGTCCAATTCACTCTGATATTGGTAAACTCTCCAAATTGGAACAGCTACTTCTTCATGTCAACAATTTGACTGGTACCCTGCCCCCATCTCTGATGAACTGTGTCAATCTTGTTGTGTTGAATTTAAGGGTCAACAAATTGGAGGGAAATCTCTCAGTATTCAATTTCTCAGGTTTCCTCAGACTTGCTACACTAGACCTTGGCAACAATAATTTTACTGGTGTTTTACCACCAACCCTTTATGCATGCAAGTCACTTGCAGCAGTAAGGCTAGCATTTAATCAACTTGAGGGGCAGATTTCACCTGAGATACTTGGACTTGAGTCCCTTTCTTTCCTAGCAGTTTCTAGTAACAACCTGAGGAATGTCACTGGGGCTCTGAGAATACTCACAGGACTCAAGAAGCTAAGTACCCTTATGCTCTCCAAGAATTTTTACAATGAAATGATACCAAGTGATGTAAACTTAATAGGCCCGGATGAATTCCAAAATCTCCAGGTTCTAAGCTTGGGTGGTTGTAATCTCACAGGTCAAATACCAGACTGGCTTGTAAATCTGAAGAAGCTTGAGGCCTTGGACCTGTCCTATAATCAAATTAGTGGTTCAATTCCTCCTTTGTTGGGTACACTTCCTCAGCTTTTCTACATAGACCTGTCTTTTAACCTCCTTACAGGAATTTTCCCAACGGAGTTCACAAGACTCCCAACACTAACATCTCAACAAGCATATAATAATGAACAAAGGACTTACTTGGAGTTACCTGTCTTTGCTAATGCCAACAATGTTTCCCAGATGCAATATAATCAGCTTTCCAGCCTACCACCAGCAATATATCTGGGAAGCAATCACCTTAATGGCAGTATCCCAATTGAGATTGGTCAACTAAAAGTCCTTCATCAGCTGGACCTGAAAAGCAACAACTTCTCTGGCAATATACCAGTTGAAATCTCAAACTTGACTAACTTAGAGAAACTAGACCTCTCAAGAAACCATCTATCTGGTGATATCCCTGACTCACTCAAAAGATTACACTTCTTGTCTTTTTTCAGTGTAGCGTACAATAATTTTCAAGGACAGATACCAAGTGGTGGTCAGTTTGATACTTTCTCCTCCTCCAGCTTCGAAGGAAATCCACAATTGTGTGGTTCAATTATTCAGCACCCTTGTTCTTCTCAACAAAATACTAATAGTACTGCAGCTAGTCACAGACCAAACAGAAAAGCAATGACTGGACTTATCATTGCAGCCTGCTTTGGCATCTCTTCCATGATGACAGTGTTGGTAATATGGTTACTCTCCAAGAGGAAGGTCAATCCAGGAGGAGTGCCAGAAAAAATTGAACTGGAATCAATTTCTGCCTACTCCAACAGTGGGGTTCATCCTGAGGTTGACAAGGAGGCTAGTGTAGTGGTATTGTTCCCCAACAAAACCATTGAAACCAAGGATCTTACCATATTTGAGATCTTAAAAGCCACTGAAAATTTCAGCCAGGCAAACATAATAGGATGTGGGGGTTTTGGTTTGGTTTATAAAGCAACATTACCAAATGGAACTACACTAGCCATCAAGAAACTTTCAGGAGATTTGGGTCTTATGGAAAGGGAATTTAAAGCAGAAGTAGAGGCTTTGTCAACAGCACAACATGAGAATCTGGTGGCATTACAAGGCTATTGTGTGCATAATGGCTTTAGGCTTCTCATGTATACTTACATGGAGAATGGAAGTTTGGATTACTGGTTGCATGAAAAGGCTGATGGTGCATCTCAACTTGATTGGCCAACTCGTTTGAAGATAGCACAAGGTGCAAGTGGTGGTTTGGCTTACTTACATCAGATATGTGAACCACACATTGTGCATCGTGATATAAAGTCAAGCAATATACTCCTTGATGAAAAGTTTGAGGCACATGTTGCTGATTTTGGGTTGTCCCGGTTGATTCTTCCATATCATACTCATGTTACAACTGAACTTGTAGGTACATTAGGTTATATTCCACCAGAGTATGGACAAGCATGGGTGGCTACTCTGAGAGGAGATGTGTACAGCTTTGGAGTTGTCATGCTTGAGCTTCTCACTGGGAGGAGGCCTATTGATGTATGCAAGCCAAAAATGTCAAGAGAGTTGGTTGCTTGGATTCATCAGATGAGGAGTGAAGGAAAACAAGATCAAGTTTTTGACCCTCTTCTGAGAGGGAAGGGCTTTGAAGGAGAGATGCTTCAGGTACTTGATGTGGCCTGCATGTGTGTTAGCCACAATCCTTTCAAGAGACCAACCATCAGAGAAGTTGTTGAATGGCTGAAGAATGTAGGATCAGCCAACCAGCACAGAAATAATGACTAGAGAGGAATGTTTGTCCTTCAACAAATCTTGACAGTAGATATGTATACTTGTGCAAAAAATTTTGCTTTTCTATAAATACAGGATTGTCATTTTTACCACTGTAAATGTTGATTCCCCCTGTCAGAATAATATTTCTAGAAAGATTTTGTGAATTATATTATGTGATCATCCATTTTCATCTGAAGAACTTTCTACTCTAGGAACTAGTGTCATTGCTTATGCAGAATCTACACATTATAACACCTATGATGAATACAGCATCCTAGACAATGCAAGCCTTTGTTATATGAATTCTTGTTTTACTTTTCAATCTTATTACAGCAGTGCTACAACTTACTGATTTTGATTATTACCATTCTAATAACTAAATGTCAGGTCCTTTTTATTACAGAAAGTACGTTTAGTTTAAGTTCATAATTTAAAAAAAAAAAAAAAACTTTTCTTTAATACCTACCTCCATCCAGCACAAGACCGTTTGCTTTGTTCTTCTTGACAAAATTATATTGTTAGACATTACATATTTCAAGAGCAACTGAACTGAATGGTAACTAGTGTAACAAATTCCATTCTCTATCCATTTCTGTATATCTTCTGTACAAGAGAAGACTGCTTTTTTATATGCTTCAAATGAGTTACTCATTTCCAGGTAAGTAAGTATTAATAGATCAATGAAACTAGTGAGAATACAAACTGGAACTTGACATCTCAAATTGAAGCGAATTTCACACTATGGTTTACTTTTGTTACTTAAAGAAATGCCTCAAAAATTTATGCTATCAATAGATATATGGAAAAGCCTAAGTTCATACATAACAAGTTGTCGTGTTTTTTATTCTCTGAATCAGTAATGAAATGGATAATTAAAACAAATAACAGTTCAAGCACCCTTTGCCTTCATGTCCCTGCTGTGTTTAAGCATGTACATTAGTGGTCTTGGTTTTGTGTATACACCTGTGTTTTCATGTAACACTAGGACAGAAAACCGTTCATATAAAAGAAGAACTAAATATGCACAAGCAACAAAACTAAGTTCTACTAGAAGAGGAAATAAGCATGACATTTATGAATTTCATGGTTTGACAATTTGTGATTTTAAAATAATTGACATAATAGAATTTGTACAGTGAAGACGACATGCTTTCCAGAACTGAACATTGACATTGTTAAATAGGAGATACCTTGAGTTAATTTGAAGTTTTGGGCAACAAGACAAAATATGAGGCCAAAAGAACAAAAGCAGAAGTGCACGCAATCAATGAAGAGATGAATGGCCAAAAAGTAGAACAATCAGCATTATGATATATATTCAACTACAGAGAAACATGTTGGAAGCTTATTGGAGATGTAGCATCAATGTAACTTGCTAATGATTACTTCTTGACTCAATATCTATCTTTTTGGTTGTTTTTGGTAGAGACTAGAAAGTCTTTCTTGCCCATTAAATGTGGGGTTCATTTTCAGTGGTGGGGCAATGAGCACATAATGGCTGGGCTTGGAATTTGAAATTAACAATTGTCACCAAACGCAGAATCAAATGGAATAATATACATTATGCCCCTCAAAATGAATGAAATCATATAAAATAAGAGGAATGAATAGGACTATAGGAGTAGCACACCATAGTGGCTTAGGTACCTGCTTTCCAATGTGATTAGGCTTTTTAAAATTGAATATAGAAAGTCATGTACAAAGGAATAGTTGTAGATAATTAACGAGCCTTTAATAATCTAGAATGTATTAATTAATTGTTTGTCTGTATGAATCTATCTTTTTATTTATAGCTATTTTATTAGGAGAGGGTGATATTTATAATTTTTTTTTTTACAAACTCTTACAAACTGTATTATGTACTCCTGGAAGTACACTGAGTTATACTATGTACTTCCAGAAGTACATAGTGTAATTTGCAAAAAATTGTAAAAAAATTTTATAAACAGATTCTTCTCTATTTTGGGGAGAGTAATATTTACAAACTTTTTGTTTACAAAGTACACTATGTACTCTCGGAAGTACGCTACTTACATTATGTACTTCCTGGAATACATAGTGTAATTTATAAAAATTTGTAAAAAAATTTTGTAAACGAATCTTTTCCTATTTTATTTTATTATGAGTAATTGTGATACTATCAATGTAAATTTTTTTTATACTTGCATCCAATTGTATGGTGTCTCAATGTCACACCATTTAATGACTTTAACCATGTTAACAATTATATATGGGTTTTATTAGTGTTATGTTACATGATTTAAGTGTTGTTTCCAACACACACACAAAAATGGAGAGAGAAAGTGAAACGATGAAAGAGAAAGAAAAATATGTGGACCCCACCTCTTTAATGTGTGTATAAGAAAGTGATGTTATATAATGTTACATTATAAACATAAAACTCATTATATAAAGTGTTAAACCTATTCAATAATAAAAAAAAATGTTAAACCTATTATATGATGGGTCCCTCGGATGTCCTGCAACAAAATATCTTGAAAAAAAAAATAACTGGGCATTACATAGTAAATTTTTTTTAGTTATTCAATAGTGCAACATCCAATTGCTTAGACAATACGACCGTACTAAACTAAAAGAGTATAAATCCCTAAGTCTAACCCGCTAGCTTACTTAGAAGCTAACCCAATGTATTTTGCTCACATTAAATATTGAAATTTATTTTTCTCATGTTACATAAGAAAATAAATAATTCCTACACATATCATAAAATGTACGCCACTCATAATTTTGTTTTTTATTATTTTAAAATAAGTGAATCTCACACTTGATATATCTATGACATGAGATTAAAATTTTCCTACAACATAAAATTTATTTGTGCAGGACCTTAAACAAGCAATTATATTTGTGAAGACAATGTCTCCGATTACCTTAAGGGGGCGTTTGGTTGAGGAGAAATTTTTTGAATATTAGAGAAATGTAATTGATAGGGAAATGGTTGGAAAGTGAGTTTGGTAGGAAAATATAAAAAAAGTTGTTTGGTTGGAAAAAAATTTACTGGAAAAATTTGGTTAAATATATTATGTCTATGTTTGGTTGAAGAGAAAATATTGATGGAAAAATGGGATGAAATTACAAAATAACCTTTACAATATTTCAACGAGAACAACTATTGCATAAATAAAATAATGGTTAGAATGCCGTTGGTTATCAGTTGCGCCATTCATCTAAGCTTCCATATCTGTCTGTCTCCAAGTTCAAGTTCAAAGGGTGAAAGAGATCTTGTGTTCTCAATTTTTTTTTTCATAACATAAAAACAACTTTTTGTTTGACTCTTTATCTTCCTTTCTTTGGATTCCCCCTTCCCAATCGAGAAATGAGCACATTGACCGTTGATCAAAGGTTTTATCCGGACCTTGAGCTTTCTCCCTCATTCAGCACGACCCAGCTGCTATTGAATTAGCATAAGGAGACCATTGGAATAGCGCATCAGATTTCACTGGAGTGAAACTTAGAATGAAAGCTGAGATTGAGTTACCTCACCTCCCACCATAACAAGTAGATGCTTCAGTGATGTTGTCGCCATTTAGTATGATATTTTTATTTCAGATATGTACTTTGGGTTTTGGTAGTGGAAGGTTAGTCTGAGATGATAGTAGTCAGAAGAGGGGGTATTATGGTCATGTTTGTCCTTCACCTTTTCTCATTTAGATGGTTTTCTCCAAATACCACATTACAAAATGATAAAGTTCAACAGTAATTTCCTTCCATTTTTGCATGCATTTCTGAATGGATAGGAAAGTGAGTTTGATAGCTAAAATATTGTTTTTCTTCAACCAAACAAAGGCAACATGGATTGCCAAACTGAGATAGATAGGGATCTACACAAAAAGCTTGAACCAAACACAACCTAACACTTCTTTCGCTCCTTTTGTTGGTATACCATTCAAAATTATATCCTCGAGGAATTGAAAAATATTTTTCTTGGATCTATCCATATAAGCAAGAGATTAAGACTTTTTTTTTTTTTTTTTGAGAAGGCCACCACATAAATATTGCACATATCCCAAAATTTTATATTTTAATGTCCTGCCAACATTAAGAAAAAATATTAAATATTTCTTAACCATTAGCTTTAACATAACTCTTAATAAATTCATTATTAAGGTTGACTTTAAAATACTTGTATAATACATTTTTTTAAAGAATAAATATTTTGCAAAACTTTAGAAAAAAAAAAAATTGCCCTACTCCTACCAACTAGAGTTGGCAAGCCGAGCCAATCCACCCAACCCGTCAAACGAGGCGGGACGGATTGAGTTTTTCAGTTCATCTCAAAAGTGGGGCAGAGCGAGGTGGGTTTATTTTTTGGCGAGTTGATGACGGACATAGGCAGGTCGAGACGGGTCAGTGTAAAGTAGGCTCGGACTGACGAGCCAACATGCCCAACCCGCCAAACGGGGCGGGGCGGGCTGAGTTTTTCAGCCACCTTCAAAAGCGAGACGGGACAGACTGACTCATTTTTTGACGAGTTGATGACCGGGTGGGATGGAGCGGACCATCCACTTTGCCACCTCTACTACCAACCATATACTTACTAAAACTCCGAAAAAGAAATAAATTAATTTTCAATAGTGCCAATATCAGAACTAGCTTGACCAGAAACCTAAAAAAAAAAAATAATAAAAAAGAAAAAGAAAAAAGACGATGAATGAGGTACTGTAATTTGATTCCATTGTTGAACTTGGAGGATCAGGAAGATCAGTGATGAAGCAGCAGGAATTGACTGTGTTACTGTGCCTCATTTGGGCACTAACCCTTCTCTATGGGGAGATGTTCGCTTATTGGGTTCCACCGCTCTTCACCTGTTCATGGCCCCATCTTCTCCCCTCTTCTTCTTCTTCAATGGTAACCATAAAGTCTTCAACTTTTCACTTCCTTCATTTTTGGGTCACACTCAATTTTTTATATTGTTTGCACAGTTTACAACCAAAACCAGATATTTATATTTTTTTTTCGATGCTGTTTATGGGGTGGGGTGTTGGTGAACAATGAATCTTTAACTATTTTATTTTATTTTATTTTTTGGTTTTTGTAAATTATGGAATTTAAGACACTCTGTTAGCTGGTATCTTCAAATATGAGTTTTTTTGTTTTTACATGTAATAATTTTACCAAGGATTGTGTGGGGAGTTTGTGCTGGATCTATAAATTTTTATATTTTGCTGGAAATTATTTATGGGGTTTTGTGGATCATTGAAGAGTTTGATGATTCTAGGCTAGTGGCTGCTGTAGCTAAAAAGGTGAACCTAAACCAGCATGATTGCTTCTTTAACAGCACATTTGAAAATGTGTATACATTGCAATGTCATAATGTAAACATAGTGAAATGCATAACTAACTAACTTGATTTTCTGATTTTCTGCTTGCAGGTTACAGACAGTAGGAATAATCAAGCTGATTATGTAAAAGTTGCTGTTATTGCTGATCCCCAGGTGAACTTTTATTCTCTTATGGTTATGGGGGCATACACATGTTCATGAAAAATATACTTGCATTGCTTATGCCTGTTTCTGCACATCTATTAATGTATGTTTCTGTGGATGTATATCTATCATATCTTCTGATATGACTTTTTGTTAAACATTAACAGCTCATGGATAAAACTTCTCTCCGTCTTCCTGCAAAGTCACTTGCACTGGAGATTGCAGAATTCTACACTGATTTAAACATGCGTAGATCATTCTTTTCATCTGTCCTGCCTTTCAAACCTGATGTCATATTGTTTTTAGGTGATTACTTCGATGGAGGTCCTTATTTATCAGATGAAGAGTAAGTCCTGAAAGTAATATTTCTGCTTGTTGATTTGGTTTTCACCAGTTTATAGTAAGTTTTGTTGTTATCTATTATGCCATGTATACTTTTTCCAGTTAGCCTTTTCCACCTGGAATGATTTTGGAATTCAATATAAACCTTTCATTTCAGAAAACAACATAACCAACGAGCTGGTAACTTTTTATGGGTTGGATGTCTATTTGACTCTTTTATTTTATTTGGTTTCAAAGAAGAATATTTTGGACAAAGAAGGTAAAAAGTGAAGAGAAAGGTAGTTCCAGTCCCTGTGCATGTTTTACAAAGAAGCCCCTCCAAAACAATCATCAGATGATCACCACAGAATCCAACTGAAAATTTATAGACATGAGTATCAGGTCAAAGATTTGAACATTTTGCTTAAACCAAATGCATGAAAAAACCATAAACATATATATTTGTTTTGTAATACCTGATGTTTTGGCTACTTGGGTGATGCTAAATGTTAAATTTTAACCCCTTTTTTTTCTCTGAATTCTTTATTTCAATTGATTATTTAGTCATTGATTTACATATTTAGCTTAAACTTTGATAATGTTATAAGCAGAAGAAAAAAGAAAAATTAATCTTAGATTGCTATAGTCAACTTCTTTTAAAGGATCATATACTAATGACCCATCCCTGATTAATTTCGAGTAAATTGTGGTTTGACTCGTCTAAACTTCAAAAGATTGTTTCCTTTGGTTGTATATCTTCAGAATGTTCTCTCAAATTTCCTATTATGAAATTCTTTTACAACCTTTTGGATGGACAGATGGAAAGAGTCTTTCAGTCGCTTCAAACATATCTTTGGTTTGGATGCACAAGGAAAATACACAGACATGCAAGTTTACTACATTCCTGGAAACCATGATATTGGCTATGAAAGTCTTCATTCTCTAAAGCCAGAGGTATTTCAACATGTTACTGCTCCACTTTTGATGCCCAAGTTCCAAGAACTATAAGTTTGCTTGCTTTGACGTGTATGATATATAGCTATGACTATGAGGGAGTCAAATGCCAAACACTTGACTGAGAATGTAGTCACAGTTACGTTGAACTGGTGACTATATTCAAGACCTTAGGGATGAGAAATTACATTTATTGTGCTTGGTGCATTTTAAAAATAGAGCAGAATAGGTTATGGGTTTTAAAATTGGTACATTTTGGTCGCATTAAAATTGGTGGCACTAAGTAGAATAGAACAGAACATAACTGTTCCATTTTGTTCCTGTTAAGAACCTTGAGGTCATCACCCCAAAAGCTAGCTCAAAGGGTGGGAGTGCCCAAGACCTTATAAACTCCACATTAGTTGCACATACAACCAATGTGAGACTATATATCTCAACACGCCCCCTCACACGAGAGCCCATTGGGCTTGAAGAGTGGACAATGCAACAGACCCAACCTACCTGTGCTAAGAAACGCCACAAGAGAAAGTGGGGGGCGGCGAAGCTCTGATACCATGTTAAGAACCTTGGGATACACCACCCCAAAAGCTAGCTCAAAGGATGGGAGTGCCCAAGGCCTTATAAACTCCACATTAGTTGCACATACAACCAATGTGGGACTATATATCTCAACATGGATATATAGTCCCACAGTTCCATTCCATTCTGTCCGAATGCCAAACGCTACCTTAGGGTTGTTGATTTTAAAATTTGGACTTACTGATGATATACAGATTGCTGATGGGCGGGATTTTGTATAAACTAGTCCCCTCGACATTTATGTCTTGTTGATATTATCAGAAGATGAATGTAAATTTAACATGGCAGATTTTGATTGAAACATTGATATGCCTTCATCTTGTGTTGGTTGTGGATGTCACACAGAAATTTTTGAAAGTTGCCAGATGATTGATTTTGATGACACATGTAAATGACATTTGGCACTGAATTATTTCAGATACCTGTCTTTTTAATTGTGATTGATGTAAAGAAAACTTTAAATCACATCTTAAGTTTATCAAAATGCTTTGTCAAGATTCAAGAGGTTCTATGCTAAAGTTTTTCAATTCAATTTTACATAATTTACAATCTAATTTATGGAATGTGATTAACACATTTACTATTTTTGCACTTTCTGTTAATTATATAGTCTACCTTTTTTTCTTCTTTGCTCTTAACATTTTTATCATCGCATGAGTATAGGTTATCCAACGCTATGAGGAAACATTTGGGATTAGGAACTACAGGTTTACGGTTGGAAAAGTGGATTTTATTGCTGTTGATGCACAAACTTTGGATGGTAAACTGGATTTTGCCTTATAAATTTGAGCTGTCGTGTTTTTAAGTAGCAATGCTGTAATAGTAGTACTCTTATTTTGTGGTTCCAAGCTGTTACACTTGTATTCCCTTTCAATGTGCGCTTCTGATTTATCTGATATAATCAAGTTTTTTTTCGTTTGATCAATCTCTTCACTTTCTCTCTGTGCTGTACTTTTTGCAATAGATGCTTTTGTATCCGTTTGCTGCCTCATCTCATTTACTATATTTCACATGAACTTTATTCCTCCCTTGTCATGCCTATAGCAATGATTATTTTTCCATTTGGTTGAGGCATTCTTTATGGATTATTTCTTTCTTTCTTTGACTAAAGATTCTTTCCTAAACAAGCAATCATTCTTTAACTTTTTAAATAACTAACATAATTTATATGACTGAAATATTGTAAATTTCATTCATATGCTATTTATACAAGTCACTCCTTGAGGAATTTTGAAAAAGCTGAAATTACGGGACTCGTTATGTTTTCTACAGGACACCCACAAAAGCATCTGACTTCCCAAACATGGGACTTTGTGAAGAATATCTCTGTCGGTATAAACTGGCCTATCCATATGATTCATTGTTAGGTTGGATCATGTGTCCTATTATAATCCATACTTCTTTTGCACTTTACTAGATGGTGTAGTTAATCCAAGAGTCTTACTGACACATATTCCTTTATATCGACGGGATGATACTTACTGTGGCCCTGATCGTAGTTCCCCAATTATCAATCAGGTAAAGTTTATTTCAGTTTCTGGAAGCGAATCTATAGTAAGCATATTGTATGTTGTATGGCATTGACCCTCACAATAGTGTGGGACAATAGGTCGTGTCTGAAATCTGAATGTTTTCTTACCTTCCATTCTTGAAACTACTAATGAGTAACGAGTCTTTCTTTAATTTTCAGAGGATATCTCATGCTGTAAATGGTAATACTAAGGATATAACGTAAGTTACTCATCTTAAAAATCACGTAAGAAGCCTGAAAATTGCATGAACTGAGTATAAGTGTCTCACAGATACTGAAGTTTGGTTTTACTTTTGGTTCATACAGGTATCAAAATTATGTTTTTGAAGATTCATCCAAATACTTACTGGATACAATCAAACCTGTGAGTTATCTAACTTATCTTTGGACTCTTGTGCATGGCCATTCCACCCTGTTATGGATGTGGAAAAAAAAAATTGATACATCATGGATTTGCCAACGATTAGTATATGTTTCATGTGTATAGTGTGCTATTCATTTTTATGTCATTCTTTCTTTTGCAATAGATGCTTTGACAATATAGGAGAGTTGAGAGTGGAGACGATAATGAGGGTAACAACTTTCAGAGTTAAATGAGGGTAACAACTTTCAGAGTTAACAGTTCTGGTTTTTGCAGAAGCTTATTTTGTCTGGCCATGATCACGATCAGTGCACCGTCACTCATCAATCTAAATTTGGGCCTGTCAACGAGGTAAGAACCTGATCTTCTCATCTGGACAGTCTCCTTGAGTTTTTGGACACTTAAACTGATAGTAGCGCGCAGCACACTCTAGGTACTATAAGTTGGCAACAAGGAAACTTGTATCCTTCTTTCATGCTGTTATCAGTTGATAACTCAACTCTTCCAAATGCTTCCATTCCAGAAGAGGCTGTGTTGACTCATCTATGTTATCTTCCAATGCAAACACACGTCTACATATGGTAGCTCTAAATGCTGATAATGAAGTTAATATAATTGTCACCTGAGCTTTTGAGTCAGTTTTTTTAATGAATCCTATTTTGCTGTAACTGTCAGGTATATTGTGCTATTTGTTCTGACCCTTCTTGCCCTCTTATTTTGGCCAACAAGTGGCACAAGTTTGTGGCGTCAGTGTTGGAGTCTAGTGGGCCATTGTAAACAACTAATAGCATCCATCCTATCTAGAAGTGAAACAAAAGAGAAGGATGAGGATGCGAACTACGAATATGAGATGGTGTGGGATGCAGAAGGATCAATGCATCTTATAAAGAAACCCTTGAATGCATCTGCTGTAAATTCGAATGAACGGAACTTAGGGGAAAGGTAAACTTTGGTTTTCATACTCTGGTATTTCTCTGCATAAAGGGTAAACCCCAGTGCGCAAGACTTCCTGGCTTGCGAAGGTAGGGGAGAGTGTCGATTGTAGGTAGTCTTATCCTTGTATTTTTATAAATAAGTTATTTCCTAGACTTAAACCCGGGACCTTTCGGTCACAAGGGGCAACCTTACTGTTGCTCCATGGCTCATTGTCTCTGTTATTACTCTGTATGTGAAAAATATATTGGGCAGTTCAATCCTTTAGAAGTGTTATCTCTTGGTTTGTCATGAAACATAAAATTAAGTATCCCCAACTTTGTTACCCATTGGAGACATAAAACTTAAGTACCTTCCTTGTGTTTTTTATGTGCTGTCAGGGGTAATGTTGTGATGCGGCAAACTGCTAGAAAAAATACTGCTCAGGAAGCAGATCTTTCTGTGAATGTGGATATGGCTTCAGTATCAAGAATACCTCCCAGAACTGGCAAATCAAAGACAAAATTTATAATCCAAAGAATGTTACGCGTACTGAGAATGCTGACTGTTATTGCAGCAGTGAATGTTCCTCTTTACATGATGTTGCTATTCAAGGATTGGATTGACAAATAAAGATGACATACCTATAGGAGTGTTATCATTCTGGTTTTACATTCAGATTTTTTTTAATGATGATTTGTAGAACCAGTTACATAGTTCAAGTAGCATATTGCTATCTACATGATCCAATCTTAGGTTGATGCTTTTGTATGTTTACTTTGTAGCTTGAAATATTTCTTTAAATTATTCATGATTATGCCATGATCATATGGAACATCTACTATAGTATATTGTTTTGTGAGTTGAATTATTGTTTCTACTACTGTCGAGATTTACTTAACTCATGTCATTTCCAGAGTTTGCTGAAAGTTTACATAGCAATTTCTTTTGATCTTAAATGCCATTTTTCATTTTATTTATTTTTTAGTCCTTGTTCTTCATATCAGTAGCATTTTTTCACAAAAAAGAATCGCATATATAGCAGTACTAAATATTATATTGTGTATTATATATTAGATAATTTGTGTATTATATAACCGCAATAAAAATTTGCCAAACTATCACGGCTTCAAACTTGCTAGCAGTTGTAGTGAGTATGTTTTGCCACGTGACACGTTTTCTGATGCCACCAAAGTAGCTATCAGTGGCAACGAGTTTAGTCTAAACTTGTTGCCACTGACAACGACTTTGGTGTCCTATCATTTTGTGACACGTGTCATAGAATTTTGAAAATTTACTTTGGAAGGCTATAACTTTTGGTTTGGATGTCTGAATCAAGCGATTTTTTTATTTTACGTAACTTTTCGATATCTATGCGTTGACAAATATCTGGAGGGGCATTGGTAAAAAAATTTCCTCAAAAATGTTTCTTTGTATATCATTTGACACATTTTATTTGTGTGAATGACGTTATTTAATTTTTATTTTTATTTTTATTTTTCAATACTAAAAAATAATTCTTCCAGTGCATAGATCTTAAAAAGTTACGTTAAATAAAAAAAAATTACCAGACTTGGACACGCGAGCCAAAAGTTATGGCTTTATGAAAATGAGTTGACTTGTTTTGTCACGTGGCAGTTTATACTCATTGTCATTGACAACGAGTTTGTTTTGTTTTGCCTGTGATAGTTGAAACTTGCTCTCTCGCTGCCACTAACAACGAGATTGACACCGTGGCAGTTTGGAAAAAATTTCAGAACTGTGGCATTACGGTATTTTTTTTTGGGGAACAAGGGCAGTATGATCAAAGTCCTGTTTTTCTCATCCTAAACTTTATCATAACTTAAATTATACGGATAGAATGTGTATTAGATGTGTTCATGTTACGTCATATGCCAATCTTAGTTATGTCCATTGAATTTAAGATTCCTTAATTTGGAGATATTAGTAAGCTTAATAAAAAATTTAACTAAACTTTTGCAATTATGATCCTAGGGTAGATACGAATTTAAAGATACGATCTATATATACGGGTTTTTTTTTATATATATATTTTATATTTTTGGCTAGGCAAAAAAATTAATTTATTACTTTTTTAATAAAAAATTACGAATAAGTTGTCGTTTTGCAAAAAATTACGAATCTATAGCACCCAAACATGCCCACATGGGACGTGTTCTGATGGAGAGAGACACACCCATGTGGGGCATGAGCTTGTGAAGGAAACACGCCCAACGTAGGGCGTGTGTGGTCACGCCTAGGATAAGGCGTGTTCAGTGGGTAGACACGCCCAAATATGGGCGTGAGTGACTAAACTGACTAGCGGAATGGTATAAAATCAAGCAGAGTGGATTGTTCGCAGGATATACTCCTTGCATGGTGGATTTTGAGAGGTCGCTAGCACGATTTCGAGACACAAGCAGGCAGGTAGCAGAATGGATTGATGCCATCCTTAAGGAAAAGTGGTCGCGTGCACATGACCTTGATGGACGAAGATTTGGGCATATGACAACAAACTTGGCAGAATCCATAAACAGAGTGTTAAAGGGAGCAAGAAACATGCCCATTACTGGTCTGGTAAAATTTACATACAGTAGATTGGTTCAATATTGCGTGGAAAGAGGTCAATCGGCTTGTAGACAACTTGAATCTGGTCATAGTTATTGCAAAAATGTGATTGAATCATTGACACATAATGAATCTGTGGCAACAATGCATACTGTGCGTACATATAATGTTGATGAAACCGTTTTTGAGGTGGATGCAGGGTTTGAAAGGACATATGCTGTTAACCTTACTGCTCGTACATGCCAATGTGGACAATTTAAAGCATTTAAATATCCTTGTAGTCACGCCGTTGCTGCAACGTTATCCATTCTTCGAAATTATCGACAATATATAGATGATGTATTCAAGACGTCAAACTTGGTAAAGGCATACTCATTTCCATGGCAACCAATCGGCAATGAGCAAGCAATTCCACCCAACAATGCAGGTCCTGTGGTAATACCAGATAACAATATGTTGCGGGCAAAGGGTCGTCCAAAGTCTACAAGAATACAGAACGAGATGGATGAGGTTGAAATTATTACATCACGTAGGTTATGTGGTCTTTGTAAGCAACACGGGCACAATCGTAGGTCGTGTCCTAACCGTGGCAATAATGCATGATATGAATTGTGCGTGTTTGTCACTTATAAACAATTAATTTGCCAATTACAATGTATCTCTCTGTTTTTTTTAAATTAGCTTTTACGGTGATTGTGTGGTTTGCTTGCATATTACGTATAACATCGCATACATAAAACTGATTTGTTTACTCCTTGCATGCTAATAGAAAAATTCAAAAAACAGTCCACAATAGTCAGCGATAGCATAGTACACAATTACAACAGTCCCAAAAAACCAGTCAATACATCAGTCCATGTAACTAAACAAAAAAACAGTCAATACATGAAATAAAACTACGACCAACGAGGCCATGGCCTATCACGTGCCTGACGTGGGGGTAATCGACGCCTAGACTGAGCCTCTATAGCCTGTGCAAATGCGTCAAGACATGGCTCCTCGTCGTCAACCGCCTCTGGAACATGAGCTGGTGGAGTCGTGCAAGACATGCCAGGTGTAGAAGCAACATATCCACCGCTCGCAGATGGTATAAAATCATGTTGTGCACTAACATGTGTAGGCCAACATGTCGTCCTAGTCCACGCCCCTCCTGCCTGCCACTGGGCACCTCAATGGTCAACATCGGCTCCTCAACAGTCTGCGTAGGTGGAGCCTCTGGCCCTGGCTCCTCTACTCGTGCCGACTCTCTGAATATGACAATAATGCGACCAATCTCGTCATGGACCCACTCTAAGCCAAAGGCGGGGAACTGATCCGCAGTAGTCGCAAAATATAGCATTTCCAACCCATCAATCTATAAAGAAATGAAACAACATGATATAATTAAAAATTTATAAACACATAATCATATTCATAATTGAAGTGTCAAAACTTACTGCTCGTCCAACCCTAGCAGCTTTCCTGGCGACAAACCGTTTCCCTCGCTGTCTGTACCAGTGTAGGTACTCATGGTTCGGGGACATCAACCCGACCAGTGCAGGGGGAATACGTATGGACGTATCCCTAATCGTTTATCGATGTATGAAGGGCCTCAACTTACGCTCCTAATTATCATCCTTCTTCCCTCGCAAAGTTAGATCATGAACACCCTTAAGCTTTCTTGGTCTCCGCGGTATGGGCTGATCAAAACCAAATTGTCGCATACATCGATCCGGTTGAGCGTACTCAACTGTGTGGAAGCAAATGATAGGAGTAATGGCCAACCATAAGTACCGCTCATGATCAGATACAAACAATGCTGTATGGTACTCTCCGTATGGCTGCCACACAACCTACATATAAAAAAATTAGTAACAAGTACACAATTACCACCAACTATAATATGTAAATAAATAAAAAACAATTAATAATAGATATCACAAACCTCGTCTCTATAAAGCGTGTCAAGGTTTGCCCGATACCAAGACTGCTCATGTGGCTTAAAGGGAGGTAGGGAATTAAACCTGTAATGGAATGTGTAAACCATTATCATACTCATTCGACAAATGAACATGTAATAAATTAGTCAATATGAGTTAATAAAATATACCTGTGACCAAAATGCCACTCCGGGTGGGTAGGCTGCGGGATAGGTGGTGCAATGGGGGGAATCTAATCCAAGCCCATATCTGCAGTAATACGTGACAACCACCCAGATTTACAGTCCGCGGGTTTGTTGCCACACATAAATGTCTAAAGAGATGGGCGAGAACCGCAGACCCCCAACTGTATTTGCCAATGTCCGTAAAGTCCCCTGCAAGCAATGGAACGTAACGACAAACAATTTTGCTGCCACTTGATCTGTCACACACTAACCATGAGCCTAATAGCCGCAAAATGTGTGCCTTGGTGTAACGCCTCACCTCCTCTGGATTGTGTGCTACTGTAAACCAATCAGCATATATCTTGTCTAAGTAAGAAATACGTAGATCGCCTCCGTGAATGTCTGTGCCTGCAACTGGGGCAGTCCCAAAAACCTGCTGACACATAGCAATCCAATCCAACGCTGTAGATCCGGTAACTGCCCGCCCGTCAGTAGGCAAACCAAGTATACCAGCCACGTCCTGTAATGTAACGGTCATCTCTCCCTGCGTCATGTGAAATGTATGTTTCTCCGGTCTCCAACGCTCAACCAAAGCAGAGATCAAGGGGGTATCGATCTGAAGGAAAAACAACAATTATACAAAGTCCACATACGGTAATTTAATTAAGCTATTTAAACATTACATACCTGAACATGACTCATACGTGCCACATGTATGAACCCAGCCTGTGTCAAATAGTCAGCGACAACGTCTGGTATATCATCGTGATGGGGTCCCCCTTGAAGTTTCCCTCGCCTCGTCTTTAACCCCCTAACCGTATCTTCGTTCCACACAACTTGTGAAACGTGACTGCGCTGTGTCCTCTTATGGAGTACCTCCCACCTATATGGACCAGGAAGTACATGCGTACAAGGATCGGATGGCTCAAGATCACCATCGGATCCAGAGCGCGAGGACTCTGATGAAGACGAATGGGCCATAATAGAATACTACTACAGATGGAAAAGATGTACCCAAAATACTATTGATATTATATTAATTTACACTAAATAAAATTTAATTGCACTTAATTAAATAGCATTTAACTAATTTCAATTGTTATATTAATTTCAATTAAATTAACATCATTGACAATTAATTCATTTAACATTACATTATTCTATCAATATATTTCAATACAAATATTAATTCAAATTCAATTTAAATTAATATTGCATACGTTATTCATTCGTCTTTAACCCTAATTATAATGTGGTTAATTGAAAGGTCAATATGTTTGCAAGTGTCATTCATAAAAAAATATTAATTGTCACAAACTAATTTCTAAGTGTGTAAATAAGTCATAAAACCAACATATACCAATTTAGAAGTAACTAATTAATTTGTAAGTCCATATAATATATAAGTCACATCACAATTCTCTTACATAGGTCACTAATATTTTTCTAACCCCCTAACAATTAAATAAAGTCACAAATATTTTTCTAACCCCCTAACAATTATCTAAGTCACTAATAACTATCATATATTAATTGCTGTTAATAAAAAAAATAAACAATAAATAGGGACTTACATGAGAGAGAGACAGAGCTTCGCTGCGCAAAACCCTCCAAAAGAAATTTAGAGAGAAAGAGGAGGAGGAGGTTTAGAGAGAGGATGAGAGGGTGGAAATGAGGTAAAAAAGTGAAAAACGGATTTATATACACCGCGGAGAACACGCCCTATCGTGGGCGTGTCTCTCTCCTAGAACACGCCCTACTTTGGCCGTGTCTTGTTCAGAATCTCACGTCCCACATGGGCGTGTCTCTCTCCTGCCGCATACGCCCTAACTTGGGCGTGTTTCCTTTACAAGCTCACGCCCCACATGGGCGTGTCTTTCTCCATCAGAACACGCCCCATGTGGGCGTGTTTGGGTGCTATAAATTCGTAATTTTTTGCAAAACGACAACTTATTCGTAATTTTTTATTAAAAAAGTAATAAATTAATTTTTTTGCCTTTTTGGCTAAGCCGAACAAATATACGAATTGACATAGTGATGCAAAGGCATAATAATTATAAAAAGCAATTTTTGATAGTGAAGAATGAACATAGTGTAGCACATGAGGATTTCATTGACATACTGACATATATGTATAGTTAAAGGACTATTTATAATGGCAAAGACTATCACAAACCTCTCAAAGAACGATTTGTAAGAATAAAATATTATATACACAATTTTTCTAATTAAAAATGATATCCGCACGCACGACTTGCCTATTTTAGAAGTAATCACTAGCTCACGCTTGGTAGTGCTGTCGCACCTCCAAGATCTTATGTTGTGAACTTGCTATGACAAAGAACATGAATCAAGAGATATGCTTGTCTTTGCAAGGCCATGCAATATAATGGAAATCTGGACTTAGCTCAAGCCAGTAAGTTTGTGTAGTCAAATCAACCTTTTGTCAAACATTCCATGTTACCTACAGATAATGTTATCAAATCAAATCTTTATCTCACAATCATTTTTATCTCTAGTGCAAATCTCGCAATCATTTTTTTTTTTTTTAATCAAAACCATATCTTTCAGTGTGCTTTGTACATGCAGAGTGAAATTGCAACAATATTCTTTATTACTACACACTTATTGGTGTAGTAACTGCACTTAGGTGAGTTATTTGTTTTTAATTTTAGTAGGTGTAACACTTAGTGCTGGAGTACTGAAAATTTATCCCTAACCATCACCCCTATCCCTCAAATTCACATACACCAAGCTATCACAATATTTCTCATGATGAAGTAACTTTGTGAATAACGATTTATGAGTTTACAAGTTGTCAGTAACATACAACATATGAGTTTCCCTTCTGTATTTTTTCAAGCTTGCATAGGGACCAAATCCTAGTTCTAAGTTACAATGTCAATAGTCAAAGAAAAGTAGCAATATATCTAATACAAGACAAATGGTCTGGCTAAGATAAGCAGAAAAGTAGTGTCCATATTAAGGACTACATTCCAATTATTCTAGCATCAGCTGAAAAACGTTCAGTTAAGTACTTCCTTGCCAGCTCCAAAGTGTTCATACCAGCCCATATTGTGAAAAAAAGCAGCACTAAAAAGGGTCAATAAAACTCTCCTTCACCCATAAAAACCCATTGGGTTTTTCCAAATGGGTTAAAAAGAGAAAAAAAAAAGGGAACCTCTGAAGGAGACTAAAGTGAGAGAGCCACAGTGAAGCCCAAAAAACCCAACTGGGCTAGAAGCAGAAACATTGCATGGTAAGGAAGTTTGTTCAAACAAAGGTGTCACCATTTTGAAAGATGGATAAATAGAAGAGAGTAAACTTTATATAATATAGGAGGATATAGTTTTTCATATTGTACGAGACTATTTGTTTCATGCAATACACAAAAAAATAGGTAAGATCTATTAAGGAAAAATAAAAATAAAAATAGATCCTATCTATTTATTTTTGTATGTTATATAAGATAAATTGTCTCATTCAACATGAAAAACTATATTCCCATAACATATATAACTAAAAGAAGACCAAAAAAAGATGAAATGAGAATGTGTTTTAGTTCAGTCATCTCCTTGAATATACCAACAAAGGAGCATGGTGGCACAACGGCGTAGGATATAAAGACGAGCACGTTGCTCCTTAACCAAAGAAGCACACTTGCTGCTAATCCCATATCCCTTTCTCTTTGCAGGGACCTTAGCTCCATGCTTGTGCTTCTTGTTTTGGAGTTCAGCCATAGCTCCTTATATGGTATAATAGTACTAAAATATAATGGTAGCTAGAGCAATTCTGTTTTTCAGAAGGAACCCCTTAGAAAAAAAAATGGTTCTCTACATAGCCTTAAGTGAGTGGGGGCTAAATATATATATATAAGCAAAGTCCATACCCCAAAGGTTGACTGAATGGAGAGTAAAAAAGGAAGTGAACGTGGGCAAGCTCGAAAACTGAGGGATTTGCAGCCTTTAGAGGTTTAAGTTTCAATGAAGTGAGGGAGGGAATGAACGTGGGTCTTAGACCAATTTTTTTTGTTAATGCAATAAAATAATGTCTTAATTGTGTTACCAATGTAATTCAGAACTTGGTGGGGGTACAAAAACAAGGAAGGATTAATTAGAAAAGTGGCAAAGGTGAGCATGAAAAGAGGGAACACTGCTATAAATCTAGACAAAGCATGGAGTGGAGTGTTAAGCCATGGGAACAGGAACCCGGCAAGATTACCTCAACTCTGAGGTGGATTGGAGGTTTTGTTGGATTTTCTACTTTGCCTCACGTTACCAAGTCCCAACAACATTTATTTTATTTTATTTTATTTTTTACTTCAAATTATTAAGGCAAATGTGGCCAGCTGTTTGATGAATTTTTTTTTATATATAATATTAGTGATAGAATTAGTCAATATACAATCTCACTTTTTAAACCCTTTATCCTTTGGATGAATCTTGATTATGTTGGTGGATGAATATGCTTTTGATTTACTTTCCCTTAATTGGTTGTTTACTAGTTGGTCTAATCTTGTCCCTTTGGGAGATTGATTGATCATGATCCATTTTCATGTGTCATGCAAAACCAAAATGTCATCTGGCGTACTTTTCATGTGTATATGTGTGTGTGTGAGAGAGAGTGGATGTGCAAATCAGAATCAGTAGATGCTAGCTAGGTGGACTCATTATTGATAACTAGTTAAATTAGATTCTTCAACTTTGGTGGAAGTTAGATGGCTTGGTTCCAGCTTTCCATGATATCCCAAAAGCTTGGATTCTAAGCATAATATTGATTAACATCTTTTCAGGAGGCAAATTTTTGCCATGAATAGATATCTATATTTGATTTTGCTGCATCTAGATTATTATTATTATTATTATTATTATTATTCTGATTCTGCATTAATTCCAATATTTATGATAAAATTTCAAATATTTATTGATTATAATTTGTATTCATTTCTTATCAGTAATGTTATTAAACACAGATCATTGACTCGATTTCGATTTAGGTATTGGGGTCAATAAATCACTGTTTCAACTGTTGGGTTATTGGTTCAATTGATTAGATTGGATTTTTACAATATTATAATACAAATTTAAAATTAGAAGCATTATACCCAACAAATTAGATTGGAGTGGTAAGTTTTTCCACTATCCTGACTTTAATTCGATAGCAACTACCATAAAGAATTAAAATTATATATATGTTTAGTTTATCTTTTTTTGGTTACAATAATTAGTTTATCTTTATCTTGATTAGTTTAGTTTATTTCAAATTATATTATTCGGTAGTTTACTTTAGCTCTTAAAAGATGTACGTAGGTGACTATAAGTAAAAAGCCCACCGATCATAAGATTACGGAATGAATTAAGCAATAAGGGGCTTGGTTCAGGATAAAAACATTTTATCAAAAAAATACTATTACTAAAAATTTGGTGGGAAAATGAATTTGATAGGGAAGTTGAAAAAAAATTGTTTGGTTGGCCGAAATTTGATTAGAAAATTTTGGTTAAATTTACTGAGTCTATGTTTGGTTGGAAGTAAAATATTGATGGGAAAAGAACTTCAAATTACGAAATAACCCTTATATAGTAAACAGTGTTGCCTTCTCTCTCCGTGTCTGGTTTCAAATACTATTTAGCATGAGGGTATTTTCGTCTGATGCTGGTTGCCTATTTGCCATTTACCTAGTTAAATACAAAATACCACCTTCATGTTGTCTTTCTCAACAGTGCAGTGGCTTCGTTTTTTACATGCCTTTCGGATTAGTTATGCAAAAATGAAAGTAGGGAAAATATTTCAATTCTCTCTACCAAACATGGACGTATTCCTTTCCCAAAGTCAGATACATAAGAGAATATTACAAAACCATAAACCAAACGCCCCCTAACAGTCTTCCTCTCAATTCTCCATTCTCAATTCTATCTCTTATTCTTCTATCTTATATTATCTCCCTTATTCCTAATCTGATTTCTTTCTCCCTCTCTTCAAATCTTTTCCTCCTCCTCTAATTCTCCCTTTCTTCTAATTTTCCCTTTCTAATATATCCCTCCTTTTAATTTCTACAGCTGCATTGGTGCTTTCATTCTTGGACTCACCTCCCATGGTTATAAACATTCCCCTTCCCACCATGGCAAAAACCACAACTATCAATGACTCTTACCAACTAACTCGATCAAATTTAGTGAAGATGAACGACATGAAAGTGTGTGAGCAGTCATTCCAAAAAATGGTTATAGTGAGTTCCAAAAACTAACAACTACGAATTAAGAGTATATCTATCAAGATGATAGTGATCGTTCCCACAAGGAACATTATAATTGATTTATTTTCCTCATTCTAAATTGATTTCTTGACACCTAAGTAATCTAACTATCAATTGAAATTCAATTACTAACCATCTAAATTCAGTATTGATTTGAAAAGTTGAAATTAATCACTAACACAACTATTGACAATTGTAAACAACCTCTGGAACCTAGATCTTTTCTTTTGCATTTCTGCACTTAACTTGTTGCAACAGTATTCTTGACGAAGGTTGAGTGCTACAGCGTATTCTGGGATTTTCCAAACCTAGATTTAATCAGATTCAATTCCGTTCCCAGAAATCAAACCCAATTCGTTTCGTGTAAAATCTTTTCCTTCACTTCAAATTATTCTTAATTCTAAAGCACACAATTAACAAGAATTAACAAATTATTCTTAATTCTAAAAACTGATAAAAACTAACTCCTAAAGTTCCTAACTAAAAACAAAGTTCAAGTTTGTTTTTAATGTTGTCCATCATCCAAAACTCTTCTCATCTAACAAATTGTCCACATGGACCTTTTTCCTGTGAAGACGTTGCAAAAATTGTAAGTAAAATTTATAAATTTGCCATTCTATTAAACAGATACCATAGTGGGCCAAACTCTTACGTTTTTGGGCCAGTTCACCTGCAATTTCAATCATTAACAGCCCAATAGTACTAAAAATGCAATGTTAAAACATCCACAATTCACAACTAACAACTTGTCTCTCCCTGCACCACTAGGGTTAGCCTAGTGGTGTGGGGCGTGTGTAGTTTAGCGTGTTGTGTTTAATTTCTTTTTTATTTTAGTACAAAGGAGGAGTGACAAAGCTCAAAACAAAACAAAAACCTACAGGGAAGAAAACATAGAGTCCAGAATAGGACCTAGACCAGGAGGACAAATGTATGAAGCACCGACACTTCAAAAATCCCTACGTGTCGTGTCCGACACTTTTCGACATTCTCCGACACTCCCCGACACTTCAACGCACGTTATAGAAACTCAAAAAAAAAGTTCAAAGGTTGCATTGCGTTGCATTTTTAGTTCTAACTATTAGATTCGTTGGATTACTATTACCATTTTGGGGCAAGTTATATTTACAAACTTTTTTGTTTACAAACTACACTAAGTACGATCGGTCATACTTTAATCATGCAGTGTACGATCGGTCGTACTTAGTGTAATTTGCAAAAAAAGTTTGTAAACAGATCATATCCCTACAATTTTATTGAATTTAATATAAATATTTGTGACATTTTATGTTTCTTTGCAAAATTAATGGGTATAAGTTTAGCTTTATTTTTTTTGTTAAATTATTAAATATTAAATATAATATACGCAACATAAATTAAAAATATTATTCAATATCAAAACGTGTCCTAACGTGTCAAAATCTAATATTTTTTAGAATTAACATGTCAGAATGTCGTGTTGTATCATGTCACATGTCCCATGTCGATATCGGTGTTACATAAGACAACATGAAAGAAAAACAAAATCTTCTTGTAGGGGTGAAAATGGGTTGGGCTAAGCTTTACCCTGAAAAGCCCAAGCCTACGCCAAAATTTTTTAATTTGGCCTGGCCCAAGCCTAGTATGAGTCTAACTGTTAGCCTGACTTGACTCGTTTATAAAAAAACAAATGGCTTGGTTTGGCCCGTTAGCCTGTTAATTTTTAACTTTCAAGCATAATCATGAATCAACTTTACGAAGTACTAAAATTATGTTGCTACACCAAAAATCATAATTTCAATGTCCAAACAGAATCATGAATCATAACAAAACTCATACAATATGCATTTAAGTCATTTTCAAAAGCAAAATGCTTAAACTAAATAACATATATTTCATCAGATCCAACAAACAAATCCATACTATGTAAATTAAAATAACTACATGAATCAAACAAACACATCATGATGTTTGTAGTAAGTATAACATTTCTCAAAATTCTTTTAATATATTAATATACACAATCTAACATGTTGAGATGTTGATTCCTCCTATATAAGAAATAAAGTAAGATTTCTATTAAAATATAATCGAATATAATTAAGTTATAAATAATTGTAATTGATTAAATTTATATCTTTTGTTTTTCCTTCACGGCATACTTACTCTATTTTATTTTATTTAAAATAAATAGTATAATACAGGCCGACCTTTTGAAAGTGGGCCCACGACCTTTTTATTAAACAGTCTTTTTTAAGACCCAAGCCCGACCTATTATACAAAATATACTAGGTCAGATCTGACCTGATGTAGGCCGAGCCGTAGGCATCTGTAGGCCGGCCCGGCCCAATTTCACCCCTATTCTTGAGTTTGGCCCGGCCCAGTTTCACTCCTGGGATTGCCGTCTCTCATTTCAGAGAATATTCTCTCCCACCGATCTGGAGTATAAAAGGAATTGGAGAAAATGGAAAAATTCCCATTTCAGAGAAGCTGTCAAAGAAGAGGAAGAAACAGAAGGCAACAATAATAGAATTAATGAGGAGGACATCTTCGAATATAATATAGATCATTTTTTTTTTTTCACTTCCATGTAAGCTATTTTATTTTTATTTTTTTTATAACAAGCTATTTTATTTTAAACTACTAATTTATATGTTTATTTGGTTATACTTCTCTCATTAATAGGATATAAATCAACTTCCACCAGACACAAAACAGAAACGAGTCTTATATTTATTTATTTTTCCTCTTATTTGTAGATTTCATTTGTGATGTTTTTAGATAGTTATTCTCCTGTAGCATGAAAAATGAGTTCCAAAATTTATTATAAAATATCAGTTTTTATAAAGGGAATTGTTTTTCTCATTTTTTTAGTACAATTGTTTTTTTTATTTAACATGAGATAATGATATTTTATATATATATATATATATATATATATATATATATATATATATATATATATAACTGACCGTATGAATTATTTGTGGAGAATAGTCGGTACCCGTCCTTTTATTTGTGTGGATATCACTACGCAGGGCCTAATATTCGGTACCCGTCTTTCCATTTGTGTGGATATCACTACGCAGGGCCTACAGATTCATGTGGCTGTAGCCTACAGCCACATGAATTATGATGTGGGTTTATCGTGCGCTGTAATACTTAATACATGTGACAAATGTGACCGATTTATAGTTCTCGTTTCAGATTTGATTAGGGGAGTTGATCTATCGATTCAAATCGCACGGTTATCGAATCAAAAAATTGAAAATTAAATTAATTGAAAATCAAAAAATTGAAAACTGAAAAAAAAACCCACAAAATTTAATTGAATTGGACCAGTTTTCACTTTGATTGGAGAAAATCGATCCAATCCAAATCAATCCAATTATTCCTCAACCTTATCATTTACCTACTTCGGCCTATTCCCCAATCATAACTCAAAAATCATATAACAAAATTCTAAACCCAAGACTCACTAACTCATCAGAAATCTACCTTAATGCCTAATATCCGATGACCTATGTAGCACCGATACGACACGCGACACGTGACACGACACTCCGACACGTCAATTCTAAAAAATTATGGACTTCGACACGTTGGGACACGTTTTAATATTAAATAATATTTTTAATTTATATAGTGTATATTTCATTTAATATTTAATAATTTAACAAAAAAAGAAACTAAATTAATAATACCCATCAACACGTTATAAAGATGGAAGCTTTAATAAAAAAATAAGAACTGGGATGAGAGAAAGAGATATAATATCAGATAGAGAGATCAAATCATATTAGAGAGAGATTAGAGAGAAGAAGATACAACAAGAGCGTGATAGGAATCAACAACAATAATGCTGAGATGATCTCTTATTTACTTAAGGGGAAAAAAGACAAAAATATAAAATTAATATGATCAGGTGAAAGCTTTATTAATATATTTTAACTTTTAAAAAAAAAAATTTAAAAAATTTTAAAAAAATTACGAAAATGCCATTTGACCGTATCGGACACGGTCAAATTCGCGTGTCGGAATGGTCAACGTGTCGGAAAAAGTCAACCGCGTGTCCGACACCGTGTCGGAGCGTGTCGGACCCGACTCTTCCTATTTTTACAAGTGTCCGTGCTTCCTTGCCGATGACAATGCTTTTATGCTTTTGTAAACAATGTTGTCATTTGTCAATTTCATTATGTTGGAGAAAGTGGATTATGCTTGATCTATGTTAGAAAAAGTGGGTTGTGCTTCTATTGCATGGGTTATTGTTGTACAATAGCTCATCTGTATGATGAAAATTTGGGTTACTCCGTATCTCAGGCAATTACATCGTAAATTTTTTGTTAGAGGTAAAAGATGATAATTCAACTTTTTTTGGTACTATATTGAAAATTAGATTATCGTTTACTGATACTTCTAGCTTGCACAATGATCATCATACAAATTATACAAAGTCAATATATACAAAAGATATGTTATTTTCACAATAATTATTATACAAATTTTAGACTTTTTAAAAAATCGAAAAGATTTTTTTAAAAAGAAATAAAATAAAATAAATACGCATAGCTAACCATAGTTAGTTATAAATTTATAATAGAGTGGTGAACATTAAATGTGTAAATCATTATCTTGTCTACGTAATTTTTTTTTTCCTATATAAAGGCTTTAATTTGCCTCCAATATGCAGCACAAAATCTAAGGAAACCTAACAAATTTTGCAGTATATTAATCTCGAATACATTTCAAACGAATGGCCGCTCGTCAACTTCCTTTACACTCCATCAGTTTTGGTAAAATGGTTCCTCTAGAAAGAAAAACATCATCCCTAGTAACCAAGAACTTTAATGTCCCTTGTCCAATCCAATGCATGGCGTTATCTGATGTTTCTAGCCATACTCAAACTGTTCGTCGATCTGCAAACTTCCAACCTTCAATTTGGCATTATGATTATATCCAATCATTGAGTAGTGAATATAAGGTATGTTTCCTTCCTCTTGGTTTTTAATCCCATATTTATCAATCAAAAGTCCATGCAATATCCAAGTCCTATAGGTTTATAACATACTCTGAAAAATACTGAAGCTAACACATTATAGTTAAATTATTGTAGGAAGAAAAATACACAAAGCAAAGCAGAGTGCTAAAGGAAGAAATCAGGGTGATGCTTTGCCAAGTGGAAGATCATGCTGAACAACTTGAGATGATTGATGTCTTGCAAAGGCTTGGTGTTGCTTATCATTTTACCAATGAAATAAGGAGTATACTGGAAAATGTACACAGCAATATGGACATGTTAAAGAGGAAGAATAATTTATATGCCACGGCCCTTGCTTTCAGACTGTTAAGGCAACATGGATATAATCTATCAACAGGTATTGAATTTTATAGGACTTGATACACTTTCAGATTTTACTATGAAACATTAATATTGACCGATTGAGATTGTCGCATAACTACTGTTTAACTTTTTATGCATAAAAAAAAAAATGGTTTTGCAGATGTTTTTGGTGGCTTTCAAGATGAAATGGGTAATTTCAAAAAATGCCTCTCTGTTGATGTCGAGGGATTGCTGTCACTGTATGAAGCCTCGTTTCATTCAGTGGAAGACGAACTTATACTCGATGAAGCAAGAGATTTCACATCAAAATTTCTCGAAGAATATGTGGAGAAGAATAGAGGTAATGGTACATCACTCCTAATCAGTCATGCTTTGGAGTTTCCGTTGCATTGGAGGGTGCCAAGATTGGAGGCTTTGTGGTTCATTAATTTTTTAGAAGAGAGAAGGCAAAATGAGAAACACGCTTTACTTCAGTTTGCTAAATTGGATTTCAACATGGTTCAAAGCATCTACCAAGAAGAACTCAAGTATACATCAAGGTGATGATGACACTCATACAAGATTGATAAATATATTAAGATACCATCATATTGAGTAACATATAGTTGTTGGGACGAACTCGGTCCCTCAATCTCGGCTAACAAGCCTTTGTGAGCTCGGTTATCACAGAGAGGTTGGTCTGAACTTACCAGGCTAACCTATGCGCAGCAGAAACAAAAATTGTAAAGGAGAGAGAAAAAAATGAAAACAAACAGATTTTAACATGGAAAAATCTTTTCAAATGTGAAAAAGTAAAAACACACGAGATACTAGTCCATAATCAAACTTTCACTATGAAATAATGGGTTACAAGAATCAAACATTACCAATAATGATAGTACACTCAAACCTCACCTACAATGATGGTTTTCTCTAAAACTTTCCTAACGAGGTCTAACTTTCAAGCTTCTCCCCTAGAGGTGCTCTCAAAATAGTCTCACAAAAATGTCTCTCAAGCTAACCTTACCTCCATCCCACAACTAATGCTTATATAGGGAAGAAGAAGGTTTAGGGTTACTTGAGCCCCAAGTTCCATGACAAACTTGAACCCCAAGTTCCATCAACATTGGGCCTTGTGCGTTGAAGGAGGAAAAACCCAACAATAGTTTCATTTTAAGGCTGGGTTAATTATTCTCCTTTCGATTTTTTAAAACATATCTTGATGAATAACATGCTTTGTGCTAATACTTGAAATTTTCTCTCGGTTTTAGATGGTGGAAAGGAACTGGCTTAGTAGAAGAGTTGAGTTTTGTTAGGAACAGGTTTGTGGAGAATTTCTATTGGGCCGTGGGATTCAATTTTAAACCAGATCTCGGAAATTTCAGAAAAGAATTAACAAAGGTCATTTCCCTTATAACCACCATTGATGATATTTATGATGTACATGGCACCTTGGAAGAATTAGAGCTCTTCACAGAAGCAATAGACAGGTTAATATTATTACTTCTCTGTTCTATTTTCCGTCGACCTCTTTTTGCAAATTTTCCTCTCCTCTAACGATTGGTTATTATCAATTTGTTTGTGATTCTAGATGGGATCTAAATGCTATGGATGGTCTACCACACTACATGAAAATATGCTTCCTTGCACTCTATAACTCCGTCAATGAAATAGCTTATGCCACCCTAAAAGAGAATAGATACAACATTATTCCATACCTAAAGAAAGCGGTATGCAATTATTTGTTTTGTTCTTGGAGTAAAATTTTGTTTTGACTCTGAAAAACATATTTGTAAACAATTTAGTTCTTTTGATATATAATTTTGTCAATCCATTTCTTAAAATTTTTAATTTTTCATCCCTCCATTTATTTGAGTTTTAATAAGTTGATTCACAACATACCTATAAAAGAAATATAAATATCTTAAGGTGGAATATTACATTCATATATAAACCCCAACTAGTGTACAAGATTGGTAAAGCAAAATGGTTTTGGCCTGATTGAGTGTGCAATATATGTCATTTCATATTTTAACCTTTATACAAAAGCTTTTCAAGTTAATAATAGATGCATAGATGGAAAATTAAATATTTTAATTAGCCACAAGCACGTGAATCAACTGGTATGAGGTTGTTTTAGCTTAATTAGTGATATTGAATTTGAGTTCTCAATACATAACTATATTAAAATTTTGGTAGAGAGAGTTTAGCTGCCCTTGCAAAAAAAAATCTAAGTTTTAATGACTAAATTGACAAATGATATATTTTCAAAGGAAAATAAAATTATTCTCATGTTTGTTTTATCTGTATTATCTATTTTTTTTATGAGTTTTCATATATTATATTAATTAATGGATTTAGTGTTTATCATATTAGTTATTTTCTATACACACATAAAAGTGTGGATTCATGTGTTTTTTTTCTTTCTTCTCCTCACATGAATCCCATACATTTTTATCTATACGTAGAAAATAATTATATCTCCCACAACATTAAACCCTTAATTAATTACGATATATATCTCTTACTCATTTTATCATAACTTTGTAGTGGGCTGATTTATGCAAATCGTATTTGGTTGAGGCTAAATGGTACTATAGTGGATATACGCCAAGACTACAAGAATACATTGAGAATGCGTGGATAACCATAAGTGGACCTGTTGTACTGGTGCATGCTTACTTCTTGATTCCACGTCCATTAGGAAAGGAGGATTTAGTTTTCTTAGAAGAATATCCCAATATAATTCGCCTTTCGGCAATTATTTTTCGCCTTGCGAATGACCTTGGAACATGCAAGGTACCATAACAATCCATTTCCTATTCTTTACCAAAAAAGAAAAAAAAAAATTGAATTCAATCCATATACCTTTTTTATTTTATTTCCTCTTAAAACCAATTTAATCTAAAAGCTTAAGATAGTGGGTGAGAACTTTTTAATGATTTATATTATACTTTAACACGTCATTTCATACAAAAGTTCACTGGACTTGAAGAGTGGACAATAAATAGATCCACCAACCTTTAATGATTTATATTATACTTTAACAATTTAGCTCTTTTATTTTTAGCGTGAGGTGGATACAGGTGATGTTACTAAATCAATTCAATGCCACATGGAAGAAACTGGTGCTTCTGAAGCAGACTCTCGTGAGTACATAAAGGGCATGATACGTACAACATGGAAGAAGATGAATGAAGAAGCTCGCAATTCTTCTTTCTCTCAGAGTTTCATAGATACTGCTATAGATGTTGCAAGAATGTCACTGTGCTTTTACCAATATGGAGATGGGTATACACTACCAGATCATGACATCAAGAGTTGCATGCTATCATTGATTATGCAACCCATTCCTGTCACAATTAAAGAGAAATATGCTGTTGAAAATAATAATTAATAGACTAGAGTTTCATAGAGTCCTAGCACTATTAAAAGTCTAGCTTGCCGCTAAAGTTGTGTTGCTTATGATTTGAAGTATTAATATTGCTATGTTTGACTGAATATGTAAAATGTAGGAACATAAAGAATGTGTAAAATAACGGACGATTAACATATTATTTTCAGTTAATGTTGTAATCTTGAATAAAACTTAGTTCACTACTAGAAATGGCTTATTTTAGAAGGAATAATTTCAACGGGATTAACACCGTTTCATTTTTGTACGTCAAAACACACATTTCAACGGAAATTGGATGTATAAAAAACAAAAAAAACAAAAATCCGTCGAAGGTATCAACAGAAAATAATTTGTCAAAAAAGGGAAAAAAAATGAGAAAGTTTATATTTACAACTTTTTTTTTACAACCTCTTACAACTATATCTTAACACTGTTGATTTTCGTCAATCAACGGTTATCATTTTCGCAAATTAAACTCATTAAATAATTATTAATTCACAATAAATGATAACCGTTGATTGACGGAAATCAACGGTGTTAAGATATGGTTGTAAGAGGTTGTAAAAAAAAAAGTTGTAAAAAAAAAGTTGTAAGTATAACCTTCCTTAAGAAAAATACTATTTTTTTAATAAATTTTCGTAAAAAATTTCAACTAAATACAATTAATTTTTAGTATGTTTTGTCAAAAAATCTGAGTCACAATTTTTAACGGAATTTAGCTGCAAATTCTGTCAAAAAAAAAAAAATCCGTTGAAACAAATAAGGAATTTCATTTGGTTGAAAGCTAAATTTTGCGTTATTTTTTCTGATGGAATTTACTTTCCATCGAAAACAAAAAATTTAAATTTTTTAAAAAGTATTTATTTTCAAAACAATTTTATTCAAACAAATGGTTCATGGGGTACCTGATAAAGCAGCAGTACACAGAACAGGCAGTATACAACTAGTTTAACATCGATGAAAAAATAACATCATACATAATGAAGAGAATAAAATATATACAGGCCAATATCATATATACAAATGAAAAACTATGCTAAACAATGGAGAAAAACTTCAATCCTCCTCATGGGAATTGTAAACATCATATTTTGTTCAGGAGATATAAATTTAAAATAAAACAACAATTAAAAAAAATCTTATCATTGAAGTAGCAAGGGGTTTGGTTCAGTGTTTTAAAATTCAGATCGGTCATCGACTCGGTCGAGGTACTGGGTCACTGGAGCATTGCTTCAATCGAATTTACTATTCACATATTAAAAATATAAACATATTACTTATATTAGAAATTCACATAAAAAATTTATCAATGAGCTTCAAAAAATAAATTAGTTCTCAACGATAGCAAAACTTATATACTTTTAGGTTTATAGCTCTAGACCATATTATAACATTGGATTAAAATTGCCAAGCTAAATGCACATTTTGTGCTTGACATAATATAGGTAAACTAAATCATGATAACAAATGATAGGCATAAAATATACACTAAAGAGAGTGTCCACCGTTAAGATGAGACAATCAGTGTTTATCCCAAACGAACTGCACTAATCCAAAATATCTTCTTATTTTCAACTTACTTATTAATCATATTTAAACAAAATACGAGCATAATTTAATTCAAGAGTGCTCAGGAACCAAAAAAAGAGAGTCAACTAGTCTAATCGAGTTACCTCGGCCGGATCAACCAGTCCAAACCAAATTGACTGTAGAACTAGTCCAAATGATCGGTCGAATTGGGAAACCCACCGGATCACTAAGATCGGAGTCGACCCGACCAGTCCGAGCCAATTTTTAAAACACTTGTTTGATTAATGTTACAAGACACCATATTTACTTGTGAGAATAGAAGAGCATGGAACAAAAATAAGAGGAGAGAACAAAATTGGTATGCTGAAGAAAGCTCTTTTTTTTTCTTCCTCTATAAAAATGAGAAACGCAGAACAAAGGGGGACTTGGATTTTTTTTGGCTTCTGTTACTCTTAAAAAAAAAAAAAAAATCTAAAAACACGTAGGAGGAAAAATAGGAGAGAAACCCCATACTTTTGGTAACTTAAAAACCTTCAAAATCCAAAAAAAAAAAACCAATACAATAAGAGTGTGTGTGCCATTGATTGAACCCCCATCAAACCCGGTCACCGGGTGCCGCCGCATCACAGCACCGCATAGCCACCTCGCACCCTCCTTCCTCATCGCGCCTTCCACGCTATTAGCCATTATCACAGATTCACAGTAAGTTTTATTTGTTTTTTTTTGTTTCCCTGTCTCATATCATCGTGTGCCCATTAGGTTCCTAGCTAGAGATATTTTTGCGGTTTAGGTTTACCTTTTAATCCAACTAGTGAATTAACCGTGTGATGCCACGGGAAAAAGAACAAAATATTGTCGTCCGCGTGGTTGGTTAATCGCACTGCAAACCTTATTCTTACAAAAACCCGTGATGCTATCTTGTTTTATATTTCAGGTGGAAAAAACTACAGCATTGACACATAATTTTACAAATATCAATCATAAACAAAAATCTGCTATCCAGAGTGATCAATATTATGCAAATCAAATATAGTTATCTACTCGATTGAGTTATGAAAAAATAAATACACCAGAGTTGACCAAGTTAAAATAAGGATGGCTAAAAAGAGAAAAATGCATACAACTTATTGCTAACTATAACAGCCGCTAATAAAATCAAGGTAACAAACAGACTAAGCAAATATGGAACTAAAAGATCAGCTTGTACCTATAATAAGAAAACGATATTAATTCAGTATCATTCTGTAGCAATCATTGGAGGGATGAGTTCAACACATACCGAACATGTGATCTTCTATGTTTATGCATTACCAGGAACATCTTCTTCTACCATCATATTTATGCCTACGATACAAAATGCAAATGTTCATTAAATAAATTACGCTAATATGTTAACACCCAGAAGTAATAGTCTCAGCAAAAAAAAATGGGTTATTTTTTTAGAACCAAAAAAACGTTGTTTGAAAGGGATTTGAAAGCAAATTAATCAAATGGTCATGTATGAGTCATATTTTTTGCTTACATTGGAGCAAATGTGTCTAAACAACATCAAATCAATACACATGCTAAAAACTTGTAACAATATAAAGAACCCACGATGATAAATTTTTAAAAAACAACAACATACGTTCGGGTCCACCAAAGACTTTAACAATAAGGTGACAATAGTTTCGCTGCTTCAAACACTTGAAACATGATATCTTTGCTCATTATATGACTCCAAATTGTTTTTTTTTACGTTGACCTTAAATAATATGGATTTTTCATTAAGAACGTTAAGTTTTCTTAAATAATATTCCAAATCAGCACCCTACATAAAAAGTTCCTTCAAATTTAAGTATAACTCGTGCGATGCACCGGAAAAAAGAATAGTGAAATTTTAATTATAAAAAAAGAATAGTGAAATTTTAATTTAATTATAAAAATATGTTGGAGAGCCGAGCCCAGTTTGCCACCTCTAACTATTAGCATGTAAAAGGTTTTTATATCTATCCTAAAAAAAAAGCTCTTATAATTACGTCTAGGTTTTTATATTTTATCTCAGTGATGAACTTTCATTTATTACAATTAGATTTACAAAATAATAATAAATATTTTTTTGCAAGGATTTTTGTCGTTAGTATTTGAAATTTTATAAATTAGTATTTACAAAAATTGAAATATGAATTAGGAATTTAATTATAAAAGAAGAATAGTAAAATTTTAATTTAATTATTACAACGTGTTAGCAGGCGGGGCGGGCAGACCCTCTGGGCCAAGCCCAGTTTACAACATTTAACTATCAGCATTTTATGTAAATAATTATTTTTTTGAAAGGATTTATGTCATTAGTATTTTGAATTTTACAAATTTGTATTTACAAAATTTAAAATCAGATTTAGGAATAATTATAAAAGAAGAATGATGAAATTTTATTTTAATTATAAAAAAGTGTTGGTGGGCTCGGCCCTCGGGCAGAGCCCAGTTTGCCACCTCTAACTATTAGCATGCAATAGATTTTTATATTTATCCACAAAAAGGTTCTTATCGTCACATTTAGGTTTTTATATTTTATCTCTAAGATGGACTTTCATTTATTATAATCATATTTTAAATATAATAGTAAAAAAATTTGTTGCAAGGATTTGTGTCGTTTCTATTTGAAATTTTGCAAATTTGTATTTACAAAAATCAAAATAAGATTTACGAATTTAATTAATATAGAAGAAGGATAAAATTTCAATTTAATTATAAAAATGTGTTGGTGGGCCGGCCCTCCGGGCGAGCTCAGTTTGCCACATCTAACTATTAGGATGTAATAGGTTTTTATATTTATCTACAAAAAGGCTCTTATAGTTGCGTCTAGATTTTTATATTTTATCTCAGTGATGAAATTTTATATATTACAATTAGATTTACAAAATAATAATAAATAATTATTTTTTGCAAGGATTTGTGTCGTTATTATTTAGAATTTTATAAATTTGTATTTACAAAAATTGAAATCTGAATTAGGAATTTAATTATAAAAAAAGAATAATAAAATTTTAATTTAATTATAAAAACGTGTTGGCAGGCGGGGCAGGCAGACCCTCTGTGCCAAGCTCAGTATGCAACCTTTAACTATCAGCTTCCTTATATTTTTTGTTTAATCTATAATTTTATATTAAAATTCAAATTTTTATATATATATATATATATATATATATATATATATATATATATATATATATATATGAGGAATGATCCTTTGACACCATTGTCAAATTTGAAACTTGACACCTCATCTGAGAGCCGTTAGATCAAAAAAGATCAATGGCGTCACATGCTTAGGAATTAGAGTCGTTGATCTTTTTTGATCTAACGGCTCTCAGATGAGGTGTCAAATTTCAAATTTGACACCGGTTTCAAAGGATCATGCCCTATATATATATATATATATATATATATATATATATATATATATATATATATATATATATATATATATATATCTCTTTTTCCCATTACAGAAACATTAAATGCTGAACTCTTTTTTCACTTATTAAATTCAAAATTCAAATTTAAAAAATTAAAATTTTAAATGTTAAATAATTTTCACCCAATAAACATAATAATTAATATTATTAATAGGTTTAATAATTTTCTATATAGAAAGTAGCGGAAAAAATGCATAGAAGGATGTGCACAATCTCCAAGTAATAATTTCTAGTTTTTCATTTTACCAAAAAAAAACATTCTAGTTTTCATTTACAATATAATAAATTGTGTTCTTTCTTATATATTAAATTAAAAATCGTATTGTTATAGTGATTAACTTTTATTTTTCTTTTTTTACAGAACGATAAATTTCATTTTTTATTTTTGGTTTAAATTCTTTTATTTTCATTGTGCATATTTTTTTTTATATTTGTAACACAAATATGATGAACAAACATCAGTTGATACAAACAGTATTCTAGTATATCGAATGTTTGGGGAATTGAATTGAATTTTATATTAATTAGACATATTTTTGAAAAATATAAATTTTTTCTCTTTTAATTTATAATTTCTATACTTTTTAATATTGGTTATACATATATATTTAAAACATTTATGTTAAAAAAATACCTGTGTGGAAATATTTTTCAATTTTTGTATTTCGATTTAGTAAAATTTTAATTTATTTTTGTACCAAAAAAAAGTTTTAATTTATTTAAGGTATAAATATGTCATTTCTAATTTTTTTCATTTAAATTTCAAATTTAAATTATTTTTTATCAACTATACAAATTTTTTTTATAAATTTTAATTAATTTTTTGTTTAATCTATAATTTAACATATTAAATTTAATTTTACTATATATATATTTTCACTACAGAAACATTAATGCGGAATTCTTTTTCCACCTATTAAGTTAAAAATTCAAATTTAAAAAGTTTGAATTTTGAAATATTAAATATTTTCTCCCCCTGTAGACATAATAATAAATATTATTAATAGATTTAATAATTTTTCATACTAAAAGTAGTGGGAAATATGCATAGAAGCTTGTGTATATTCTCCATGAAATGATGGATTTTTCATTTTCAAATAACATTGGTAATGCACCTTTCAACTTCCAACAGAAAAATTAAAAATATTACAATTCCAATGTAAAAATGATAGTGGGACATTAATTTGATGTTTGCCACTAATACTTTAATTTTGATATTTAATTTACTTAAAACTTAATTTTTAGTTATTTATTTATTTTCAAAATTGACAAGCACGTGAGAACACACAGGTGGCAGAAGATTAAGCGTCTGAATAGTTTGAAGGTTATAAGAAAATATCAAATGATTAGTTTTCCATTTTCAAGTAACATTAATAAAGAACCTTCCATCTTCCAATATAACAATTAAAAACCTTACAGTTTCAATGTAAAAATGATAGTGGGTCATTAATTAGATGTCTCCCACTAATTTCTTAATTTCGATTTTCGATTTAATTAAAAATTTATTATGTAATTTGTTTTTAAATTGACATGCAATTGTGAACACAAAGCTGAAACTACATGATTATTTTAAGTTAAGATTTTAATTTACTTTAATTTAAAGTATATTTTTATAATTTTAAATATTCTTTTTGTTTAATTAATAATTTTTTATTAAAATTAAATTTATTTTATACATATCTTTTTTCCAGTTTTATAATTAATTCTAATAGATATAATAATTAAGACCAATAGACATAATAATAACTATCATTAATATGCTTAATAATTGTTATCAAAAAAAAAAAATATGCTTAATAATTTTCCATGCAGAAAGTAGTGGACAATATTAAATGCTGAATCTTTTCTCACATCTCAAGTTCAAAATTCAAATTTAGAAAGTTTAAATTTTAAGTAATAAATATTTTCCCTCCCAGTAGACATAATAATAAATTAATACACTTAACAATTTTCTATACAAAAAATAAAGGAAAACATGCATAGAAGTATGTGCACATTTTCCAATCTCCAAGTAATAGCTTCTAGGACGACATAGAAAATTGTGTTAATTACACTCTTACATCAAAAAATGAAAGTTTGATTTCTTTCTAATATATTTAATTTTAAAATTTAAAATTCAACATGATAATTGAATTAATTATTCATACGTTTGAAAAAATAATTTTTTTCTCTTTTAATTTATATTATATAAATATAGATATATATATATATATATATATAAAAATATATACATTTAAAATATTTATCTTAAGTATTTTTTAAAAAGTTTCTTGTACGAATTTTTTTCCCTTTTTGTATCATTATTTTTAGTTCAGATTTTAATTTACTTTATTTTAAAGTATATTTTTATAATTTTAAATATTTTTTGTTTAATTAATGGGTTCCTGGATTTGGAAGACTTATAGACAGAATTATTAAACCCATTCCGGAGGAAGCAAGCAGCTGGTGGGTGTGTGATTGTGCTGATCCAGATGGTGGCTGGCAGTGGTCTAAGTTCAACAGCTTTCTGAGTAATGAGGCTGTTGATGCTATTGCAAAGGTGATGCCTCCATCTGAGGGTGCTGGAACTGATAAGGTGGTCTGGAATTTATCTAGCACAGGTATTTTTTCGATCAAGACTGCATATATTTCTTTAAGTAGGCAGTTTGATTATGATGACAGTAGGAACTGGTGTCTGGCTTGGGATTGGGAGGGGCCTCAGCGTATAAGAGCTTTCCTTTGGCTCCTTATGGGGGAGAATCTGCTATCTAATGATCAAAGAGTAAGGAGGCATCTTGGTGAAGATGCTACCTGCATGAGATGGCAGGCTGATGTGGAAGATTGTAATCATATTTTTAGAGAGTGCAGTTGGGCTTGCCAGATTTGGCAGTTATGCTGTCACGGGTTGGTGCTAAACGGTTTCTGGGAAGGTGATTTTGTAAGCTGGATTGAAAGAAATCTGAATAGGAAGAAGGAAAATAAGGACTGGAGGAGGCTGTTTGGGGTTGTCTGTTGGCTGATATGGAAGGAAAGAAACAATGGAGTTTTTAATGATGAATGGGAAACTCCTATAGAAGTTGTGAGACATGCTATGATGTTTATGCATAATGTATTAGTGGCTGAAAAAATGTTCTGTAAAGCTGGTTTGATGGTTGACAGTAGGAGTGTGAGGAAGCCCCATTGGGAAGCACCTCCAACTACCTGGATAAAGCTTAATTCGGATGGAGCTTGCTCTGTAAAAGGAACACGTCTCAGCTGTGGTGGTGTCATCCGAAGTTGTAATGGGGATTGGATTGCTGGTTTTTCAAAAGGACTTGGGTGTGGTAATATTCTGATGGCTAAACTATGGGGTATATTAATTGGCTTGGAATGGACTTGGGTAAAAGGCTACCAACGAGTGATGGTGGAAACAGATTCCATGGATGCGTGTGAGTTGATTACTCAAGGATGTGTGGATTCGCACCCTTGCCATCTGCTCATGCTTAGGATAAGAGAGATGCTGGAGAAGAGTTGGATGGTGAGGGTTGATCATGTGAATAGAGAATGCAATAGAGTGGCGGATTGGCTAGCTCGCCAGGCTTCGCAAGTGGACTGGAGTATTGTTTGGCTTAGTGAACCCCCTGAGGGTTGTTTAGATCTTTTGTTGGAAGATTGTAGGGCGAACTGTGCCCAAGGTAGTAGGTAGTTTGTTTTCTTTGGTTGTTTATTTTCCTTACTTGTACAAAAAAAAAAAAAAATTTAAAATTTAAAATTCAACATGATAATTGAATTAATTATTCATACGTTTGAAAAAATAATTTTTTTCTCTTTTAATTTATATTATATAAATATAGATATATATATATATATATATATATATATATATATATATATATATATATATATATACATTTAAAATATTTATCTTAAGTACTTTTTAAAAAGTTTCTTGTACGAATTTTTTTTCCTTTTTGTGTCATTATTTTTAGTTCAGATTTTAATTTACTTTATTTTAAAGTATATTTTTATAATTTTAAATATTTTTTGTTTAATTAATAATTTTTTATTAAAATTAAATTTATTTTATACATATCTTTTTTCCAGTTTTATAATTAATTCTAATAGGTATAATAATTAAGACCAATAGACATAATAATAACTATAATTAATATGCTTAATAATTTTCCATGCAGAAAGTAGTGGACAATATTAAATACTGAATCGTTTGTCACCTCTCAAGAACAAAATTCAAATTTAGAAAGTTTAAATTTTAAGTATTAAATATTTTCTCTCCCAATAGACATAATAATAAATTAATAAACTTAACAATTTTCTATGCAAAAAATAAAGTGAAACATGCATAGAAGTCTGTGCACATTTTCCAATCTCCAAGTAATAGCTTCTAGGTAATTATTCACGACATAGGAAATTGTGTTAATTACACTCTTATATCAAAAGAATGAAAGTTTGATTTCTTTATAATATATTTAATTTTAAAATTTAAAATTCAACATGATAATAGAATTAATTATACATACTTTTAAAAAATAATTTTTTTCTCTTTTAATTTATATTATATATATATATACATTTAAAATATTTATCTTAAGTATTTTCTAAAAAGTTTCGTGTACGAATTTTTTTTCCTTTTTGTATCATTATTTTAAGTTAAAATTTTAATTTACTTTATTTTAAAGTATATTTTTATAATTTTAAATATTTTTTCGTTTAAATAATAATTTTTTATTAAAATTAAATTTATTTTATACATATCTTTTTTTCAGTTTTATAAATATTACTAATAGGTATAATAATTTCCCGCTTAAGCTTCTTCAAACAATAAGTCACCGCTCACCTTGTCAATGAAAATCACGTCTCCACCGCCAGTTTTTGTGTGAAGAATTAATGTTTAATTATGGAGCTTGGTTTTCGAGATTCTCTAAAGAGTGAAAATAATAACACACCAATTTGAAAATTTATAGAATATTGCAGGGTTTAATTATATTTGCATTGAAGATGGTGCTCTTGTCATGGAAAAGCTAAAGATCACGTCACTTAGATAACAACTAATCACTTCTCAGAAACTATCCATATACTGATTATTTTAGAAAATGAATATTAAAAAATCTTTTTTCAAAAAATAATTTAATAATTGCAGAATGTATAGTGATATAGTTGCTGCAATTTCCAATGTAGAACGTGTAATGGTATAACTGCTGCATTTTTGTTCTTTTTTAGACCCAAAAAATTAATTAATCCCAATAAACATAATAATAAAATGCCCCCTCTTATTTTTCAAATTAAATGTGTTACATCATTAATTTACATAAGTAGTGCTAATATAGTACTCGCTATGAGTTACATCTCCAAGAAAGTTATGACTGTGCGTGCTTTAAAATTTGTTTGTAGGTAACATATACCATAAAAATTTGTTTGTAAGTAACATATACCATAAATGGGGTGCTATCTACATTAACGATAATTGATTAGCATAACAAAGTAAACAACTCGAATTGTAGTGTAAGACAAGAGGAACATATTATAAATGACTCTAAAAAAATTAAAAACGTATCATTTTAGTTTTAATCTTATTAAACTTATAAAAAAATATAAAGAAAGAGATTAGCAATTATTATTAGTAAAATAAATGTAATAAATCTCGTATAATTTGGGTGTACAATCAGAAGATACAAAAGATTCTATGGTTTGAGAAGGCATGCCTAGGTGGCTTTTCGAATGAACATGCCCAAAACGCGAGAATAAAAATCAAGGCTCACTTTGGGGTCTTTGATTCGAAACATATGCAATTGAAATAACAAATAAAAAAATCAAAAGTTAAAAACTAAAAGAGAGTAACCCATATCTTCTTCTTCCTTCTAATATACTCACAAACCGTTCTTCTTCTTCTTAACCTTAATTTCATTGATGATGTTGGTTTTGTGGTAGATTGTTTGCTTTCACTATTATAAATCCTTGATCTTTTAATTTTCCACCATTATGCATTTTTCGCGTTTTCCTCATTGATAACCCTGAAATATAAGCATAAAATGAGAAAAAATTATAAAAAAAGGGGCAGGATATTCTTACACTGGTGTAAGAGTTAGAAGTCTTACACTCAATCTTAACCATTGATCCACTTGTATCCAATGACTCAAATTACTAAAAAATTAGAGCCCTTGGATATAAGTGGGATCAACAGACAAGATTGAGAGTGTAACTTACACTGGTGTAAAATGATCCTGACCCTAAAAAAAATATCCCTGAAATCTTTTTTCAACATTTTGAGGAGATTGATTATTTGCCAAAAACTTTTGTACTTGATCTACACACCGCTCCCACAAAGTACACTCAGGCTTGTGATATTCCAAATTCTTTCGTTGGCTTTGCTTTACAACAGAGCTGCAAAAAATAAAATAAAAAAATTACATGTTCATCTAATAAAAGAACAACTTGACAATAACATGGATTCTTCCACCCTACAAAACGCATACATACAATAGTTAAAAAAAAGCATATCACAATATTGTGTTATGGAAAAAAATACTTGTAGAAGAAAAAAAGATAGAGAAGAATGTCATACTTTTTCTGAGGAAGTAAAGAAATACATATTCTAGTGATTTCAAATCATCCCGTCAGCATTACTCTACAATAGTGCTACAAAAAAATAAAAAATATTACATGTTCATCTAATAGAAGAACAACTTGATAAGATGAAGAAGATAAATAGACAGAGAAGAAACATATGCACAAAATCTAATTACCAAATGAAAAGACCCAGGAGGTGGAAATTAGGGTTAGGGTTTTTAGGAAACCCCTCAAATGGGCTTGGGCTTAGTATTGAAGGAGGAAGCCCAACAAATCTCCCCCTCCGACTTCAATGCGTCGGCTTCAGCATCAACCCGGCTCCTTCACAGCAGTCTTCAAATTTTCTTGCTGGAACCGGCTTTGTCATCATGTCAGACCAATTTTGGTCAGTGTGCACCTTGACGAGTTCGAGCTCTCCACCTTCCACCACATCCCGGATCCAGTGATACCTCACATCAATATGCTTAGTGCGGGAGTGATAGGTCGAATTCTTCGCAAGATGGATTGCGCTTTGATTGTCACAACCCAGCTCGTACTTGTCTTGATCATGACCGAGTTCCATGAGGAACTTCTTCATCCACAGCATCTCTTTGCTTGCCTCAGTAGCGGCACTGTACTCAGCCTCAGTTGTAGATAGTGCAACACATTTCTGAAGTCTTGATTGCCAAGAGACAGCTCCTCCGGCAAATCTCATCAAATATCCTGTGGTCGACTTCCTCGAGTCGAAATCTCCCCCTAAATCAGAATCCGAGTAGCCTTGCAACTCGGCTTTGCCTTCTCCAAAACGGAGACATAAGTTGGTTGTACCTCGGAGGTACTTGAAGATCCACTTCACTGCTTCTCAGTGCTCTTTGCCGGGGTTTGACAAATATCGGCTTACCATTCCAACAGCATACGCCAAGTCAGGTCTGGTGCAAACCATTGCATACATCAAGCTTCCAACGGTGGATTGGTAAGGGACCTTCATCATTTCATCTTTGTCTTCATCAGATCTCGGACATTGCTTCTGGTTTAGCTTTATGTGTCCGGCTAGGGGGGTGCTCACTGTTTTGGCTTTGTCCATGCTGAATCTCTTCAGAATCTTCTCAATATATTTCTCTTGACTCAGCCACAGTAGCTTCTTCTGTCTATCTCGGATAATCTTGATTCCGAGTATCTGCTTTGCAGGGCCGAGGTCCTTCATTGCGAAGGACAAGCTCAACGCCTTTTTCAGGGCGGCTATCCTCGATTTGTCTTTCCCTACAATAAGCATGTCGTCAACATATAACAACAAAATCAAAAAATCTCCGGCCTCATACCTCTTTACAAATAAGCAGTGGTCGGCTTCAGTCTTCTCAAACTTATGATCAATCATGAATTATTCAAATTTCTTGTACCACTGCCGAGGTGCTTGCTTCAAGCCATAGAGGCTCTTCTTCAAACGACATACCAAGTCTTCTTGGTCTGGAGCTTGGAATCCTTCAGGTTGCTCCATATATATTTCTTCTTCTAAATCACCGTGAAGAAATGCCGTCTTCACGTCCATTTGTTCTACCTCGAGGTCCATTGAAGCCGCCATGGCTAACACGGTTCGAACCGAGGTCATTTTCACCACAGGAGAAAAAATCTCCTCAAAATCAACTCATTTCTTCTGATTGCAACCTTTCACTACAATCCGGGCTTTGTATCTCGGCTTTTGCCCGTTCTCTTCATTCTTAATCTTGTAGACCCATTTATTCTTCAAAGCTCGTCTTCCTTTAGGCAACTCGGTCAGCTCATAAGTCTGATTCTCGTGCAGAGACTTCATCTCGTCTCGCATTGCCTTTTCCCATTCTTCTTTCTCTGAGCTAGTCACAACCTCATCATAACTCTGAGGCTCACCGTCTTCAGCAACAACGGTGTATTCATCAGATGGGTATCTCGTAGAGGGTCTTTTTTCTTGAGTTGGATATCTCGGTTGTTCTTCAGCTTGAGAACCCGGTTCATCATTCTCATCCTGGATCTCATCATCAACTCGGACCTCAGTGTCTTGTTCATCTTCAGCTTGTTGCTGATCATCATTTTCTTGATTTTCTCCCCCTGCTTAAGCTCGGACAGGAGGGATGGGTTCTTCACGTCTGACAGTAACCCGAACTTTGGGCTTCAAGATGTCATGAATGTTCTCATGCTCATGAAAGATCACATCTCGGCTTCTCACGATCTTCTTATTGATGGGATCCCAAAGTCGGAACCCGAACTCAGATTTCGGTGAACCGAGATAGATGCATTCTTTTGTCTTTGCATCAAGTTTGGCCCTTTCATCTTTAGGGATATGCACGAAAGCTCGGCATCCAAACACTTTCAGTTGATAATAGGCCGCTTTCCGACCTGTCCAGACTTCTTCTGGAATTTCTCCTTCAAGTGGTCGTGATGGTGAGAGGTTGATCAAGTCAACAGCAGTTTTGACGGCTTCTCCCCAGTATGATTTCAGTAACCCGGCATTGGATATCATGCTTCGTACCTTCTCTTCAATTGTTCTGTTCATCCTCTCAGCCAGTCCATTCAGCTGAGGTGTCTTGGGGGGCGTCTTCTCAAGTCGAATCCCGGCCGCTCTGCAGTATGCATCAAATGGGCCGCAATACTCGCCACCATTATCAGATCGGACCACCTTCAATTTCTTGCCAGTCTCCCTTTCAACCATAGCATGGAATTCTTTAAAGGATTGGAGTACCTGGTCTTTAGTCTTCAACAAATATACCCACACTTTGCGGGAATGGTCATCAATAAATGAAACAAAATACTGAGCTCCTCCAAGAGATTTCTCTGACATGGAGCAAACATCAGTATGGACGAGGTCAAGAATATTCCTTCGTCTTCTTGGTTGATCCGGTCTCACAAAAGAAACCCGAAGCTGCTTTCCAGCTAGGCAGTGCGTGCAACTCTCCAACGCTTGGCCTTTCAACCCGGTCAATAATCCTTTCTTGTTCAGGATCTGTAGCCCTTTCTCGCTCATGTGGCCGAGGCGCTTATGCCATAGCTCCAAGCTAGGTTCATCTCGAATAGAATTGGCTTCTCCGCCATTGATCTTTCCTTGCATGACGTACAAGGAGCCTTCTTTCTTACCTCGGGCCACGACCAAGTTTCCCTTGGCCAGCTTCCATCTCACACTACCGAAGAAGTTCACTCACCCGGCATCATCAAGTTTGCCTACCGAGATTAGGTTCAAACGCATGTCAGGAACATGCCTTACATCTTTCAACACAAGTCGGCATCCGACATCCGTGGTCAGAGTTACATCACCGACACCAACAATCTTGCTGGTCACTTGATTTCCCATCTTCACGACTCCAAAATCACCACCTCGGTAAGAGGAGAAAAAACCTTTGTGTGGAGTAACGTGGAAGGAGGCACCAGAGTCAACAATCCAGGTGCAGTCATCATATGCAACATTCAAATAATTATCCCCACCTAGGAGGAATATATCGGCATCAGGGTTTGCAGCCACCGCAGTGGTGCTCTTGTCTTCCTTCTTCTTGGGAATAATCTGATCCGGCTTCACAGAGCCGTTCTTCTCATCATTCTGCAGGGTCCAGCAGTCTGGCTTCTTGTGGCCTGTCTTTCCACAGTAAAAGCACTTTAACTCGTATTTTGGCTTTGACCGACCTCTGGACTTATCTCGTCTATCACGACCTCTACCGCGGCTCTTACTTCTACCACGGGAGTCAGATTTCCCTTTGTTCTCAGCAACGTTGGCCTCAGACGTACTCGAAGTACCTCGTTCTCTTCTCCTGGATTCTTCGCCCAGGAGGCTGTCTGTCACGACATCCATCTTCAATTTTTCATCTGGAGTCGAGTTATTCAGGGTCACTACCAGAGTATCCCAACTTTCTGGCAGCGAGCTCAACAGCAGCAATGCCTGCAATTCTTCATCAATTTTCATATCAGCCTTTGACAACTGATTCACAATACCTTTGTAGGTGTTCAGGTGTTCAATCATGCTCATGTCGTCCTTGTATTCAAGCTTAACAATTCGGCGAACCAGGTGTGCTTTGTTTCTGGGAGTCTTCTTCTGAATCATGGACTCTAATTTTGTCCACAACTCATATGCGTTCGTGAATTCGGACACGTGCTCAAAGAGGCTTTTATCAATATATTTCCTGATCGTGGCTACCGCCTTCCGACTCAGGATCTCCCACTCCTTATCAGTTTTGCCTGCCGGTCTCTCATCAAGGATAATGGGCTCATGTAGATCTTTGCAGTAGAGATGATCTTCCATCATCGGTCTCCAATAAGTGAAGTTGTCTGCGGTCAACTTGAACATATCTCCATCATGAGTTATGCCACTGGTCTCCATCTCGTCTCCCTCAGAACCCGTCGAATCCGGGCTCTGATACCACTGTTGGGAAATTCGTTCCCTCAAACTCCAATGTCAAGCGGGTCCAGAGGAAACCCATGACGGGGAACCACCACCAATGAGCTAAGGCTACACCAACTGTAGCAAGTGGATCCGACACCATGTCTCAACCCAAAACCTTAAGGCATTGGGTTCATGGGTCCTTTCACTTATATACTCTTCACTTAGCTCATTACCAACCAATGTGAGACTCATCACACTTGAATATCTCAACAGTAACACATATCCTATTTATACAAAAATAATTTTGTTTTTTAATAATTAAGCCCAATAGTGGAATATTAATGGGGTTAACAATTACCTATGCATAAATTAGTGGGATATTAAGGATGACCTTTTTTCCCACCTTTAAGTTTAAATTTTGAATTTGAATACTTTTCCACCTACCAATGCTAAAAGTAATGAGATATTAATACTTTTTCATCTACCCATGCAGAAAGTAGTGGATCATTAATACATGTGTCTTCCACTATATATTTTGAATTATTCTTCCCACCCATTTCAAATTTAAATTTCGAATTTCGAAGGTCATTAATACAGTTGTCTGCCACCAAGAATTTTATAATTTTAGAGACTCTCCCCTCTTTTTAGAATTTTTTATTTACGAAATAAATTTTTTTCCAAAAGAAGAAACTTTTCAAACTATCCTCCAGTGTGAACACAAAGCTGAAAATGAAGGAGAGAACGACACGTCAGCAAACTTTTCAAAGTTTGATTCTCCTTTCTATATAGTAAGATGAAAAGAGAAGTAGGCTAAGCCCAACATATTGGTAATGGATAATATTTAAACCCGCTTTAATCCATTTCGGTGATGTAGGCTTACAAATGGTCAAGGATATTCTTTTCTTTTCTTAAAAAATAAATATAAATATAAAACATAAAGTGGTTTTATTATACAAAAGAAAAGTAGTCTGAGCCTCCAATACGCGGACACGGCAAATTTTCAAAACACGCAGTCAACTCTCCGACACATTTTTTGGACACACAATCAACCTTTTTCCACACGCGGTCAACGCTCGGACACGCTCAGACACATTTTTTTTTAATCTTAATTTTATTTTATTAACTAAATAAAAATAACAATTTATAAATTAATTTTTTTCTGTTATGAAATATGATATGAAAAATTAACAAAGTACAAAAAATTATTTTTATTTATATTTATGTTATGAAATTTAAATATTTGATTAGTTATATGACTTATTATGGATTCTTATATGTATTAAATATAAATTATATTATAGATATTAAAAAATTTATTTAATATCAAAACGTGTCGAAATATGACATTTTTTAAAATTAACGTGTCGGCGTATCGTGTCGTTTCCCGTGCCAGTGTCCGTGCATCATAGGTCTGAGCAATAATGGACTCATGTCTTCCATTAAACAAAGGGCCTGCTTGATTAGTGTTTTATAAAACAGTTTTTTGTTTAAAACAAAAAACAAAAAAACTTGTTTGACGGGAAGAATTTTGTAAAATTAATTTTGAAAACAGTTTCCTTTTAACTGCTTATAGAACTGAAAATGCAAAACAACTCAGACTTGTTTTCGTTCTCGTTTCCAATTATTTGTTCCGAAAACATCCCAAACACGGAGAACAACCTATTTTCATTAATGACACTTCTGTAATTATCAATAACAAAACTGAAAGGCATAGTTGCATCTTTAAAAAAATTTCAAAACCCCTTCTTCTTTCTCACCTAGCAAGCGGCACCCCCATCGATGATCGTTGAGCAGTGTAAAGGAATCATCGTGCGTCAGCGATTAAACTTGGATTTTCTTTAAGTTGCACCTTTTGGTGTTCTTTTTATCAAAATCTGACAGTAAATTTATATTTTGGCTTGATTACGATGTTGTTTTGCAGGTTTTCATCCTAAATTTGTGTGCTTTTTTGGTTTGAGTATCAGTGGTTTTGATTATTATTATTATTATTATTATTAATGGTTTTGTATTGAAGTGGTAGCTGTGTTTGATCAAATTCATTTGTATTGAAGGGGTATTGATCAAAGGCGTTTTTTATTTTTTTGTTCTAAAAACATATTTTTGGAACAAATTTACCAAACAGATTTTTTTATTCTTTAACTTTTAAAATTGTTTCCAAAACAAATTTATCAAACAGATTTTTTCCTTTTTCTATTCTGAAAATCAATTCTTAAAAACTATTCTATAAAATAGTTTTAAGAACAAAAAAATTAAAACACAATCAAACACACCCAAAGTCTCTACCTATCATATATAAACCCCTAGCTTAAGTACAAACTTGCCATGACCATTCATACGCACATATTCTTAGATGGTTTGCTGTAACTTTATATTTTTTTATTTGATTTCCTATTAGTTGATAAAATAATATTTAAAAATTCCTAATATGTCAAAAAAAATTAATAAAAATAAAAATAAAAAATGATAATAATAAAAAAGAAAAGAAAAGCTGACGACGAAGATGAGTTTTTTTTTTTTTTTTTTTTGTATTACTTGTTGTATTTGTGGTATAAAATGGAATCGATAAGTGTGCGATATTCTACGATAAAAAATATTAAATTCAAAATATATACACATTTTCTTTATTTGGTCAAATGGTTTTCCACTTTTATTTTTGGCGAGAGATGGAGACAGGTGATGTTTCTAAATCAGTTCAATATTACATGAATGAAACTGGAGCTTCTGAAGCAGATTCTCGTGAGCATTTAAAGGGCATGATACTTGCATATCAAGCGATACTTCAAAAAATTTGACGTGTTGTGTCCGACACTTCAATACTCTTTGCAAATATTCAAAAAATGATTCGAAAGTTGCGTTGCGTTACATTCTGAGTTTTAACTATTAGCTTCATTCGTTGGATTACAATTATCATTTTATTGAGTTTAATATAAATATTTGGAATATCTTATATTTCTTTATAAAATTGATGGGTATTAATAAGTTTATCTTTATTTTTTTGTTAAATTATTGAATATTAAATATAATATACACTACATAAATTAAAAATATTATTTAATATTAAAAGGGAAAACTTCAAAAATCCCCTTACAAGTTTCCTCAAAATCACTTAACCTCTTCCCGAAATTTTTAATCATTTACCCCCTATTTAAAATTTCTTTATTACTTACCTCCCTAATTTGATTTTTCATTCAAAATTTTGTTAAGAGAGTTAAATACCAAAATTACCCAAATAGAAAAAAGAAAAACATAATTTCTTCACCAACGAAATTTTAGACGAACTCACAGAATGTTTTTTAAGGTAGCATTGTTAGAATTAGTAATTATTAAAATTATTTCCTGCAAATCTCATTGCTATTAAACAATACAACTTCCAAAATCGTATTTCATGTATAAAATTAAAAACTTAATAAAACCAGTATGCCAAATTTTTTAAGTCCTTATACATGGGCTAAAAATATCAACGAGTTGATTGCAAAGAAACCAACATGATACTCAATAGAATCGTTCACTAATAACTCCCTAAGATGTAAATCATTCACTAATAATTCCATTGTTTAATAGCAATGGGATTTGCAGGAAATAATTTTAAAAATTACTAATTCTAACAAGGCTACCTTAAAGAAAACATTCCATGAGTTTGTCTAAAACTGCATTGGTGAGGAAATTATGTTTTTCTTTTTTTCTATTAAGGGTAATTTTGGTACTTTTTAAAAAATTTAACTCTGTTAACAAAATTTTGGATAAAAAATCAAATTATGGGGGTTAAGTAGGGGTAAATTATTAAAAATCAAGTGATAAAGAAATTTTAAGTAGGGGGTAAATTATTAAAAATTTCGGGGAGGGGGTGGGTTAAGTGATTTTGAGGTGTTAAATAACAAGAAAAGAAAGGAACATTGAAATAAACTGTGTCTATTGAACTGTTGAAGGATGTACAATATATAGACATACTAATGGGCTAAGCCCAAACCTAATACAATCAGACCTAATACAAAATCCTAATGAAATAAGAAAAATACTAATTACAATATATTTCTAACACTCCCCCTCAAGCTGGAGCGTATAGGTCATATGCACCAAGCTTGTTATATATAAACTCTATTCGAGGACCCCTCAAAGATTTTGTAAACACATCTGCTAATTGCTCATTAGAGGGTACAAAGCTAGTTTTAATTTCACCAGCTAGAACCTTTTCTCGAACAAAGTGACAATCTATTTCTATATGCTTGGTTCTTTCATGAAACACTAAATTTGATGAAATGTGCAGAGTTGCTTGATTATCACAAATGAGAGTTGCTTGTCCAGTGTCTCCAAACTTAAGCTCTTTGAGAAGCTGTTTAAACCAGATGAGCTCGCAAATAGTAGTCGCCATGGAGCGGTATTCTGCTTCAGCACTTGATCTGGCAACTACACTTTGTTTCTTACTTTTCCAGGAAATCAAGTTGCCTCCAATAAAGACACAATACCCAGAAGTAGATCTCCTATCAGCTGGACAACCAGCCCAATCAACATCACAGTACCCAACAACTTTATCATGACCTTTATCTTCATATTCAAGGCCTTTTCCTGGAGATGCCTTGATATTACTTAAGAATACGAATGACTGCATTCCAATGTTCTTGACATGGAGAATTAAGAAATTGACTGACAACACTAACTGTGCAACACCCCGTATATATCCGGTAATGTTATCATACTATCGTATTAAGCTGCACTTAATTAAAAATGTGGAATATCTTTTGCTTTCTAATTATGATGTCATTATCATTACCAACTTGTTTATTAAACAATTAATAAAACATCGCCTGTATGTAATTGCAATAAAACAGCTAACTGAAATACCTCATAACATAGATAATATAAGTGTGTCTCTAGAAATCCCGGGACTACCAACAGTAGGCCGGACCAACTAGCAGGTTATACAACTCCAATCTAAAAGTACTAACATAAAGTGTCATGGACAATCCCCATGCTCACTCAAATAAGGCAACAAGCTCAACATTAGTCTCAACAACAACATAATCATAAATAGCGAAAAACATAAACAACATCCAAATCCAGTCATGGCAGCAATACAACATATATATCATAATCAGCTAAGCTCTGGCCTCCTGCCGCCAGAGGCATCAGTCACCAAACTACCTGAACCTGAAATAAGCATTTCCCAAACGTGGGGTGAGATCTCTAAACAAGAAATCTCAGTAAGACAAGGGGTCCTCAAGGATCTTCCACCCCAAGCTCACTTACATGTGCAATATAAGTTTAAAAGCAGTTCATCAATATCATTTCTAAAACAGTGCAATGCAGCAGATAATCATGTCATGTGTGTCAATTCTATTCTACTGGCCAGAGAAATGCAGGAATAAGTATATGTCTATTACCCACAATTAGTGCAAGACGCCACTTGCATTCACCCCTTATCACCATATCGTATAACGCCACATACTCAGGCTTACCGTCAAAATGAAATAACACATGCATATTAAAAGCCATTACACATAAAGCTCAACAGCATTTCCAATATTCAAAGCATGTAACACAACATGCATATAACCACACCCCCATGGGACATGGTGGAACCACAACATGGCTAAACCGAGGACACGAAAGCTTACCTTGCAAGCTAACACCCAAAGCCAAGAGTCCACAGCTCAAAGTCCAAACACAGCAGATTCACAATCTGTCATGGACCAACAATATATCAATAATAATTTACCACAAGCATATAACTTAAAGACCACGCCTTTCCTTTACGTTTTACGTCTTAAGGCTCCATACCAAGCCATAAACCCTTAATCACTTGATTCTGACTTAGTTCATTAAATACAGAAGTTCAACTTCATCAACCAAGGGTCCACAAACCCCCAATAGCCTACTGTACACACAGCACAACTACTGTTCTACGAAATCCCTGAATATCCGGATATTCCTCGGGTGCATATCCGGATATCAATATCCGAATATCCAGATCTCCATATCCGGATATCCCATATCCGGATATCATATCCGGATATTCCACGGGCAGATAACCGGATATTTCACGACAGAATGTAAAAACTGCATTTCGTGAAGATATCCTTCCAAGGTTGGGTTTTTACCGATTTTAAACACTTAAACATGCATTTCTAGGTGTGTTTGACCAACCCCAACATTAAGTTATCATCTTTTAGCCTTTACATACATCAAGCTTCCATTTTTAAGCATAAAAACTCAAGTTCAAAGGTGGTGATCATACCACATGCCAAAACAGAGGATGGAGATGCTCTATGGAGCTCACACAACAACTCCCAAGTCTGCCTCAACACTGTGCACGAAAATGCACACCAAGAAGGGTCATTTCTTCACAAAGGTTGACACTTTGGAGCCCCAAATGCCAAGGCCAAGGTTCCCAACACCCAACTCACAAACTCAGCTCTCCACTGACTTCAAACAGTGGCCAACTACTCAGAAGATGCACTCTCACACCCTCACATTGATAACTCTCAAGTGTATACAAGCTCAAAGATGCAAGGAAACAAGTAAAGGTGATCACTTGGTCAAGAAAATGGTGAAGAAAGGCCAAGAACTCCAACACCAGCTGACCAGCCACCAACACTCACAGAGGATTAGTTTTCTAGGGTTTTGTGCCCTCACATAAGTGTATATATAGGCGGTTAAGTCACTAACACACAACATTAACTTTAATTGCTACGCTTAGCATTTTAATCCCAAACTTTGGATTCTTAACCTACTCAATTTTACAAGAATTATCATATTTTTCTTATAATTTTCGGAGCACCTTTCCGGTAGGCACTTTTCATAGCCAGTATCAGATTCTGGCACCAGTTCTCATTATTTGGACTTGAAACTCGTTTTACAAGTCCTATAAATCATTCTAGTAATTATCATGAATTTAATTTAATTTTCCTGATACTTTTTCGATACGCATTTATACCGACTAGCAGAACCGGTATCTGCACTTTTCTTCCGAAAAGCGACTTTCAACATTCTTAATCACTTACTATAATTATTAAAGCCTCATAATAATTATTAGGGTCAATTATGAAATCATTTCTTATTTTCTCATAATTTATTAATTAAATTCCTTAATTAACGGGGCGGGTTCTTACAAACTGCAAAGGAAAAATCAGGCTGAGTGACTGTGAGGTAGTTCAATTTTCCAACCAATCTTTTATACTGCTCAGGATCTGGAAAAGACTCCCCCTGATTTGGTAGAAGCTTGATACTTAGATCCATAGGAGTATCAGCAGACTTTGAATTTAACAGAGCAGTTTCTTCAAGAATATCCAGAGCATATTTCCTCTGAGATATCACAACGCCAACTTTACATTGGGTCACCTCAATTCCCAAGAAGTATCGAAGTTTCCCAAGATCCTTAGTCTGAAAATGATGACATACATATTGTTTCAATTGAGTGATCCCATGTCGATCACTACCTGTGATGACAATATCATCCACATATACCACCAGGTAAATAGATCCAGAAGCGGAATGACGATAAAAGAGAGAATGATCAGCTTCACTCCGAGTGATGCCAAATTGTTGAACAACACTGCTAAATTTACCAAACCAAGCTCTTGGGGATTGTTTGAGGCCACAGAGAGAATTACGAAGACGACAAACAAGACCTGACCCCCCCTGATCAACAAATCCAGGAGGTTGCTCCATATAAATTTCTTCCTCAAGATCATCTTATCTCATTAAATTTGTATTCATTTCTTATCAGCAATGTTATTAAATTCACACATCATTGACTCGGTTTAGAAATTGGGGTTAATGAATCATTGTTTCAACTATTGGGTTATTGGTTCAATTGATTAGATTGAATTTTTATAATATTATAATATAAATATAAAATTAGAAGCATTATACCTAATAAATAAGATTGGAGTGGTAAGTCTTTCAACCAGTGTTTTAAAACCCGGCTCGGACCGGCCGGGTCGACCCGGGACTCGGTGACCCGGTGGGTTCCCCGGTCCGAGCGGGTAGTTGGACCGGTTATGCAGTCAGCTCGGATTGGACCGGTTGACCCGGCCGAAACCCGGCGACCCGGTTAACTCGAGTTAAACCGGTTTTTCCTTTCTTCTTTTTTTTGGTAATTTTTTTTTTGTTGATAAGAACTCTTGAATTAATCATATTCATATTTTTTGATGAATATGATTAAAAGTAAGGTAAAAATAATAAGGTATTTTAGATTAATGTAGTTCGTTTATGTAATTTAGTTGCATCTTATAATGATCTCATGAAAGTGGTGATAAACACTGATGGTCTCATGATCTCATCTCAACGGTAGACACTTTTTTCTTAATATATATTTCATGCATACTATTTGTTATCATGATAACGGTGATACTTTTTTCTTATAGTGTATATTTCATGCATACTATTTGTTATCAAGATTTAATTTATCCGTATCATGTCAAGCACAAAAGATGCATTTAACTTATATTGCATGGTTTAATCCAATATTAGGATACGGTCTAGAGTTAGAAGCTTAGAAGTTAGAAGTATATAATATTTTCTATCATTGAAAACCAATTTATTTTTTGAAGCTTATTGATAGTTTTCTTATGTGAATTTTATTAATATATGTAATATTTTTATATTTTTAATATGTGAACAGTAAAACTGGTTGAACCCGATTGAACCCGGTTGAACCAATGACCCAGTGACCCAGTACCTTGACCGGTTCGATGACCGGTCCGAGTTTTAAAACACTGCTTTCAACTATCCCGACTTCCCGAGTTTAATTCGATAGCAACTGCAATATAGAATTAAAATTGTTCATTTTTTTATTATAAAAAAAAATTGTGTAGTTTTTTTTGGTTACAATGTTTAGTTTATCTTTATCTTGAGTAAGTTAGTTTATCTTTGTAACTTTGGTTTATCTTATCTCATTAGTTGTTTTGTTAGTTTATTTCAAATTATATTATTCGGTAGTTTATTTTAGCTATTAGAATATGTAGGTGACTATAAGTAAAAAATCCACCGATCACGAGATTAAGGAATGAATTAAGGAATACCAGTCTTCCTCTCAATTCTCGATTCTCTCTCTTACTCTTCTATCTCATATATTCTCTCCCTTATTCCTAATCTAATTTCTTTCTCCCTCTCTTCAAATCTTCTCCTCCTCCCCTAAGTCTCCCATCCTTCTAATTTTCCATTTCTAATTTATCCTTCCTTTTAATTTCTATAGCTACAGTAGTGCTTTCATTCTTGGACTCACCTTCCATGGTTATACACATTCCCCTTCCCACCATGGCAACAGCCACAACGTATTATCAATGACTCTTACCAACCAACTCGATCTAATTTGGCGAAGATGAACATTATGATCAAAGTGCGTGAGTAGTCGTTCCAAAATATGATTATATATAGTGAGTTCCATGCACGACGAGGAATTTGAAACTATTGGTGATGCCTACACAATATGCAAAGAAAATGCAATGCTTTAAATTTAATCCCGGTGGAGCCGCACCTTAGCCTTGAGGGTTAGGCTATTCTGAAAGGCGATGGAGAGCAGCAATTGCCATATAGAATTAAAATTATGTTTAGTTTATCTTTATCTTAATTAATTAATTTATCTTCGTAAGTTTGGTTTATCTTATTTCATTAGTTTTTTTGTTTGTTTATTTAAAATTATATTATTAGGTAATTTACTTCAGCTATTAGAAGATGTAGTTGACTATAAATAGATAGCTCATCGATCACATAATTAAGTAATGAATTAAGCAACTACAATATTCCTTTTAAATTATATCTTCTCCCTCTTATTCTCTTTTTTAGTCATTCTAACTTCTGTTAGCTTCGAATTTTCTAGAATTAAAATTATTTGACCTCAGAATCTAACTCGTACTAACAACTACGAAATAAGAGTATATCTATCAAGATGATAGTGATCCTTCCGACAAGGAACAGTGTAATTGATTTCTTTTCCTCATTCTAAATTGATTTCTTGATACATAAGTAATCTAACTATCAATTGAAATTCAAGTACTAACAATCTAAATTCAGTATCGATTTGAAAACTTGAAATTAATGACGAACACAACTATTAATAATTGTAAACAACCTCTGGAACTGGATTAAGTGGATTGACCCTTTTCTTTTGCATTCCTACACTTAACTTGCTGCAACAGTATTCTTGACGAAGGTTGAGTGCTATAGCGTTTTCTGGGATTTTCCAAACCTAGATTTAATCAGATTCAATTCCGTTCCCAGAAATCAAACCCAATTCGTTTCATGTAAAATCTTTTCCTTCACTTCAAATTATTCTTAATTCTAAAGCACCCAATTAACAAGAATTACGCATCTTCATTTTCAAATAAATATTTTTTACAAATCAATTTCAAGATAATGCCAATAACCTTCGAATACAATTGAAAATCAAGAATTGAGGTTCCCAAGTAAATCTAATAAATGGGTCTCAACCAATTTAAACAGAATCCAGAAAAAGATTTAGAAATTCACCATTGCTGAAACTTCAAAGAAAAAAAACACTGAAACTGAAATAACATTGCATCAAACCAAATTCAAAGGTAACAGAGTTATAGATTACAGACCATAAGCTTGGAATGAAATTGTTAAGAAATGTGAAGACTTAGAAAAAGTATAGAAACCACTGTTTTGAACTAGAAGTTCTGAAGCTTCTTGAATTCCTCCAAGAACCTCTCTCTTCGTGCTTGCTTAATTACAACGGAATACAGAAAAGCTAAAAACTGAAAAACTGATAAAAACTAACTCCTAAAGTTACTAACTAAAAACAATATTCAAGATGCTTCAGATCAATGTTGTCCATCAGATTCTCATCATCCAACAATTAAAAACTCTTCGCATCTAGCAGTTTGTCCACATGGTCCTTACGTGGCAAAAATTGTTAAGAAAAATTTATAAAACTGCCATTCTATTAATCAGATACCATAATGGGCCAAACTCTTACGTTTTTGGGCGAGTTCACCTGCAATTTCAATCATTAACAGCCCAACAGTACTAAAAATGCAATGTTAAAACATCCACAACTCACAACTAACAACTAACAACTTTCTCTTCCTGCACTACTAGGGTTAGTCTAGTGGTGTGGGGTGTGTGTTAAGTGTAGGGTGTTGTGTTCAATTCCTTGTAACCTTAAAAAAAAAAAAAACTTGTCTCTCCCTTTTTTCAAATCTTCTCTTTTTTTGCCCCTGCCGGCATTGACAAATGGAAATTATTTTGCTTACCAGAACACTCGTATTTGAAAAAAAAATGAAATTTTTTTTGCTTAGTAAATACTCATATTTGAAAAAAAATATATAAAATCCTTAAAGAGATTGGATGATCTTTCCTGACTTTGGTGGGATACCGGTGTCTAACTCTATTTGTTACCAATATATATATATATATATATATATGGGATATGATCCTTTGACATCGGTGTCAAAATTAAAGTTTGACTCCTCATCTGAAAAGCATTAAATAAAAAAAGATCAACGACTCTGATTTGAAAGCATGTGACCCCATTGATCTTTTTTTATCTAATGGTTCTCAGATGAGATGTCAAACTTTAAATTTGACACCGGTGTCAAAGGATCCTACCTCTATATATATATGTGTTCATTTTTTCTAAAGTTACTTTAGGCAACTTTGTCTAATGTTTATCGAAACGACGTCGATTTGGGGCAGAAATCATGGTGTGTTTGTAATTTTAATTTATTTCAAAATTATAATAGTCTTTATCATTCTAATTTTTTAACTCCAAAACGACGTCGTTTCAGTGAACATTAGACATAATTGTCTAAAGTAACATTAGATACTTTTATCTTTACATACAGTGTTTTAAAACCCCGCCCCACCCCGGAATCGACCCGTCCGGGTCACTGACCCACTCTCTCTGAAGGTTCGGGTTAGTAGTTAGGCCCTACTTGCACGTTGACCCCTCTAACCCCCGAAACCCCCCGGTTGAACCCGTGATTCCCGAGTCATAGGGGTCACTGCATTTCTTTTTTTAAAAAGAAAAAATTATACACCAAATGACGTGTTTGATGTGTAAAAAAAAATCCTCATTGCTTCCTAGATTTAGAACTAGATCTAAAATCTAAATCGTTTTTCTTCTTCTTTTCCGATCTTCTCTCCCAGACCCAGACCCAGTCTCCCTGTTCTGGTGATCTCCTCCACCGTGCTGGTTCTTCTCTCTCTACCGTTAATTTGTCGTGACCGTTAATATGTCCTGTCGCCGCCTCTCCTCCGCTATTCTCTATTGGGTACGAGATTTCTTTTTACATACTGTTGTAGGTGCATGAGAAGGACAAGAAGAGCCTGAGTTTGATGATATAACTTTTCACTATCTCCATTGGAATATGTGTTTTATACTTTGATACATAGTTTGATACTTTGATTAGCTTGTGAATATTGACTTGTAGATAGAGGTGTAAATGGGCTTCGTCGGCCTACAGGCTCTTACGGCCTAGCCTATATTAGGTCAGACTTAACCTGTTACAAATATTAAAATAGAATAGGCCTAGGCTTTTAAATAACCTATTTAAAAAATAGGCTATATGCTTTTTTTGTACATATCGGGCCTATAAGCCGACAGACCGGCCTATATCATATTATTTATTTAAAAAAAAAAAATTATTATTTTAATAAATTTGAATGATAAAGTAAAATTATTTTAGTTATTCTTTTAATTATTGAATATTTAATAGCATTAAACAGGCTAACAAGCCTAGGCTTTTATTTTTTAAATATAGGTCAGGCCAGACTTGTAATTTGGGACATACACTGGCTAACATGCCATGCCAAACCCAATATTTTTTACACAGGCTTGGCCTATTTAAGTCAAAGCTTAGCTAGCTTAGCCTATTTACACCCCTACTTGTGGATGTAATTAGTTGAATTATGTTAAGTATATTTTGAATCTTTAATGATAGGTGGTTTATTTTTTTGAATTTTTCATATAAAATGTATATTTATATTTTGTTAATGTATAAAACCGAGTCAGCGAAATGATCCCGTGACCCCCCAGTAGAACCCGTGACCCCCTGACTCTTGACTTCGGCCGAGTCGATTGCCGGGCCGGGTTTTAAACACTGCTTACATATATATATATATATATATATATATATATATATATATATATATGGATCATAATCATTTTATACCGGTGTAAGACTAATAAGTCTTACACTGCATCTCAACCATTGACTTTCGTGCATCCAACGACTATAGTTTAGGAAGTCATGCGAATTAATTAATATTAATTAAGCATTAATTACACTACAAATATCAACCGATGATTTCCGTCCAACAACGGTTGAAATGTGGTGTAAGACTTGTTAGTTTTACAATGGTGTAAAAAGAACTTGCTTATATATATATATATATATATATATATATATATATATATATATATATATAGACATACATACATACATACGGGTTACAATCATGTTACATAAGAAAAATATATTCTCCTACACACCCGACAAATATGTGAGTATAATTGAAAAGAGAAAAGAGAAAAAGCATTTAGTGGGACCAATATGTTTGTTGTGTGTGTAGGAGAAAAAAATTCTTCTCATGTAACATGAGAATTCTTTAACCCTATATATATGAAAAGAATATTTCTCAAGCTGCTTGAGATATATTTATCTCCGGTCACCCCGAAATTACGTCGTTTTATTTATTTATTTTCTTATATTAATTGATTCACCTTTGAATGGTTATGATTCTCTTTTTCTCTCTCTTCCTTTATCACACCATTGATCCATCTCTGTACGGTTATGATTTAGTAGCCGGAGTTAAAGTTATATCAAGTAGCTTGAGAAATGATAAGCCCTATATATATAGTTTATTGTTTGTCAAGTCACATAATATAAAGTTATGTTATGTCACCCCAAAATTACGTCATTTTTTTGGAGTTAAGGGAATTACTAAAGGGTGTTTTGATAATTTTGTTTGTTTATTTATTATATGAATTTTATCAAAACACCCTTAATTAATTTCTCTAACTCCCAAAACGACGTGGTTTTGGGTTGAAAGATTAAAAAATTATAATGATAAAGACTGTTATAACCTTGAAATAAATTATAATTACAAAAATACATTGATTTTAACATTAAAACGACATTGTTTTGGGCTCAATGTAGATAACTTATACGCATTCATTACATAAAAAATGAACCAGATATATATATATATATATATTAATGTTTCTCATGTTATAGGAGATAATTTTATCTCATATACACATATAAAAGTGTGTGCGGTCTATGTGGGATTATGTAAGGAGAAGAGAGAAAAAAAATATGGTCCTACACATTTTTATGCATTTGTAGGAGATAAAATTATCTCCTACAGAAACAATAATCCCACACATATATATATACACACATCAGACATGATCAGTTTAAACTGTGTAAAAATAATATGTCTTACATCAAATATTAATTTTTGATTTCCATATATCTAACTGTTATGGTTTATTGGAGGATAATAATTAATTAATGAGTGTGACCCAATAAATTACAAATGTTAAATTTATAAAAATCAACAGTTAAGATTTGATATAGAATTTATTATTTTTACATTAATATAAGTTGATCTTGCCCCCCCCCCCCCCTCTCTCTCTCTCTCTCTCTCTCTCTCTCTCTCTCTATATATATATATATATATATATATATATATATATATATATATATATATATATATAGGGATAGGATCATTTGACACTGATGTCAAATTTGAAGTTTGACACCTCATCTGAGAGCCGTTAGATCAAAAAAGATCTATGGTATCACATGCTTATAAATTAAAGTCGTTGATCTTTTTTGATCTAACGGCTCTAAGATGAGGGGTCAAACTTCAAATTTGATACCGGTGTCAAAGGATCCTACCTCATATATATATATATATATATATATATATATATATATATATATATATATATATATATTGCATTACATATTAATTCATTCATATATGTAGCTAATCAATTAACATTGTAATTTTTGTGGTAATGTTTGTGTGTTTTTGAAAAAGAGAAATATAAGGCTGAGGCTACCCTAAAAAGGATTGTGGACCACCTAGCATCATGTAATTAATTTTTATATAACTTCTCTAAACTATTAAAAATAATAATTTTTTATGAAAATTAATTGAATTAAAGTAAGAAAAACATAAAAGTGTGACAATAGACGTTCAATTGTTTAGTTTATTGATTGTATTCTTTTGGATTAATTAAATAAAAATAATATATTTTTTCATAGAATGTGAATTATTTAACTAATAATGTGCACGTACTGATGTTTGGTGTTAGGGTGGTGGAGAAAAACTTCTAGCTTGTCGCATTATATCATTAATTATGTAACCCATTCCTGTCACGTCTAAATAGACCAGTGTTTCATAGAGTCCCAATACTATCAAACATGTGCATTATGAAAAACTTCTAGCTTGTCGCATTTTTTAAAGTGATCCGAGATATATTTTTTTTGGGTGATCTCTTTACTATATTTGGAAAAATCCCCCACTTCTTTTAAAATTTCCTCCCACTCCCTTTTCATTTACAATTTTTACAAGCGAACCGACCATGTGCATCAGGAACACTAAAACAAACCTCGCTAAATTCCAGCTTGTTGCTTTCCTTTTCTTTTTTTTTTTGAAAATACAATGAAAACTAAAGCAACATCAAAAAAAGCTCTATACTGGGCACAATCTTGGGAGACTAACTCCCCTCAAGTCATTACGAAGCAATTCCAAACAAGTCATTGGAGGGACATCCAGCACAATCAGCTATCCATCCTGATGAGGTGCATGAGTAGCAAGTCAAACAGCAACAAAATTGCCTTCTCTATAAGTATGACTAAGCTGAATAATCCAGTCTCTTTGAAGCATGCTACGAGCTCGGATGATTAAAGCAGAAAGAGGATGACTTACGTCACACCCTTTTCTTATAAATTCCAAAGCCACCTTGGAGTCACCCTCCACAAAGACTCTCCTAAATCCCTTATGCCAAGCCAGATCCATACCTGTCAAGAACCCCCAAATTTCCGCTGAAGTAGAAGTACCACTCCCAAGGAATTTTGTAAAACCAGTTAACCAGTTCCCAGCAGCATCCTTTATGACTCCACCACATGCAGTCCTTTGCCCACTGTCTATACTGGAACCATCCACATTAAGTTTAACATAACCCTCAGAGGGGAAAATTCCAGTGAATAAGACGTTCCTCTCTTCTAAACTCCTGATGACCAATCTTAATAAGGGTTTCATTAGCCAATTGAATATTACCACAAGTATAAGTAATGCGCCTAATGAGACCATACTTCGAGGTGATAGTTTGATCAAAGATCGCCTTGTTGCTTTCCTTTTGCTCTGAAATAATATTGCTATATATTTTGAAATAATTTATTAATAATCACATGATGTGATTCACATTTCTTATGGAAGTACTTGGCCACGGTCTCTCTCACTTTTCAGAGCTTTTTCTACGTCTTTATTCTTGTACGGAATAAGATGACCCAATAATTGTTGGATAGTTATTCCTCCTCAATGTGATGATGACATTATTGAGAGACAGAATTCCGTTAATTTCATTAGATCTGAGATCGTGGAGCAATCACCTTGTCTTAAATCAGTGTACGTACTACATCAGCTCTCCTACTAGCAACTCATTTTCACTATATAAGTAGTTAGAGGTGGCAAAGCGGACTGCCCGTCTCGCCCCGTTATAAGCTCGTCAAAAAGCGGGCTGGTCCGCCTAGTCCCGCCTTCGAGGGTGGACCAGAAATCTCAGCCCGCCCCATCTAGTTTGGGTGAGCGGGGCGGGCGCCCGCTAAACCCGTAATATTTTACACTAAAAATTAAAAAATAAATAAAAAATTCAACCTGGGCGGGCTGGCAGGCTTGGCGGGGCGGGCTTAGCGAGCAGCGGGTTTGAAAAACTCAATCTGCCCCGCCCCGGCGGACTAAGCCCGTTTTGCCACCTCCATGAGTAGTATATATTACTTTCATTCAAAATCTAACATATATATTTAAGATTCCACTTTTTTCTATATATTATATGTCAGCATTGGTATTTTATGTTTGATTTTGATTGGAGGGATGCATAGAAAAATTGGTGCATATGTAATATTGTAGAAATTTCCCTCCTGCTAGCTACAATCCATGATATGCACCGACACTATATGTTTATCGATACATAGTTTAACGTTTCTCATAAGTGTCGTTTATCCAAAATTTTAAGGGATTGAATGATGATTTTTTTAATGATTTATATTATTCTCTAATATATTTCTTCATGCAAGAGCCCTTTGATCTTGAAGCGTGAATATGACAAAGCCCAATTTTGATTTGCCTTGTGCTTGCACAAATCTATTTTTTTGGTCTGCCTTGTGCTTTTTTCTTAATTCCACTTTAAAATGGGGTGGTGAGGATCGAACTCGTGGTCACTAAGGCTCTGATACCATGATAAGCGTCACTTCAACCCAAAACCTCAAGGCTTTGGATGATGATCTTTTTAATGGTCTATATTATTATCTCACAATTTTTCATGTGATAGTAGATAAATTTTATCTCCTATATATGTATATACATAAAAGTGTGTGAGGTCACATGAGGAGAACATAAAGAAAGAGTAAACATGGGCCCCACATATTTTTATGCGTATGTAGGAGATAAATTTATCTCATATAACATGAAAAATAATAATCTATATATATATACATCCGATTTAAAAATTTCTCATGTTATATAACAAGAATTCCTACACACACACAACAAATATGTGGATCTCATTAAAAGAGGAAAGAGAAAAAGAATTAAGCAGGACCCATATGTGGGCCCACATGATTGTTATGTGCATAGATGAAAAAAATTCTTCTCATGTAACATGATAATTCTTTAACCATATATATATATATGAGGTAAGATCCTTTGACACAAGTGTCAAATTTGAAGTTTGACACCCTATCTGAGAGTCGTTAGATAAAAAAAGATCAATGGTGTTACATGCTTACAAATCAGAGTCATTGATCTTTTTTGATCTAATGACTTTCAAATTTGACACCAATGTCAAAAGATCCCATATATATATATATATATATATATATATATATATATATATATATATATAGAGAGAGAGAGAGAGAGAGAGGTAGGATCATTTGACACCGGTGTCAAATTTTAATTTTGAAACCTCATCTGAGAGCCGTAAGATCAAAAAAGATAAACGACTCTGATTTGCAAGCAAGTGACTCCATTGATCTTTTTTGATCTAACGCCTATAAGATGAGGTGTCAAAATTGAAATTTGACACCGGTGTCAAAGGATCTTACCTCATATATCATTGATCTTTTTTGATCTAACGGCTATAAGATGAGGTGTCAAATTTGATATTTGACACCGGTGTCAAATTTGAAATTTGACACCGGTGTCAAATGATCCTACCTTATATATATATATATATATATATATATATATATATATATATATTGCACTACATATTAATTCATTCATATATGTAGCTAATCAATTAACATTGTAATTTTTGTGGTAATGTTTGTGTGTTATTGAAACCGAGAAATATAAGGCTGAGGCTACCCCAAAAAGGATTGCGGACCACCTAGCATCATGTAATTAATTTTTATATAATTTCTTTAAAATATTAAAAATAATAATTTTTTATGAAAATTAATTGAATTAAACTAAGAAAAACATAAAAGTGTGACAATAGAGGTTCAATTGTTAAGTTTATTGATTGTATTCTTTTGGATTAATTAAATAAAAATAATTTTTTATCATAGAATGTGAATTATTTAACTAATAATGTGCTCTGAATTCAGTAAGAAATTTTTTTACTGCTTTAACTCTTTCATCCGGACTGATGGGTATATGAACAGTGGCTCCAATAATTTAGGTGGTGCCAGAAAATTTGACATATTAAATTATTAAAATATTTATTAGGAAATTTTTTTTAATATGAATTGTAGCATAATGATCTAAATTATGTACTAAATAATATCACATAACATTGAAAATTCAAATGAACAATTATCATTGATTATATATCAAATAAAAAATATAAAAATACACTAATCTTTTCGGTAAGCATTTCAAACATAAGAATTTCACTTTTCTCCTACAACATAATAAGTAATGAACCAAACATTGTCCTAAAAATATGAAAACAATCAAATATAATAATTATATGTATAATAAGCATTGTCCTTCGTCTTCTCTTTCATTTTCTCTATTCCTTAAATTTTCAATATCTCTCATTAGAGAACATCACCCTTATTTGCAACATCCATAAGCTCGAAGGAAAGTTCTCACATTTGAGATTTAGGTTTTTGACTATTTTTTGTGTTTTCAATAACCCAAAACACAATAGTTTAATAAACCTTCATATTCCATAACTTTAGACCTGTTATTCATTTGGTTTCATGATTGTTATTTTCAAGGGTTAAGTGTGTATCCTTTTAAATAACACAAATTATGTCTTTTTAGTTTTTAACATTATATCTTACCGGTAAGACATAGTTATAACATAAAAAACTATTTTCATGAAAAGATATTTTTTCTCTCTCTACACGTCAGTTGAAGTGACCAAAGAAAGAGGACAAAAAGTAATTTTTCATATTATAACTATGTCTTACCAGTAACATATAGTGTCAAAAACAAAAAGGACACAAGGTTCTGTCCTTTAAAAGGACAAATCCTTTTCTCTACTTTTAAGGGGTTTATTTGAGCCCAAATTCTGAAATAGGTCAACTAATTATTTTTGTGATTAAGTTTAGAAGTCTTTCTTTTATAAAATAATAGGAATAAGAATAAATAACATAACTAATTAGAATAAAGCGAAAAAAAAATATACGAGATAAAAAATAAAAGAAGGTGAAACACAAAAATAACATACTGTACACGTTCTTTATTATTTGTTTGCATTTAAATAATTTGTTGTTACTTTATATTGAGTATTTGATTTTCTATTTAGGTGGTGCCAAATTATAATTTGAAGCTTGATTAATTATAATTAATTATGTAATATATGTAATAAGTAAAAAAATAAAAACAAGCAGGTGCCAAGGCACCTGCTGGCGTATGTGTGGCTCCACCGCTGTCTATGAATATTCTTAAAATTGAGTTTTTATGTAGAAATGAAAGCGAATGATAAAAATGTAAATAGTAGAAACCACTGGAAACGTAAAATTTTTATTATCTAAGGTCAAGATATATATGTATATATATATTTCACATAGGTCATTACTCAAAATTCAATGAATAATTTCATATTTAAAAGATACAAGTCACATAACTATATAAGACATAAGTTAAAAAATACAAAAAAAAAGTTTAACAATTCATACAACCAATAAATATCAAAAGAATAAAATTTAATAACTTCTAAATTATATTATCTGATTCAAACCAAACAAATCATTTTGCATTGATTGCGCATGTCCTCAATATCCTCTTCTCTTGATTCAAAATCAACCTCAACTTGGTACTCAAACTTTTCATTAGTGGCTTCACCATCTTCTTCCTTTGGAACTGCGACCTCACGCGAGAGTTTTTTTTTTCAGATAGCTAGAAGAAGATACTATGCACTTTGATTTGAGGAAAATGAAAATAGGTTTTTTTTTTATAAAAAAGAAGATAATTTGGTCATGGGTTAAAAGTTGGTCCGATTCAAAAAAAAAAAATTTGTATAAGACCTGATCCAGTTTTTTCGTTTAATAAAAAACGTAGAAACTTGTGTTTTTACTGTTTATACATTTTTACACAGAGTTTTTACCATTTTTTTACTGAAAAGAGTTTTTACTTGCGTTTTAACACGTATTACTTCAGTAAAATCACAAGTTTTTATGCTTTTACACTAGTTTTTGACAACAATGGATACAAGTTTATAATTTATACTTAAAACTTTAAAAAATCATGATATAACTTAATACAATTTAATAATTTATATTATATTTATTAATTATTTAATTATGTTTTATTAAATCATTTACAATGAACAAGAAACTAACTAATTAATCAATTATATATATATATATATATCCTACGGGCCGATAAAATACAAGTTTTATCATGTCCAATCCAAATTGCTCCTAGCTTCCAATATAATTAGGAGCTAAATTGAAATGCATAAAATTAAAAAAATTTGACTTATTAAATTGGAATCTTTTAAAAAAAAAACTATTATGGTAAAATTATAAACTTTCCAACTTTTGAGAAATCATGACCATATAAAGATGAAAATAAATATAACTGTTGGATCAATATAATCGATCTAATGATGAGATTGATTGGTACTAACATTGGTAGTAACACAACTTCGTTGTTATAATATCCTTCCCCTCCCAGATAACTGAAAGTGGTAATCGTATTTATTCATATTTGGTACAAGATTTTTAAATTTTTTTCGAGAATCTGATTTTTCCGGAATTTTATTTTGTGTGTGAATTTTTTTCAAAAATACCATCCAGGAATACTATCCAGGGGGTAGTATTCTAGGATTTCTATGGTAAAGAAAAATTTAATACAACTAAATATAGTATCAAGAAAATTAACCTAATATTTCTGGAAATATCTTAATTTATCAAACAACTTTTTTGATAATATTCACAGAAAACTCATATACCCATCATATTTCAGAACATCGTAATTTTCAGATAAAAAAAAAATTCCTTCTACCAAATACCTCCTTACAAATAACACATCAGCCAAAATAGAGAACAAGCTTAAAATACATCAGCCCATTAAGAAATATGTTATTACTAGGCTTTTTGACTTATCTATTTATAGAACTTTGATGGAAATAAGTTTATGGTCAAACTATTGCCGGAGTAATGTATTCCGATGCGGTGTGTCAATCGCCGAAATAAGACGCGGCAGAGTGGCTATCGTTTTAGAAAACATTTCAACATTTGTCGTTTCTATCTTGCACTTAACTCGTCACATGGACTCATGTTTCTTGTGGTGTCAGACAGCAGAAAAATGTCCTTGCATCAAACGTGTCGTATGTGGCAGAAAACGACAAGGAAGCTAACGTGTTCAGAGAAAAACCTGTCCCGTCTTGCCACCTCATTTGCATATTAGAAGAAAGTGAAGAAGCTATATTGGAATGGTTTTGGACAGAAACAAACAGCAAACTTTTTCAAAGGTTTTCAGACAGTACAAGGAAGAAAACAATGGTTTGGTTTTGGAGTAGCAAAAGCCAAGAAATGAACATAAAGAGAATGGCTGGCTATATATATATATATCCTTCTGCCAAAAGACGAAAAAACCCATAAACGAAACTTGAATCGAACCAAAAGTATTTGAAAGTCTAAAAAAGAAAATATATACTAATGCAAGAGCTTCCAACTAGTGATCTAGTTTCTTGTTTGTTTGATTTCATTTCTCTGAAGATAAAACCAGAATAAATAAATAAAGTAAATATTCTTTTGAGTCCTTAATAAAAAATGTTATTTCCATTTTAGTCTTTTATAAAAAAATATTAGTTTCAAGATTTCTAAAAAAATTAAAATGGATCTATTTAATTAAAACTATAGTCCTTTATAAATTCAAAAAATACTCATTTTTATCCCTCAATTTTGAATTTTTCAAGAACTTTGAGATTAATTTTTTTTATAAAACATTAAGATGATAATCGTTTTTTTTTTTTTGTTAGAAATCAAAAAAATATTTGCTCAAATAAATATATAAGCTCTTTTTTTTCTCCCAAACTCTTCTCTCTCTCTTGCTTGTTGTCTTTGGTCTTGAGAGTAGTCTCTTTCTCATCTTATTTACTGGTATCCTCAAACACGGAAATTTTTTAAATACCACCGTTGTAGTGTGTTGGATGCATCTTTTTACTCAAACAGGAAATTTTGTTTTGTATTTTAATCTCTTATTTTTTATTTATGGAAAAAGTATTTGTCCTCTTAAATGACACAACTTATATCCTTTCACCCTCACAAAGAGGTGAGATCTAGACCCACACCTTTATATTTTTTTGTCCACTCTCTCCTCCTTTATATCTCTTTTTCTCACTTAAAATGACACAATTTTACATCCTTTAAAATGATACATATTTTTCCTTTTATTTATTTTCTTTTATATCCTAATTATTTTCTAATTTAAGAAAAAAAGTACGAACGACGTTGAGTCATATATTTTGATGGGTCACCACATACACACATCCACTCTCTCTTCTCTTTCACAGTCACACAAAGAGACAAACAAAAACAGACACAACCCTACAATGAAGTGACAAGTTATGTAGCACCAATACTGATACGGGACATGTGACACGACACTTCGACATGTTAATTCTACAAAATGTTAGATTTTGACACGTTAAGACACGATTTGATATTAAATAATATTTTTAATTTATGTAGTGTATATTATATTTAATATTCAATAATTTAACAAAAAAATTAAACTAAACTTATAATATTCATCAATTTTGCAAAGAAACATAAGATATTCCAAATATTTATATCAAATTCAATAAAATAATAATCGTAATTCAACGAATCTAATAGTTGGAACTAAAAACTCAACGCAACGCAACCTTTGAACCTTTTTTTAAATTTCTATAACGCGTGTTGGAGTGTCGGGAAGTGTCGGAGTGTCGGTGAGTGTCGAGAAGTGCCGGACACGACACGTCAATATTTTTGAAGTGTCGGTACTTCATAGGTGACAAGAACACATAAACGTTACCCATATGGACGCATTCAGTGGTGTTCAATCTATGCCTCTGTTACGGTTGTGTGGTTTTTTCTTCTTCTTGTTTTTTAAATTTTTTTCCTTTGTTGAACTGTTACAGTTGTTATTCCTAAAACTATTATTACGGAACTAAAAAAAGGGAAGAAAGATATATATTTTTTTTTTAGTAAAGTCTCTTTTGAATTTCTAATAAAAAATACGATTTTCATTTTCGTCCCTTGCAATAAAAAGTCAAATTTTGATTATTCTACAATTTTAATTCTTTGAAAATATAGACACTCGTAAATTCAATGAAGATCTAATTTAGTCTCTAAAAAAAATTAATATGAATATTTTTTATAAGAGACGAAAGTGAGGACTATATTTTTTGTTAAGGATCCAAAAAGAGCTTTACTCTATTTTTTAAGGGGACGGTTATACTTACCACCAGGTAAGTTTACCACCCTTACAACTAGGGGTGTTCATCAACTGATCCAAACCGATTCAAACTGCGGTGACCGAACCGAAAAACCGAAAACCGAATAAACTGAAAACCGAAAAACCGAAAATCAAATAAAAATCGCAAATTTTAATTGGATTGGATCGATTTTCGGATTGGTATATGAAAACCGATCCAATCCAAACCGATCCAATATATTAATTTTTTTCTACCTGCTTGAGTCTTTTTTCAATCATAGCCCAAAAATTTCTAAACCCAAGACCTATTAACCCATCAACTAAACCCAAGAAAAAACCTAGTCACATCTCATCAACAAAATTTTAACTATGTAGAGCTTCATATCTTATAGTCCAAAAAAACTATATTATCTGATGCTTTTGTATTTAAAAAAATATATTACAAAGCCAATATGCACAAAAGATCTTATTTGCACAATAATCATGAAATAAATTTTAAGATTTTCAGAAAACCGAAAACTGATCCAATCCAAACCGAAAAAAATTGGATTGGATCGGATCGGATTTGGAAAAAAATCCAAACCGAAGGGATTAGATTGAATGATTTTTGCTTTCAAAACCGATCCAACCCAGACCGCGAACACCCCTACTTACAACCAATCTCATTATCGTTAAGTTTGAATTAAATCTAACGGTTCATAATTATTCCTTATAATCCTAACTTTTACTCTCTCATTCCCTCTCTCTCTAGGTTTGGGATCTGCAAACCTCTAGGTTTGGAAATCACCTCTCTTCATCATTATAGCACTCTCATCTTCAGTTCCAGCAAAAATACCTCACAAAAATAAATAATCAAACATGTGAACTCATTCTTTCCATTCTTTTTTTTTTTTTGCAACAGGTGCAAACAATTAATAATAACACTTAATGATAAAACTAGAAAATCGATCATTCATCCTTGAATCGGTTCTTTTTCATTTCGATCCATGTTTGGCTGAATTAACGGTATCAAAGTGATAAAAGTTAAATTAAATTCATGATAAAAGTTAATCTGTTCTTGGGTAGTGTTTTCGATCCATTCTTTTTCATATAAAGTTACACTATTCAAACCTTGACAGAATCAATCGGTTCTTTTTCATTCGATCCATTCTTTTTCATTTCGATTTAGGATCCATGATAAAAGTTAAATTAAATTCGAATATGGTGGATCTGGCTTCCCAGGGAGTGTGTGTGGCAGGGGAATGGTGCATCCCAGGCCATAAACTAATGGGTTTGCGGTTAGTAGACTAGAGCCTGCATCGATAGGAAGAGATGTTGTTGGGTCTGAAGAATCAGAATCAGGAGGTGTATAAGTACATAGTGATTTGGTGTGGTGATTGTGAATATTCAGATTCAATGGTTGTTGCAGTGAAGGGAATGAATAGAGAGAACTAAGCGTGCTTCTGAATCTGAAAAGATGGTGAAATAGACATAGTTTTGGATTTCTGAATGGTTGCATTGCATGGAAATGGAATCGATGGTGTTAATTGAATTCCATAGAATCGATGGTGTTAATTGAATTCCATAGAATAGGTTCTTTAATTTTCCATTTCATTCATGTTTGATATTTGAAGATAGCGGCTCTGAATGATAATGATAATGGAACTCACCTTCAATTTCAATTTTGATAAAGCGCTGCAAAGAGAAGAATTTGAAGAGAGAGATCTGCATATCCCAAACCTATAGAGAGAAGGAGGGAATGTGAGAGTAAAAATTAGGATTATAAGAGATAATTATGAAATCTAACGATTATAAGATTAGTTGTAAGGATGATAAACTTACCTGGTGGTAAATATAACCGTCCCCATTTTTTAATACCACGAATAGTTAGCTAGTGTGAAATTAACAAAATATATAACTAATTTTATTGTAGATATATGAGAATATTTAATGATTTTTTCACCTGTATGGAACATGGTTGTCCCTTTTATGCAGGTTCATATTGTAAAATTGAGTCTTTGGCATCGATATATACTACACTTAAATTTTAGTGTCACAAAGATTAACTTTTTTAAAATTTTAATAAAAAAGTATGCTTTATGATATCAGATACAATTATGATTACGAGTAATTATAAAAAGTAATATCTTTTTTAAATAATTAATTACACTATTAATTATTAATTTTATGTATATATAATAATGGGGTTTTCGTTTGTCTTTTAACATGACATGGTAAAGTTTTCTACACACACAACATTTTGTGGGATCTGCATTTTTTGAAGCAAAAAAACCACAGAAAACGAATCTCAATAATATGACACAATCACTTTTCCTAAAACATAACTATTATAAAATTCTATAATAATTTTTCTCGCAGTAGTATTTTTTCTTTTTTTTGGTGAGCAGTAGTTATTTATCGATAATAAAATTGTAAAAAATAAAGACTAAATAAATTTTTGTGATAAAGAAGTTACTAGTTTGCACGTTCATATAAATAAAAATAGGAATAGGATAAACTTATATCGGTGTAATAATAATAAATCTTACATCAAATCTTAACTGTTAATTTTCGTGAACTTAACGATTGTGATTTATTGGATCATATTAATTAATTAATTATAATAAATTATAATTATTAGATACACATAAAATAACGATTAAAATTTAATGTAAGTAAATGTTACAATATCTTTGATAAATTGCGATGACGCTGTTGTCATTTTCAATTTGACGAAGATTTTTTTTTTTTTTTCTTTTTGGATAGATGTATAAATCATTGTCTTCGTTAACATTATTATTTCCTATATAAAGGCTTTATTTTGGGTCCAATGTGCAGCACAAAATCCACGGAAAGCTAAAAAAAATTCCAGTAGCTATTGATCTCTTTTCCATTTCAAACTAATGGCTGCAGCTCATCAACTTCCTTTACCCTCCCTTGAAAGTAAAACATCAGTTCTTCGTCGATCTGCAAACTTCCAACCTTCAATTTGGCATTATGATTATATCCAGTCATTGAGGAGTGAATATACGGTATGTTTCATTCTCCTTGGTTTTTAATGTCATTTTATCAAACAAAAGTCCATGCAATATAAAGTCTAAGGTTTATAATACCCTCTGAAAAATATTGAAGCTAACACACAATAGTTAAATTATTGTAGGAAGAAAAATACTCAAAGCAAAGCAAAGTGCTAAAGGAAGAAGTCAGGGTGATGCTTTGCCAAGTGGTAGATCATGTTGAACAACTTGAGATGATTGATGTCTTGCAAAGGCTTGGTGTTTCTTATCATTTTAACGATGAAATAAGGAATGTATTGGAAAATGTTTACAACAATATGGACATCTTAAAGAGCAAGAAAAATTTATATGCCACGGCCCTTGCTTTCAGACTGTTACGGCAACATGGATATAATCTCTCAGCAGGTATTGAATTTTAAAAGGACTTGACACACTTTAAGAGATTGTGTTCATAAACATTAATGTTAATCTATTGTAATTGTCGCATAACTACTGTATAACTTTAATTATTTTTAGGAAAAAAGTCTATCCATTCAAATGACACAACTTATATCCTTTCACTTCCACAAAGAGGTGGGACCCACACCTTTATTTTGTTTTGTCAAATCTATCTCCTCCTTTATCTATCTCTTTCTTTCTTTCTCTTAAAATGACACAACTTTACCTCTCTTAAAATGACACAACTTTACATTTTTTCCTTATTTTTATGCACCCAAAGAGTAAAAAACCAAAATTGTTGTTGCAGATGTTTTTGTTGGCTTTAAAGATGGAATGGGCAATTTCAAGAAATGCCTTTCTGATGATGTCCAAGGAATGCAATCACTGTATGAAGCCTCATTTCATTCAGTGGAAGACGAACTTATACTCGATGAAGCAAGAGATTTCACATCAAAATTTCTCAAAGATTTTGTGGACAAGAATAGAGGTAATGATACGTCACTCCTAATCAATCATGCTTTGGAGTTTCCGTTGCATTGGAGGGTGCCAAGATTGGAGGCTTTGTGGTTCATTAATTTTTTAGAAGAGAGAAGGCAAAATGAGAATCACGCTTTACTTCATTTTGCAAAATTGGATTTCAACATGGTTCAAAGCATCTACCAAGAAGAACTCAAGAATGCATCAAGGTGATGATGACACTCGTACAACATTAATAAATATATCAAGATACCATTATATTGAGTAACATATAGTTTCATTTTAAAGCTGGGTTAATTACTCTCTTTTCGATTTTTAAAAATATATCAAAGCAAAATTGAGGAATAATATGCTTTTTCCTAATACTTGAAATTTTCTCTCATGTTAAGATGGTGGAAAGGAACTGGCTTAGTAGAAGAGTTGAGTTTTGTTAGGAACAGGTTGGTGGAGAATTTCTATTTTGCCCTGGGATTCAATTTTAGACCAGATCTTGGAAATTTCAGAGAAGAAATAACAAAGTTGCATTCCCTGATAACCAACATTGATGATATTTACGACGTACATGGCACCTTGGAAGAATTAGAGCTCTTCACAGAAGCAATAGACAGGTAATATTATTACTTCTCTGTTCTATTTTCCATGCATCGACCTCTTTTTGCAAAATTTCCTCTCCTCTAACGAATGGTCATTATCAATTTGTTTGTGATTCTAGATGGGATCTAAATGCTATGGATGGTCTCCCACACTACATGAAAATATGCTTCCTTGCAATCTATAACTTTGTCAATGAAAAAGCTTATGTCATCCTCAAAGAGAATGGATTCAACGTCATTCCATACCTAAAGAAAGCAGTATGCAATTATTTATTTATTTTTTTGATAAAATGTTTTTTTTACCTAGCTAAAAATATACTCTTAGTCAATTTAGTCTTGTCAGAATCAAAGTAGTGATCACAAGTTTATGAGTTCGATAATAATTGTCTCTCACTTTCTAGTGAAATTAAGTCGGCACAAAGTAAAAAAAAAAAATTGGTCTTTTCAATATCAAAGCTCCAAACCCAAATAACTCTTAAGTGGAGGTGTTAAAGAGATATAATATAAAAATTATTAAAATCTAATCACTTATTAATTTAAACTTTTAGATTGAATTGACATTTTACAAGTCCTTTAGCAATATTTTTATGAATATTTTTCTTAAAATAAAAAAAAAAAATCATCCCTTCATTTATTTGAGTTTTAATAATGTTAATTTTAAAAGTTGATTCATATTGTGAAAAAGCCAAAATAATCTCGATTGATTAAAATTCATGTGTGAAAAAGATGTACAGATATTTTAAAGTGGAATATTATACTCATACACAAGCCTCAAGTGATGTATAAGATTTGTAAAATTATGTTGTTTTAGCCTAATTAAATGTGTTGTATATAACATCCCATCTTTTAACGTCATGAAAAATCATTTCAAGTTAATGACTTTCAAAATAAATGGATAGATGAAAGAAAATATATATTTAAAGTTTTAATTAAAGCTAAATTGATAAATAATTTAGTTTTCAAGAAAAAAAAAATTGTACTCATGTTTTTATTTATATTGTCTATTTTTGGTTTAAATTTGAATTAAGATAATTTTCTTACTCGTGTTATCGTAACATTTTAGTGGGCTGATTTATGTAAAGCATATTTGGTTGAGTCTAAATGGTACTATAGTGGATATACGCCAAGACTGCAAGAATACATGGAGAATGCGTGGATATCCGTAAGTACACCTGTTATACTGGTGCATGCTTACTTTTTTATTCCAAGACCATTGCAAAAGGAGGATTTTGTTTGCTTATTAGAAGAATATCCCAACATAATTCGTTTTCCAGCAATTATTTCACGCCTGGCGAATGACATTGCATCATGCCAGGTACCATGGCAATTTTATTCCTATTCTTTACACACACACATGTACACAAAATATTAAATTCAAAATATATACATATTTTCTTTATTTGGTCATATAGTTTACCACTTTTATTTGTAGCGAGAGATGGAGACAGGTGATGTTTCTAAATCAGTTCAATGTTACATGAATGAAACTGGAGCTTCTGAAGCAGATTCTCGTGAGTACTTAAAGGGCATGATACTTACAACATGGAAGAAGATGAATGAAGAAGCTCGCAATTCTTCTTTCTCTCAGAGTTTCATAGATACTGCTCTAGACGTTGCAAGAATGTGTCTGTGCTTTTACCATTATGGAGATGGCTTTACACTACCAAATCATGAAACCAAGAGTGGCATACTATCATTGATTATGCAACCCATTCCTATGACATCTAAAGAGAAATATGCTGTTGAAAAGGAATAATTAATAGACTAGTTTCATAAAGTCTTAACGCTATTAAAATTCTAGCTTGTCGCTAAAAAGAAGTTGTGTTGCTTATGATTTGAAGTAATATTGCTATGTTTGTCTGAATATGTAAAATGTAAGGACAAAAAGATGTGTAACACATCTTTTTTGAATTAATGTTGAGCCCCTGTTTCGTTGAATTTATGTAAAAGCCTCTGATGTAAGAATGTGTTAAAATAACGGACGAGTAACATTATTTTCAGATAATGTTATAATCTTGAATAAAACTTAATTCACTATTGGACAAATGACTTTATCTTCGACGGAATAATTCCATAAAAAATTGATGGTTATTCCGTCATGAATTTCTTTTTCGATGAAATTAATACCGTCTCATTTCTATTGTCAAAAAACCAGTGTTATTAAACTCGACTCGGGTATCGATCCAGTCGGGATACTGGATTACTGGGTCACTCATTGAACCGGTCACTACAAAAAAAATGATGATTAGCCACATTTAAAAATGTGGCAAAAATTGATAAAAAATGTGGCTAACATAATTTACCACATTTTGATTACATGTGGCTAGAAGTGGTGTTGCAATAATTTAACCACATTATTTTATTCACTTTGCCACATTTTGACCAAGTGTGGTAGCCTTCTTTTAGCCACATTTATTGTTTATTTAGCCACTTTATAAATGTGGTTAAACTGTTTAGTTTGCCACAATAGAAAAATGTGGTTAAACTGTTTAGTTTGCCACAATAGAAAAATGTGGCTAATTGTGCCTAAAACTTTTTTTAGCCACATTTATGACTATGGCTAAATATACGAAATTTCTTTTTTAAAATTAAAAAATTATGAATTCGATAAATATTACAATAATAAAGAAAATAATGTTGAAAATAGTTCAAACACGATTTAGTGAACACATTAAAATGTGAACCAAACACTAAACATCATATTCTATTATCACTGAAGAATTTGTACAAAACATCATGTTTTCAATTTATATAAGCTAATCAAGCTTTCTACCAATATCATAGAGGGAAAAAATCGCCAAATAAAACTAATAAAAAGTTTACTTATGGGACATCTATACAAAAAATTATCTTCTCAATTCTCAATTGCATAAAAAAAAAAGGTAGTACAAATTTTCCTTATCATCCATTTAGGACTTGTTCTTGTATGCCATCCTAGTCCTTCGAAATGCCATCTACCAAATCACACCTGCACAAATCAATTTCATATTATGTTAATATCCTATTGATGAGCTATTATGATAACCAACCTCAAAACACCAATGTACAAATCCTAAGGTCAGTCTTTACCGCTTAGCTAGTGAACACAGTCAAGGTCATTCATGTCCCAATAATCAACCAAGGACTCAGGCAGACACTAGCCATAAAACAAATAAATCAAGTTTCATTTTTTTTATGTTATATGATATCAATTAATGGGTTCATCAAAAAACACAATAATTGTTTTTTCATTCCAACGCAGTTCAATAGAGCAGCTTTATCGGAATGTTCATACTCTATAAGCTTAGTTCATAGTTCATCTCAAAATCTGTGCAAGAAGAAATTAGAAGATCCACCTGTTCTTTTTTTTATTTTATTTATTTTCAAAGCAAGAACCACATAATAGAATAATAGAATACAAAGGAGGGAAGGAAAAAATGCCTTGGGAAACGAAGTCTAGAGAAGAAATAAACGAAAAAATAATGAACTCAATGAGTAGATATCATCTGATCTGTCCATAGTGAGGAGAATAGAAGAGAAGAGAGAAAGGGAACAAAATATTGAATAAAAAAACGAAATGAGAATTAAATTAAATGAGCCAAAAAGTAAGCTTAGAAATAAACACTGATGTAAAATATGCCCTCGAATCCGTGACAAGGAGCACAGTCGTCTAGCAAAGATACCTTTCCAAAATTTCCTACAGAACCAGATTTCAGATGTAGTGTTCGATATTTCCTGCAGGAACAATACATGAAAGCTTATCGAAAAACACAGATACAAAACAAACTTAATGTTAAACCTGATAAAACAGTTCAAAAAAATAAACAAACTAGTAAATAAATATACAGTTAAAATTAGCATAGTTATGAACTAGCAGCAACACTACCGGGGAAGAATTATTGACATGCAAGAGAAGCAAGAAAAAAAGGGGAAATATCTAATACCCATTCGTCACACATCTCTCAAGAAACTTTGATTGCTTTCTGGTATTCGCAGCATAATTCATTTCAGGTAGCTCTATCATATACATCTGTAATACTTCCTACAAAGCCATTCACAAAGACATTTTGGACGGGGAAAAGATAGGAAGATTAATTTTTTATTTCTAAATTTATATAATTATAAAATATTTATAAAAATGAATAAGTCATAAATGGAATTTTACGTAATAATATCTCGTATTCAAACATACCAATACTAGGTCCAAAGTCCTCTCTCGCAAGAAGATTCTATTACAAACAGTGATTCCGGAAACAATAAAGAACATAACAGTAAACCAGAATAATTGCCATATTTTGCAATCAAATTGAGACAATAAAGGGAATCAGCGATCATCAACCTTAGCAACATCTTCATCTTCCACCAGCGATGTCCCCATCACTGAATCAAGAAATTAAATGCCAACAAAAAAGAATGGTCAAAATCTTCTTCCATTTCAAGCCGCACCTTTCTCTATAAGTCCCAAAACTTTCCCAATTTCCCTCTCCCTACATAGATACGACGTGTCGATTAATTTTTTTGGTTCTTCACAAGGTTAGTAGTCGTGCCCTAAGTCCCTATCCAATTTTTCAAACACAGAAATTAAATGCTACAACAAATTTCAATTTGTAGAACCTCTACAAATTGAACAACAACACAAGCTGTAGAACCTCGAGTTCAATTTTTACCTCTACAACTTCAAAACATCAGAAATTGGTGGCTACCTTTTTTGCCTCTCAGGAGGAGGGCTCAGGCTCTGAGAACTACGTGACAGAGAGGACGAGGAGGAAGAGAAAGATCTGGAGCGAGAGGAAGAACGAGAGGAGCGAGAATCGGAAGGGGATGAGAACTTCTAGTTTGTTGGAATCTACATCGGAAAGGAGAACTTCAAAATTTGAATGTATGAGTTTCATGCTAAACTTCGTTGAAGATTTGGGGAAATTTTTTTGGTATAAACAGGATATAGAATGAATACGGAGGAAAACATTATTTAGTAAAAAAAATTCAAAATTAATTTTGCTACATTTTGAAAATAGGGTTGCAAATTGAGGGTATACTTGTATTTCTACTTCATTATAATAAATGTGGTTAAATCCACGTGGCTATAGATCCTATTTTTTTGTAGTGGGTGGATCATTGGTCGAACTGGTTGACTCGGATGTATATAGATATATAAAAATATGAACATATAAATTCAATTATATTCTCCATATCTAAAATGAATTAAACAAGGTTCATTAAATAAACTCGAAAACAAGAAGCATAAATAAATAAAAATGCATGCTATTAATATGTCAATTTAAATTACAACTCATAATCCCCATAAACATACCTCTCAATGACATCGAACTCATATTTTCAATTCAACTACATTAAAATGACATATTTTGCATTCTCTTAATTTATTATTCTGCAAATTGCTTCAGTATTAGAAGCTAAAATTTGAGGACATTGTAGAAGAGTATACTAACAAATAAAATTATAAAAAGTTTTAAAATGAGTTCTACATTTTTTTAACAAGATAAAACAATTTTGATTTTTTGTTTTTGCTTTTTTTAAATGCATGACCTGACCGGGTGACTGGGTCACCGGTTCACCGGTTCGCCGAATTTGACAGGTTATGTCCGAGTTTGATCGGATCGATGCATAATCGGTTGGCCGAGTTTCGGGTCGACCCGGCCGGCTCGAGCCGAGTTTTACAACTATTTCAAAACACACAATTTTGATAGAAATAAAAATTGCATCGAAAGTATCGACAGAAAATTCCGTCAAAAACCATTTAAATTACGTAAAAAAGAGACAGATAAAATTACTACTTTTTAATAAAATTTTGATAGAATATACTTAATTTTCAAAAAATTCTGTCAAAAACCTCGGTCATAGTTTTTGACAAAACTTTTTGTCAGAATTTACTGAAAAATTCCATAAAAAACAACGACAGAATTTCATATGGTTGAAAGCTTATTTTGCATTTTTTTTTACGGAATTTATTTTCCGTTTTTTAAATAATACTTATTTTCGAAACAGTTTTATTTGTACAAATGGTTTATGGGGGTACTTGATAAAGAAGCAATATACAGAATAGACAATAAATAACACTAGAAAATGCTCAATTATTAATGGAAAAAAATTCCGTCAAAATTAGTAATGCAATTTTTAATCAAAAATGTATTCCATCAAAAATAGAGATGAAAATAAATTCTGTCAAAATTAGAGATGAAACTTGATTCAGTCATTATCCTTGACCCAATCTTCCTACGGAAAAAAAATTCCATTGAGATTTTTTTTAAAAAAAAATAGATATCGTTGAAATTTTTAATGGAATCCTATTCGTCAAAATTTTTGAACGAAAAGAATTCCGTCTAATTTTTTACAGAATCTATTTTTTGTCGAAACTATTAATTTTTGAGTAAATTTTACTAGTCAAGAAATCACATGTTATTTACTCCTATTATGATAGGATTTTGGCATTATATGAAAAACCCTAAATTCTTTTTGTGCAAGAATGCATACATATATAAACATTTATGGTATTGTAAATACATATTTGAACATTCACATGTGCAAATAACTTTTTTCCAGAAACATAAGAAAAATGGAACTCATATATATATATATATATATATATATATATTGAAAAAATATTTCTACAGTCACTTTTGATAAGGTTATCCCCCAACCGATCGAAAGTCAATGACTAATCCCCTCGAGGCAGAAAGATCACGCAATCATGGGTACAGCCTCTCCCAGCAAAGCCTTTTCTATACACAAAGTCAGGGATCAAACTCCTGTCAGCATCCTCATTGAACACTTTCATGATTACTGATAAATTACCTATCCAAGTCGATAAAAAAATTGCCTAAATCCAATGAAAAATTGTTGGTAACAAAAAAACAAACTTTAAAAATAAATTAAATATATCCTTATTCCTTACTAACAAATAAATCCTTGGCAAATTACATTGAATCACCCTCTATTTAGGGGCATTTTCAAGAAAACCACCCTATACTTTTAATTAAACATTTAATCCCCTTAATTTCACTATCGAATCGTAACTATTAAACATTTTTAATAATATAATGCAAAATATCCTTACTTCTATCCCAACACCAACCTATTTCCTCTAACCATCGTTTGCCATCACCGATCATTTTTATTTTTATTTTTTACTATTAACCATCATCTCTAAATAACCATCGGTCATTGCCTCCAGATCATTATTTCATTCATTCTTTAATATTGTTTCACTTCCTTTCTCACTTTCCTATTGCCTAAACATCGATCGCATCCAAATCTTAACGAAATATCTACCACTTTTTTATTCTCTCTTTATTGAGAATAAGATTTTAACAAGATTTGATACTTTTTTTTGGTCAATCAAATAACAACAATGTTTCTCTCATTACGAGCCCCAGGCCCTGGCAACACATCATCACCATTATGCAGTTCATCAACATATTAATCAAAATCTTAGATCCCCATGCATAATCAACAGAAACTAGGAAGAGGTTCATTACAAAGACAAACCTTGGAGAAACCAAACGAAAAAGAAGGTGATGAATAAAGGAAATCTTCGAACTTCCAGCCCGGGATAGTATTTATCAAGTACTACTCAAATACAGTACTTGTGAAAACAGCTTTTTCATTTATGGAAAACGTTGATGCTTTTGAAGGTGGATGTGAATCCTCCGAATAATCAAGCACAGAATTATTATTCTTCCGATGGCGAGAAGGGTGATAGTGGAGGAGAAGGGTATTTTTGTTTTTAAAATTTCTAATTATGTTTAATTGTTGTGATCTAATAGTACAAGGGGTTAATTGTTTTGAATCTTGAAAGTATAAGGTGGTGTTTTAAAAATGACCCTAAGGTGGCTTTATGAAATTTAGCCTAAATCCTTTACACTAAACCTATTATCTCACGTTAGACAAAGTTATGTCATCTCTTCATATATAATTTAAAATTCAAATATGCAACTAGTGTTAGGCTATATATGTTGTACCGACATCGGCACGGGACACGACAAGACACTCCGACACGATAATTCTAAAAAATATTAGATTTTGACATGTTAAAATACGTTTTAATATTAAATAATATTTTAATTAACTTTATTTAATTTCATCGGTCAAGAAATCAACACTTACAAATAAACCAATTGAAGTGATAGACAAGATTTAAGTGAAAAACACAATTGGAAAAAATCACGGACAAGAATATAAAAAAATTTCACCATGTGGAAGAAACTATAACTTCTTTACAATACAAGGTGAGGACAATATTATTCTCACTTATATTAATAGAACACATCTCACTCAAAATTACACCCCACGAGATCCTATTTGCTATTAATTTAGTATTGGGATGAGTAGAAAACACTATGAGTATTTTTTTTCTGAAACTTGGGATGATATTCATAGGCATACAGTGCTGCACAATTTCCTCCATAAGTGCTATTCACTCACCGCAATTCACACAATGCACTCCATGTGCAAATTGTGCTTTGAAGAAAAAATTCAACAAAGCCACCAAATCAATAGTGTAAAGTTTGGTTTTTGGCCACCAAAAGTGGCCTTTAGATAGTAACTACTTACGTCAATCTCTTACTTAAAGAAACTTTGGTTGAGCTTGCAAAAACTTTTTTCTCTCTCCAGTTCAATGGAGAGAGAAATGAAAAATTACGGTAAATAATAGAGAAAAACATCAATCTTCCCTGTGATCACTCTGCACGTCATGGTCATCACCAAATTGTTCATCTTCATTATTGGGGTAGCATCTCGTCATTGTTGACCTGATACTGGGTAACTAAGAAGCTAGGATCATACAACAATTGTTCAGGATAAGCTGGAGAGCTGTGTAACCAGCTTGCACACCTTATCATGCTCTTGCTACGAAACTTCGGGTGGTAGGAAGCGCCTATTTTAGATCATAAACCGCAATTTGCACCCTTTCTTGTTTAGTCCTCCAACCGCTTTCATAATAGTTGAAGATGCACTGCTACCTTGTGATCCTTCATCCTCATTTACGAGTCCTACAACAAGTATGTCATATATTAGTGTATGTAAAAACTAATAATTAATGAAATACAAAAGCATATATGTATTATTGAAGATTTCAGTTATATATAGTGACAATTATTTCCTTTGCCTTTTCATTTACCCAAGTCTAGATAATTTGGTGGGGCCGGCAAGCCAATTTGGGTCACCACTGATGGCTGCCACGTGAGGAATAACATAGTTTTTATGGACACGAGATCAGGATGGGGTTGAGGCGCCTTGTGAACATGGAAGAGCAAGACATGGCCATGTTTGAGCGTGATATGAAGGAGCACATTTTCAATGCTCTGTAAGTCGGTACTCCTTTTCCCGAGATAAAAGAAAAAAAAGGATATAGAAGAAAATAACAATAAAGACAAGAATATATAGTATAAATATATTTTATTTTTTTTTCATATTTAGTAAAAGATGTACCGAGTGTGCGATGGTGCATTAGATGTACCGAAAAATATTTTTGATATGACTCTCTCAATCCAATCCGTTGGACATGCTAATGGGCTAGCTCTAACTCAAACAGAGGGAACGTTTACATTGTTTATTTGTTGAAATATATCTTTCTAAGGCTATGTAACGAATTAAGAAATAAATAAGAAGAATTTCAGAAAAATTGGATCTGTTAAGTGCTAAAACATTATTTAAAAAATTTGTTATTACTGGTATTCAGTGGTAGAGCAAGGAAGAGGACTGGAAGAAGTGGTAAATCAGTGTAGAGGAAAAAGCCTCCACTTCAACACCAATGTGGAAAAGCATGTGTATGAGGCAAATATATTTTTTGTTTTAATGAACAAAAACCAGAGGGCTTTGGAGCTGGCAAAGCTGCAAACTTGACTTATTAAGAGAGTGCACCTAGGATGATAGCTGATGTTTTTCCTAGTCAAACAAGATTGTTGTTGAGAAATCTACTGTCCAAGTGAGAACAACAAAGGCATTTGAGAAAATTCTAATCCATAATAGCAAAGGAATCAAGTATCAAATTATGCCAAATCCTGAGGGAAGGAGTTGGGAACTGCCTAAAACTACTAAGTTGGCGTTTGAGAAAATTCTAATCCACGTACAATTGCAAAGGCATCAGTTCTTTCTGACCGAACTGCCTAAAACTAAATGCCTAAAATTGTTAGGAAGAAGTTGCTTAAAAGTTTACTAAATGCCTAAACTATTGCTATATAAAGGGTGTGATCAATACTATTATATACAGATGATATGGTTAATTTAATGAGAAAGCAGCCAATGAGTTCATTTCTTGCACACGGTATAAGTTGCCAAAATATACGAATACAAAAGTGCTAAATTTGAACATAGTCAACTAAATTCATTTATCATTTTTTCACATAATCTAAGATGCAAAAACCATTTAGCGCGAATTATGAACCTATAATCCAAAATAAAAAATCCAACACATCAATTGAATTTTTGCACCAACCATTTCAGTCATTGAGGGAGGTAGCAAGCAAAAACATCAATTACTTCAACCTTAGAGCATTTACCTAGACCTCAACAAATGATAGGGGAGAAATGGGCCCTTTTTAAGTCACTACAAATTATGCTCGAGTCCTTCTTCTTCAGCGCAATTCAACCCTGAACCAACATAGACAATATTTGCCACATAAAGGTCGGTAGAATCTGGTTGGTGTGTATTATTTTTATAAGGATATGGATATGTTTACAAATTTTTGCAAATCACACTGTGTACTCCCGGAAGTACATAGTGTAACCTAGTGTATTTCGTAGTGTAGTTTGTAAACAAAAAATTTGTAAATATAAATATTTTCTATTTTTATTTTAAATCTTTTATCTATTTTGCATCGAGTCAGGGAGGGAATAGAGACATCGTCACTTTTATCCAAAAAAAAAAAAGAGACATCGTCACAGCAAATATGTGACTTTAAAAGTTTTTTAGCTTAACTTTCAAACTTTTTAGTTTTCATTACTCAGCTGAACAAACTTTAGATTTTGACTTTTTATTACCTAAATAGACATACCTCTATAAAACTTTTATTTATTTATTTTTTGTTTGGTGACAAAATTTAATCGGTTTGTCCGGTTTGCTCTCACTGAGTGTTATTCCTTCCAGACCCATACTTTGTTTGCTCTAGAATCTATGACCCAATTTGATTCCAAGCCTATGTTGCTCTTTATTAAGCCAATCTTATTGCCAAAGTTTCATTTGCTCTAGAATGTGTTTTTGTATGTTAAATTGCATGGTAGCTTGAAACATCTCTTTACATTATTCATGATAAGGACATTATCATATGAAATATCAACTATAGTACGTAGATGGTTTTGTGAGTTGAATTATTGTTTGAATTTTGAAAAGAGATCCATAATTGCTCAGAATTTAATTAAGATAGTACAGATACATGTAAATTATTACGAAACTTATAATACTTGAAGATGGTGAACTATACAATTAACGTGGTAAATTATTGCTAGGATATTTTATAAAATATATATTAGTTAGATAATTTTAATTTTTGAAATCTTGGATGAAAATAATAATAAAAAATTTTAGAAAATAAATCCACATTACACAGAATACAAGATAGTATAGCTATACGTATACCCTTAAGAAAGACAACACTTAAGGATGACAAGTCATATAATCAATGTTGTAAATCGTTGCATAGATTGAAAAATATACATACACTTGAAAATATTTGATCATGTATTTGATCATATTTTTCGACTTTTCAAATCCAATTCATGCGTGGTTGACAGCTGACTATTATATAATAAAAAGAGCAACAACAAAAAATAATTGAGTAAACACCTTTTTTAGTCCCTGGCAACATCTACGAAGTCCTTTAAATATCCGGATATTGATATCCGGATATTGATATCTGAATATGAGTTTCTGGATATCTGGATATGGGGTGTGAAAATATCCGGATATTGATATCTGGATATGTCCCCTAAGAATATCTGGATATTCTGGGTTTTTGATGAACAGTGGCTGCACTGTTCATACAGTATGATATTTATGGGTTTGTGGACCCATGATGGGTTATGTTGAACCTCTGTAATAATTAACTAAGTCAGAATCTAATTGATTAAAGGCTTGTGACTTTGTGAGAAGCCTAAAGACGTAAAACGTAAAGGAAAGGCGTTGTCTTTTATAGTATGCTTGTAAAGTATGATTATTGATGTTATAATTGGTCTAAACAGATTGTGATCTTGCTGTTGTGGACCTTGAGATTGTGTGGACTCTTGGCTTGGATAGCTAGCTTGCAAGGTAAGCTTTCGTGTCCTCGGTTTAGCCATTGTTGGTTCCACCATGTCCCATGGGGGGATGGTTTATATGCATGATGTTAATTTCATGTATTGTTTTGATAAATGCGATTGAGCTGTTATATACGAGTGCCTTTATGATATGCATGTGGTGTTCCACCTATACGGTAAGCCTGAGTATGTGGAGACATACAAGATGGTGAAGCTGTGGGTGAGGTGCAAGTGGTGTTCCTTGTACTTATTATGGGGTTGTAGACGTACGTCCTGCATTTCTCTGGCCAGTAGAATAGTTTTGACACACATGGCATGAATATCTGTTGCACTGCATAGTTTTGGAACTTATACTGTTAAATGCTTTTGAACTTATATTGCACATGTAAGTGAGCTCGGGGTGGAAGATCCTTGAGGACCCTTTGTCTTACTGAGATTTCTTATTTAGAGATCTCACCCCACGTTTGGGGGCGCTTATTTCAGGTTCAGGTAACCAGGGGGTCGATACCTATAGTGGCAGGAGGCCAGAGCTTAGTTGATACCTATTTATGCTGCTTATGCTAATTTGTTGTTATGCTTGAATGCTGGATCCTGTTTACTGCTTTGTGCTTTTAGCTTCAGTTATGGATTACATTCTTGAGACTCTGTTGTTATGTTGTCTATTTGATGAGCATGGGGTTTGTCCATGCCACGTTGACTTGTCTATGTTTTAGTTTGGATTAGAGTTGTAATAATGTATCAGGATTATGTCTAAACTATGTGTTGTAGATCCGTGACTTTAGATACTCACTATTATTTTATGAGGTATTTCAGTTAGTTATCCTTTGCAATTACATATAGGCGATATTTTTATGAAATTGATTAAATAATCAACTTGGCTAAGATTAATGACGTCATAATTGAACAGAAAAAGATATTCCGCATTTTTAATTAAGAGTGGCTTAATACGATGACATGTTAACAAACCGGGTATACACGGGGTGTTACAGTATCCCTAGCCGAAAGCCAAGGACTAATTCCCTCAAGAAGGAGAGATCACGCGATCGTAGGTACATCCTCTCCCAACAAAGCATTTTCTATACACACGGCTTGAGATCGATCCCTTGTCAGCATACTTAAAGGACTCAGCTATCTACCAATTGTGTCGGGCTTAATTTGTTGATACAGCTATTCTTTATAACTATGTATTACCGGTAGTACATAGATATAACATTAAAGTTACTTTTTTCTCTCTTTCCACGTCAGCAGACATGTTCAGAAAAGTGACTGAGAAGAGAGAAAAAAAAATAACTTTAATATTAAAACTATGTATTACGTGTAGTACATAGTTATAAAAAGTAGTTGTAAATAACTTTATCTTAAGTGGCTGTAGAAATATTTACCATATATATATATATATATATATATATATATATATATATATATATATATATATATATATATATATATTGTACTGAGAATATGTTTAACGAAAATTCTTTTCTTATGTTGCTGGAAAAAAATTATCTTATGCAAAAAAAGTAATCATGTATTACGGGTAATATATAGTTATAATATTAAATGTGCTTTATTTTTCTCTCTCCTCATACAATGGCGTTATACGTGGCGGAGATAGAAAAACAAATTTTAACATTATAACTATATACTATCCGTAGTACATAACTTTATTTTATTTTTTTGCGTGAGATCCTTTTTTCAAGCAATATGAGAAAAATGGAACCCTATGTTTTGTTTTGTTTTTTGGTGATGCCTATGTTTAATTAGACTATGATATATTTTGTTGATTCATAAAGTAAAAAAAATCTTTTGTGTAAGAAAAAAGAGGAAAAATTATTGCATTTCAAACCTCCTCGGTGAACACTTTCATGATTACCGATAAATTACCTATCCAAATTGATAAAAAGTTTTGCCTAAATCCAATGAAAAAATTTTGGTAACAAAAAATCAAACTTTGAAAATAAATTAAATATATCCTTACTAACAAATAAATCCTTGGGCAAATTACATTGAATCACCCTCTACTTAGGGTCATTTTCAAAAAAACAACCTTTTAATCAAACATTTAATCCCCTTAATTTCACTATCAAATCGTAACTATTAAACATATTTAATAATATAATACAAAAATATCCTTACTTCTATCCCAACACCAACCTATTTTCTCTAACCATCGTTTGCCATCACCGATCATTGTTTTTTTTTTTTTTTTTACTATTAACCATCGTCTCTAAATAACCATTAGCCATCGCCTCCAGATCATTATTTCATTCATTCCTTATTGTTTCACTTCCTTTCTCACTTTCCTATTGCCTAAACATCGTATCCAAATCTTAACCAAATATCTACTACTTTTCTATTCTCTATTGAGAATGAGATTTTGACAAGATTTGATACTTTTTTTTGGTTAGTCAAATAACAACAATGTTTCTCTCATTACGAGCCCCAAGCACTGGCAACACATCATCACCATTATGCAGTTCATCAACATATTAATCAAAATCTTAGATCCCCATACATAATCAACAGAAACTAGGAAGAGGTTCATTACAAAGACAAATCTTGGAGAAACCAAACGAAAAAGAAGGTGATGAATCGAGGAAATCTTCGAACTTCCAGCCCAGGATAGTATTTATATATCAAGTACTCAAATACACTATTTGTGAAACCAGCTTTTTCATCTATGGATAACGCTGATGCTTTTGAAGGTGGATGTGAATCCTCCAAATAATGAAGCACATAATTATTGTGCTTGACGACAAGTGTCTCGCTCCGACGTATCTCTCTCGGTACAATAAGAAACTCAAAGCTATGTCGTTCTGTAAAAAATATGTGTGTTGATTGATTTTTAAAATTACTTTTAAAAAAAATCATTTGAAAGTTTTGAATTTGATGGTTTCGGACTTACCAAGCAGCAGCTAAAATAATTCGAAACAATAATAGTAGAATTAACAAGCTGTCTCAAATCAATTAATCCTTTCAAAATAAATTTCAAGTTATTATTTTTATTATTTGTAAATTTTAAGATAAATTTAAATAAATTTTGAATCAATAAGCCGTCACGGCTAAAATGAGTCAAAATAAAATATATAAGGTTAACAAGCCTTCACGGCTCAGCTAATCCTTTTAAAGTCGGTAGCAAACCAATTTTTATTCATTAAATAAGAACTATAATTGTTTGTTTATTTATTTATTTATTATTACTAAAACGGTTTAAAATCATCATACTCTCATGCAGTAAAAATGATTCTAAACGAAATGCACAAGATTAGAAATCCGTCACGGCTGAACTAACCTCTTCCTTGGCTATAACCATAATATTTGAATCCAAATTATTACATGTTTAATATAAGATAAAGTAAGACAACTTAGCATTAACATAAAAAGATTATTAATAATTACCAAAACATATTACTTACAATGTTCGAAATTGGTCTTAATGCATAGACATGACAATACATGATTTAATGTGTGATAGTAGAATTCATATGGAAATTGCTTCTGGCCATAATATTCATTACGTCGTGGAACAATATTAATAAATAAAAAATAAAAGCCAAAGGAACTAATATTCATAGATTATTAAAATGAGAAAACTAAGGGACGACTCGGTCTTTCTCTCTCTCTTTTTTTGTATCTTCTTCATATATTTTTTCTTATTATCTTAGAAGCTAAAAAATGTAGAGACAAGATTTACATGTGTACCCAAATGACAATACTTATTGTTGGGAACTCGGTTCCCTCAAGCTTGGCTAAGCAGCCTTTGTGCGGAAGTCAATCAACAAGATCCTGATCTCGGATCTCGGCAATACCTCGGCCTGAACTTCACCAGGTCAGGCAGCGCAGCGAAAAAATCAAAACGAAAACAGGAGAGAGAGAAGAAGAACACAACCAGATTTAACGTGGGAAAACCTTCTCCAATGAAGAAGTAAAAACCCACGGGACCTAGTCCAGATCAGAAATTCACTATGAAAATAATGGTTACAACGAATCAAATACACCAATGTGGTGGTTAACTCAACCTCTCCAACAATGGTGATAATCAAACTACCCTAGAGATGTTTCACTCAAACTCTCTCTAGAGATCTCTCAGATGCAAAGCATAAAGCTTTACTCAAACAATCAAATAATTTTTCTCTCAAATTTGTTCTCTCAAATCTGACCTAGCCTCCACCCACAACTAATGAGTATATATAGAGGAGGTGGAAATTAGGGTTAGGGTTTTTAGGAAACCCCTCAAATGGGCTTGGGCTTAGCATTGAAGGAGGAAGCCCAACAAATCTCCCCCTCCGACTTCAATGCGTCGACTTCAGCATCAACCTGGCTCCTTCACAGCAGTCTTCAAATTTCCTTGCTGGAATCGGCTTTGTCATCATGTCGGACCAATTTTGGTCAGTGTGCACTTTAACGAGTTCGAGCTCTCCACCTTCCACCACATCGCGGATCCAGTGATACCTCACATCAATATGCTTAGTGCGGGAGTGATAGGTCGAATTCTTCGCAAGATGGATTGCGCTTTGATTGTCACAACCCAGCTCGTACTTGTCTTGATCATGGCCGAGTTCCATGAGGAACTTCTTCATCCACAGCATCTCTTTGCTTGCCTCAGTAGCGGCAATGTACTTAGCCTCAGTTGTCGATAGTGCAACACATTTCTGAAGTCTTGATTGCCAAGAGACAGCTCCTCCGGCAAATCTCATCAAATATCCTGTAGTCGGCGTCTCCCCCTAAATCAGAATCTGAGTAGCCTTGCAACTCGGCTTTGCCTTCTCCAAATCGGAGACAAAAATCGGTCGTACCTCGGAGGTACTTGAAGATCCACTTCATTGCTTCCCAGTGCTCTTTGCTGGGGTTTGACAAATATCGGCTTACCATTCCAACAGCATACGCCAAGTCGGGTCTAGTGCAAACCATTGCATACATCAAGCTTCCGACGGCGGATTGGTAAGGGACCTTCATCATCTCATCTTTATCTTCATCAGATTTCAGACATTGCTTCTGGTTCAGCTTTATGTGTCCGGCAAGGGGGGTGCTCACTGTTTTGGCTTTGTCCATGCTGAATCTCTTCAAAATCTTCTCAATATATTTCTCTTGACTCAGCCACAGTAGTTTCTTCTGTCTATCTCGGATGATCTTGATTCCGAGAATCTGCTTTGCAGGGCCGAGGTCCTTCATTGTGAAGGACGAACTCAACGCCTTTTTCAGGGCGGCTATCCTCGATTTATCTTTCCCTACAATAAGCATGTCGTCAACATATAACAACAAAATCAAAAAATCTTCGGCCTCATACCTCTTCACAAATATGCAGTGGTCGGCTTCAGTCTTCTCAAACTCATGATCAGTCATGAATGATTCAAATTTCTTGTACCACTGCTGAGGTGCTTGCTTCAAGCCATAGAGACTCTTCTTCAACCGACATACCAAGTCTTCTTGGTCTGGAGCTTGGAACCCTTCTGGTTGCTCCATATATATCTCTTCTTCTAAGTCACCATGAAGAAATGCCGTCTTCACGTCCATTTATTCTACCTCGAGGTCCATCGAAGCCGCCATGGCTAACATGGTTCGGACCGAGGTCATTTCACCACAGGAGAAAAAATCTCCTCAAAATCAACTCCTTTCTTCTGATTGCAGCCTTTCACTACATTCCGGGCTTTATATCTCTGCTTCTGCCCGTTTTCTTCATTCTTAATCTTGTAGACCCATTTATTTTTCAAAGCTCGTCTTCCTTTTGGCAACTCAGTCAGCTCATAAGTCTGATTCTCGTGCAGAGACTTCATCTCGTCTTGCATTGCCTTTTCCCATTCTTCTTTCTCTGAGCTCGTAACAGCCTCATCATAACTCTGAGGCTCACCGTCTTCAGCAACAACGGTGTATTCATCAGATGGGTATCTTGTAAAGGGTCTTCTTTCTCAAGTTGGATACCTCGGCTGTTCTTCAGCTTGAGAACTCGGTTCATCATTCTCATCCCGGATCTCATCATCAACTCGGACATCAGTGTCTTGGTCATCCTCAGCTGGTTGCTGGTCATCAATCTCTTCATTCTCTTGATTTTCTCCCCCTGCTTCAGCTCGGACAGGAGGGATGGGTTCTTCATGTCTGACAGTAACCCGGACTTTGGGCTTCGAGATGTCATGAATGTTCTCATGCTCATGAAAGATCACATCTCGGCTTCTCACGATCTTCTTATTGATTGGATCCCAAAGTCGGAACCCGAACTCGGATTTTGGTGAACCGAGATAGATGCATTCTTTTGTCTTCGCATCAAGTTTTGCCCTTTCATCTTTAGGGATATGCATGAAAGCTCGGCATCCAAAAACCTTCAATTGATTGTAGGCCGCTTTCCAACCTGTCCAGACTTCTTCTGGAATTTCTCCTTCAAGTGGCCGTGATGGTGAGAGGTTGATCAAGTCAAAAGCTGTTTTGACGGCTTCTCCCCAGAATGATTTCGGCAATCCGGTATTGGATAACATGCTTCGGACCTTCTTTTCAATAGTTCGGTTCATCCTTTCAGCCAGTCCATTCAACTGTGGAGTCTTGGGGGGCGTCTTCTCAAGTCGAATCCCGGCCGCTCTGCAGTATGCATCAAATGGGCCGCAATACTCACCACCATTATCAGATCGAACCATCTTCAATTTCTTTCCAGTCTCCCTTTCAACCATAGCGTGGAATTCTTTAAAGGATTGGAGTACCTGGTCTTTAGACTTCAACAAATATACCCACACTTTGCGGGAATGGTCATCAATAAATGAAACAAAGTACTGAGCTCCTCCAAGGGATCTTTCCGACATGGAGCAGACATCAGTATGGACGAGGTCAAGAATATACCTGCGTCGTCTTGGTTGATCCGGTCTCACAAAAGAAACCTGGTGCTGCTTTCCAGCTAGGCAGTGCGTGCAACTCTCCAACGCTTGGCCTTTCAACCCGGTCAGTAATCCTTTCTTGTTCAGGCTCTGGAGCCCTTTCTCGCTCATGTGGCCGAGCCGCTTGTGCCATAGCTCCAAGCTAGGTTCATCTCGGACAGAGTTGGCTTCTCCGCCATTGATCTTTCCTTGCATCACGTACAAGGATCCTTCCTTCTTACCTCGGGCCACGACCAAATTTCCCTTGGCCAGCTTCCATCTAACACTACCGAAGTAATTCACTAACCCGGCATCATCAAGTTTGCCTACCGAGATTAGGTTCAAACGCATGTCAGGAACATGTCTCACATCCTTCAACATAAGTCGGCACCTGACATCTGTGGTCAGAGTTACATCACCGACACCAACAATCTTGCTGGTCACTTGATTTCCCATCTTCACGACTTCAAAATCACCACCTCGATAAGAGGAGAAAAAACCTTTGTGTGGAGTAACGTGGAAGGAGGCACCAGAGTCAACAATCCAGGTGCAGTCATCATATGCAACATTCAAATAATTATCCTCACCTAGGAGGAATATATCGGCATCAGGGTTTGCAGCCACCGCAGTGGTGCTCTTGTCTTCCCTCTTCTTGGGAATAATCTGATCCGGCTTCACAGAGCCGTTTTTCTCATCATTCTGCAGGGTCCAGCAGTCTGGCTTCTTGTGGCCTGTCTTTCCACAGTAAAAGCACTTCAACTCATATTTCGGCTTTGACCGACCTCTGGACTTATCTCGTCTGTCACGACCTCTACCGCGGCTCTTACTTCTACCACGGGAGTCAGATTTCCCTTTGTTCTCAGCAATATTGGCCTCAGACGTACTCGAAGTACCTCGTTCTCTTCTCCTGGATTCTTCGCCCAGGAGGCTGTCTGTCACAACATCCATCTTCAATTTTCCATCTAGAGTCGAGTTATTCAGGGTCACCACCAGAGTATCCCAGCTTTCTGGCAGCGAGCTCAACAGCAGCAATGCCTGCAATTCTTCATCAATTTTCATATCAGCCTTTGACAGCTGATTCACAATACCTTTGTAGGTGTTCAGGTGTTCAATCATGCTCATGTCGTCCTTGTATTCAAGCTTAACAAGTCGGCGAACCATATGTGCTTTGTTCCTGGGAGTCTTCTTCTGAATCATGGACTCTAGCTTCGTCCACAACTCATACGCGTTCGTGAATTCGGACACGTGCTCAAAGAGACTTTTATCAATATATTTCCTGATCGTGGCTACCGCCTTCCGACTCAGGATCTCCCACTCCTTATCAGTTTTTCCTGCAGGTTTCTCATCAAGGATAATAGGCTCATGTAGATCTTTGCAGTAGAGATGATCTTCCATCATCGGTCTCCAATAGGTGAAGTTGTCTGCAGTCAACTTGAACATATCTCCATCATGAGTTATGCCACTGGTCTCCATCTCGTCTCCCTCAGAACCCGTCGAACTCGGGCTTTGATACCACTATTGGAAACTCGGTTCCCTCAAGCTTGGCTAAGCAGCCTTTGTGCGGAAGTCAATCAACAAGATCCTGATCTCGGATCTCGGCAATACCTCGGCCTGAACTTCACCAGGTCAGGCAGCGCAGCGGAAAAATCAAAACGAAAACAAGAGAGAGAGAAGAAGAACACAACCAGATTTAACGTGGGAAAACCTTCTCCAATGAAGAAGTAAAAACCCACGGGACCTAGTCCAGATCAGAAATCCACTAAGAAAATAATGGTTACAACGAATCAAATACACCAATGTGGTGGTTAACTCAACCTCTCCAACAATAGTGATAATCAAACTACCCTAGAGATGTTTCACTCAAACTCTCTCTAGAGATCTCTCAGATGCAAAGCATAAACATTAATGTTGATCTATTGTGATTGTCGCATAACTACTGTATAACTTTGATTATATTTATGCACCCAAAGAGTAAAAAAGAAAAAGAAAAATTGTTGTTGCAGATGTTTTTGTTAGTCTTAAAGATGAAATGGGCAACTTCAAGAAATGCATATCTAGATCTGATGATGTTGAGGGAATGCTATCACTGTATGAAGCCTCATTTCGTTCAGTGGAAGACGAATTTATACTCGACGAAGCAAGAGATTTCACATCGAAATTTCTCAAAGAATTTGTGGACAAAAATAGAGGAAATGACACATCAATCCTAATCAATCATGCTTTGGAGCTTCCATTGCATTGGAGGGTGCCAAGATGGGAGGCTCTATGGTTCATTAACTTCCTAACTGAGAGAAGGCAAAATGCGAGTAGTCATGCTTTGCTTCAGTTTGCTACATTGGATTTCAACATGGTTCAAAGCATTCACCAAGAAGAACTCAAGTATACATCAAGGTAGTGACATTCATACAATGATACAACATCAATTAAGATACCATTATATTGAGTAACATATAGTTTCAATTCAAAGCTGAGTTAATTATTCGCCTTTCCATTTTTTAAGATATATCACAGAAAAATTAAGGAATAATATTTGCTATGCTAATACTTAAATTTTCTTTCATTTTAAGATGGTGGAAAAGAACCGGCCTCGTTGAAGAGTTAAGTTTTATTAGGGACCGGTTGGTGGTTAATTTATTTTGGACGGTAGGATTGAATTTTTTGCCAGATCTTGGAAATTTCAGAAAAGTCATAACAAAGGTCATTTCCCTTATAACCACTATTGATGATATTTATGATGTATATGGTACCTTGGATGAATTAGAGCTCTTCACAGAAGCAATAAAAAAAGAGGTTAACATTATTACTTATCCATCTTATTCGATCTCTTTAAAATTTCCTTACCTCTAACGAATGGTTATTATCATTTTTGTTTGTGATTCTAGATGGGATCTAAATGCTATGGATGGTCTCCCACACTACATGAAAATATGCTTCCTTGCACTCTATAACTTTGTCAATGAAACAGCTTATGTCATCCTCAAAGAGAATGGTTACAACGTCATTCCATACCTAAAGAAAGCAGTATGTAGTTGTTTATTTTATTTTTTGATAAAATATTCTTTTTGACCTGGAAATAAGTTTTTAATCAATTTAGTCATTTAGAGATAATTTTATGAATACAATTCTTAAAATGTAAATTTTTTTAATTTTTTTTCATCACACCATTTTTTAATTTTAAAAGTTGATTCATAATGTGAAAAGGCCAAAATAATCTTTATTGATTAAAATTCATCTGAAACAGATGTACAGATATTATAAAATAGAATATTATAATCATACACAAGCCTCGAGTGATGTATCAGATTTGTAAAATGATATATTTTCAGCCTAATTAACTGTGTTGTTTATGTATAACATCCCATCTTTTAACATGAAAAAGCATTTCAAATTAATACCTTTAAAAATTGATGGATAGGTGAAAAAAATGAAGATTTTAAGTTTTAAAGACTAAATTGATATATAATATATTTTTCAAGAAAAAAGAGGTTTTACTCGTGCTTTTTACTTATATTATCTTTTTTGTTTTAAATTTTTATTTATATATCATATTGGAGTAGGATCTGTCTACAAATTATTTTTACAAATTACACTAAATCTGACTAATCATACACTCTTAATTGAAGTATGACTGGTCAGACATGGTGTAATTTATAAGAGTTTGTAAACAAAAAATTTGTAAATATAATTTTCTCCTCGTTATATTAATTAATTAAGATATATAATTCTCTTACTCGTGTTATCATAACATTTTAGTGGGCTGATTTATGTAAAGCACAATTGGTTGAGGCTAGATGGTACTATAGTGGATATACTCCAAGACTGCAAGAATACATGGAGAATGCGTGGATATCCATAAGTGCACCTCTTGTACTAATTCATGCTTACTTTTTGATTCCAAAACCATTGCAAGAGGAGGATTTTGTTTGCTTATTAGAAGAATACCCCAACATAATTCGCTTTTCAGCAATTATTTCACGCCTTGCGAATGACAATATTGCATCATGCCAGGTACCATGGCAATTTTATTCCTATTCTTTACCAAAAAAAAATATATATTAAATTCAAAATATATACTATATATATACATATTTTCTTTACTTGGTCATATAGTTTTCCACTTTTTTTTTTAGCGAGAGATGGAGACAGGTGATGTTTCTAAATCAGTTCAATGTTACATGAATGAAACTGGAGCTTCTGAAGCAGATTCTTGTGAGTACTTACAGTCCATGATATGTACAACATGGAAGAAGATGAATGAAGAAGCACTTAATTCTTCTTTTTCTAGGAGTTTCATAGATATTGTTGTAAATGTTGCAAGAATGGCAGTGTGCATGTACCAGTATGGAGATGGTTATACAGTACATGATCATGACACCAAGACTCGTATACAATCATTGATTATGCAACCCATTCCAGTTACATCTAAAGAGGAATATGCTGCTGAAATGAATAACTAAACTAGAGTTGTGTTGCTTATGCTGTGAAAAAAAAAAAATTTGTTATGTTTATCTGAATATGTAATAGTAGGAACATAAAGATGTGTTGTGAAACGGGTGAAGCTGGGCCTAGCTAGGAGGAGAAGAATGCCCAACTACTTAAATCATTATATTTTGGGCTAGAAGGGTGTTAGCAGCCATATACTATTTTAGTTTTCTGCCCTTTCTATTTCCCTGTTTTGTGCCATGTTTAATTTTGAACTTCTTGTTTAAATAGCAATTGGCATCTTAATGAGGTATTGAGAGAATTATTCCAATTCTCTCTTTCTTTTTCTGATTTATCTTTATCTCCCCCTATGTCTCCCTCTCCCTCCCTTCCTTCACTCATCCCCTTGTGTTGCAAAATGGGCCTCAGCCTTTCAATTGGGCCAGTAACATAAAGCAACAAAACTGAAAGAGCCCAATAGCAAAAATAAAGAGATTAACTATGTTTATGAAATACGTATAACAAAACTCCACCTATTTCTAAACATACAACCGAATAAGAGCAGTCAAGATTTGGTGTAGGCATTTAACCCATAGGCCCATATGCAATGCATGATCATGGTGTTTCAATTTTTAGCAAACCTAGAGCATCTCTAAATTTGCCAACAGGTACAGATTTTGTAAAAATATCAGCAGGGTTAATAATGCCAGAAATTTTTTCAACAATTACTTGTTCACTAGCTATTATTTCCCTAATAAAATGTAGCCTAACATCTATATGTTTTGTTCTTTCATGAAATGCAGAATTTTTTGAAAGATGGATAGCACTTTGTGAGTCACAATTATTTCCAGGTATTATTTCTCTTTAAAGAGTCCATTTCCTCATCCATGGCTTTTACCCAACTACCCTTGGATTCCAGCCTCATAGCCTCTTTAAATGTAGCAGGTTCATCTAATTCAAGCACATCCCCAACTTGTAAGGCATATGCAACCATTTCAGCATGTGCAGACCTACTTGGAGGTCTAATATTTCTCCTAACTCTGACTCGTGACAGCAAGTAGTCATCAAGACCACCATTTCCCTCTTCAACCTGCCCACCTTCATCCAGGGGACCAGTTTCAAGCTCTGGTTGACCAGGAACAGCTGGCTGTTCCATTAATTCTTCACCATCAACATGCTGCCCAGGTATGGCAGATTGCTCCACCTCAAACTGCAAAGTTCCAGGTGGTTGGGAAGAACTGGAATCACTCATAATGTCCTTGTAGAAAATATTTTCTTTGAAAATGACATCTCTACTGACCACACACTTTCTTTCAGCTACAAGCCAAAGCTTGTAGCCTTTTACACCAAGGGGATAACCTATAAAGACAGACTTTAAGGCTCTAGGACTCAATTTATCTTGCCTAATATGCATATAGAGAAGACACCCGAAAGGTTTTAGGTGACTTAGATTGGGTGGCTTATTTGACCAAAGTTCCATTGGGGTCTTAAAGTCTATGGTAGAGGAAGGACACCTATTTATAACATAGGTGGCTGTAGCAACAACCTCTGCCCAAAATACCTTGCCAAGACCAGATTCAGTTAGCATGCACCTCACCTTATTTAAAATTGTCCTATTCATCCTCTCAGCCACCCCATTTTGTTGGGGTGTTTCAGCACAGGTCCTATGCCTTTGGATCCCATGCTCCTTGCAAAAATCAGCAAACTGATTGTTGCAAAACTCTAAGCCATTGTCATTCCTAAGGACTTTAACCCTTTTTCCAGTTTTATTTTCAACCAGGATTTTCCAATCCTTAAAACTAACAAAAGCTTGATCCTTATGTTTTAGAAAATAAGTCCAGACCCTTCTGGAATATGTGTCAACTATTGAAATAAAATAGTGACATCCAGATAAAGAATTGGGGATATTTGGAGACCCCCACAGGTCTGAATGGACATATTCCAACACTGCCTTAGAGGTATTGCTAGCAGTAGAAAATGGGAGCTTGTGAGTTTTTCCCAAAATGCAGTTTTCATAAAATTCTACATAAGTTGCCCCTTTTGAGCTAATAATACCTTGCTTGTACAGCTCAGACAACCCCTGATTGCTGATGTGTCCAAGTCTCCTATGCCAGAGAATGGATTCATCAGCTTTAGCAGCTGCCACACAAGCTTCTTGTGTGACAGCTTGGCCTTCTAATATATAGAGGCTATTTACAAGTTTTCCTCTCATGAGGGCTTGTGATCCCTTGACAATGTCAAGTAACCCTTACTTACTTCTAAACTCAAGGCCACTAGAGTCAAGCATCCCTAAGGAGATCAGGTTTCTCCTTAATGTGGGAACAAATCTGACTTCCTTTAGAATTTTACAGCTCCCATCACCAATCTTAAACATAACTGACCCTACACCTTTTATCTCACACACTTGGTCATTCCCCATTAAGACTTTGCCACCCCTTTGGACCTCCAGCCCACTAAGCCACTCTTTTCTGGGTGTCATATGGTATGTACACCTAGAATCCATCACCCATTCAGCTTCAAAAGTTTTATCAGACAGAACTAATGCTTCAACACTGTCAAACTCAGTGAATACATTTGCATACTCAGTTTTACCTTGCTGTTTGGGGACACTCCTTGGGTTTTCAGGGCAATTCCTTTTCAGGTGGCCCTCTTTATGACAGTGCCAACACACAAGCTTGGCTTGGGGTTGACCTTTACTCTTATCTTGGTTTCCCTGGACACTTTGATTATCTTGGGGAACAATATTGTTGTTCCCCTTCCTTTTATTGTTTGACTTTCCCTTTTTATTTCCCTTCCCTTTAAAATAGAGGCCTTCAGCAGTGGGCTTTTTATGAGAAATCATTTCAACTTCTCTAGCCCTCAAGGCCTCAGTAATTTCATCAAGAGTCATATCTCCCTTACTGTATTTTATAGCATCCTTAACCCCTCTGTAGGAGTCAGGAAGAGAATCCAAGAGGATCAATATTTGATCATCATCAGTGACAACAGCCCCTGCATTCTCCAGTTGTAGAGTTAACTTATTAAACTCATCTAAGTTATCCTCTAGACACTTACTAGGGTCCATCTTGAAAGAAAAAAATCTTTCCTTCAAGAACATTTTGTTGGGGGCTGACTTGGTTTGATACAGACTTTGTAACTTCACCCAGAGCTCATGAGGGTTAGTGATCTTTCTAACCCTACGCAGTACACTATCAGAGATATTGACAACTATAAGACTATGGGCTAAAGATAGCAGGTCTTTCCTTTCTTTTGGTGTCAAGTTTTCAGGCAGGTCCTTTTCAGCTCCAATAGCATCCTCACATTTTTGCTGGACCAACACAGCTTTCATTTTAATTTTCCACATATTGAAATCACTTCTCCCATCAAATTTCTCCACTTCCAGCTTAGTGATGCCCATCTTGCCGAACCTCCACAGCCGAGCAAGCAAGCCAAATGGAAGGGGGGGAAAGGTATGACAGACAAAAGAAAAGGACAGAAAGAGAAATGGAACCTAAGCTCCTGATACCAATTGTTGTAAATTTGGGAACGAATTTCGCAAACAATAACAAGCTGACCATAACAAGAAGTATTAAAGAAAGCATAAAGAAGATGACACCAGTATTTTACAGGTTCAGAAACTCAGTATTAGTGAGTTTCCTACGTCCTGGAGCCTAAAGAGGGTTAAATGCCCTCTGGGATTACTCTATATTCAAAATAAGTTCCGAACCAGAGTTTACAATATATAATTTCAGCTATACAGAAATTAAGCATGCGAAGAAACTATAACATGAAACAAGAAAGCAAGAAACACTATCTTGATACAACACATCAAGATTAACAGACAGAATCATAAGGTAAGGAGTAACTTCCCAATCTTTGAGCTAGCAAGGAAACATAGTTCCTTTCACAAGATCTCCAAGCCGATCAACATCAGCTTCACCAATCTTCCTCACAAGGTTGAGCTTCCACTCTTTGACCGTCAATCAGAAAAGTTCACCGATCAATAGAACTGTCTTGTTGAGATGAACAAGTTTCTTCAAATCACCATAGATCAAATCTCAGTGTATCACTCGTTATTCTCAGAATGAATGCACTCACAAACCCTAGCGAACAGCTTTGTTCGAGAGAGTTCCTTTTGGATGGTAGCAAATCAGAAAAATCACATTATGACCACTGTGTGCTCAGCTGAGGTTAAGTGCCTCATTTTGCCTTCACAAAGTAAAACGATAGTGTTTTACTTGTGTTGCAAAATAGGCCTCAGCCTTTCAATTGGGCCAGTAACATAAAGCAACAAAACTGAAAGAGCTCAATAGCAAAAATAAAGAGATTAACATCTATGTTTATGAAATACGTAAAACACAAACGTTTCAAATTTCTTAGATAATTTTTTCTTTTAAAAAAAGTATCTTTTCTTCATTTTAGTACATTGAGAACTGCTTGCATTAGAGTACGAGAAGGAATAAAAACATCGATGTGAGCTGGCTTTGGCTTAAATGGTTTTGTGGCTTATATATCTTTTCAATTTTTGAAGTATTTGTTTCTCAGCTGAACAACATACTTTACATTTTCACTTTTTATTACCTAACCAAATATGCCTCTAAATCTTTTATTTATTTATTTTGACACGGTTTGTCTCTAGGGGTGTTCCTTCCTGACCCATTCCTGATTGCTTTAGAATCTATGACCAATTTGATCCCAGGCCTACGTTGCTCTTTCTCAACTTTCTACAAATTACAAAACGACTAGAGAAAAGATGGTAGTGGCTGCACGGAGAAACATTATTATCTGATCCGTCGTAGCTCTACTTTTGATTTTTTATTAAGGAAAACATGTTTTTCACATTACATGAAACAAATTATTAATGCAAATATGCAACCCATAAAAAAAATGGGTTGGATCCATTTTATTTTATTTTTTTTAGTGAATTTCATTTTTTTTATTTTTTTATGTGTTTATTTCATACAACATGAGAAAATATTTCTCTTTATTAAATATTGTTTCATTTTAGTTGTTAACGTAAGGCATTTGGTTGACGAGATTTTTTCATTCCCTTTTTCTATGTAACGTTGCAGCACGTGCCGTGAACAATTATAATGAATTGAAATGAATTTTTCACTGGAAGACAACAACATCATATCCATGTGTATGTTCAATTACCCTTAATTATCTAAGGGGTATTTGTTTTAGTTTTTCGTTCTTGGAAATAGAAATCTTGGAAATGGTGTTCAAAAGAAATTATATTTTTGAAAATCTACCAAACCTATTGTTCATGTCGACCATTTGTAGAGATTTTATAAACTATTTTTAGGAATATTGTATTCTTATGTTTCGTTTATGAAGATATTATATTACTAAAAATATTTGGTATTATTTCAAAATAATCCCAGAGACCAAAAATATTTGGTCTTATTCTCAACAGTGATCAGATAAGAAAGAAATAGATTTCGTTGTCTTCTGTTAAAATTATGATTGGAAAAGGAGAATGAAAGAATCTCCTCAACCATATGCCTAAGATTAACAATTAATAATGAAACAATATTAAGAAAAAAGTAGAGCTACGACGGATCAGATAATAATGTTATAACACAAAATACAGTCCAGTTGTGTAAGTTAGGTTGATTCACGTTGATACTATTTTTTCAATTTAAATAAATTTAACCCGTTAATTTTTTATTATTTTAATCTTAATTTATATTTTACCTCAATTAAAAAATACATATATAATGTAAAAAACAATCACCACACACACAAGAATAAAATCACTACAGATACATCGGATAACATTATATGTGAATAAATGTTTCGGTTCGATTTTTCTACGGTTAATGTAGATAAGTTATTTACATAGAATATAAGTTATTTACATAGAATTCAAAACGACGTCGTGTTAAAGCAAAAATCAGATGATCCGCGATTTTTATATTAATCTTTTCAAAGATGAAAGCTGTCATCGTGAGTGGATCAATACTATATGGTCTATTGTTCCTGAGGAAGTCATGGATAAATTAAGGGTCAGTGTTACTAAGGAGGAAGTTAAAAAAGCTTTTTTCACAATGAAAGGCTCAAAAGTCCCAGGGGAGGATAGGTACATAGCTGCTTTTTATCAAAATAACTGGAATCTGGTAGGTGATCAAGTCTGGAATGCTTTCCTAGCTTATTTGGAAAACCCGCAAACCATTGCTGATATTAATGGTACGATTATTACCCTTATCCCAAAGGTTAATAAGCCTACGTTGGTTTCTCAATCCAGGCCAATTTTCTTGTGCAATGTGATTTATAAAGGCATGAGGAAAGTTATAGTGGGTAGACTGAAGGAAGTAATGGAAGCTTTGGTTTCTGATAACCAAACCAGCTTTGTCCCAAACAGAAACTTGCAGAATAACATTATTGCAGCTAAAGAGATTGTCCATTCGATGACAAAGTTTAAAGGTAAGATGGGTACTATGGCCATTAAAATTTATTTAGAGAAAGCCTATGATAAGCTGAATTGGTCGTTTATTCGTAAGGTTATATCTGAAATACAGCTTCCGTCTTGGATGGTTGAATTCATTATGGCGTCTATCACAACTAATAGTTTCAAAGTGCTTGTGAATGGGGGCTTGACTGAAACTATTATTCCTGAACGTGGAATTCGACAGGGTGATCCATTATCCCCATACATCTTTGTCTTATGTGTTGAAAAGCTATCTCATCTTATTGCTCAAAGGGTTGGCAGTGGTGTGTGGAAACCGATCAGAGTGTGTAGAGGTGGTCCAACAGTCTCCCATCTCATGTTTGCAGATGATATTGTCCTTTTCTCTGAAGCTTCGATGCAGCAAATGCAGGTAATAATGGAGTGTTTAGATCTTTTTTGCAGAATGTCTGGTCAAAGTATAAGTGTTCATAAGTCTACCATTTATTTCTCTTCCAATACATATGATGCAACTGCAAATGCAATTTCTGCGCTCTCTGGGTTCAAAAGAGTTAGTAGCATTGGTAAATATCTGGGCTCTTTTATCAGGCAAGGGCGAAATTTGAAATCAAATTATGCTGATCTAATGGATCGGGTTCGTAAGAAACTTGATGGCTGGAAGCATCAAAGTTTATCTTTTGCGGGGAGAGTCACTCTGGCTAAATCAGTGATTGGTGTTATTCCTTCTTTTCATATGCAGAATGGTCTTCTTCTCACTTCTGTGTGTGATGAGATTGAACAGCTTCAACGGAACTTCATTTGGGGTATTAATAAAGCTCATTTAGTGGCTTGGGACACAATGTATAAGCCGAAGGAAATGGGAGGTCTTGGTATTATCAGATTGCGTACTCAGAATGAGGCTTATATTCATAAGTTGGTCTGGAAAATCTTAACTGACAAGGAGGAACTTTGGGTTAAGATTTTGAGAGCCAAGTATGGCAGAGGTAAAGATTTGAGGCGTGAGATAAGCTCTAAGCCTTATGATTCTAAACTTTGGCGGGACCTTTCTAAATGTTGGAACAATTTTTTAGCCGGTCTTCGATGGGAGGTGGGTGATAGAGAGACTATTAAATTCTGGGCGGATAATTGGTTGAATCTGGATGATAATTTTTGTAATTTAGCTCCTAATCACATTCCTGATCTGGAATTGCATAGAACCATTGCTGAGATCTTTCAGCATGGTACCTGGGATGTTCGATATTTGAAGCAATTCTTAAATGATGAGCTAATCTCTAAGGTGTTTTGCGTTCCTGTTGCTTTGGAAGATAATACTGAGGATAGGTTAGTTTGGTGTCAGAATCATGTGTCCTCTTCCTTAGTTAAGGTTGCCTACTTGAACTTGATGAATTTTCAACATGCTCAAAGGAATGTTCCCTGGAAGAAGATTTGGGACTGGAAGGGTCCAGAAAGAATCAAGACTATGATGTGGCTGGCTTTTCTTAATAAGCTTCCAGTTAGGAGTCGTACATGCAAATGGAATGAGGGTCCTAATTTTTGCATTAACTGTCCAAACAGTGAAGAAACTCTTATTCATGTCCTTAGAGATTGTTCTCAAGCCAAAAGATTGTGGATAGATTGGTTTGGTAGAAGGGTCCCCAACGATTTCTTTACATTAGACCTACAGCCTTGGCTCATCAAAAATGTGAGTAAGGGTTGGAATTATCAAATTCATGTTGATTGGAGAGATGTTTTCTATACTACTTGCTGGAATCTTTGGAATTGGCGTAATCATCATATTCATGATGATAGTTTTCGAAGGCCAAGCAATGATAAGCGTGTCATTTCTGATTTTATTGCGCATTTAATTGAAGCTAGAGGTAAGAATAGAAGCATTCTTGGCAGCTTCCCTAATGCCCATCAGCCTACTAAATGTTGTCGTCCTGAACCTGGTCGGTTGAAGATTAACACAGATGGTGCTTCTTCCCTATCTAGGTAGCATGCTAGCTGTGGAGGCCTTGCTAGAGATCACAATGGTGCTTTTCTGGGTGGTTTCTCTTTCAGATTAGGTTTCTGTAATCCTCTTGATGCAGAACTCTGGGGTATCCTCAAAGGTTTAGAGCTGGCCTGAGGTACTGCTGCTAGGAGAGTGGAGTTGGAATGTGACTCAGAAATTGCTTTTAGCACTATCCAAGAAGGGAGCAACAATCACAGAAACTCTCAGGTTGTTTCCCGTATTCACAAATAACTTGCTGAAGATTGGGATGTTCGTTGGGTCCACACCTTTCGAGAAAATAATAGATGTGCTCACTGGTTTGCTTCTAGGCATTTTGAGGATGATAATAATCTTATTGTTTATCATTCTCCTCCTTCTCCTTTGTTAGAGCTCCTTCTTCAGGATGTTTCTGTAGATCTTATAAGTTCTCGCGTCGTGTAATTTTTGTTTTGTTTGAGACTTTTGCCCCTCTTTATTACAAAAAAAAGAAGAAGATAGTTTTATAATTATAATTTATTTCAGGGTTATAATAATCTTTTTCATTATAATTTTTTAATTTTTCAACCCAAAACGACATCGTTTTGGAAGTATCTACTACAAACATTAAACCTAAATGTTTGCATATAAAAATTCTGTATTTATATTTTTTTCATAAATTTTATTAGAACTCAGTCAACTCACGCGTTTAATATTTTTGAACAGAAAAATAGACAAAAAATTTAATCCGACAATATTACCTAAAATTTTAAGATAAGATGATATTTTCCTTATTAGTTATTACGTATGATTTTGACTTTGGATGGACAGCTAACTAGGCGGTGGTTGGTGACAACTGACATTCTACGTGGCAGCTTGTCACGACTTGTCCGACAATGAACGCAACATTTTGTGGGGGTGGCACTCACTATTACTATTTACTCCTAACTCTTCCTCAGCACAATAAAGCCTTTTGTTCCATAAAGAAAATTGGGATACACAAGAAATGGTTTTTTCTTTTTTTTTTCTTTTTTTTTTCCTTTTTGCTTTTGTTATTCAACTTTTGTTGTCCTTATCAACCACCCAATTAATAGCAATAAAATGTTAATGGGTCAACTTTTGTACTTTTATTTTAGAAAGATAATGCACTTCAATAAAGCTATAACTTTTATTTATAAATTTATAACTTTTATTGATAAAAGGTTATAAATGAAAAATAAATAAAAATCATAACTTTATTAAAATAATATAATAGAAATTTGGAAGATGAACTCAAAATTGTTAAATAACTTTAGAGAAAACTTACTTTAAAATATTTGTTTTGCTCTGTCTAAAGTTTTTCCATAATTCTGTCAACATCAATGGCAAAATACCTGAGTTCTGTGTTAATAAAAGAGAAAAAAAATTAGGACTTAAAAAAGAATTAGTAAATAAGAAAAAAAATAAAAAATTTCCTATTTAATAAAAGAGAATATCGAATTGGGTGTTTTTGGTAAATTGAAGTTTTTCTCATTTGAATGATCATTCCACGAACGCGATATGTGCTGTCTCTAGCGATGTTGATGTAATTTGTTGTGCTATATATTTCAGATGACTCATGATTATTCATTCGAATGATTCATTGACTTTAGCTTAAAGGAAAATACCCAAAGTTAAGTGTTCTCTGATAAATTTGAAATCACATTTTCTCTAAGAAAATGGTAAAATAAAAAGGAAAGAAAGTTTTATAAAAAGTTCATGCAAAGCAAAGAAATCAAATTAAGAGCATTATTTGGAATTTTTATATTATTTATTAATATAATAATAAGAAAAAATGCAAAAAAATTATAATAAAATGTATTATCATTTGTGTAAGATTCAATAACTTTATTTTTGTGTTTTTATTTTTTTATTAGTTAATAGTATAATAAAGTCGCATGAACATCAGATGAAAATGGTATCACTTTGTAAAATATTAAAAGATAGATAAAAAAATGACTAAAGTATTTTATTGATATTTCATTTTGCACTACTTTGTACAAATGGGCATAAATATGACAGGCTAGATTTTAAGTCTAATAGGTCAAGTTTATATAGAATAAATTTAACCTATAATTAGTGATGGATAAATTATAGGTCTGGCATATCAGGCCTACAATAATTTCAATTGCAATAAATTAAACATGAATTGTTTAAAAAATTAGAATACAAAAATATATAGGAGCAAGTTTTATGACTCCTGATTAATTTCTTCAAAACATTTGATAATAAGTTAAGGAAAGATAAAAAAACTTTTGCAAATTTTTGTATTTGCAATCCTACGGCATAGATGAACACACTCTTTCCCATTTGAATTAATAATAACAAAATTTATAATTACAAGTGATACGGCCTGTAAATTTTAAGACTATTTTTTTAAAAAATAAAAATAAAAAATAGGTCCGTGACCTAGTTGTTTGTATTATTATTTTTCTACATAGACCTTTTTGTTTTAATAAAAAAAATATCCACATTAAGTTTTGACTTTCATAATTATGAGATTATTTTCCGAATTCGAATTTGTGATTTTTCAGTCACAAAAATATAATTTTACCACTGTTTCAAACTCATTCTCTTTGCATTTTTTTAAAATATGGTTATTTTTTTTTTCATATCATCGAATAACTTCAGGTTAATAATATTATATTATAAAGTTTACCATTAAATTAAATTATTATTATGTCAATCATATCTATAAAATTTATAAAGGAATCAATTCAAGTTTACACCCAATCAAATTTTTAAAATAAATAATTTTTTTAATGCATGAGCAATTATTTTTCTATCTTATGTTAAAGGTCCGTCGAATCTGTCTTAAAGGCAGAGAAAGATGTCTATCACATAGATATCTCTTTTGAAAAAAGTGAGACCCACAATTTTTTTTTTTTTTTTTTAAAAAAAGTCATTATACTAAATCTTACTGGGAGATAAACATTTCTTGGCAAAAATGTTTTTGCCTATGTTAAAACATGAAAATAGTATATTGGAGACAAAGGGAGAAGAAAGTAAAGTTGTCGAAATTGAAACCAAAGTTTTGAATCACAAACCTGTGGCACTGACGTTGATTGCAAGAACCCTGAACCCAGTTCATTTACGCGCAATGCTGATCATTTCACTATCAAACTTGCATTGCCTTCACGTCATTACATACCGACACTATATATTATACAAACATCATGGTCTCCATTAATATCATTCCAATACTTAAATCATTGATCACTCACTATTATTGCAAAAAAGCGAAGGCATCGTTAAGAAAAAAATGTGACATTTGTTCAAAGAGGTAGGATCTTTTGACACCGGTGTCAAATTTGAAATTTGACACCTCATCTGAGAGTCGTTAGATCGAAAAAGATCAACTACTCTGATTTGTAAGCATGTGATACCATTGATCTTTTTCGATCTAACGACTCTCAGATTAGATGTCAAACTTCAAATTTGACACCGGTGTCAAAGGATCCTACCTCAATTGTAAGCATGTGATACCATTGATCTTTTTCGATCTAACGACTCTCAGATTAGATGTCAAACTTCAAATTTGATACCGGTGTCAAAGGATCCTACCTCTTGTTGAGGTAGGATCCTTTGACACCGGTGTCAAATTTGACACCTCATCTGAGAGTCGTTAGATCGAAAAATATCAACGACTCTGATTTGTAAGCATGTGATACCATTGATATTTTTCGATCTAACGACTCTCAGATTAGATGTCAAACTTCAAATTTGACACCGAATTTGACACCTCATCTGACAGTCGTTAGATCGAAAAAGATCAACGGTTCAAAAGTCTTTCAATGATTCTACTCTAACAAAAGAAATTATCAATGATTTACAAAAAAAAAGAAAAAGAAATTATCAATGTCTTTTTTTTTTTTAAATGTCTCATTTTTTTGTTGACGGTATTTTTTAGTAATTGATTTCTCTTACTTTTGGCCCAGCCGTTGCCATAAAAGCCAGGTATACCTTTTCTTGCATATTAACGAATGTATATATAATACATAATAGGAGTGATACTATATAGCACGAATAAATTTTTAAGAAATTTATTACGAATAAATTTGGCTATCTTTCAACCAACAAAAAAAATTAATTTAAAAATAAAAAAATACCTAACTTTTATCAGAAATAACTCGAAAAAGCCACATGACTACATCATTTGTGGGTATAATTTCATTATGCAACAATTAGCATTAATTTGTCATATAATAAACAAAAAGTAAATTAAATAAATAATAAATAAGAAAAATCTTAATGGCTATTGTTCATTATGGAAGCTACCTAAACTAGCGTATAAAAGATAAGGAAGGAAAAAAAATACAAAACATGTATGATTTTTACAGTGATCAGTAAATACTAAATACTCACGAAACTATGTACCAAAAAATATATATATACTCACGAAACAAAATTCAAATTTAAAAAATAATTTGACCAATTTTTTGTATCATCGTGCCAAATTGTAATTTACAGAAATATAATAAAAAATAATTTAAAAAATTATATTAAACAATATATTTAATTATTTTTTTATTAATATAGATTTTTCAGATTGATTTTTGAATTTAAATCATAAATCAAATATTTATTTATTTTCTTATTAATAATAATTTTTTATATTTTTTAATTTAAATCATAAATTAAATATTTGTTTTTTAATAAAAATTAAAAAATTTAATTTTAATTTTTGTGTCATATCACACTATATAAATCCCTTTTTAATATGCCTGTGAATTGTATGATATCATAGTAATCATAAAGCATATAATAATTATAATAAAAAAAAATTAATTTACAAAAATATTTAGAATATATACATTGTGATAAAGTAAATAAAAAAATAACGTGACTTTAGATTCTTCTGGTGATTCGTGCTTGCCAGCTTTACTCGGCTATGGTGGCAACATATATAAGAATGAACCCCATTAAATAATTATTAAGAAAAATTAAAAATTGGAGAAAAGGGGTAGATTGCATATCCTTTTTGCTTTCTGGGTAGGAAGATTTTTTGCGAGCAAAGATTGATTCAGGAAAAAGATGGTGGTGGATCCAAGGCTGGTGCTGGTGTTCATCAGCACCTGCATTCTAGCCATCAATGGTGACACAGATCCAAATGATGGTCAGTGTGTTCTTTGATCTCACTCTCAAGTTTGCACTTTTTACATGTCTCTCTTGTGTATTAGCTTTGTGCTTGGATGTGTTTGGATTGTGCTAGTGTTTGTTAGGACTACTTCTCATTGAGTCTACTTGTGTTTTTTTATTAATATTATTGTGTTTTGTTTGGTTTTCAATCATCTTCTATGGACAGCTTTGCCAGTTTTATTGCAGATTAATGTGATTTGGCAAAAGTTTTTTTTTATTATTATTATTGGTTTTTGAATCAATGTGAAGTTTTTCAGCTGATCTGTTGAGTGGCACATGTTAATTCTGTTACCCTGATTGTTCCTGTTTATTCAGATTGCTGGGTGACATATGCTTTGTCTTCCAATGATTTCAACAAATGGAGTTTTTTTTTTTTTTTGTCGGTTTTTTGTTGCTTTTGAGTTATGTGTAATATGTAGTCGGTTGATGCAATTGTTACTTCTTTATGTGGGTTTTGATTGTATCTTTACTACAGTTACGGTTGTCAACAATGGATCCAACATCAAGAATTTGATGTAATAATACAGTTCGCATGTTCTTAAATTTTCTTCTTAAAGTGCAGTTGAATAAACTTCCTAAGTTCTTAAAAAGGAGATGCCTATTGTAATAATTTCCACTCAAGCTACACACACACACACAAAAATGTAACAGATGAATGGGAGTCTTCATCTTCCACTTCCATTGACTTGTTGTCTTCAATATTTTTGTGTTTTCTGTTTGATGTTCAAATTTGTCCTTTTTGTATTATGATGGCTAATGCATTAAAAACAAAAAGCTAGAAATTCTGTAAGATTTGGCAACAATGCAGCTCTATCTTCCTTCTGCTTCCATGCTTTGTGAAACTAAATGTAACAACCTTAGTAAAACATTGACCATGTGTGAGTGACACTTTGGATTGTTAAAAGCCCACCATACTGCTGCTGCCCTCATTAACTCTGCCTCCAGTAGGTCTCAGCATGCACTTGTATCATGAAGCTGAATGCTTTATACCTTAACACTTGTTCTGGGAGTTATATAGTGCTTTTTGACCTGCCAAATTTCTGATATGGGATTTGAAGTATTACACATAAAGTGTTTGAAACAAAACCACTAGTACGCTGGATTCTAACTTGGGCTATATCTAATTTCTGATTTATCAATCACTAAAGTCGTGTAGGCTCTAGTTATCGTTTTAAGGTGTGGGAATGCTTGCATGGAATAAATAAGCTTATTTTACTCATTTTTGCATCTCATGATTCATGTTTGATGCAATGCAGTACATATCTTTATTCTTATTTTGTTATCCACTTCTTTACATACTTAACCAGCAACCTGCTCTGCTCTGTGGCACTTTGAAAATATAAAATGTTTCCTTGGTGAACATATGATAATAAATTTCCTACCAACCCCCCAAAAATGAAAATTCAAACTTGTGATGCTTTAAAATTATTTCACATCTACTCTAATTTAGTAAGTAGCCAGGTGATATGAATGGTCTTTCTTCCTTTATGTTCCTCATTAGACAGTAATGTTATTTTTCATGTACTTCTATGCACATAAATAATTCATAATCTCACATCCATGCCATTTCCACACAAGAGACTGCAATGTACCATTTTCAGAATTCTTGATGAAATTGAGTTTCTTTTTTGTTATTTTTTTCTCAATGTTTATTCATGTATAGTCAATATCATAATAACCAATTATCAAGTTTTCAGTCTCAGTGAACATTTTCTGAATTCAAATTGAGAAGATCAATGGTCAATTTGTTCACTTATGCTTGGAAGTGATATATTTATATATGCTATCATAATAAATTCAATTAGTTTGAGTGTAATCTATATATCTTAAAATATGTAAAATGGATGGTGGTGCAGAAAGGCTACATATTAGAATACAAATTTCCATTATAGTTGTCTGAGCTTTGCCAGCTATCTTTTTCTGAATGTTTGATGCAGCTGCTTCTCTAAAGGTTATGTTTCAAAGTATGAACTCACCATCCCAGCTAAATTGGCCTGCAAATGGCGATGATCCTTGTGGACAGTCATGGAAAGGCATTACTTGCTCAGGCAACCGAGTCACAGAGATGTGAAGTCACAATCTCCCTTTCACTTTATACGACTTGCTTGTTATTGCTTTTTGGTGCTGATGTTTGAGATGTCTGATAAATTTTAATTTCTATTTTTTCACTTCTTATCAGTAAGTTACCTGGTCTTGGACTGACTGGATCTTTGGGTTACCAGCTACAAGGCTTGACCTCTGTGACAAACCTGTAAGTTAATTGGCTCATTTGTCATATATACAGTTTTCTATGTATTGTTAATATTGTGGTGACCCTGTTAAGTTTTTGCAGAGACCTGAGTAACAACAATCTTGGTGGCACCATGCCATACCAACTTCCTCCAAATGTGCAGCACTTGTATGATTCTGTATCATATGTTGTTACTTTTCTGTTTATTTTTGTTCTGATGTTATAATTTCTAACATTCTTGTTACTTTATATGCAGAAATCTTGCTAATAATAATTTCAATGGGGCAATTCCTTATTCTCTTTCTGATATGACTTCTCTTGTAGACCTGTGTGTAATTATCTTCTTGACTTCTTGTACAGTTCTCATTATATAAACCTCCTTCTCGAGCAACTGGAGTCATTTTTTAACTTAATCTTGATAACGTAGGAATCTTGGTCACAATCAGCTCCAGCAAGGACTGAGTGTCAACTTTCAAAAGCTTTCTTCCCTCTCTACATTGTGAGATTTCTTCCTGCCCCTTCAACAATGCAAAATTTTGTCTAGATGTATATCAAGTTTACACTAACTATAAAATATTGATCCCTTTCATTTTCAGTATTATTTTATGGAATTTGTTGTGGATAATCTACCATTTTTGCATTTGATATTTCACAGCATCACTTCTGATCTCATGTTTAAGACATTTTTATATGTTTCTATGAAAAATAATGCATTATACATGGCTATTGCACTCTATTGCATGGCATATGATTTTGGTAATTTAAAAAATCCTCACATTTTTCACAAGTCACAGTGAGGCTGTGTTTGTTTGGTACTCACTATAAAGTATGCTACAATTTGGTTTGGTGACGATTCAGGGCCAGGTGTATATAATATATATTACTTGTTGCAGGGATCTCTCATTCAATTCCTTGACAGGTGACCTCCCTCAGACTTTGAGCTCACTTTCAAGCATAAACACCATGTAAATGTCCAACTCCAACCCCCCACCTTCCCTCTTCTTCTCTCTCTTTTTTTTCTTTTTTTTTTATTGGTATTGATTGTATTCTGAGTTAACTTGTTTACATTTGTGTAGGTATCTGCAAAACAATCAGTTTACAGGCACCATTGATGTCCTTGCTAATCTGCCTCTTGGCAGTCTGTATGTATCTGTTGTTTCATATAACAGCTGTGGAATATCCTTTTCTATATTTCCGTAGTAGTACATTATCAGTTGTATTAATTTTTGTAATTTTTTTGTCAGGAATGTGGAAAACAATCATTTTACTGGCTGGATACCAGAACAGTTGAAAAACATAAACCTACAGTAAGCATTGACATTATCAGCAATTTTGTGTAAGAATCTGTTTTTTCATCATAAATTCTATAAAACTTAAAAATGGTCAAATTTAATGACAGAAAGGATGGTAATGCGTGGAGCTCAGGACCTGCACCCCCACCTCCTCCTGGGACACCTCCTATATCAAAAAGCCCAACTCACAAGTCTGGTGGACATAGCACCTCATCAGATGGAGGCACAAGTGATGGAGGCAAAAAATCTGGTATAGGAGGCGGTGGCGTTGCTGGAATAGTGATCTCCATCTTGGTTGTTGCGGCAATAGTAGCATTCTTTCTGGTGAAGAGAAGATCCAAGAAGTCATTTTCAGATAGGGAAAAGCTTGACAATCAGCCCTTGGCTCCTCTTACTTCAAACGAAGTGCATGGTCTGCATCTTATTCTTGCATACTACCAAAAAATCATTTTCATTCTTTCGTGATGAGGTCTCTCTTATTTTAGAATACTTGTATATATTCTATCCATGGCATTTCATTTTATTTTATAGTTTCACCCTTCATTCTTGTAAAAGCACCTTCTCTATTGACTGTTAACTATTATATGCTCAATTTTTCTGTTGATGAATGAGTTTTGCAATTCAATGGCACATAATTTGTTCTGTAACTGTAAGGCAAGCTAGTAGCAATTACTTTAACGCTTTTTTGAGGGAGAGATGCATGTGTGACACCATGGCCCATGGCGGACCTACATGGTGACTAGACTACAGAAAGCTTTAATAGTATTTTTGTTGTAATTAGTCATGCCAAACTTGACCACTAATTAGAAAATGAGTGGGCTGTCTATCTTCTTCTTCCTCCCAGTAGAAATTAGTAGCTTGTCTTAATGCTTTCAGTTTAATATATACTCATTAAGTTATTCTGCTCTCACAACGTTATTATTCAATTTGACATTTTAATATGTCACAATGCAGAAATGAATTCCATGCAAACTTCGTCTGTAATTGACATGAAGACATTTGATACTTCTGCGGCCACAATAAGTCTTAAACCCCCACCTTTTGATCGTCATAAATCATTTGATGAGGATGAGTTTTCAAAGAAGCCCACTATTGTGAAGAAGACCATAACAGCTCCTGCAAATGTAAAATCATATTCTATTGCCGACCTGCAGATTGCTACCGGAAGCTTCAGTGTGGATCAACTACTTGGTGAGGGGTCTTTTGGACGTGTTTACCGTGCTCAATTTGATGATGGAAAGGTATTCCTTACCCGTTTTTGCTGCAAATCCACTTCTTTGTCTATTTCTGGTGGCAAGGATATAGAATATCCAAAATAGTGTAACGACACTGTAATTTCCCTAGAAATGGGTAAAATCTGAGTAGTTTTGATACATAAGCTTGTGAATGCATTTGTTGATGATACATCTTTATAGATCTAAGTCTGTAAAAATATAAGACCAAAGAATTAAGTCCTGATGCATGTATTCACTACTTGTATACCATGAACTTTTATATAGTTGACCTTGACCATGTCTTGAATCTATGCATCTGCTTATTAATGGTTTTGACTTTGTTTTTTCATTTCTGGAAATGTTCTAGGTTCTTGCCTTGAAGAAGATAGATTCATCTGTCCTTCCCAATAATTTGTCTGAAGATTTTGTAGAAATAGTTTCGAACATCTCCCATTTGCATCATCCCAATGTGACAGAGCTTGTAGGTTATTGTTCAGAACATGGACAACACCTCCTAGTCTATGAGTTTCATAAAAACGGATCACTGCATGACTTTCTTCACCTACCAGATGACTATAGTAAACCATTGATATGGAATTCACGTGTCAAGATTGCTTTGGGTATTGCACGTGCTTTAGAGTAAGTTGTTTGCTAATGTAAATAGAAGTTTTTGATATTACATTTATAAGGAAGTTTTGCATCATTCCATTTTATGTTAAATCTCATGAGTTAATATAGTTTTCCATTGACTTATTAGCTCCTACTTCCTATCTTTGTTCCTGCTTTATATATTTTGCTTGGCTTTAGCTTGCATGTCGTCCTGTTTGTCTTGTTTGGTTCAAAATTAAAGTTATCCTTTCTCATTTTTTGTCCATTGTCTTCTTGTAAATACATCTTTGTAACTTTTCTTGGTTTTCCCTGAGATGAAAATGTTTGGATTATAACTATCAAGAACCAACTATCCCAGAGTGAATGCTTATACATGATTTTATATGTAAGAACCTTTTGGGCTTGAAGCATGGACTATGCACACACGCGGCCCAACATTGTGCTAAAATTCAACTTTTATTCATAAGAATAGGGGCGGTAAGAGTCAAATTGTTGTCAACTTTGTCATAGAGGAGTAAATACATGCCAAGAACTTTTTAGGTGAAGGTTCATAAATGGTTTTTGGGATTAATGTTTCTCATGTTGCAGGAGATAATTTTATTTCTTACACAAATATAAAAGTGTACGGGGCTATGTGAAGAGAAGAGAGAGAAAAAAAAAACATGGGTCCTACACACTTTTATATGTGTTTAGAAGATAAAATTATCTGTTACAACATGAGAAACACTAATCCCATGGTTTTTATATCTAAAAATTACTAAATCTAATGCTCAATTTTGAAAATGAAAAAATTGGACAAAATAGTTTGGGACTACAAAATTTATTTCAGTTTAAATTCAGTACACTAATCAGCTCTAAAATAAACACAATATCAGTAAATAGGAAATTGTCAATTTGCTGAAGTAACTAAGGACTTTTACTTACAATACAATAGAAGTTTAAACTGTTCTAAAACAAGACAATATAGGGTTGGTCATCAAGCAACAATAACCTAACTGTACTTGCTTTTTTTCCTAGGTACCTGCATGAAGTTTGTTCACCATCAGTTGTTCATAAGAATATTAAGTCAGCCAACATATTGCTTGATACAGATCTTAATCCTCATCTTTCAGGCAGTGGATTGGCAAGCTATATTCCAAATGCAAACCAGGTGATTTTATAGCTTTTTGGAACTTTATTCCGTGAGTTGATGTGTTTATAATTGGATGTGATTATGTTTGACCGGGGTAGTTTTACTCTGTTTTTGTTGCTGTTTTTCTTTATATATGTAGTCTTTCTACTAATTCTCGTCTTTTAATTTAAAAATTATTGTTTTTTCTTTAACCTCTGATTCTTTAGTGGATGTTGCCATATTTACTAGAATTAGGGAAAGAAAGCGAATGGTTTAGCATATAATGTTTTGTATGAATAAGCATTGGTACTAGTTGCCTTACCTATTGTCAAGAACCAACTCTCTCTTATATTCTGAAGTTGTTAGGTGAAGGCTCAAGATTAGTTTCATATTTCTAAAACACTCCCTCACCTAGAGACCTTTGGGCTACGATCTACCCTACCTTGTGCTAAAATTTAACTTGATTATAAGCCACAAGATTGGGCTAGTGATGAGGGGCTTAAATAGTATGCATGAGATCATAGGTTTAAACCTCAATTCCACCATTATACCAAAAAAGAAATTGAACTCAATTATGAAGAATGGGGGTAAAGAGGATCAAAGTTCGGACCACTTGATCATGGAGCATGTTGTGTAATTTACCAATTAGGTGCTATTGTAATTTACCAATAAGGAAAAGAAAATCTGCATGTTGTGTGATGCATCGCATTGGATGGATATTGTATTTGTGATGCAAGAATATTGATTATGCTTCTAGTAAATGCAATTTATCGTTTTGCATAGTGACATTTAATTTACATACTAAAATTATTATAAATTCTAACTAGTGTCTCGTGTTCAGGTATTGAACAATAATGCTGGATCCGGATATGATGCTCCCGAAGTAGGCTTGTCTGGTCAATATACTCTTAAGAGTGATGTCTACAGCTTTGGAGTTGTAATGTTGGAACTTCTTAGTGGACGGAAGCCATTTGATAGGTGAATGATTGACATACCTTTAACGGAACAGTTTTTCTACCCTCACCTGCTTTCAACATAAATGGCCACATGCATGAACATATAGATATATGGTTTAATTTATGAAAACAATTCAAATATTCTTTGAAAGTAGAAGCATTTGTATGGACATTGTAGGTTCAACAGTGCTTTTTATTTTTATTTTTACTTTTTATAGGACTCGAATTCACTTTTTACAATATTAAGCACAAATTTTTCATTTGATAGATTACAATTTGTAGAATCACAGAATATATACATATAAAAGACACAAAACTAGAGGAATATGTCTATTTGCAATGTTGGTCATTTAGTTTCATTCTTTCTTTGTGCTGTTTCACTCGCGCTATATATGATCCAGTATTTATGTTTTCTAATTCATATTACTTTACACATTTTTTTTGAAATTATGCACTGATATAATATTCTCATTTTTCTTTTTTCTGGTTGTTAAAACATTCCCTCTACAGCTCAAGGCCAAGACTTGAGCAGTCTTTGGTTCGATGGGCAACACCTCAACTCCATGATATTGATGCATTGGCTAAAATGGTTGATCCTGCATTGGAAGGGTTATACCCTGTTAAGTCTCTTTCTCGATTTGCTGATGTAATTGCTCTCTGTGTTCAGGTAATGTCAAAGTCATGTTTCATTCAACATTTTCATTGCCTTTGTTTACTTGTTTTGGGGGTCTATTTGAATTGGTTACACAACAAGAGTAGCTCACTCATATAGTCATATGGATAGTCCCAATTGTATTCCTAAGTGCTCAGCTCAACCATTAGGGTACCCTTTGGGATAGAAAAATATTGGAATATGTTAATGCATTATTATGTTATTCTCGGACTAGTTTGAAATAAAGGTGATGTTAATGTTAATATAATTTTATTGCTGGTACAGCCGGAGCCAGAATTCCGACCACCTATGTCAGAGGTGGTTCAAGCATTGGTTCGATTAGTGCAGAGAGCTAACATGAGCAAGAGGACATTTGGAACTGAACAAGGAGGAACCCCAAGAGGGGGTATGGAGTCAGAAACACAAGACATGTAAATGGGAATAAAATCACTGTGTTCATAGAAGAACGGCTTAAAAGGGATAATAATATTCTTCTCATTTTCATCTTTTCTTTTTATCCCTTCTGACAGTTCCCGAGTTAGATTGATTCCACCTTTGATTATTTGAAGAAGCTAGACAATGGTTGATGTATCTTTCTGTGCATTTTCTTTTATTGGTGATATTGATTGCACCATTTCATCAATAATTTTGTATCATTGATTGCACCTTTTCATCAATAACTTTACGGTTTGCAAAAATTGAAGATCGGTTTAGATTCATGGTTGACATTTTGTTGTCAATAACTAGAAATCATAACAAGCAAGGTAGTTAAATTCACGATCATATTCATACGTTAGATCGCACGATTCTACCATATCCTAATCCATTTTATGTTTTTTTATTATTATTATTATTTGTCATTGGAGTAAACAGAACAAAAAGTAAATGAAAAAAATTATTGAAAAACGGTTAAATATGAGACCACTCGACGACAAAATAACCATGTAAGCATATGATTGAGCCACGTTGTTCTGAAAGACACTTTTCAAGTTGGATAATACTAATTGTGACGAAAGCAAAATCATGACAACGGTATACCAATAAAAAGATAATAAAACCACGTTTTATCGAGAAACTCTTCAGTGTTACAGTTGCATTGTGTTTTCAACGTTGTTTTCATTCATAATATGACACGTCTTATTTTATGTAAAATCACTCTTATTTGATATAAAAATATATTATTTATTAATAATTTAACAAAACTAAGACATTTGTTATATTGTGATGAAAATAGCATTAAAAACTCAGTGCAACCGTGGTAGCAAAGAAATTCTCCATTTTATCAGGGTTTTTTTTTTTGTCCTTAAGAATAGCACTGCACTTTGAAGTTATGTTTAATGAAACAAAATTCAAAAATTTAACAACAAAAATCGTTAGGCTAAGCAATAATCATTGGGATGCATTTAAGGTAGACTTCTGATTCAACTCATTATCTCTAGTTCTTATTTTTTAATTGTTAAATAAAAATTTAGGTTGAATCTTCAAGATACCTAAGGAATCATGTTTCTCAACTTAAGCAATTCCTTAACTTATCCAAACAAAATCAGTTTTCATGAGTAATGAATATACCACACTTTTTCATATTTTCTAGTTGCATATTTTTACTTGGTGGTGGACTATAGTCGCACTAGGTTCTTCTCCCACCTCATTTCCCAGTTATTAATTATTAGCTAGATTTTCAATCATTATCAATCCCTGAATTTCAATCTCCAATCACAATAACAGCAGGGTTTGTTGACATTAATTCTACTCTTCAGAAAAAGAAAAACTGATGTTTGAATAGTCAGTCACTTACTTAGCCAGTAAAGGTGTTACCAATGAAGTATTAATTTAAGTCAAATATAGACACAGTCGAGCTATTTATTATATCTTTTTAAGTGATCATAAGCTCATTCTTTTGTCTATAACCAAATACAATTCTACAAAAAGAAAAATGTATCTCTTACCAAATTAGTCATTCTTGAATTAATTTTTAACAATTTAGGACTTCGAAATTCCAATTTCTCAATATTTTATCCTCACCATCCATTATTAAAAAAGCAACATCATCATTATAGAATATTAAAAGCTTAAACTTTAATTTAATAAAGTATAAAAATTCGAATATCACAATTATTTATTTAATTATTTAAATATCGAATTTAACTTGCATTTTGGAATGCTATATTAGAAACCAGAGTAGTTAATTTTTTAATATTGAGATCACAATATTCTAAATATTTTTTATCAACAAATATTGAATTACAATATTTAAACACCTGATTTTAATACGATGTTATGTTAACTTTTTTAAGTCTCAGGCTAAGATGAATCGAAAAATTAAATTGTCAAGATTAAACTTTAAAAATTAAATTAATAACATTATTTTTCTAAAGCATTAAAAGAAGATTTTACTAAAATACCAAACATCAACTGAAACCAACTTTTTTTTTTTAATTGCTCAAATTATACACCCTCCAGCAAGGACAATCACTACCCTTTTCCTTTTGCTGAAAATAGCAACAAGACTCGAGAAACAATTTGGGATGTAACATTAGGAAAACGTTTGCAAGAGAAACTTGTAAGAGTCAACCATGAAATATGCATCCATACAGAAGAGTTTCAAAAACTACTGAGGAAAGAACCATCTGCCCCTTGAATAATTTTCACGGGAGAAATAAATACTGTGCGTGCTAATATGGTGCTCTGGGAAAGTAGATGAAAGAATATCTCAGTTGTAGACCATATATTTGGGAGTTGCACTGAACTTCTGGTATCCTTTGATGACTTTATTTACTGCATCAAGAAAGTCTTTCTCTGTTACAGTCTTCCTTCTGGCACGGATAGCATACATACCAGCTTCAGTGCACACACTCCTTATATCAGCTCCTGGAGGCAACAAAAAACTATCTCGGTCAGAAAACCAATGTCTGTGACATGAAAAACAAAGGAAGTTGCAAGAATCACTAAAACCAGAACAAGTTTGAGAAGTATAAGCTAAATTAAAAATTGTCTACTTTTAAAGATGCTCTTACCAGTGGAATTCGGGCAAAGCCGAGCTAGAAGTTCAAACCGGATATCCCTTTCGCAGTTCATGGTTCTTGTGTGTATCTTGAATATCTGTGTCCTACTCTCTAAATCAGGAAGACCAAATTCAACTTTACGATCCAATCTCCCTGGCCGTAGAAGTGCTGGGTCTAGAGTGTCAGGCCTAGAAATTGTGGACAAAATACCATAAACAATAAGCTCAGCTAAGCAGCAATACAACTTCCAAGTTAAAGAAAAGCACTCTCACAGTCATGAAACAATTGCAAAGGAAGTTGCAATGAGACCTTGATTTGTATTTCTTTAATTTACAAGAGGATGGGCAGAGAGCCAGAGACATTCAGCAAATATGACTTTATGAGAAAAAAGAATTTAAGAAGGGCATTTGGAGTGCATCATACTTATGAAGAAAATGACCCAGTGCTTAAAGCACTCTCATAATAACATACTGTAAAATAGAGAACAAAGCGAAAAACAATACAATGGCCAAATCAACCAACCTGTTAGTTGCCATCAAAACTTTGATGTTTCCCCGAGCATCAAACCCATCAAGCTGATTTACAATTTCAAGCATTGTGCGCTGAACCTCATTGTCGCCACCAACACCATCATCAAATCGGGCACCTCCAATTGCATCAACTTCATCAAAAAACACAATGCATGCCTTCTTTGAACGAGCCATCTACAGGAGACAAAAAATTTAGTCAAACGATACCATGTGATGGAAACAATGATCAAAAGCGGAAGATAGGTATTAGGCATTTACCTGAAATAGTTCACGAACCATCCGGGCGCCCTCTCCAACATATTTCTGAACTAACTCACTTCCAATAACCCTTATAAAACACGCATCGGTCCTATTAGCAACAGCCCTGGCTAAAAGTGTTTTGCCAGTTCCTGGTGGACCATAACAGAGAACACCCTTCGGAGGATCAATCCCAAGCTTGACAAATTTCTCTGGATGAAGCATGGGAAGTTCAACAACCTTGCAGGGAAATTAAAAATTTAGGGCCACATAACCTATTTCCTTTATTATAAAGTAAAATGTGGGAAATTTTCAATACTTACTTCACGCATTTTTTCAATCTGTTCCTTACAACCACCAACATCATTATATGTCACATCTGGCTTCTCTTCAACTGTCATCATGGTAACACTTGGATCAATTTTTGGAGGCAAAGGAATCTGAATCTGATATTTGTTTCTATCAACCCTGAGATGATAAAATGAAGGTCAAACAAACAAGCAGATAACATGGCAATAAAGTTCCTCTTCTTTCTGTGTAACATTTTAGCATCAAAGTTACTTGTGTGGGAAACAACATACCCAACACGCATCCCTTCCTCTATGTCAGTGGGGGAAACTTTGTCTCCTAGCCCAACAACAAACTGTCATCATCGAAGTAGAAGGTAAATTAGACCCAACTTCAAAAAACGAAGAAGAAGAAGAAAACCCTTGGATAAATAAGAAAACACAATAACTGGTCATCAAGTGATATCTTCATCAACAAGTAATTCCAGATATCTTGAAACAAATAATTTTCTGATAGATAAGGAGAAAATAAAAAGATTTTCAAAAATTTAGGCACCTTTGCGATCTGCTTCACATTGATAACATATTTAGCATCTTCCGAGTTTGGATTAATAATCTTTGTGCACCTTGCCACCTGTTCAATAAATAACCGTAGTTAGCAATTCCTACAGAGATTTAAAACATTTTCAACAAATTCTACAAAATAAATAAAAATCACCTGAAGAGGCTGCTCCTCCTGCATCATTTGCTTATCAGAAACAAGATCCCACTGGCTTGGTGCAGCTAAACCAGTATCAGACTCCTTGATACCTATTATAACAAGAGGAAGCTAACATTTAAGCAAGTGTGCAAGAGTTAACAGCAATCCAGTTCATGCAATTATGACAAGAAGTATGAATGCAGTAAAACAGAACATCTACATAATATCAATTATTAGCTCCTTGCTTTAATTATTTTTCCTTCAATTTTTTATTAAAGATATAATACATTTAGAGGTAGAAGAAATACCCAGTTAAGGGTCCACTTGTATGTACCGAAAAGGAAAAAGAGAGTAAAGGGCACAAGCTACACCACAATACCAATAAAAGATAAGTAAAGATGTAATTTTCTTTATTTTAAACAGCTATAATGATCTACCAAGCAATAAAGAAATGCAGTAACCAACTAAATCTTTTACACATACCACATAAGTCATTCACTTTCTTTGCCATATCTTTGATTTCCTTTTCCACTTTTTTTATGCTTGTGGAATAAGGTCCCAAACCCTGCACAAACCAAAATATATTATAAAAAGACTGTTTACAGATGTAATGATGTGAAAACCACAGATCACAGAAAAACATTTTCTGTCCAGCAACTATAAGGAGAAACCGAGAAGAAGTCGACTATCAACATATAAGCAGAAATCTCCAAAATATAAATATCACTAGCTTTTCATATTGCAGAGTAAAGAGACTCTACATCATCATTACTTCCCACATAGACACATCAGTAGCACCTCAGCAACTCTTAATTAAATCTATTGATTGGGTACATAGAAAGTTTCAAGTTTACATAACCAAGCAAGCAGTACCTCTACAATAATGTTGAAAACTTTGTGCATCTACGTCATGTTTTATGAACAATTACCACATATCTAGTTCAGAATTTTCACAAACCCCAAAACCAGCAACCTCAACTCTTGGCATCCACAAATGCTACCAAAATCTTAAAGAGGGCCAAGAGGAGGTTCATATCTTTCAATTATCTGAGGAAACCGTCAACTTCCTAGAATTCCAAGACTAACAAGAAGTTGAAAGGTACAGACTTTAACTGAACCCACGATCCAGAATCAGAATTAAGTGAAAGTAGGTCAACGCAGTAAATTTTCCCAAAAGCATTAAGCGATTAAAACCTAATAGCAGCATAGTTGAAAACAAATTACAAATTAGACTACGATTCAACTGGTATAGCATAGGAAATAAAACAACACAAGTAGAACATTATACGAATCTTACAAGAACGAAGATCTCCTAAACCTAAAACAAAAAAGGGGGGAAATCGGAAATTAGGGTTCTTGAGAGAAAGAAAAAACCTACGTAGGTTTTGAGGAGGGCGATGTCATCCTCGTCAAGTGGTCGAGGATTCTTCTCGTCCTTGAGATCGTCTTCGTGTTCGGGTGCCATTGATGATTCTTTCTCGGATTGTGATTTTCTTAGTAAAGTTATAAACTTTCTTCAGAGAGAAGCGAAACTAAAAAAGGATTGAATTCAACTCAACTCGCAATGTGGTTCAGCTTGGTGCGGAGGCTCAGAACTAGAACAGACAGAGATCAGTAAGTTTGTATTAAAATATTCAGAGAAGTATTAGATTAGGATTTTAAAAAATTAATTTGAGATAAAAAAATATATAAATTTTAAAAGATTATCTATAATTATAATGATTTAAAAAAAACTACTATTAAGATTTTATAATATTGAATTTTAAAATATTTTAATAAAATTTATAAGATTTAAAAAGATAATATAAATTTATAAAATTTAAAAAAATTATATAGGAAAAAAAAGTGTATCATTTTAAATGATATACTTTATATTATTTCACTATTATAAAGAGATGAGATTGACTAAAAAAAATGTGTAAATATTTCTTTGTAAGAGTGAAATGACAGAAGATGAATTATTTAAAAGGGTTCGCTTTTTCTGCATTTGCTACAGATAAAGATAAGTTATCTGCAGTAAGCCTAATACAACGTCGTTTTAGGACGAAAATCATGGTGTTTTTATAATTTTAATTTATTTCAGGGTTATTATAGTCTTTATAATTATAATTATTTAATTTTTAATCTCAAAACGACATCATTTTGGGAGTAAATACAGATAACTTATCTGCAGTAACACAAAAATATTATTCTGTATTTAAAATGACACACCTTATTTCTATTAGGGTTCATTTTTTCTACCGTCAATGTAGATAACTTATCTACATTGAGCCCAAAATGACATCGTTTTAAGGCGGAAATCAAAGTCTTTTTGTCGTTATAATTTATTTTAGGGTTATAATAGTTTTTATTATAGTTTTTTAATTTTTCAACCCAAAACAACGTCGTTTTAGCAGCGAATGTAGATAAATTATCTATATTCACTTTAGAAACATTAAAGCTTTTCTATTAACATAATAAACAACATAGATAAACTCAATTACTTATGTTTATTGTTATTTTTAAGATGCATATGGCATGATTTCTGTTACTATTGGCATGAAAAAAAATATAATCCAAACGGATTCGTTTTTTTAAAAAAAATTTCCAAAGAGAGCGAGAAAAAATTAGTCATTATTGTCCTTTCAAGCTTAATGCCTTTGCTAAGATCTCTTCGGTTTGGTCTATTGAACCTTTTGGCCAACATGATTACCAGAAAGAGGGTCATCTGTGACCAAAATTAGAAATTATTTACTTTTATGTGAAATTCACTACCAATATTGAAGTGAGAATCTTAGTATAGTCGAAAAGTTCACAAATAATTTTGGAAATCCGTTTAATAAGTTAATTGTTAAATGTCACGTTATTATTGTGATAAATTTGTTAGTTTTTCAAAAAAAATCAAAGATAATACTATTAAATTTGTAAATAAGATTGAAGTTCTATTATTCTCATTGGCATATGCCTTTTTATAATATTCAAGGACAAACAAATCAAAATTAAATTTCATTAAAATAAGAACAATTTTTTAATACGAAAAATAAAGAATCTGGTATAATTATGTCCTAAAAATAAGAAATCAGCTATATTTTAACCAAACTAATAATTAAAAAAAGATTGTGATATAAATAAATATGACAATAAACCATACTTAATGGGTTGTAAGGGTTTTTTTAGACAAAATTTCTTCAAAGAGTCTATTATATACTTCAAATTTCTTTAGAGCTCTCGTAACTAGATCAATATAGATTTAGTCCAATTCCGAATATGTCGTGCGTGATCATTCCAATCAAGTTGTATCTTGGTTTATTTTGAAGGTGCAAATCATTCAAAGTAAACAAAACCAAGGTGTTTGGTTGAGGAGAAATTTTATAATACTAGGGAAATGTAAATACTAGGGATCTGCGGGGAAATTGAATTAGATAGGAAAATTTTAAAAAAGTTTGGTTGAACAAAATTTTACCAAAAAAATTAAGTGAAATTCCTGAATGTGTGTTTGGTTGAAAATAAAAATTTGATGGAAAAATAGATGGAATTTACGAAAGCAACCTTTTTTATAAAATTTTGTACCATTGCAACATATAAGAAGAGGGGTATTAATGTCATTGTATTCACCTACTTTTTCATTTCTCAGGTTTTTGATAAGAATACCACGTCTCAAACAGCATTCATCAACAGTGTTTTTTACCTTCTTAACACACATTTCTACTTAGATAGACAAATGTGTTTGAAGGATAAAAGTTATAAAATCTTTCAACCAAACAAGGAGAACAAGGATTGCCACATGGACTTAGATGAGAAAATTTTGAGAATCCCTCAACCAAACACTACCAAGAAGTTTCATTAGGTATTTCTCAAATTTCAATTCTTTTAGAAAAAAAAAATCACATAAATACGATTGAAAAAGTATTTCTCATGTTACAATGAAATATTTCCTACAATCCAAAACAAAGTTATTTTGAGATTTAAAAAAAAAAAAAATACATAACTGAGAATTTTACTTCTCTCTTACAATATACATTTTAATATCCCCATCCCCCCCTAGTAGACTACATCGTTCTGGGGTGGTTACAGGAAAGTTATCTCCTTTGAAATGCTAAACCAAATACAATTTTATTTACAAATTCATACAATTGAACTTTCACTATCAGATATTTGTTAGTGCAATATTCAAAACACAAATATATTCACGAGTAAAATTTACTAATAACTCTGAGTTAGTTCATATCTCCCTAAATTATGAGTAGAAAGTTAAGGAAATTCCAAGAAAAGCATGTGAATTCAATTAAAAAAATACCAATGCAATACATTGCATCGCAAAACTGATAATCAAAAAATAGACTTTTCGTATTTTTTAACATCTTTGGTGTTCAAATCATAGGTCTTGCAAATTTCTACGATGGCTTGTTGACTAAGGCTGTCATGTCCATCTTCTTGACGAATAAGTTTCTCAAGCTCTTTAGATGGCCGCAATACCTAATTGATATATGATGGGGGAAATACATCAATAAGGAAACAACAAATGCTTGCAAGTACCCAAAATAAATAAAATAAACAAAAAATTGGCATAGGTAGCAAATGACAATTTTTAAATTGATCTCCAGCTAATACAAGAATATTGTAAATTAACAAAATGATTGAATATACCAAAAGCTTAAAAAATATAGTTTTTAACTCACACATGATATAAGCCTAGGTGGGGCACTATGAACCCACTAGCCCAAAATATAATCGATGCATATTTGTAAAACTGTTTTCAATCCAGCTTTGAAAGCACTTTCACTTCCCAATATTTCAATTAGTACTAAAGCATAATATGTAAATACTTACCCAATATGGTTCATCTGAACTATGGGTTTCGTTTTTAGAGTCCTTATGCTCAGTTTCCTTCTTATCCGTGCAAGTGTTTGAATTCTTGCAGCTACCCGAGACTAGTTGAAATAGCTTCTCACTTCCCTAAGAAAATTTATATAAAAAAGAGCAAAAGACTTATGCAAAGTTTAACATCAATGGAGTCAGAAACCAAGTTCCAAACATTACATGAAAAGCCTATGGTTCAAGAATGACATCTTCCTAGTGGAAACTCAACACCTAGGAGGGATAACATAAAATTCATGACAAATTGACAACTATAAAAGAACCAGCATGCAACTGCCAAAACAAATGGTTTCCATATAGTATTGGAAATCCTGTGATTTACAGTACCAGCATCCTACATTTGAAACATATATAAGTGGGCCAACAGGATTTACAAACAAACTTCCATGAATACATATTTATACTTACTTTAGAAGATTAAAATGGCAGTAAGCTTCAATATATAGTGGGAACAGGATTAATTATCTCAATCCCTCAATATTTCAAGGAATAACCAACGGCCTTGATAGTCCTAATGAGCTTTGACAAGAATATAATATTATGTATAACAAGGCACTAAAAAAAAGGCAGACCCCCGTGTACAAGGCTCCCCGACTTGCGAGAATCGGGGTGAGAGTCGATTATACACAGCCTTGCCTTTACATTTTTACAAAAAAGCAGTTTCCCATAAACGAATCTGTGACCTTCAAGTCACAAGGAGCAACCTTACCGTTACTCCAAGGCTCGCTCTCAATTAGGGAACTCTAAAATGAAATTAGAAAGATGAGACAGACATGAGCAGTAGAAAATCCCTGATTATGACAGCAAAACAGATAAATTAACACGAATAACAGGAGGTGAAAAAGAACTGATTGCAAGTACTCTGCAAATTAGCAATAGTATACACCTGAAGAGCTCTCCAATGAGAGTAACTGCGGAATAAAACCCAGAAGAATGGGACATTTGGCAAAGGTAAAACCTGCAATGTAAAATTAAGACCAATGGGTATCAATAGAAGAAATGAAAGAATTAAACATTAAAGAGCAAAAATACACAATGTTGAAAAATTTCCCAAAAGCAATAATACATCAATAGTTAAAATTCACTCAACACATTCGTACGCTAAATGCAGAGGTCAATGGAATCAATGAAATTGAACCATAGAAGTATTTCCGGTGGATAATTGTTCCCCTGTAAACAGATAACAGTTCACAGAAAGACGATGATTAACATTTAGAATTAAATCACAAGCAACAGTAAATTCCAGGTTAAGCAGAAAAGGAGAGAATTACCTCATAGCAATATGTCTTAGTCTTCGACGAACAAGTTGAGCATTCAAACTGCAAAAACATTGTAAAAAAAAGCAAAATTGACATGCCAAATTTTCTTATTCTTTTCATCCACATCATGTTCCCAAATGTGCTTTTCAAATGGAAATTATTCCACAGACTTAAAATAGGGAATACAACATTATTAAAATCTATAAGTACAGAAAAGAAACTCTGGTTCTGTCAAACAGGGATAGCTGCAATATTTAACATGAAATTCTAACCAAGAAAAGCCTCATATATGGAAAGCAGGCACAAGTATGTCTCTCATTTCACAGTTTACAGTGTTCCATATCAAATATCAGAGAAGTAACGAAGAATTGAACAATATAAAAAACTGAATGAGTAAACTATAACCAGTAGCAAGCAAAGCGTAATTAATGAATCACACGATCAATTAAATCTAGCGACCACAAATGAGCAACTAAAAGGACCAACAAAAAGGGAGAGTAAAAGTTCTAACACAGTAAAAGTAAAACTTCAAACAAACAATACAATCCCATAAGCCAAATACAAGTAGCATCTAAACAAGGTCACCACCAACCTTGATGGGTAAATGACTTCAACACTAGTGACTTCCTTTGGTATAGATTTCAAAAATATCTCTGACGGCTTAACCCGTGACAAAAGCCACAAACCCAACCTGCAAAAACTCGAAATCACATTTTGAGCAAGAAAACAAGGTTTTCTCAATTAAAAATGCTCAAACTCAGAATAAACTGTTAAAAGTAAAACTCACCCATGAATCTTATTTTTGAAAGATCCATCCGGTGCTTTTTCCAAACCAATCCAAGCCTTATTCATCTAAGACCCAAAAAAACCAAACGAAGCAACATGTAAAAAACGACACACCCAGAAAGAGAAAACAACGATAGACGAAGTGAAACGGCACCTTATTGGCGATGTAGTCAGCACAAAGCTCAGCTTTGGCGTTAAGGGGTTTATCACCAATGTTAATGTTGTTCCATAACTCTTTGAAGGTTGAAGGAGATTGAGAGGAAGTAGGAGAAGCAGAACGTGAATGGTCAATGGATCTGCTGAAACACCAGTTCCTGCCTCGTATTGGGAACACAACCAATTTGGCTCTCATGGTGATGCTCCCAAAACAGAAATGCGATTACCCTTTGGACTGTAAAACCCTAGAAAACAGAAATAGCGGTCAAGTTGCAACCTTTGAAGGGAACTGAATCCGAATCCGAATCCGAATCCGGGTATCGTGTATATTCGAAGTGAAAAGGGTAAAAAGGAAGAAGAGAATGAGAATCAGTGTTTAGAAGAAGGATAACGATTTTTTGAGAAAGCGACCAAGAAGGGCCCACAGGCCACAACAACACAAACACACACCAACGTAAGAATGAATTAACGATGATAGTGATGCGGAATTGAAGAATAGAAACAAACCGGTTCGATTTTTGGGAGAGAAGAGAATGGCACGCACGCGTCGACGGGTTGTTGCGTTGCTACTGTAGTTCTGTGGACCCAGTCAGCTTCACGCTCTATTCTAACTGTATTTTTGCTTGCTTCTCTGGTCACAATAAAATAACATAATTGATATACCAATGTGGTTAAATATTATAGAATAGACTTACGTTTGATATATTCTCGACAATTTTGTGGTTTAATTGGCCTAAGTCTCTAGTTGTGATGTTGATATTAGAAACTTTAATCCTTTTGCAAAATCACTTTCTTCTTACTTTCTCTGATTTCATTTTTATTGATATCATAATTAAGTGAAACCATATGACGTAGGGTTTGACTAGTGAAGAATAGTGCAACAAATCTAACATACGATCCTTATTAATAAATTTAGTAATGCTAGTTAGGCAGAATTTTCAGATACCAAAATCTTAAAGAGTTCAATTATTAAATGAAATCTTTTATCAATCCTCATTTTACATGCAGTCCAAAAAGTTTGGGTCATTGATTTCGTTTTCTGGTAGACTTGGTGCGGCAAAGCATATGTACAAATAATAATATTGTCAACTGACTATTCTAACATCATCGTTCTTATTAAGGAATAACTTTGTTGTTTTAAGAAACTTGATCAGACACCGGTGATTCTTTCACTTAGATATATGAATCAACAACCAAACTGCAATCTCCAATTATGTTATGATATAGTAGTTCTTCGCACTTCTTTATAACACCAAGTTGCCCCTTTTTCTATTGCCTAAAATGAACTAAGTGAAACCATATGAGGTAGAATTTGACTAGTGAGGAATAGTGCCACAAATTTAATATCATTCTTATTAATACAAAGGTTCCAATAATAGGTTCCATTTACAATGAGAAAAGAGAAATGGGATGTTGAAATGCCACAATTGCTTTGCGGTCAATTCAGGATCAATGTGTAGATCATACAAATTATAATGATTGTGATAAAAAGGATATATATAACAAGCAAAACTTATCAATAAAATCGCTAATTCTATTATCATACATGACTACTCACATTGACAAATCCGAATAAAACCTATCATAGGCCAAATACGTGTCTGGCCCTGAGTCACGGAACAAGAAAACCGTCTTTATCTTCATTCATTTTCCGCTACAACATTTGGTTCTTCACCTTGGCAAAGGTACTCATCACACAACGATGCTGATCCCCAGTCCTTTCTCAGCCGCAGGATGTCTTCGGTGAAAGTGGAACCGGAGGCTCCAATGAATACGCTAGACATGGCACATATAGTCTTGTCCAACATAGCTTCCACCTTCAGTGTGAAAATATTCATAATGCAGGTCAGCAAAAGAAATTAAACGAGTAGTCACTACATATAAAGGATTAGAGCAAGTTGTAGGGAGAAAAGAACCACGTAATTAGTTTAGAAGTTTGCAACTAGGATTAGAGTATTTTATTATAAGCCACTACAAATTTTTCGGTGATTACACTAAATCAACAGAAATTGTGCCCCAGTATTCTTAAACCTCTATTCCCAAGCTGAAGCCAATACTACTGCAGGACAACTGAAACCAACAAAGTTGAATACCATAGGGCCTAAAGTTCTTAAACTTTCATTCACCTGAAAGTAAAATGTTGATAACTTGAATGATAGAATTGGAATTATTAAATTCATTCACTATACTTCAAAGGGTAAGGGTTTCTTAAAGCTTCGGATAATCTCAACCTTAAGGCAAAAAAAAGGAGCGAGAATCTTTCCAGCAGATGCAGCACACAAATATAAACACAAAACGGAAGCATGATTAAAGGGTATACGCAATCTTATCAACACTTTTATTTATTTATATATATGTAAGAATGGAAGGACCAGATATGAATGGTGAATTGAGGGCATTACAATGCTGACTTAAGTTTAAAACCACATGAAAATAGAATGAAGCACTGTCATCTCACCTGTGAATCTCCCTCAATACCATGCCTGTATAACAAAGCATCCCATTTTTCTGCTGAATTACGAGCTGGGCGTATTACAAGTGGAACAGGTCTGCCATTCAGAACAACTAGTGACTGAAGCAGACCAGTTTCACTTTCTGCTGCATCAGTAGAAAGATAAATAACAGGTGCATCGGCCCTTTCAACCACCCTCAAGATGCAATCTGCAGCTTGAGGAATGGGGTAAAAGCAACTTGGTTTTTTAGCATTACTGTAAACATTAAAATGGATCATTAGAGGCAATATGATGGAAAATTAAAAAGGGGGGAAAATTGCAGGACAGCTTCTGAGGCAGAAGCCTTACATGCATAGTTATTGGCATTAATTCAAGGAGATTACTTTGAGCATGAAAAAGAAAATTATAATGCAATAGTCATGACTCATGAATGCAACTTGGTGCTATAAAGCTCACACCATGTTGGTGTTGTCGCCAGGTGACCCAAGGTCGCAGACTCAAATCATGAAATTAACCTTTGCAAATACAAGGTAAGATTGCCTACTGAAAGAAGTAAGACCGCCTACCATAGACCCACACAGCGAATCTGACCCTTTTTTGAAGGGTGCAAAGAGCCGGAGCTTAATAGCAAAAGGTTGCCATTTTTTTGGCGATGATCTCATTAGCCATGAAAATGCAGTTAGCAATTCACTTGTCAGAAAACATGCAGATCAAGCAGGAGAAGTTTAAAGTTAACATATGAAAACTCAAGACATCAATTTATATGGTCATTATCAGATTTATTTATTTTTTATCAAAATAAAGGAAGAAAGGGTGCACCAGAATTTCAAAAAACCGTGTCTTCGAAAATGCAATGCAATGAAGTTCCTTCCCAGGAATGTCTGAATAAAACGCTGAGCAGTAAGCAATATAAGGCGACTAGGCTCAATCAGAGTTTTGCATTTGTGAGCAATTGGTCCACCTGGTTGCATCACCCATTCTTGCTCCACTTCAGCATAGAACACATCCCCAATTGCCATAACATCATCATCGTAGGAAAACTTAGACACAACATCCTGAACCGTCTTCTTTTTTGGATTCCGGGTATCCTCGTCATCCCAAACAGGCTCAGGTTTACTCATTGACAAACCCAAAGAACTCAACTTCTTCAACCACCCTTCATCTAGAAAACAAGGTTGAGGCCGAGAAAAATAACACAGAAACTTATCAATGTGCAAATGATCCTTCTTAACATTGGAAAATTCTTCAAAGGAAATCACCACTTTTCTTCCCAAGCATTTATTAACGTGATCAATATCCACAACTCTATCATACTGGTAATCCACTTTGGAACTAGGAATCACCAAAACCCTGTTAAGAAGAGCAGCAAAAAACATGTGCTTCTCCAAGCAAATCAGATGGTTTGACATCTGACCTGAAACGCATATAGCAAGCAAAAATTTACCATCTTTAGGGTTCCACTCAATGGTTCTTCTCTGTGAAAAATTTTGATCCACTGTTCTACACCTATCATAACTGACACCAGCCAAACTAGGGTTTCCAAAATCAAATTCAGGTTCAACCAAATTCCCTGTCCTATGAGGATTCAACAGAACCTTCTGAATTTCTCTGTTGAGGGAGATCTGCTTGAACAACGCGGATTTCAGATCCTCGAAGCCATTCGAGTTCGAAGCATTGGATTGAAATGAGCGATTCCAAGCGGTTAAAAGCCCTAATTGCTGTTGGCGCAAGAGGTAAATGGCGCGCAATTCGGATTCCTTGATCGAATCGAGCTTGATGGAGGAGGAGGAGGAGGCGCCGTGGAGATCGGTGACGAAGAAGAAGAGCAGCACGATGAAGAGAGCGAAAATGGAGACAATGTACCTCTTCTGGAGCTTGAAATCTAAGCGCCGGAATCGCGAGCTGGAATCTTCGATGTGGAATGCGGTGGCGGCGGCGGAGGTAGGAGGAGGAAGAGGAATCGGACGCTTCCGATCGTTCTGATCGATGAGGTTGTGGCGGTCATCTTCTTCGTCGGAAGATGAATCCATGTGCATTGCTTTGTTAGCCACGTCGGCGACTGAGTCAGGGAGCGAGTGAGCGAGTGACTCGGTGGTGGCAACAGAAATTCTTTAGAAATCCGAAGAGTAGTAATTTTTAGAAATGCCAAGATCCAACATTCTCAGAGCAATAAAATTAGATAACGAATTTTTATTTATTTTTTTCTTATCAGAGAAACGACCATCGCTCACAAATCGAAATAACCAAAGCCATGAAAAAGCATCCGTTTGAAAGTGGAATTTTACAGCACAGGCAGAGCAAACGAAAGAATGATACCGTGATGAATTAATAGTAACTTTTGAAAAAGAGGATAAACACTGCCATGACAATTTAACTGAGTTGGATGTTTTTCTAACAGATGTGCTTTATTGCTTTACAAATATAGTTTGAGAGGGGGGGGGGGGGGGGGGGTTAATTATTATAGTTATACGAGAAATATGTTACACAATGTATATCTAGCAAATAATATTATCATATTGATGCTCATTGATGTAGAGAAGAGACAAAATGGCATTGTTATTGTCATATTGATGCTCATTGCCATTGGGTTGAGATTTTCATGTACAGAAGAGACAAAATGGCATTGTTATTGTCATATTGATGCTCATTGGGGTTGAGATTTTCATGTAGAGAAGAGACAAAATGGCAATTTTTCAATTTTCGTAGTGAGTTATTCTGGTTTATATTCGTTATCGTAACCATTCTTTCTTTCTTTACCTTCTCTTTTACTTTTTTTTAGTAAATAAAAAGAAAAAAATTACATAAATAGTACATTACATTTATAAAATGTGCTCCTCGTGTTGCATAAGATAATTTATCTCATGCAACACATACAAAAGTGGATGGGATCTACTTTTTTTTCTTTTTCTCTCTCCTCTCTTTCTTGGTGGGTTTCACTCACTTTTTTATATGTTGGATGACATAAATTGTCTCGAGAAAAATCAAACTCTTTATCAAAATTCAATAACGAACTCAACCTAGTGGGGTTTGAAGAGTAAGTAAGAAATAAATAGAGTGTGCAAAGGCTGCCATTTAGTCAACACATCTATTTCCTTCCCTACGAGTATGGATAAACTTGAATAGTCCATTATCTGATACTATCCACCATATAAGAATGTCCATGAGTGGAATTTGCAGAGTTGATAGCTTGAATTGCTAAAGCTGAGTCACTTTCAATCTTTAAATACTGAGCATTTATATCTCAAACCAGCTCTAATCGCTCAAAGCTCTGCTAATAATGGGCTGCAATGCAAGATCCTATCTTGTATGTAAAACCAGAAATCCAATTACCCTTATAATCTCGGATTAAACCTTCACAATCAGCTATTTTATTTTATTTTCTTCTTTTCTTTTATTTCTTTTTTCTATCAATTATTTATTTATTTATGAATTAATAATTTCTCCTATGACAGAAAAAACTATTAATTTCTTCTTATGTGTCTTTATTTTCACTTATTTTAATTTATTTTTCCTTTTAATTACTTATTGCTATTTTTAATGGATAATATTATATATATATATATATATATACTTTTAAATTTTATTTTTATCTTTTTATCTCAATCTTTTTTGCACTTTTCATTTGGGTTCATCAGTCATTGACCCCAACTAATTTGGTATAAAGATGTTGATATTAATTGGAACCAATAACAATTGATTCAAGTAATAAGGAACTTATTCTCCTTAATCAGATATCTCGAGTTTGAGATAAAAATGAAAAAAAATGATCTTAAAAAATCACCCCTATAATGGGTTGGAACCAAACTAATCAGGTAATAGATAAACCACTGGATATATATAATAAAGAAGTTATATTTGACATATCATAGCCAAATTAGGATAGTTACATACAATGAGACTCATTTTGGGTTTGACTACTTCTAGGGACAATCCAAAACTTAATCCTTTCAAAGCATTAACAGAGGGTTTGTAAGGAAAATCCAAAGTGGGGAAGGCAAAGAGTTTATTAAGGTAGATAAATGAACAAAGCTTGATCTACCAAATCTCCTGTTTCTCTTCAACCACGTCCACAAGCCTTCCACGAACCCACTTTTTAGTTACAGTAGCTGATTTAGGTAGTGTTTCATCTTTAATGGACTCAATACTACTCTGATTCAGTTCTGTTTCCCTTTGTTGATTTGATGAACTGGATTCCTCTATATTACCCTTAAAACCGACAGGGAAGGAAGCAAAGCCATTGGTACTTTTTAGGTGAAGTTCTGAATCACCTATATCGAACTTCTGCAATGAAATTTTGACAAAATCTTCAGAGAACTTGTAGTCACTTGATGAAGAGGTTTTGTGCCCGTTTACTTGGACCATATGTAATTGGTTTAGAGCTTCAAATTCTGAATCTTTTTCCTCATTGACCTTGCTCAAAGCAACAGAAGGAACATTACTCAGAGTTAACCCTTGTGTATCAATGGATTCAAGTGATTGAATTGCAGCAGCTATAAACTTTCTACTTTCTATGAGAGAAGCTTGAACAATGGGACTCTTTGTAGCAGTAACCTCAAGTGCCTTGGCAGCCTTCTCAGCTTCAGCAATCAATAGTCTGTGCAGTTACATATTATTATTTCATGAATGCATCGAAGGTAACTGTTAAAATAGGAATCAAAGAAAGCACAACACGTAGTTCTGTGAGCTAATCTCAAAAGCAAAATAGAAGTAACCAATGTTCAATGCGTTCACAATGATCATATAAAAAATGAGCAGCCTGCAAACTTGAAAAGAAGCATATGATTAAACTCATATTTGTAGCCACACGGTAAAGAAGAACTGGATGGATTTGCTCAAGGCTAGGATTGTTGTCGACAATACAAAGTTGAACTATTTAAGATGATCAACATGTATGAGATAAAAAGTTCAGATTACATAATTGGTTACGTTAAACTCACCCATCACTGAGCCAAATTATTAAGGCCCTAAAAGTGAAGGGGAAACACACAAGTTCATCAGAACAAAATTTCAGAATAGTTAAGGAAAAATAACACACACAAATATTCAATTGAATTTTATTTAATTGAGAAGTAAAATAATATAACATTCTGCCACTGATCCATATTACTGAAAAGAAGTTTACCTAGCTCGTTCAATGGCTTTGGTCAGTTTGGTTTCTGCAGCAGCTCTCTGTTCTCTAATGCTCTTTATCATCTCCGGCTTTGAACTCATCAAACAATCATTATGGGCAGGAGATTTGCTTTTTTCCAACCAGATCTGGTTAGGAATTTCAGTTCCTCTTTTAACACTAGTGTCAGTATCGATATCCTTTTTCATTACAATGTTCCTCCTTGTGGACTGTCCATCGTCAGTTAGCCTGCTTGGTTTCATTTCAGTTCCATGAAACTTGGCCATTGCAGAGCAAACTCTTCCGCGGTATTCCTGATTTGCAGAAAAATAAGTTGGTCAGGACTCAGGAACCCAGCTGATACCTTTTCAACCAGATATTATAAAGTTAAAGCTAAAAAAGTAAAAATTGGATTCGGCCTGCAAGGCCAAGGCACCATTTGTCCAAGATATAACTATCAGATGTCTTGTCAATCACGAGGAAAGCAGCAACTGGAACTAAAATACAATTAGGTCCTGAAGAGAGAAAGTAGCACCCAGAGAAACCAAAAATGTTATCTGTTCTCAAACTTGTTTTAGTTCTTGATATGAGTATTTTGAGAAATCTTACATATCTATTCTAGATCACTATCACTTGGTGCCACAAAAATTGAGCAAGTTAAACTAGACAGACAAGGCTGGAACAAACACATATCTATCAACAAGCTATCCATTTTTGGTATAGGGAAACAAAGGCAAACACAAATGAGTGTTAGGTGACAACGTATGGTTCTGAGGTTTGACATTCTGACTGCACTCCCTCCTCCCCACTCCAACTATTGAATGATGAAAAATTTGTGAATATTGTAATGTGTCACATTAAAATATGTGTCACATTAATATCTTAAGGATCTTAATCAGGGAAAAAAAATCACAAACAAATATGTGTCACATTAAAATATAGACAATTCCACAGTGTGAAGAGCTTTCAAGTCAATCACAAACAAATAAAAACTTCTACCCAGTTTTGTGAGACTCTACTAGTGGGCTATCCAAGAGGAAGAACTAGCAAACTTTTGGTTGCTGTAAAAGCCATAAGCCATGCAACTTCAAGATATTAACATATACACTTACATGATCAGCCCATTTTGCAGAGATGGCTTCTGCAATTTTCTTTCTTTGTTCAGGGCTCTTGGGTGCTCTTTTGCTACCTGGTTCCCTTTGCATTTGTTTCCTTTGTTTGACACTCTCCAACCATTCCAGCTTGAGCTGTTCATCTAAGGTTTCATAGGAATCCCATAGCAGCTCTTCCTGATCAACATAGCCTTGTCTAGAAGCTTCTGCAATTAAATTCTGCCACTCAATGCAACAAGTATCTATCTTCTTCCTTGTCTCTGTACTGTGCAATCAATCAATAAAAAAGGCTGAGTCCAGTAAAATTCTTTAGGTAAAAGAAGTAATCAATTAAAAAGCAGCATTTGTTGGTAAGTAACACACCGACCCCAACTAGCTTGGGATAAAGGTGATGTTGACGTTGATTTGTTAGTAAGTAACAAACAACAATAATCATGGAAAGGCATTCACTTACGTCTGTTTATGCCCAAGATTAGCCAACTTCATTTTGACCTGCATCACCGAATTTTGTTAAGAAAAAGTAATTAAGGAGTTATCTAAGCAGTGATTGAAAAACCTGGTCACCATTCCATGAATATATTATCTATACCTAATTAATTATTGATTCCATTGCCCAATAATCCCCAATAAAATTAGAACATAACTAAGAAACTGTTTAGGGACACCAGAGACAAATAATAGTATATACTAAAATTCAAGCAGTTTTTCCTATTAAGAGTAATTTCTTTGAGCATAAAAAGTGCAATCAGTGCCTGGAGAATTGTAACTCTGGCAAGCGACTCTACATTATAGATTTCATATCAATTAAAATGGACGTTGTAAACTTAGCATCAAATTTTTCTTCATCAAAGACATAAAAAATATTCTTACATGACATCACCTTAGGATTCTGCATTGCAAGCCTTGTTCTTTCCTTGATTTTCTGCAAAGTTTCTGCTCAAACATTGAACAACAGTACTAATGCACAATGAAATAAAAAAAAGTGACTGAAAAGTGAAGCAAAGGAAAGTAAAGATTTGGTTACCAGCACTGTGCTTTCTCCCCTTGTTCCATGGCGTTTGTCCTTTATTAGCTTTTGAAATCCTCATTCTTCTCAACGTCTCCCTTTCATCAAGTTCTTGTAACTCTTCATTAGAAGATTCTTCCTTTGCAGCCAACCTCTTTGGTTCAAGTGAAGTAGCAACTGCCATAAGTCTACACCTTCTAAAATCAACAACCCCAACATTAAAGTTCACCTTTTTAAGTTTATCCAAGGATTTCCAAGCACAAACAACACTCTTCTCATTGCCAAAGGCAAAGGCAAAAGAAACTGATGATAGTTTTCCATATTGGAATAAGGGGTGTGCATTTGCAATCTCTGATGACCAAAAAACAGATTATCAATATGAATAGTATCATATGTTATAAAATAATAATAATAATAATAATAATACAAAAAAATATTTTTAAGCATAAAAGGGGACACCCCATGAGACAAAAGAGAGTGTACCAACCAAACAAAGGCATAGAAGCTCATTCAGTCAGAATGCATATATAATATAACTTTGTGGAAACAGCATATGAATATCTCAATTATGTTATGTAACTTAAACTTTCCAGCTTCTCTCTCTCTCTCTCTCTCTCTCTCTCTCTCTCTCTCTCTCTCTCTCTTGTTTTGAAAGATTTTGGGAGCAGAGTGACAGAAGATTCAGCCACCGCAGAAGGAACAAAGAACACTGTCTCTGTGATTACACAAACGGCGAACCAACAAGAATTGGATAACGTAACCATGGGCCTCATGGGCCTTAAAATTTCTCGTGGGCCTCATACTTTCTCACAAAAACTCAAAATCGGTATTTTGATCTTTAAATCCATAAACCATCACTTTCCTTAATGGGGTAAAGGATTTAAATCTAATGATTCAAGGTCATTTAAACTAATAAACATTAATCAATAGATAGAATAATGATTGAATAAAATATAACTCTTACATTTACCCATAAATTTAAATATTAAAAAATATGTAAATAAAAAAAGTCTATAATTTTTATTAATATTATAATAACTTGTTAATATTTTAATGTTTTTGAGTTTTGTTTTTTGAAATTATACAATATTAATTATTAATTAAACATGAAAATAACTTATGTATCAGTATATTAAAATTTATTACGTGTAAAATACAAAAAAAAATTATTAGTGTGGGGGAGATTCTTAATTATTATTATTTTTATAAATCATTCTGCACAGATTAATCAGGATTCGAGTTGGATAGGATCATAAAAATAATAAGAAAATTTCGATCAAACTTTTAATATAACTACGTATCCAAATTGAAGCTCGAGACTACTAATTAAATTGTAACAATCGCGTCCCAATTGATGTACATGTTTGGTGATAACTTCTTAATTGCTCATGTATTTTTACTTATAAAGAATTACTAATTTTATACTGTATAAAGTTTTAAAACATTTATTATTAAAATTCCAAAAATCACCAACTATTGATAATGAGTGAATTTATCCATATTATTTCAACCGAAGAAAACAAAACTACTTTTAATTTTTTTTGAATAAACATTTTAAAAAAAAACTTTTACAATAAGTTTTTTTTTTTATCATTCGTCAATATTAATTTTGTTAGAAATTACGATGAAAACATTTCCAAGACGCATAAGTTATTTTTAACTTTTAAAGAGACTTTTTTTTATTAGTTTTAATTTATGAAAATAAGTTCAAAATGATTTGCATGAATTTGAAAAGTTCTTTTGACAGCATTAACTTTTTTTTTCCGTCAATTCAATTGAATTGAACTAAAATACTACGCAAATGATTATACCAATCAATAAACTAACATAATCTAAAATTAAACTCATATTATACCAAAATAAATAAAAATAAACTCATAGAAGTGAAACCAAAGTACTATTGAACGTACACTAATTTTAAATTACAAAATACAATCACCGGATGAATCTAATAAAAAAACCATTAAAATATAATAAAATAAAAGAAATAAAAATAACAAGAAAGAGTAAAGTTTGCTACTTTTTTTTTCATTGAGTTCAGACTCGTCAAGGACGGCAAGAATATTATTGCCTTAGAAGAAATTCTTAAACTAATATCGTAAAATTACGATATGATCATATTAGTTTATTAAATAAATCATCATTTTTTAATCTTTGAAAATGTAAAATACTATTACATGAGTAAAAATTAAGACAATGATAAAAATTAATGATTAATTTGATAAATTAAGTATTTAATAAATTTAAGAGAATTAGTTTAAGAACATCTAATTGATAGTTACTGAAAAGCATATGCAAATATGCGCAAATTATTTGTCATCAACGGTAGAATATATAATAATATAAATATTAAAAAAAATATAATAAAAAAATATTTATCATTTTAAATGATATGAAATTATGTCATTTTAAAATAAAGATAGAAACAAATAATATTTTTTATTTAAAATTTAAATTAAAAAACTCACTCACTTTCTCTCTCATCATTTTCATTTTTTATTTTATCTATCTTTTAAAATAATATAACGTATATCTTTTAAAAGGAAAAATATCAAACCCAAAATAATTAAATATTTAACTGGAAGTGGTTGGTGCTTTGGTGGCGGCGACGTGGCGTCATGGCGTGCATTTCCTCGCTGAAAGGTCAAAATTCAAAAGAAAACAGCAATGTGAAAGTTGGATTGAGCTTCAAGTTAGTTGTATCTTTCTTTTTTGGTTCAAAGGGAGTCGTATCTTTTGTTTTTTCCTTTTGTTTTTTCCTTTTGTTTTTTGGGTCAAATCAGAAGGGTGGATATGCGTCATGCCATGCGTGTTCAAAGAACAGGAGTCAATTATAGGATTATTGAATTCCTCTGGAAGGATTATAATACAACTTGGATCAAAATCGATCCTATGAAGATTTATAGCATCTTCTTTAGGGGGCGTTTGGTTGAGGAACTTTTTTTTTAATACTAGGAAAATAGAATTAGTCGAGAAATGGAAAGAAAGTGAGATAGATAGGAAAATGTAAAAAAAAGTTGTTTGGTGGAGAAAAATTTTACTGAGAAAATTAGGTAACTTTTAGAAAAGATATGTTTGGTTTGGGGTAAAATTTAGATGGATAAACGGGAGGAAATTACAAATTTAACCTTATTACCAAATATCCCATTAGGACTACAAGTGGCCAATGCGTTGCCACTTGTCCTCCAACGAATTTAAGGATGTGGAAGATGCGAAACAGGCCATGGATGATACATATGGTCTGAATTTAATTTTCTCTCCCCCCTGTGAGCTACTCAATCTTCTTGCAGCTGATCTTTTGGACCAAGGCCCTGATCTGTCTTCTGGTCATAGATGCTGAAGTTTTTCTGGCCTTTCTGTTCTATTTTTTCTTGTGTTTCTGTAGTTTCTGGTTTTAGTTTTTTGTTTGTGCTGTTCTTGCTTTTGGGGCCTTGCCCCTTGGATGTACCAAAGAAAAAGAAAAAGAAAAAAAGAAAGGGTAACACAGCTTGGTTCGGCCACCTGCGTCTTGGCGGATTTGGATCAACCAGGGTTGAAGGGTTTGTTGTTGTTGTTGTTGAAGGAAATCTTAGATTTATGCGGAAGCGGTTTAGGACCTAGTACATTGGTATGCTTACCGAATCATCCTTGTTTCACAATTACCTCTCGGTGCGCAGGTGTCGTGTAGAATCTTCCCTTGTAGGATTCCTCTTCACGAACAGCTCACCTCAGCGCCGCAGCACGAACAACCTCCTTGAAGCTGGACTGTGGCAGATCTTCCAGACGATCTCTCGAGGAGGATGAGATGGTTGTGTGGGCAACCGTTCAGATGATGAACGTCTGCCTCTTGGGGTTTGTTTCTGATGATCTATTCACCTTGGAGGCACAAGAGGAGAAAACTATGAATATATACGCTTAGGTCTTAGACATAACTCAACCCTAAGCCTCATGGGCTCAAGTTTCACTGAAGCCCAATAGGACTTTAGTGACCAAAAGAACATATATCCAACAGTTGTTGTGGTTGATGGGGTGGGGTGACGAGGAACAAGCATGTGTTTGCCACCAAGAACATACCGAGCGGATTAGAGGGTAAAAGGGTCTCATTTGTCGTGGGGCCACACCATCTAGCCGGCTATCTTCTAAAAACCCACCTCTCAATTAGCTTTTTCAACAGTGCGGATAGATGGGTAAAAGGCACAAATTGGGGAATGATATGCATTTGGTTTGCCTGGGTTTTCAGCGTTCTACATGTGAACCAAATACATGCTTTCCAAAAACCTATCTTCATTTGCCTGGAAAACCCCACCAACCAAACGCCCCCTTAAGGAAAAAATATGAGTATTTTAATTTATTTCATGAGATGCTTTTTAGTTCATATTAGAGGAAAAAAATTCTATAGTATAAGATTAAGAATTTTAAGTGTGAGCGATATCAAATTTTATAGTGATTTGACATATGGACCAAATGAGAATTATAAGTGCGAAAAATCCATATACTTACGACTTGTTGAGATATATAGTCTCACATTGATTGGATGGGAAACTAATATGGCCTTTATAAGGCCTTGAGCACTCTCACCCTTTGAGCTAGCTTTTGGGGTGGTGTATCCCAATGTTCTTTACATGCTATCAGAGCTTGAGTTGACTACATGGTCACAAGTTCGATTCTCACGCCCCCCACTTTCAAGTGGAATTAAAATAAAAAAAGCACTAAAAGGTAAAACCAAAATTTGAGTCTGTGCAATTCCACGCTTCTCGTCCAAAGGGCTCTTGCGTGAGGGGGTGTTGAGATATATAGTCCCACATTGATTGTGTGGGCAATTAATGTGTCCTTTATAAGGCCTTGGGCACTCCTATCCTTTTGAGCTAGCTTTTGGGGTGATGTATCAAGGTTCTTTACATGTATCAGAGCCTCACCGTCCCCCACTTTAAAGTGGAATTAAAATAAAAAGCACAAAAAGCTAAACCAAAAATTGGGCCTGTGCAATTTCACGCTTCTAGCCCAAAGGGCTCTTGCGTGAGGGGCGTGTTGAGATATATAGTCTCACATTGATTATGTGGGCAACTAATGTGGCCTTTATAAGGCCTTGAGCACTCGCACCCTTTGAGCTAGCTTTTGGGGTGGTGTATCCCAAGGTTCTTTACATGGTATGAGAGCTTGAGGTTCGATCCTCACCGCCCCCCACTTTAAAGTGGAAGCACACAAGGTAAACCAAAGATTGGGCATGTTGCATAATCCACGCTTCAAGCCAAGAGGGCTCTTGCGTGAGGGGGCGTGTCGAGATATATAGTCCTACATTGATTGGATGAGCAACTACTATGGCCTTTATAAGACCTTGGGCACTCTCACCCTTTGAACTAGCTTTTGAGGTGGTGTATCCCAAAGTTCTTTACACGACTTTAAAAGTTTTAGATAGAGATATAATATTAATCACTTATTAGACGTCAAATATATTGATCTATTTCTTTTAACTTTATTTTTCTTCATTACGTAGTTCCTTTCTTATCTGAAGGTAAAAATAGTTGGTAAAATTCTCAATCCTTGCCTGAAAATCTTTCAAGACTTTACTTCAGGGAAGTCACATTTCAAATGTGTACGACACGTGAGCATGAATCTTTACGTTCAAATTTGTAAAAAAGAAAAAGAAGTCTACTTTTGAGTATGGGTAACCTAGAAAAGTCAATTTTTTGAATGGAACTGCGAAACATTAAACCCATCTCCAAGGCTGAGCTGATTGACTATTGTTCCTTGTATTTAATTTAATTTTTTTTATCACTTTGTCCCCCCTCTTTTAAACTATTTATTAATTTTAATATTTTATCAAAATTATATATTAATCTACCCATATTTGACTATATTGACCGATAGTTACTTGAGTAATTCAAGCAAATAGGCAACTCAAATTTGAATCTACATTTTAATCAAATTAAATTTTAATGTCTTGTATATATGTATAAATGAACTTATGATGAATGTTTGTGGGTCTTTTACAATATTGAAGGCAGTTTTCATTCAATTCAAGATGTCAAAACATAATTTTCTATTGATTTTCAATATAACTTGTAAAATTGGGTTCATTTTTATTAAATTCAAGGTGTCAATTTGTAAAATTAGATATCGAAAAATTACACAAAATTAAAAAAAAAATTAATTCAGACAATCGAATAAAAAATTATGTCATTCCAAAGTTTACATAACTTTTTGGAATAAAAAAATTAGGACGGAGAATTGTCCTCAATTGTTGAACCCACGAACACTCGTCTCATGTCCATTTACATATATACAATACATTTAAACTTGATTTGAACAAAAAATATTTGTGGATTAAAATTTTGTTTACCCAGAGAAAAAAAAATTGTGGATCCAAGTGAGCTGATTGCTCTAGTAACTTGCGAATTGCGATCATTGTGATTAAACAAAGACAAGTTGATATATAATTTGAAAAGAATGCAAACTAATAATTTTTAAAAAAATTAAGGGCAAAATCGTTAATCAACCCTACCTCCAACAAGGCGGTACCAAACTCTCTACCTGTCTACCAAGAAGTTGTCTTGTGCTGGCAATTAATGTTTCGGATTCTTTTTAGGATTCTGGAAGAAATAAAATAATGGGAAAACATCATCTTCTGTTGCAGAAAAATATGTTACACTTCCTGCACACATATCGAAACTTGTGCCATTTAGTTTTGTTTTTTGTTTTTGAAAAAAAATGATGGGGCCCATATATTATGTATCTACAGGAATGATTGGTTATCATCTGTGACAGAGGAAAACTAATGCCCTAAAATAATACTAAGAATTTTCAATGATATAATTTGTGACATAGTGATTTTATATTTTTAAGATCTTGCTAGAAGTTTCAACTTGACATCACTTATGAATTATCTCAGTCTGTATTGACTCACCGATGATGAATTTTATCACGTTCTTCTCGTGTGGCAACCAAAATGCAACTTGTTAACTCTTTTGAGCAATTTTGTTTTGTTCTAAACCAAGGAGGTCGGTCGTAAAGGTGATTTGAAGAGAGCAATACAAAGAAACCTTTATGGCAAATTAAAAAGAAAAAAAAAACGAAGAAACCAATCAATCATATCATCAAATCAATTAACATACAGCAATCCTTTTAAAAAATAGATTTAGTTTTGGTACACTTTTCATATAATCATTTAACAAGAAAAATTTGAATATCGTGTACTTCATATTCATATATAACATATTATTTGATCAAGTTGGATCATATCTCAACAACTATCCTAGTCAGCTTTCTATTTTATTCTAGCAGTCCGAGAAACCCTCTAGGTCTAACATGCACACATCGCATAAATTTTAATTTTTTTAAAAAAATTACGAATTAAATAATACAAATTGTACAAGTTTATAAAATATCAAACTTCTATTTTCTGACTATAATTGTACAAGTTTATAAAATATCAAACTTCTATTTTCTGACTATAATTTTTATTATTCATGTGCCTAACATTCAACTTAATAGTTTCTATTTTCTAATTTCAAAAAAGGTAATAATACCCTATTTCTTTTTTGAAGGGATTAAAAAAGTGAACCTCATCCCTTGCTTGGTCTTATCAACACCCATCATCATCACAGGCCTAACCACTACGTTAGAATATTTATCACACAAAGTTTTTCCAGGTAGGGTCTACAAGGTTACTTGACATATTATAAATAAAAAATGGCCAATTTTAAACCATAACTTCCTTGGAGTTTTCTCTCTGAGCCAAACAAGGCAACAAGGAACAAGGAAAAACAATGAGCAACATCATTATCTTCCTCACAACCATTATTGCTGTTGTGGCTCACTCATCTCAAGAATACATCATCCAAAGGCTGCATAAGCTGTATAAATATTATAGTTATTTTGCTGCTGTTAAGGAGACAGAAGAGGCAGAAAATGATGATTGTGCAGTGTGTCTAAGCCAAATCTGCAAGGGGGAAAAGGTTCGGTCACTTCCAATATGTAACCACAGATATCATGCAGATTGTATTGGTGCTTGGTTGAAGAATCACACCACATGTCCTCTTTGTAGGAACAATATCATTGACCATACCACCCACAAACAACATAAACAGGTGAAAAGCTTTAGAGAATCTATGATTTGTTTCATACAGAGTTTCTCTGATCTATTGGTAGCTCTTCTTTTCATGATACTTCCATCTAGCTTCACTGAGAGTTTCCCTTTGGTTCATTGACAGTTATTTGTACACATATTTGTATGTAACTTTGTATGTAATATGCAGAATTAATATAGTAGATCGGGATTAGCCCCCCATTCATGTCAATTGCTAAAAATTTCAGTCTTTTGCTTGTTTGGCCCTGTGAAACATGAAAGTCTTCCTTCACATATTTTACTCTAATACAAATTTTAGTTAGTAAATTAACTTGTTATTACTATCAAGTACATGAATCAACTGATAATGAGTTATTCTAGTTTGACCAATGATTCCGAATTCGAGTCCTTGGAAACCAGTGATAATGGGTCATCTGATATCTACCTAGATAAATTTTTGGTTGCGGAGTTGTACTTCAAAAGCTTGGTAATACCATCATTAACTGTTCAATACTAGTTTTGGGGAGCAATTTGAGTAATTAATCATTGCAAAAAGTATTTCTCATTTTAAATGACATAAAATTATGTCATTTTAAGAGAAAGATAGACACAAGAAATATTTTTTTATTTAAAATTTAAATTAAAAAAAATTTACCCATTTTCTCTTTCATGATTTTTATTCCTCGTGTCTATCTCTTTTAAAATAACATAATTTATGTCATTTAAAATGACAAACATCAAACCCTCTATTATTATTTCAATTTGAACAAAAAATTACTACTCACCTCAAAGAGGACGCACTACAAGAAAAAAGTTTATCTATGACGAAAATTTGTCATAAATTTTGTCACAAATGACAATTTTTAACACAAATAATCAAATTTTATCACAAATAAGCTTGCGACGCAGGAATTTGTGACGAAAATTTACTTGCGACGTAAGAATTTATAACAAAATTTCATAAAATTTCGTCACTAATAAGATTTTTTCTCGTAGTAACGACATATTGCAAATTGTTGCAATCGTATAATAAATGTGACCCGACCCTAAACTTGAGGTTATCCTTCTACTTTCGTGAGCTCATTTTCCATACAGCGAGAGCGCACATTTCCCTTCTTAAAATGAAAAAAAATATGAGATGCGAGAGAAAATAAATATAAAGACGAAGGTGGAACAAGGATTAAAGTGTCACATTTTTGTAAATTTTTTATCTAAATATTGTGAATAGTATTTTTTATCAGATTGTCATGTGTTATAATTTCCTATCACTAGTAGCGAATTTTGTGGTCAATGATTTCGTGACACGTGGTCATATTGATGGGAAAACTCGGTTCCCTCAAACTCGGCTAAGCAGCCTTTGCAGAAGTCAGTCAATGAGATCCTCGATCTCAGATCTCAGCAATACCTCGGCCTGAATTTCACCAGGTCGGGCAGCGCAGCGGAAAAGTCAATCACCACAGGAGAAAAAATCTCCTCAAAATCTACTCCTTTCTTCTGATTGCAGCCTTTCACTACAATCCGGGATTTGTATCTCGGCTTTTGCCCGTTCTCTTCATTCTTAATCTTGTAGACCCATTTATTCTTCAGAGCTCTCATAAGTCTGATTCTCGTGCAGATACTTCATCTCGTCTTGCATTGCCTTTTCCTATTCTTCTTTCTCTGAGCTCGTCATAGCCTCATCATAACTCTGAGGCTCACCGTCTTCAGCAACAACGGTGTATTCATCAGATGGGTATCTTGTAGAGGGTCTTCTTTCTCGAGTTGGATATCTCGGCTGTTCTTCAGCTTGAGAACCCGGTTCATCATTCTCATCCTGGATCTCATCATCAACTCGGACATCAGTGTCTTGGTCATCCTCAGCTGGTTGCTGGTCATCAATCTCTTCATTTTCATGATTTTCTCCCCCTGCTTCAGCTCGGACAGAAGGATTGGGTTCTTCGCGTCTGACTGTAACCCAGACTTTGGGCTTCGAGATGTCATGAATGTTCTCATTCTCATGAAAGATCACATCTCGGCTTCTCACGATCTTCTTATCGATTGGATCCCAAAGTCGAAACCCGAACTCACATCTCGGCGAACCAAGATAGATGCATTCTTTTGTCTTCACATCAAGTTTTGCCCTTTCATCTTTAGGGATATGCACGAAAGCTCGGCATCCAAACACCTTCAATTGATTATAGGCCGCTTTCCGACCTGTCCAGACTTCTTCTGGAATTTCCCCTTCAAGTGGCTGTCATGGTGAGAGGTTGATCAAGTCAACAACCGTTTTGACGGCTTCTCCCCAGAATGATTTCGGCAATCTTGGCATTGGACAACATACTTCGGACCTTCTCTTCAATAGTTATATTCATCCGCTCAGCTAGTCCATTCAGCTGAGGTGTCTTGGGGGGCGTCTTCTCAAGTCGAATCCCAGCCGCTCTGCAGTATGCATCAAATGGGCCGCAATACTCACCACCATTATCAGATCGGACCACCTTCAATTTCTTGCCAGTCTCCCTTTCAACCATTGCATGGAATTCTTTAAAGGATTGGAGTACCTGGTCTTTAGACTTCAACAAATATACTCACACTTTGCGGGAAAGGTCATCAATAAATGAAACAAAGTACTGAGCTCCTCCAAGGGATCTTTTCGACATGGAGCAGACATCAGAATGGACGAGGTCAAGAATATACCTGTGTCGTCTTGATTGAACCGGTCTCACAAAAGAAACCAGGTGCTGCTTTCCAACTAGGCAGTGCGTGCAACTCTCCAACGCTTGGCCTTTCAACCCGGTCAGTAATCCTTTCTTGTTCAAGATCTGGAGCCCTTTCTCGCTCATGTGGCCGAGGCGCTTGTGCCATAGCTCCAAGCTAGGTTCATCTCGAACAGAATTGGCTTCTCCGCCATTGATCTTTTCTTGCATCACGTACAAGGAGCCTTCCTTCTTACCTCGGGCCACGACCAAGTTTCCCTTGACCAGCTTCCATCTAACAATACCAAAGTAGTTCACTAACCCGGCATCGTCAAGTTTGCCTACTTTGATTAGGTTCAAACGCATGTCAGGAACATGCCTTACATCTTTCAACACAAGTCGGCATCCGACATCTGTGGTCAGAGTTACATCACCGACACCAACAATCTTGCTGGTCACTTGATTTTCCATCTTCACGACTCCAAAATCACCACTTTGGTAAGAGGAGAAAAAACCTTTGTGTGGAGTAACATAAAAAGAGGCACCAGAGTAACCATCCAGGTGCAGTCATCATATGCAACATTCAAATAATTATCCTCACAAGGAGGAATATCTCGGCATCCAAGTTGGCAGCCACCACAGTGGTGCTCTTGTCTTCCCTCTTCTTGGGAATAATCTGATCCGGCTTCACAGAGCCGTTCTTCTCATTATTCTGCAGGGTCCAGCAGTCTGGCTTCTTATGGCCTGTCTTTCCACAGTAAAAGCATTTCAACTCATATTTCGGCTTTGACCGACCTCTGGACTTTTCTCGTCTGTCACGACCTCTACCTCTGCTTTTGCTTCTACCGCGGGAGTCAGATTTCTCTTTGTTCTCAGCAACGTTGGCCTCATACGTACTCGAAGTACCTCGTTCTCTTCTCCTGGATTCTTCGCCCAGGAGGCTGTCTGTCACGACATCCATCTTCAATTTTCCATCTGGAGTCGAATTATTCAGGGTCACCACCAGAGTATCCCAGCTTTCTGGCAGCGAGCTAAACAGCAGCAATGCCTGCAATTCTTCATGAATTTTCATATCAGCCTTTGACAGCTGATTCACAATACCTTTGTAGGTGTTCAGGTGTTCAATCATGCTCATGTCGTCCTTGTATTCAAGCTTAACAAGTCGGTGAATCAGGTGTGCTTTGTTCCTGAGAGTCTTCTTCTGAATCATGGACTCCAGCTTCGTCCACAACTCATACGCGTTCGTGAACTCGGACACGTGCTCAAAGAGGCTTTTATCAATATATTACCTGATCGTGGCTACCGCCTTCCGACTCAGGATCTCCCACTCCTTATCAGTTTTGCCTGTCGGTCTCTCATCAAGGATAATGGGCTCATGTAAATCTTTGCAGTAGAGATGATCTTCCATCATCGGTCTCCAATAGGTGAATTTATCTGCGGTCGACTTGAACATGTCTCCATCATTGGTTATGCCAGTGGTCTCCATCTCGTCTCCCTCAGAACCCGTCGAACTCGGGCTCTGATACCACTGTTGGGAAAACTCGGTTCCCTCAAACTCGACTAAGCAGCCTTTGCAGAAGTCAGTCAATGAGATCCTCGATCTCATATCTCAGCAATACCTCGGCCTGAATTTCACCAGGTCGGGCAGCGCAGCGGAAAAGTCAAAAACAAAAAACAGGAGAGAGAGAGAGAGAGAGAGAAGAACACAACCAGATTTAACGTGGGAAAACCTTCTTCAATAAAGAAGTAAAAACCCACGGGACCTAGTCCAGATCAAAAATCCACTATGAAAATAATGGTTACAAATAATCAGAATCACCAATGTGGTGGTTAACTCAACCTCTCCAACAATGGTGATAATCAAACCTCCCTAGAGATGTTTCACTCAAACTCTCTCTAGAGATCTCTCAAATGCAAAGCATAAAGCTTTACTCAAACAATCAAATAATTTTTCTTTCAAATTTTTCTCTCAATCTGACCTAGCCTCCACCCACAACTAATGAGTATATATAAAGGAGGTAGAAATTAGGGTTAGGGATTTTAGGAAACCCCTCAAATGGGCTTAAACTTAGCATTGAAGGAGGAAGCCCAACACATATTATATATCAAATTCTTTATCACTGGTAGCGAATTTAGTTCAATCAGCTTTTTCTTGCAATAGTGTGTCACGTGTCACGAAATTATGGACAAATGTACCAGTCGTAACAAATTATGTCACATGATAGTATAGTAAAAAGTATTGTTCATAAAAAAAAAATTAAAAAAAAGTATTGTTCATGCGATATTTGAAAAGAAAATTTGCCAAAAAATATCAATTTGGTCGATGTTCCAACGAAGGTAATGTAAAAATATTATTTTTTTATCATATTTGGTGAAATATGTATTGAATTCTCGATACGGAATACTGAAAATATTTTACTACTTGAGCTCATGGATTGGGTTACAAGTCAGAGTTCATTTAGAATAGGAATAAGAAAGGAATTATACAAAGGAAAATTATTTTCTCATATAATAAGAAAAAATTATTTTATATTATAAATATATCGATAAACATGTCTTGTTATTTTTTTATTTTTTATTTTTAACACATGCTAGGACCTACCATGTGTTGGGTCTACGGTGAGAGAAAATATTTTCTATAACCTAAGGGGATGTATTGGATTCGGATTTCAAAGGATTTTAATGAATTATTTTTGGTCAAAAAAATCTATTGGAATTCGATTAGGATTTTAATGTATTGAAAAAAAGTCACGTGGTACTCGATTAGGATTTTAAAAGATTATTTTAGAGTTCGTTCAAATTCGTTGGTGAATCAATCAAGATTTTAAACAATGGAAAAACAATCTTGTAGTATTCAAAATCTAACGATTTTAATGAATTTTTTATTGGTGTAGAGTTCGTGAGACTTTTTAGTAAGAAATATAATAGAATGTCTCTCTCACAATCTAATTCTAACTCTTAGGATTTATTGAGATTTCTCTATTGTAGTATTTTCTTCTTCCTTTGGCAGGTTGACCTGCTCAAAATCGGGTTTCGCAATGGGAGTTTCGTCAAAACTCAAAAATAGCATATTTTTTAGCGATTTTCATCACAAAATAACTCAGAAACAACAAACCAACGAGATTCTAATATAATCTATCTCAAAAATAACATATTTTGAGCCATTTTTTAGAAATTTTGGAAGTTTAAAAAGTGAATTTTCAAGTTATGGGTCGCGGTTTTTTCTTAGCACAAAAATGTGTGATTTTTGTATTAAAAACAACTTAAAACAGTGAAAAAATAACAGGGAAACTAAAACCCTCAAACCAATTTTCGTTTTACTTCAATGAAACAATATCAATTTAAAGAAAGACTGAAACTTTCTAATATGAACCATATATTTCGTAACAATACATTCATGAACGAAATTCCTTCACTATAAGAAACGATTTTAAACAATATTTGTATCAATAGATAACTAAAAACTTGTTTTTCAAAAGCCCCAAAGAAATTTAAGGTTTCAATGTATCGAAAAAAAATTGAGAAATTTTCTTGTAATAAAATCCAAAAATTCAGATTCGATTTTTTTTTTTAAATATTCAATGAAAATATGCATATAATATATGGTTAGAAAACTCTTATCACGTAGAACAAAAATCTCAAGGTATTCAAGATCAATTGCAAAAAGTTTCAAACGAAATTTTATCATGAACTTTAGGTTCTATATGCAAATTTAGAATTATTTTAATAATTAAAAAAATTGGGTCTTATAATTATATTTGCATAGCTTTAATACCAAATGAAGAAGATAATTTTTAACCCATTGGTCAAACCCAAGAGCAGGAACGAGAAAATGCTAATGTATGGAGGATTGATATAACAACTTTATATATGTGAAAAACTGCTTGCTTAGTAATTTTGAATGTTTGTTAAAAATTATGTTATGTCTTATTGATTAAGCAAATTATATTAGGTTTTACTTTTTTTATTAATTTCATTGCATTTCTTTGTTATTTTTTTACGGGGAATGTTATACTTATAACCTATTTTTATTTACAACCATATCTTAACCATTGATTTTCATTAATCAACGATTATTATTTTTGCAAATCAAACTCATTGGTTGATATTTAATTCGCAATGAATGATAATCGTTGATTAACGGAAGTCAACGGTTAAGATATGGTTGTAAACAAAAATAGATTGTATGTATAACCTTCCATTTTTTATTGACTATTGTAATTTTGAATGTTTGTTAAAAAAAATTTATATGATTTTTTAAAATCTTATAAATCTGTATTGTCCTTTCAAATCTTATAAAATCTTAATGGTAAGAAAAGACTTTTAAAAAGTCTTTAAAGTCCCTCTAATTCTAAATAGTCTTATAAAATTTAAAAGATTTTTTATCTCAAAAAACTTTTTAAAACTTTATTCCAATACACTCCCTTAAAATTAAATGCTCCCATAAACGAAAGAAACGTGCGAAAATTTCACAAAATATCTACTATTCTGACATGACATAAAGTAACCATAGGCCTCATAACACTTTCTCAAAATTTCACAAAATATGTACTATTCTGACATGACATAACGTAACAGTAGCCCATAGGCCTCATAAAACTTTCTCGTGGGCCTCAGGGGCCTCACACTTTCTCAACGACACTCGATCGTTATTTTTATCTTTAGATCCATAAACCACCACTTTCCAGTTAGAGGCGTAAGGACGCACACGTATGTCTATTATTTCATTTAAATCTAATGATTCAAGGTCATTTAAATAATAAACATTAAAACATGATATTAATCAATAGAGAAAATAATGATTGACTAAAATATAACTCTTAACTTTACCTATTAAATTAAATATTAAGCAATATATAAATAAAAAGTCTACAATGTTTTTTAATATTATAACTTATTAATATTTTAATGTTTTTGAGTTTTTGTTTTGAAATTATACAATATTAATTATTAATTAAACATAAAAAGAACTTATGTTTCTGTAATTAAAATTTATTACGTGCATGGAGCATCTTAATTCTTCATGTATATGGTTTTAATAGTTTTATTTATAAGCTATTACTGATTTTCTATTGTATAATGTTTTAAAACATTTATTTATTAAAATTTAAAAATCTCCAACTATTGATAAATGAGTGAATTTACTCATATTATTTCAACCAAGAAAATAAAACTAATTTTTAAAAATTTTGAATAGAGATTTAGAAAAAAAGCTTTTACAATAAGTTTTTTTTTTTATCATTCGTTAATATTAATGCAGTTAGAAATTATGATAAAAACATTTCCAAGTTGCTAAGTTATTTTTAACTTTTAAAAGACTTATTTTTATTAGTTTTAACCAATGAAAATAAGTTCAAAATGATTTGCAAGAATTTCAAAAGCTATTTTGACAGCATTAACTTTTTTTTTTCGTCATTCCAAATTCTTGTGAACTGAACTAAAATTAGTGTTCAAAAACTAGGCGCATGGAGTCGGTCGAAGTCAGGGAATTATGGGATCACGGTTGAATTTGGAAGTTACAGAGTCACTTCGCTAACCCGATTTTATACATTAAAAAATATATATATGTTATATGAAAATTCAGAAAAATCAAACCACAAATAATTAAAGATTCAAAATATACTTAACATAATTCAACTAATTATATCCACAAGTCAATATTACAAGCTAATCAAAGTATCAAACTATCAAAGTATAAAACACATATTCTAATGAATTTAATGTAGAGTTATATCATCAAATTCAGGCTCTTATTGTCCTTCTCATGCACTTACAACAGTATATGAAAGGAGATCTCCTACCCAATAGAAAATAGCGGAGGAGGGGCAGCGGTACAATAAATTAATAGTGTGGAAAGAAGAAACAACACAGTGGATGAGATCACCAGATCAAGGATATTGGGCCTGGGAGAGAAGAAGAAGAATGATTCGGATTTCAGATCTAATTCTAAATATAGGTAGCAACGAGTTTTTGTTTTGTGTTTTTTTACACATCAAACTACGTCATTTTGTGTATAATTTAAAAAAAAAATACAATGACCCCTCTAACTTGGGAGTCACTGGTTCAATGGAGGGTTTCAGGGGTTAGAGAGGTCAACGTACAAGTAGAGTCTAATTACTAACTCAAACCCTCAAAGAGATGGGGTCGACTCTGGGATGGCGTGGGACTTTAAAACACTGACTAAAATACTTCGCAAATGAAAATAAGCTCATATTATACCAAAAAAAAAAAAACTCATGCAGATCCAAGTGAAACGAAGGAACTACTGAACTAGGGTGACATAGTTGGTAAGCGGATTGTTGCAGCTGGAAGATTAATTCTTTGGCGAAGCACATTGGGACTAGTGGTAAAAAAATTTACGCTCTATGTCGTAAAGGGAATCAGTCTCAGGTGGAGACAATCTGGTAGAAAAAAAGTTACTATTGAACTTACACTTTAAAATAACAAACAGAAAAATATTCTCGTAGTTAATACAGTTAAGTTATTTGCATTTACTTTTAAAACGATGTCGTTTTAAGGTTAAAAGATTAGAAAATTATAATTATAGAGACTATAATAACTCTAAAATAAATTAAAAATACAAAAATTCTATAATTTCTGTCCCAAAACGACATCATATTGTATTTATTGCAAATAACTTATCTACTGTTAAAAAAAACCCAATAACAAAATACAATCACCAGATGAATCTAATAAAAAACCCATCACAATCTGTACCAAAAAAAAAAAAAAAAAAAAAAACCCATTACAATGCAATATAATAAATGAAATCAAACCGACGAGAAAGAGTAAAGTTTGCTGCTTTGGTTTTTGTTTTTTTGTTTTTTATTCAGTTCAGACTCGCCTAGGACGGCAAGAATACTGCCTCCGAAGAAATTCTTAAAATAATATCGTAAAATTACAATATGATTATATTAGTTTATTAAAAAAATTATCATTTTTTAAACTTTGAAAATGTAAAATATTATTACATGAGTGAAAAATTAAGAAAATGATAAAAATTAATAATTTGATAAATTAAATTTCTAATAAATTTACGGAATTAATTTAAGAACTTCTAAGTGATAGTTACTGAAAGCATGTGCAAATATGCGCAAATTATTGGTGGTCAACGATAATATATATAATGATATATTATTTAACTGGAAATGGTTTGGGGGCGTGCACTTGCACGCACAAGGGTCGGAATTCAATAGAAAAACACAATGGGAAAGTTGGATTGAGCTTCGAGTGAGTTGTTTAATTTAAATGGACAAGCCGTTCTAACGGGGTTTTATGGCTCGGTTTATTATATATAAACAAAAAGAATAGCTTCAGACCTCAAAAAAAAAATTCTTTTACACGTGAGGTCTATTAGTTTATATATTACTCTATATCATATTATTTATTTTAAATAAAATAAATAAATTATTATTTTAATAATTTTAAATAGTAAAATATATATTTTTAAATTATTAAATGTCTGCTAAGTTTAAACAGGTTAACATGTTTAGATTAAGGCTTTTACTTTTTAAATATAAGTCAGACTAGACTTATAATTTAGATCTATACAAAATTAATAGACCAGATCAGTCCTAAAATATTTTACCCAATCTAATTTATTTAATGCATAATCAAGTCCAACTTATTTATTCCGTAGTCACCTTCCTTAATCAGAAGGTAAATAGTTGGTAAAATTCTCAAACAAATACCTTGCCTGAAAATCTTTCAAAATGTGTACGACATGCAAGAATGAATCTTTACGTTCAAATTTGAAAAAATAAAATACTACTTTTGTGTATGAGTAACCAGAAAAAGTCGTATTCGAATGGGTCTAAGAAAAGTCAAACAATGGGTCTGCGAAACATTAAACCTACTACCAAAACTCTACCAATAAGTTGTATTGTGCTCGCAATTAATGTTTCTATTAGAGAATAAAATAAAATTATTAAAAAGATCATCACCTAATACCTTGAAGTTTTAGATTGAAGTGATTCTTTACATGGTATAAAAGTTTTAGTGACCATAAAGTTGCGAGTTCGATCCTCACAGCTCTCACTTTCAGATGAAATTAAGAAAAAATACGACAAAAAAAAAATGAGATTGTGTAGCACAAGGTATATCAAAGATGGGCTTGTGCCATATCACGCAAACTATTAAAAAGACCATCACCTAACACTTAAGATTTTAGGTTGAAGTAGTTCTTTACATTTTCTGATTTGGAAGAAATGAAATACAGAGAATTTTCAATGATGTAATGTGTGACATAGTCATCTTATATTCTAGTGCCGTAATATTACAGAACCAAAATGCAAGTAGTTGTTAACTGTCGTGATTATTTTCTGTTCTTCTAAATCAAGCAGGTCGTAAATGTAATTTGAAGAAAGAAAGATAAAGAAACCTTTATGCCAAATAGAAAAAAGAAAAAAGAAACGAAGAAGAAACCAATCATGATATTAAATCTAGGGTTTTATAAGAGTTATGTTGTAGGAAAAGTGATTGTGTAATGTTATAGAAATTCGTTTTGTGTGCCGTAATTTTCTATTTTTCTTTTTTCTTCAAAAAGTGTGGGGCTCACAAAATGTTCTGTGTGTAGAAAAATTTATTGTATATGTTAAATGACAAATGCAAACCCCTTAAATCTATTAAGATATAGCATGTTAGAATATTCATAAAACAAGGTTTATTTAAGGTTAAGGTGACTTGACATACTATAAAAGAAAACGGCCAATTTTAAATTCTACCTCCCTTGGAATTTCAGCAACAACGAACAACAATGGCCCCCATCCTCATCTTCCTCACCGTCATTGCTGTTGTGGCTCACTCATCTAAAAAATACATTATGCATAAACTGTATAAGCATTATTGTTATTGTGTTGCTGTTAAGGAGACAGAAGAGGCAGAAAGTGATGATTGTGCAGTGTGTCTAAGCCAAATCTGCAAGGGAGAAAAGGTTCGGTTACTGCCAATATGCAACCACAGATATCATGCAGATTGTATTGGTGCTTGGTTGAAGAATCACACCACATGTCCTCTTTGTAGGAACAATATCATTGACCATACCACCCACAAACAACATAAACAGGTGAAAAGCTTTAAGGAATCTTTTATTTGTCTCATACAGAGTTTCTCTGATCTATTGGTATCTCTTCTTTACATGATACTTCCATCTAGCTTCACTGAGAGTTTCCCCTTGGTTGATTGACACTTACATGTTCACAAACTTGTATGTCACTTTTTATGTAATATGCAGAATAGTAAATCAGGATTAGCCCCATTCATGTCAATTGCTAATATTTTGAATCTTTTGTTTCACATATTTTCTTCGGTACAAATTTTAGTTCGTAAAGTAACTTGTTATTATAAGATTTGGGACCTTTTGAAAATTATGCATTGGTTATTTTGGGAGATGTTAGATGCATTTTTTTATTCCTGCTTTAGAAAATTAGGTGGTAAAATAGGAAATTTTATCTGTTATAACTCAATATAGAGATTTAGTATAGATATGTGTTGGATTAAGGAGGTTGCATCGGAGAAGTGAATGGGAAAAACAAAGAAGTACAAAAAAACACGCATAGAACACAAAGCAAAATTAAAATTTGATGTGAAAAAACTCTTCAATGTGAAGAGTAAAAATCAAGGAACCAATAGGTCAAAGAAAACTTCCACTATAAAAAGAAGGTTTATAAAAATGATTTCTCTAGTGCAAGATTAGAGGTTTGCATATAAATACTTCACGCGTTAAAGATAGTTTACAATAATTTTATCTCTTAAAGAATTTCTCTCTTACCTTTGTGTTGGAACTATATTTCTCTTTTCTAGGAGGAACTTTCTCAAATGCTTGCTTCATCCTTCAAAACTTCTCTTTCTTCTCTACTTATAGATGAACTTTGGGACAAGTTTTCAAGAACAAGTTTTCAAGTCTAGATGATTAGGGAACAAACTAGATATAGGATTTTTGATCAAAATTGTCTTGAATCATGTGCACCTTGAACCGCGTGTCGCCCCCTTTAATTAAGGAGGAAAATTACCTCCAACGTTATGTCTCACCAAAATCAACATGGTTAGGAGTTATTTTCATGCTTATGGACCTTGATTGAACTTATTCAAAAGCTTTATCATCTGTTATCTACCTTGACAAAATTTTGGTTTTGGAGTTGTACTTCAAAAGCTTGGTAATACTAATACCATAATCAACTGTTCAAGACCAATTTTAGGGAGCAATTTGAGCAAATCATCATTTCAATTTTGAACAAAAATGTATTACTCACCTCAAAAGGGAGGGGAGGAGAGATTTGCAATCATACAATAAATGGAACGGGTTACAACTTACAAGTCAGAGTTCATTAAGAAAAGAATAAAATGAAGCAAGGTGTGAAAATTCACAATATATTTACTATTTTTGACAAGTATACATTGTATATGGTGAATTTCATCAGTCTCACGAATTCAGGTTTCCACTTTTTGAATAATCTCAAGGGTATCCTCCGGCCGTAGCCGAAGATTAATCCCAACTCGAGTACTGTCGGACCCTTTCGGGGGCGGCTCCCCAAATCCTTTTTTTTCATTTCCAAAACTTGAACTCGAGACCTCTGGTTAAGGGATTCAGGCTCCTTACCACCTGTGCCAAAAGAGTTCGGTCATGTTTCACTTTTATGTGATGGGAAAATCACTCAAGAGCTTTAAATCTTTGACATCCTTCAAATTGATTAAACTCTTTAATTACTAACTCACTCCTGTATTTTAACTTTATCCTACTGCAACCATGTGTTTGGAAAAAGGAACTCTTATATATGTTCCTTCTGATCAACACTCCTTTCCGTTTGTTGCAAAATCAACCTGAAACATCCTCCATGTACAAATTCCGACGCATGCTGCTTAATATATAATGGTTCTATTCTATTTTTCAATAACTCTATCGTTTCTATATATCCTTTACTAATTATAATAATAATATTTTTATTATTATCAGTTTTTAATATATGATGAATACTTTTTTTTCACCTTATTATCTAGATTTCAAATTCACCTTATTAAAGACTGAAAAATAAAATTTGAGGAAGGTGCTCCCGTAACTTGGACAATACTTTCAACTTTTCAACTGTAAAATTGGGCCTTACATCCAGTCAACTTCTGTCCAAAATAATTGGGCCTTGTTATTATTATTCTAAACTTAAAATGATTGCACATGTGTTAAAATTTGATAAGTAGAGCTTTGCTGCTCATTTAATCTTATCTGCCTCGAATTAAACTAACTGAATAATTAATAAATTGATAAATAATATCAAAAATAATAATGATTACATAACCCTGGAAATTTTGATCGACGTATACATGATGATTACAAAGTCGACATAAACTTGAAAAGCATACAGGTTGATTTATGCCAGAGGGACCATTTTATCTATCATACTATTATAAAAGGATTCCATATTTTGGTTACTAGTTTTTTTTTTTTTAAAGATAATAATTTATTTAATAATTTAAGGTAATATAAAAATAATTTTAAATGTACCTTATTACTCATTCAAAGATAAATATAAAAAGAATAATTAAATTAGATATTTTTTATTTTATGATTATAATTTTCTTAAAATAATTTTAAACTCCTCACTATATATATAGTCATAATTCACTTCAAGCACTCTCTTTTATTATTTATTTTTTATCTTAATAAAAATACTAAAATGTGAATTAAGAGCTACCTAGTACGAAGTGTAAATTAATATGTAAGTATGAATAATGGGATAAGATATTTTGCCTATTTTTTATATTAATAAAATTACTAAAATGTGAATTAAGAGCTACCTAGTACGAAGTGTAAATTAATATATCAGTATGAATAATGGGATAAGATCTTTTACCTATCTTTTTCTTTTTAAGAGGAAAGAAAAATGATGAAAATTAATTGAGATTATGATCTAACGATATTGGAGATAAATAGGTAAGGCGTGTATCATGTATGAAAAAAATAGGTAGAATATCTTAGCTCATAAATAATATACCGCTGTATACTGAATCAGAATATGCTTATTTAATAATGAGTTAATTTTTTTTTATTATGTTTATTCACATAAAACAACATGCATTATTCTTAACTTATTTTATTTTTATTATTTTTTAAAACTTATTTTCAAAGTTTCCACTAAATTTTTTAAAACTCGCGCAGTATATGATATTGAGATATTCTTTTGTGGGTAACAAGTAAAAACTTCAATTTTTGGGTGACCCATTTTCAATCTAAAAAGAAGAAAATTGGGGAAAAGGAAAATATAAAAGGTTAACGGCTCATTTCAAAAGTTAAAATTATACCATCAATTGCCTTCATGAGGAAGATGAATCATGTTGTCCAAGAATATATTTTGACTTTTATTATTATTTAATCCAATTCAACCCCCAAATTATGTCCAGAAAACGCGTTTAAAATGTCCATGATTGCTGGTATAATGGTACCCATCTTCCGTGTCTCACTCTATAAACAGAAAATTTTAAAGATCATGCATAAAGTTTAATTAGTTTCATAATATAAATATTCAGTTTGGATCTTTTCACAAGTCAAGCAATGTATGATAATTAATTCATATTGATTGTTTATTTTGATATATATAATATTAAAAGTATATATATATATATATATATATATATATATATATATAAGACAACAAATGTAGATAAATTATCTACATTTGCTCTTAAAAGGACGTCGTTTTAGGTAAAAATTAAAAAATTATAATGAAAAGACTATTGAAACCAGTGTTTTAAACTTGGACCAGTCATCGAACCAGTCGAGGTACTGGGTCACTGGGTCATTGGTTCAACCGGGTTCAACCGGATTTACTGTTCACATATTAAAAATATTACTTATATTAATAAAAATTCACATAAAAAAACTATCAATGAGCTTCAAAAAATAAATTGATTTCAATGATAGCAAATATTATATACTACTAAGCTTCTAGCTCTAGACCATATCCTAATATTGGATTAAAATTGCAATATAAGTTAAATGCACCTTTTGTGCTTGACATGATACGGATAAATTAAATCATGATAACAAATAGTATGCATGAAATATACACTAAAAAAAAGTGTTCACCGTTGAGATGAGATCATGAGACCACAAGTGTTTATCACCACTTAACTTCATGAGATCATTATAAGATGCAACTAAATTACGTAAACGAACTGCACTAATCTAAAATACCTTATTATTTTTACCTTTTTTTAATCATATTCATCCTAAAATATGAATATGATTTAATTTAAGAGTTCTTATAAACAAAAAAAAAATTACCAAAAAAAAAAAAAGAATAACCGGGTTAACCCGGGTCACCGGGTTTCGGCCGGGTCAACCGGTCCAATCTAGGTTGACTGCAGAAGCGGTCCAACTACTCGCTCGGACCGGGGAACCCATCGGGTCACCGAGTCTCGGGTCGATCCGGTCGGTCCGAGCCGGGTTTTAAAACACTGATTGAAACCTTAAAATAAATTATAATTACAAAAATACCTTGATTTCCGCCTCAATGTAGATAAGTTATCTACATTGACCTTAGAAAAAGCGAACCCTGTATATAATTACGATGATAATTTAAATGATATCAAATTTAAGATAAATTAGTTCTTTTTAAACTCTTTTTGTTATCTAATGATAAATCCGGTTTTATCACAACACTATATATAGTCTCATAGGAGTAGGGATGTGCATGGGTCGAATTGAACCGGATTTTTGAAAAATCGAACCAAATTGGTTTAAATGGTTTGTTTCGGAAGTGGTTCGGTTTGGAAGTGGTTCGGTTTTGAAAACGGTTCGGATCGACCCTCTTTTGGAAAGAAAAAAAATTAAATATTTAAAAAATAAAGTTATAAAAATCCATTTGGTTCGATTTGAAAATAGTTCGGTTCGGTTCGGAAACGGTTCGGTTCAAAATGGTTCAGTTCTTAAACTGGTTCTAAAAATCGATTCGGTTCATGAACTGATTCTTTAAAAATCGATTCGGTTCATGAATTGATTCTTTAAAAATCGGTTCGATTCATGAACTGATTTTTAAAAACCAGTTATTTTAAGACGGTTCGGTTCATGATTCGATTCAATTTTTTTGATTATTTTGCACAACCCTAGGACAATGATGTGCATATATTCTTGACCTCCATAATCAGATATGACAAATATATTTGAAGTAATGGTAAAATATAAGAAAATAAAGATGCCCAGTACAGTCTTCTTTTGGGACTTTTTTATGTGCAAAGTTTTTGGTAAGGTCAGAGTATCGAACAATATACTTTTGAACTAAAGAACCGGGATTTGAGTGATTTGTTTATCAACTTTTTTTCATTGAATTTTCATCAACATTATTGGCATGATCATAATCTCAATCATAACCCATATTCCATCACATGACGATACTTTTTGATTTGATTCATGTTTCTCTCGCTATTACGTTGTTGTATAAAATTGTTATTTCAAATAATGACGTGCCCAGAAAAAAAAACCAATAATTCAATATCAATTAATTCATTTGTAGGTAAATCCTTCTTTCGTTAATTTACATAACAAATCAGCAATATTAGCGTTACATTTATTCTAAACTAGTTGAATTTGCTATCGATGAGCCTAAAAATAATAACTGATTAAAACAAAAAAAATTATAAAATTAAAAATAAGGAAATAAAAGATATATAGTAATAGGTATTTCCTTAATCTCTCTCTCACACACATGTAGATATAGATACAGACATATGTACAGAGTTTTTTTTTTTTTCGGAAACATGCAGACATATATACATAGTTGAATTGATGGATATTGGACTGATTTGGTTTGGACCTTAAAGTTTTCAATATTTCAAGTTTGTTTTATTTTAAGAAATCATAAATTTCATATTTTTTTGTTTATACAATGATGGCATCGAGGTTTCGAATTAGGACCCAAATTACACAAATCCCAAATCCCTTATCATTAGACCAATTTTAATATTTTTAAATTCCATTTTCTTTTTGAATATTTAAGTAGAAAAATATTATATTTACAAATTTTTTGTTTATAAACTCTTACAAACTACACTAAGTATGATCGGTTATACTTCAATCAAGAGTGTATGACCGGTCATACTTAGTGTAATTTGTAAATAGATCCTTCCTTATTTAAGTATTATTTATTAATAATTGACTATTTATGAAACATTAATGTTTGATAATAAATTAATCAAACGAATAAAGTCAAGTTGACATTTTAATCTGAGATTAAGTACTTAATGTTAACAGGTAAAAAATTAGTCAGTTAATCAATTAACAGGTAAAAAATAAAATAAAGATAAACATTAAAATAGAGAATATTATGACATTTCAATTTAAATTATTTTATTAAAACAATAATACGAAAAACATCGTCGTCTCTCTCCATGGTTTTTTTTTTTTCACTTCTGTTTTCCTATCGATGACTTGATGAAAAATGAAGGCGACCAGAGTGGCGAAACTCAAATGCTATTTTGCACATTAAACTCTCACAACTCTTCTATGAAGGTTTAGGGTTTGAATTTCATGATCACGTGATCATGAAAGAGATGATATGGTGCAAGGTGAAGGGTGGACAATGACAAAGGATGAAATCTTAAGTGAAGAGTTTGAGAAAAAAAAAACAAAAGATAATTTTTTTATTATTTTAATAAAAATTAATAATGTCATATCATAATCTTGATTTTTTTTATTTTGTTAACAGTGGAATTGATTCTCTTTATCTTCAGAAACGAGGACAAAAAAATTAAAATATTACACTTTTAATAATTAATTACGAATAGATAGTTAAATTGATAGTTCTGCTTTGCATGCTCATATTGCGAATATGAACCAGAAGATAAATTGATAGTTCTTTAATTCTAAAATATAATACAGGCATATGAAATTTTTTATCTTCCAATAAATTTATCATAATTAGTCTTGAAACCAAAATCCTATAAAAAAAAAGTGAATATTCCAGAAACCAAAAAAAAAAAAATTCTAAAAAAAAATTCAAAATAAAATAAAAAAGAAAAAATTCGTACAAGTATTTTTTTTTAAAAAAATATTTAACATAAATATTTTAAATATATATGTAATCAGTCAAGTCTGGCCGGATATAGGCTATCTCGTAGGCTTCTGTAGGCCCGCGTAGCCTGTTTACACCCCTATCAATGACCATCCAACACCTGCATCGTAAAAAGATGTTTGTCATTAAGTATTTTATAGACTATTTTAATGTTTCTCACTACTTTCTACATGAAAAATTGCTAAGCCTATTAGTAATTTTTATTTTTATAGGTAGCCTATTAATAATATTTATTATGAAGTCTATTAGATGGAAAATTATTTAATATTCAAAATTTAAACTTTTTAAATTTGAATTTTGATCTTGAAAGGTGGGAAAAGAGTTCAGCATTTAAAGTTTCTGCAATGGGAGAAAATATATATATATATATATATATATATATATATATTAAATTTAAATTTAATATAAAATTATATATTAAACAAAAAACTATTTAAAATTAAAAAAATATATATGCATAGTTGATAAAAAAAATTAAAGTTGTAATTTAAATGAAAAAATGAGAAATAACATATTTATACTTTAAGAGAAAATAAATTCAAAATATAACTTAACAAATAATACTAAAAAAGGTTTGCGTACAAGGATTTTTGTTTAAAAAAATTAATATAAATGTTTTGAATATATATGTATAACAATAAAAAAAATATAAAATTATAAATTCAAAGATAAAAAATTAAAATTTTAAAAAATGTATAATTAAGACAAAAAAAATTAAATAAGAAAAATGACATCTATCTTTCTGTAAATTTCTGTAAAAAATAAATTATAAAAATTTAATGATTATAAAATTAAATTATCTTTTACTGATCAGTGATTATCTAACTCTTTCATCGTAAAAAGATGTTTGTCATTAAGTATTTTATAGACTATTTTAATGTATATCACTACTTTCTGCATGGTAAATTGTTAAGCTTATTGATAATGATTATTATTATTTCGGGTGGGAAAATATTTCATATTTAAAATTCAAGTTTTTTTAAATTTGAATTTTGAACTTAATGGGTGATAAAAGAGTTCAGCATTTAATGTTTCTGTCGTAAGAAAAATGATATAAATTTAAATTTAATATAAAATTATAGATTAAAAATAAAAATAATTTAGAATTATAAAAATATATGCATAATTGATAAAATATAATTTAAAAGAAAAAAAATAAGAAATAACATATTTATACTTTAAAAGAAACTAAATTAAAAAAAGAAAAAAAAACTTCCTTACAAGTATTTTTAAAATATATATATATATATATATATATAACCAGTATGAAAAAAATATAAAATTATAAATTCAAAGATAAAAAAATTATTTTTTCAAAAAATACGTATCATTAATACAAAAGAATTGAAATTTTGAATTTTGAATTTAAATCGGAAAAATAACTTTTATCATTCTATAAAAAAAATTATAAAAATTTAATCGTTATAAAAATAGATGACCATTTAGTGATCAGTTATCCAGTTATCCATCTCCTGCATGATAAAAAAATATTTGCCCTTAAATATTTTACAGACTATTCTAATGTATCTCACTACAAATTATTTTAATGAAATTTAACTGTCTCAATTCACGGGCGATTGCACAAAAAATTCGAGTTCCTTTTGGATTTCCCTCTTGGTCAATAACAACCGCAGCATTGTCATCATAGTGTATTATCACACCGTTACTGTGTTTGAGTTATTTACCAGTACGTACAATTACAGCTCTGATCACTTCTGATGTCTGCATGACAAAATTTTAAACCTATTAATAATATTAATTATTTTATATATTGGATGAGAAATTATTAAAGGTCAACAAATTAGGTAAAGTGTAGCTTACATTCTAAAAGTACAAGATTCCAACCAAAGAATAGAAAAACAACATCTTGTGCTTACCACAAAATATCCTGCACAATCCACAAGAAACTTGTAGGTAATCCAATGTATTGTTTTTTACTTTAGTTTGTGTTTCCTTTTCTACCCGTTTTTTACGTTAGGCAATCTCAATCCAAGTCTTTTGTGGTTAGAAGACGGGTCAAAGGGGAAAAAAGGGAGAAAAATCTCTGTTCACCATCTCTAATACTAAAGACAAAGGTATGGATAATGATTTCAAACGAAGAATGATCATGTGACCTGTTTAGAAGCAACTTAAGAAAAAGAAAACAAATGGGGTTAAAATTTTAAAGCAACGTAAATAGTCATTAATTCAAATTCAATTTTCCATTTTTTGTCACCATTGAGATTTGAGTCATTGACTATTGACTCCAAGTCTCTAGTCCAATGGAGGTTATCCTTCAACTTCTTATTCCTTTTAACTTTCTCACCTCTTTGTGTTCCAAATTTCTCAAACCCCCTTTGCATTCATTCTTAAGTACCCTTTGTTCCCATTTTCACTTCCACGCTTAAAAAAGTTCTAACCTTTTATTCAGCAGCATCACTTCCCATTTTAAAAGCATTTCTTTTTCTTTCTTTTTTCTTCTCTGCAAATTCAGAAATTTCAGAGTGATTTTGAATCTGGGTTGTGTTTAAATTTTCCAGCTGAAACCAAAAGATTCCTCTTTTATAGAAATTGCCATAGCAATAAGGCTAAGGTAGCAAGAAACAATGGGTGCAAAGTATAAATTTGAGATAACCGGCAATGTCAGGGTGGTAGCTGTAATATTCCTCTGCATGGTGGTTACTATTGTTCTCATACTCCTCAACCACGCAAAATGGCTCAGGTGGCGCATTGAGCAAAGCACTGCTCCTCAACCACGCAACCGCCGCCGCTTTGTCTTTGCCCCTGGTCAAGATCCAGTTACCTATGGCACTAACCGAATTGGTCTTGACCCTGCAGTTCTTAGGTCCTTGCCAGTGTTGGTGTTCCAACAAGAGGACTTCAAAGATGGTTTGGAATGTGCGGTTTGTCTCTCCGAGATTGTTCAAGGTGAAAAGGCTAGGCTTTTACCAAAATGCAATCATGGGTTTCATGTGGATTGCATAGATATGTGGTTCCAATCCCATTCTACTTGCCCTCTTTGTAGGAACCTTGTTGACTCTGAATCCTCTAATAGTGACCCATTCGAGGCAGAAAATTCAGCTACAATGAGTGGCTTAGAGTCTTCAAATTTCCCCACAAATGTGTTAGTTTGGGGAGACCGGACCCAAGTAAGTTCTGTTGGTGTTTCCTTGGAAGAAGGGACTTCTTATCGAACACCTTGCTCTACATCATCATCATCATCATCTTCTTCAGCCAGTGATAGTAGTAATTGTAGATGTCATGGAATGTTGGTGATTGATATACCAAGTGAGTTCAATTCGTCCTCTTTGTCCCCTTCTGCTAGTAGGTGTGATGAAGATGAGATGAAATCACCAATGACAGCTAGACTGAGGTCACTGAAGAGGCTTCTGAGCAGGGACAAAAAGTTAAGTCCTTGTAGTCCTAGTTCTATGGATGTAGAACAAGCGCAGAGCTAGAAATTTGTTAATGGTATTCATTAATTATTTTTAGTAGAGGTCCTCTTGTTGAGAGATATGTTATTTCCCTTCCAAGACTTCTATGTGTAGATAATGGCTAAGGATGCCTACAATATATGTAATGTCTTGTTATACAGTCTTTTTTTTTTAATTTATATATGTGCTTGAACCACATTAAGTGAATGCTTTAAGTGTTTATATTGTATAAATGACAGGTTTCTTTTTAGTAGAAGGGTGGAATGGCCCAGTTTCTTTTTACAGAAGATGAATTTTATAGTATTATTGTTTTAATTTTGATCTTAATTTGCAATCAGCCTGACCCAATACTAATAGTCCAATGTAAAATGAAAAGGGCATCTGGGATTGAATTGTCTCACCACAGTTTGTTAGCAAAAATCTGCATTTAGATGCATTGAAGTAACCCAGTAACTAATGTTTAGTTGAATAGAATTTGAAAACAAACATTTAATCTGTTTTAGCACCAAAGAAGGCGAAAGAGAGGGAGCTAGATAATGCTTTCTTGTATTAATATTAACGTAATTACCAATGTCATTATTCTATGCTAGCTGAAAGATCATCTGCGGTATATATATTATTATTTATATAAAAAAAAGCGCTAATAAACAAGTAGCCATTTCACTATCAATATGGCAGGTAAACTAACGTTTCAAGGGATTCATACCCGACAAAGAAGTCCTTATGACAAATATTCTGTTTGGTTCAGTGGCAGGCACAATCCAATTTTTTTCTCAATCGTGCACACTCTTTTCCTTGCATTCCATTTCTTGGCCAATGCTACGGAATGCCTTTTTAGCCCCTATTGATCCTCTTAATTATGTAAAGCAAAATTTGTAATTATTCACCAATTTAATTGATGTAGCAAATAAGTTAATAATTTAATGAAAAAAATATGTATCCTCATAATGGGCGTTCAAGTAGGCGCATCAACCTCAAGAATGATTTGTGTTAAAATCAACATGTATTTGTCATCTGTCATGTTCTTCAAGACGTATATCACTCTTATGCGCATTCAAATCATCCAATTTTTTCAATCACTGCATAATTGATACGTTTATTGGTAAAAGTTCAATTAGTTAAATATTTAATCACGTTCGAGGTAACCAGTAAATTATTCTTCTATGGTGTCATTGGGACAAATGACAAGTCTGACGGAATTTGCAGACTCAATTTTTTGCACATCTTAAAAATAAATTGGAATTGTACTTTCTGCCCACGTTAATTATCATCGTTGTTGTAAAAAATTAAAGTGAAAATGTAAAAATTTACTTTTTTATATTTTTACTAGAACGGTGAGTGTTAAAATACAAGTAAAAACTTTCCTTGATAAAAATTCGTGTAAAAACGGTAAAAACTACAAAAAAAAAAAAGAAATTAAAAAAAACTCCATTTTCGTTTTCTCCAAATCATATACACAATATCTTGATATCTTTTTGTTTGGATATATGTCTTTTATAATTATGTCTTATAAAGCTGCAATTTTATTGTAAGTTATGCTATGAGAATAGTTTTATATTTTTGGATCATTGTGTGCATTGAAAGAAGTAGAATTATATCTTGATAAGTGATGATCCAAAATCTGCAGAGTGTATGAAACATTTAGAGCAGATTGATTATTCATTACTTGTTACTTGTTAGTTATCACTGTTTATAATTTTGATACTTGGTTATCAAAAAAAATTTTCCTTTTTAGATAGATAAGTGGATCAACACACAGGTTTATTATGTGATTTTTTTTACATGCATATATATATATATATATATATATATATATATATATATATAATTTTGTATCTTGACCTTAAGTAATAGAAAGTAAAAACTTTATGTTTCGTGTCGTTTTTACGTTTTACGTTTCTACCACCCTTTCCGTTTCTACGCAGAAACTCGAGTTTGACAACATTAGTTATCACTTCAATTCGATTATCATTTTTTCTTTTTTTAGTAAATTATATGTAAACTCATTATAAATCATCAATCTATTCAGAGTATAAAAGGTTTTACATTTTTATTTAATATCTCGTTTTTACCTCTTAATAAATTTTATTTTATATAATTAATTAATTATTGATATAGTTAAATTTATAAAATTAAATTATAATGATAAAAAATCTATACTAATAACATTAAGCCAATCGTTTAAAGTGTTTATATGGTATATATGACAGGTTTCTTTATAGCAGAAAGGGAGAATGGCTGAGTTTTTTTTTTAAAAAAGAAGATGAATTTTATAGTACCATTTTAATTTTGTTATTTATTTGCAATTAGCCTCGGTACTAATAATCCAAATTAAAGCAAAGAATAGAACCTGATCAGTCCAGTATAATATGGGCGGGTCAATATGGACTGTGTCAAATCACATACAGTTGAAGAGTGAAGACTTTGGGTTAGGTGAAGTGCTTTTTGGGCTAATGATATCTGCTTTGGGGTTAATTGATGTTGAGCTCCCTTTGGCGCGATGGCTCTGGCTGGAGGTACCCTGTAATGACACTCCAACGCTCAAGTCAGTATCAAAGTCAGACTTATATTATGTTCTTATTTGAAATTAGATTGATGTACCTAGAGTGTACCTCTTGCTTATATAGCAAGTCTCATGCCGCCTTTAGTAGTTAGTACGCCTTCTGATTGGTTGTTCCTGAGCTGCAGACTTATTTGTCTCAGCTGGTGCCTCTCTGGCTATACTTCTATATGATGGGCTGCCTTATTAGAGTAGTGGCAAGTTGGAGTTGTCATTCGTGTATTGATTTATAGCGCGGTGGTTTTTAGTTTGATATAGGATCCTTCCTTAGTCTGTAAGTTATATAAGGCGGTTAGGCACAATGAAACAATTACGCTTTTAGATTTTTATGTACGATGGGGACATTGCGCCTTTCACCGGGCCTGTATGTTTCTGGGCTTTAACCCTTTGTGGTAGTTTATCCAAATTTATCCATATCAGAACCCAAAATGAAGGAAGAAAATGATAGGAAAAAGCAATATAGATTAAGAGAGTTTGGAAATTAGTGAGAATCATATGACAATGTAAATGGAAATTTTTTGTTTAGTTTACTGATTAAGTGAGATAAAAAATAACACCCTTATAACTAAAATCTCTCTATCGTGGCTTGTTTGTTACTGCTGTTTTATCAATACTCTCTTCATTTAAGCATTTCTATAATTTGTTACTTAAAAATGTTTTGAAAATTGATACAAGAGTGAGGTTTCGGAACAAGTGTGACATGCAAGAATGAATTTGGAACAAGAAACTAGGATAACTTTTTCTGAATTTTGTTTTCCTCAATCAAATCGAACAAGAATCAAATATAAATCATATTCAAAGTCAAAAATATAAAAAAGTTCATCTCACAAAAGTCTGTTTTACTACATTTGTTCACTCATTTTTGTAACAGAAAATTAATAAGTCTTTCTCTCCGAAGCTTGTGTCACCAGAATTTGCAAATATGATAATGATTCACAGAGTTAAGCAACCCCATAAAGGGGGCCATAGTTGTGCATAGCACAAGGGCTGTTTTGTTGGTGGAGAGATGTGTAAGGTATCTCCCTCTCTTCTGTCTTTGTGGGTTTGAACAGATTTGTTAGAGGCCCTGAAGTTGGAAGCCAGTGCTTCCTATCAGCACCTTTGTAGGATTTATATATTGGACCAGAAACCTGACCCTGCCTTTTCCTAGAAACCTTTGATTTTGAATCGTTGGTTGGTTCTTCTCTATGCTTGCTTTTCTTGTCAACTTTCCACCATGAAATCAGAGAACTTTTCCATGATTTCTTTCCCTTTTTCTCTTTATCCGATCCTGTTTTGCCAGATTCTTCAGGATGCACTGATGAATTCTTTAGTTTTGCTGCGCTTCCAAGTTGCCTTGCTTCCTCCAAGAACTAGTCAAAGCAAAAAAAAAAACAAAAAAACAAAAAAATAACCATCATAGGAGCAAATGGAAAAGACTTATTATACTAAGATAAGGGACATGTTGATGTTTGTAACTACTTAGATGTTGATCGGTCAGGTTCTAGTGTTCTACTTCAAAAGAGAGAACTTACATGATCAAAATATAAATGAAAACCATCCAAATAAAACATCAAATGCAGAAGTCTTGAGCTACTTTTTATTATCAATTGGAGCATATTTGTTGAAATCTTCAATATGCAATATCACATAATCACACAATATCACATACAAACTTTAATAACTACAAACAATTTCATTAACTATGCCGAAAACCAACAATCAAGTATTTAGTACCAGGGAAAAGTCCTCTTGCAGATCAAATCCATAGTCATCATAATGGCTTGCCTCATATTTTGGTGGTGTTGAAGATTTCTTCACCATTATCAACCAAAAAAACCCCACAAACTTGAGCAGAACAGAAATGCCAAATAGAAGACCTCGAGAGAAAGAGAAGCTTGATGGAATATACTGGCTTGGATCACAAAAGGCAAAGTTCAACAACTCCTCATAAAGATATATCACAATCAAAGGGTCAGTTGTGGAGATGACAGAAACTATGGTAGTTGAAATGGCATTGCAGTTTTAGGCTTTTCATTCACATTTTCCTATGAAGGAGTTATTGGCGTGAATTAGAAGGTGCATTCATATAGGAATTAATTGTCTTATATAACATAGTACATCAAATCCAGACTCACCACCACACCAAATTGTTAGGCTAATAATGTCAATAAGAAAATGGTAAATTTTTTTAAAAAAAGACAACAGAATGAAATCCACTCATATACTATAAATTAAACTTACCTCCCAATGCAGAATTGAAAAATAAGGAACCAATTGGAGAAAATATTTGGTTTTTTAAGGAACCAAGCATCCTAATATCCTTAACAAGGGGTGGGTAAACATCGTTATGATATAACAAATTATTTCCTCTCCTGGGACCATGTTTAATCATTCCATTTCACTTTACCTTAGCTTTTTAATGGAAAAAAATAGCTTTACTCGAAATAATTATTTCTACTCATCTAGAATTAATACTACAAAACAAACAGAAATAATGATAATTTAAAAAATGAAAAGAATTTAAAAGAGGAGAGAGGGAGAGGGAATGAAATCAAACTAGAATTTCACTTTGATGCATATCTTTATTATATATAGTGTTAGTTTATTTTCTTAAAAAAATAATAATATTGTACATAAAAAATGTACGAAAGTGTACTAAAGAAAATTATTTTACCTTCAAAAAGTGAAGAATTTGGCCAATGAAAGTTGACTCCCCGTAAAATAGAATTTAGATATTCGCTATAGTGGGTAGCAAGTAAAAGCTTCAATTTTCGGTTGACTCATCTTTAATCTAAAAAAAAAAAAAAAAAAAATTGGGTAAAAGGAAAATATAAAAGGTTAACACCTCAAGTTAAAATTATACCATCAATTGCCTTAATGAATAATGAGGAAGATGAATCATTTTGTCCAAGAATATATTTTGACTTTTATTATTATTTCATCCAATTCAACCCCCAAATTATGTCCAGAAAACGCGTTTAAAATGGCCATGATTGCTGGTATAATGGTACCCTTCTTCCATGTCTCACTCTATAAACAGAAAATTTTAAAGATCATGCATAAAGTTTAGTTTCATAATATTTATATTCAGTTTGGATCTTTTCACATGTCAAGCAATATATGATAATTAATTTATATTGATTGTTTATTTTGATATATATAATATTAAATATATATATATATATATATATATATATATATATGGTAAAATCATTTCTCCAGCCGCTATACGTACAACAACGATGGGTATAATGGGTTTAGATATTTTTAGGCTATGACTCATCAATTGCCTTAGTTGATGGGTTAATGGGTCTTGGGTTTAGATATTTTTAGGCTATGATTAGGAAAATACCCAAGTAGGTAAAGGAAAATTAATATATTGGATCGGTTTGGATTGGATCGGTTTTCATCAACCCATCCAAAAACCGATCCAATCCAATTAAAATTTGCGATTTTTAATCGGTTTTTGATTTTTCGATTTTCAGTTTATTCGGTTATCAGTTTTTCGGTTCGGTCACCGCGGTTTGAATCGGTTTGGATCGGTTGATGAACACCCCTATATATATAGGAAAAACATATATCCTTTTAAAGGATATAAGTTTATATCCTTTTAGATCCTAACCGTTGATTTCCGTCCATCAACGGTTATAATCTATTGGGCCAAACTTAATGGGCCAAATTTATTATTAATTAATTAATAATTTTAATCCAATAAATTATAACCGTTGATGGACGGAAATCAACGGTTAGGATCTAAAAGGATATAAGTTTATATCATTTAAAATGATAGATGTTATTCCGATATATATATATGAAAAAATAGTTTGTCATATGATTGGATATAAGGTTTTGTTAGGTCAAATATTTTGTAATTGGGTTTACTTTTTCTGCAGTTACTCCAGATAAATTATCTGCAGTAAGCCCAATATGACGTCGTTTTGGGGCGGAAATCATGGTGTTTTTGTAATTTTAATTTATTTTAGAGTTATAATAGTCTTTATATTTATAATTTTTTAAGATTTCAATATTAAAACGACGTCGTTTTGAGAATAAATGCAGATAACTTATATGCAGTAATTTCAGAAATATTTTTCCCTTTTAAATTATGTATTACGGGTAGTACATACTACTATGTACTACCCGTAATATATAGTTATAATTTTTTGACGAGACAAAACTTTATGTTAAGTAACATGACATTCACTTAATACTATATATATATAGGAGTTTGCATTCATCATTTAACATGACCACACAAAGTTTCCTACACACACAATATTTTGTGGGACCTGCATGTATTGAAGAAAAAAGAAAATTATGGCACGCAAAACGAATCTCTGTAACATAACACAATCATTTTTCCTACAACATAACTCTTATAAAACCCATATATATAGAGAGAGATAATTACAATGATAATTTAAATGATATCAAATTTAAGATAAATTAGTTCTTTTTAAACTCTTTTTGTTATCTATTGATAAATCCGATTTTATCACAACACTATATATAGTCTCATAGGAGGACAATGATGTGCATATATTCTTGACCTCCATGATCAGATATGACAAATATATTTGAAGTAATGGTAAAATATAAGAAAATAAAGATGTCCAGTACAGTCTCCTTAATTTTGGGACTTTTTTATGTGCAAAGTTTTTGGTAAGGTCGGGGATAGAACAATATATTTTTGAACTAAAGAACCGGGATTTGAGTGATTTGTTCGTCAACTTTTTTTCATTGAATTTTCATCAACATTATTGGCATGATCATAACCTAAATCATAACCCATATTCCATTCATGCATTTAACGATACTTTTTTGATTTGATTCATGTTTCTCTCGCTACTACGTTTTGTATAAAATTCTTATTTCAAATAATGACGTGCCAAGAGAAAAAAACCAATAATTCAATATCAATTAATTCATTTGTAGGTAAATCCTTCTTTCGTTAATTTACATAACAAATCAGCAATATTGACGTTACATTTATGCTAAACTAGTTGAATTTGCTATCGATGAGCCTAAAAATAAAATAAAATAACAAATAACAGATTAAAAGAAAAAATTATAAAAATAAAAATGAAATTAAAAATAAGGAAATAAAAGACATATATAGTAATAGGTTTTTCCTTAATCTCTTTCACACACACATATAGATATAGATATCGACATATATACATAGTTGAATTGATGGATATTGGACTGATTTGGTTTGAACCTTAAAGTTTTCGAGATTTCAAATTTCATTTATATTTTTATTTTATACAACGGTGACATTAGGGTTTCGAATTATAACCTTATGTAAACTACACAAATCCGACTAGACCAATCATAATACCTTTAAATTTTATTTTATTTTTGGCTTTTTAAGTATTATTTATTAATAATTGATGATTTATGAAACATTAATGTGTTACAGGTTTTTTATTTTTATTATTTTATTATTATTTTATGAATTGTTGGTTTGTTTAAATAGTGAGTTGTGGGTAGTTATTTTATTTGTTTTGTTATTTGAATTTCAACTTTAGATATTAACTATTAGTGGAGCCTATATAGTGTTAGTGGGTAGTTACTTTGTTGGCTTGAAATATTTGAATGAATATCATCAGAAGAATTATTTGAAAAAAACACTTTGTGCAAGAGGTCGAGCTTCCTCGGTAAAGTCATTTGAGGCTAGGCTTCTTCAATAAAGCCAAATTCAATTTTTATTTATTTTGTCCGTAACAATTGGTATCAGAGCCAGGCACAAACACCACGCATGGAGAAACAATTGGAAAGACTGGAAGACGTGATTCTGTCTTTGGCGAAACAATTCAAGGAGATGCTTACCAAACTCTCCAATCGGCTAGATGCTCTAGTATCAACCACCAAACTATCCCAATTCCATTGTTCTTATTTCAAACCTGAGACTTCCAGACTCAAACATTTATCTCTTTCTTTCTCCACCAAACGAGCAACTCCCTTCAACACTACCATTAAAAATTTAAATACTGTCAAAGTATCTCAATCAAATAATGCCCCTCAACCAAGACCCCACTTTTGTTTAGACATGGGATATCCAATAAGAAATTAAATTCTAAAATTCTTTGAGAAGAAGAAAGAAAGAGTTGTGGCGAGGACAAAGAAGAGGGGGACATGGATATTGAAGATGATTCAATTACTTGATCTTGATTTTACTCTTGAGGACAAGAATAATCTTTAGGGGGAGAGAATGTTACAGTTTTTTTATTTTTATTATTTTATGAATTGTTGGTTTGTTTAAATAGTGGGTTGTGGGTAGTTATTTTGTTTGTTTTGTTATTTGAATTTCAACTTTAGGCATTTACTATTAGTGGAGCCTATCTAGTGTTAGTGGGTAATTACTTTGTTGGCTTGTATTATCTATTTAAACCTTAAAATATTTGAATAAAGATCATCAGAAGAATAATTTGAAAAAAAAACACTTTGCGCAAGAGGTCAGCTTCCTCGGTAAAGCCATTTGAGGTCAGGTTTTCTCAGTAAAGCCATTCAAGGTCAGGCTTCTTCATAAAAGCCAGAATTCTCATTTTTATTTATTGTGTTCCAAAATTCTCATTTTTATTTATTGTGTTCTTGTAACAATTGGTATCAGAGCCAGGCACAAACACCACGCAAGGAGAAAAACAACACGAATGAAAATTTGGCTTTACTGAGGAAACCTGACCTCAAATGGCTTTACTGAGGAAGCTTAACCTCAGTAATTCTTATGATGATCTTTATTCAAATACTTCAAGGTTTAACTAGATAATACAAGCCAACAAAATAACTACTCACTAACACTAGATAGGCTCCACTAATAGTTAATACCTAAAGTTGAAATTCAAATAACAAAACAAACAAAATAACTACCCACAACCCACTATTTAAACCAACCAACAATTCATAAAATAATAATAAAATAATAAAAATAAAAAACTGTAACATTCTCTCCCCCTAAAAATTACTCTTGTCCTCAAGAGTAAAATCAAGATCAAGTAATTGAATCATCTTCAATATCCATGTCCCCCTCTTCTTTGCTGTTGATTGGAAAATGTCCTCGCGCCACAACTCTTTCTTTCTTCTTCTCAAAGAATTTTAGAATTTAATTTCTCATTGGATATCCCATGTCTAAACAAAAGTGGGGTCTTGGTTGAGGGGCATAATTCGATTGAGATACTTTGACCGTATTTAAATTTTTAATGGTAATGTTGAGGGGAGTTGCTCGTTTGGTGGAGAGAAAAAGAGATAAATGTTTGGATGTGGAAGTCTCAGGTATGAAATAAGAACAATGGAATTGGGATAGTTTGGTGGTTGGTACTAGAGCATTTAGCCGATTGGAGAGTTTGGTAAGCATCTCCTTGAGTTGTTTCGCCAAAGACAGAATCTCTTCTTCCACCAGGCTTTCCAATCGTTTATGAACACAATAAATAAAATTGGGGATTTGATTTTATTGAGAAGTCTAACCTCTTGCACAGTGCTCTTTTTCAAATAATTCTTATGATGATCTTTATTCAAATACTTTAAGGTTTAAATAGATAATACAAGCCAACAAAGTAACTATCCACTAACACTAGATAGGTTCCACTAATAGTTAATACCTAAAGTGTTGAAATTCAAATAACAAAACAAACAAAATAACTACCCACTATTTAAACGAAGGGAAAAATATTTGTCCTTTTAAATGACATAACTTGTGTCATTTCACTCTCACAAAGAGGTGGACCCACACCTTTATATTTTTTTTGTCCATTCTCTTTCTTCCTTTATCTAGCTCTTTCTCTCACTTAAAATGACACAACTTTACATCCTTACACACTTTTCCCTTAAACAAATCGACAATTAACAGGCTCCACTATTATTTTTAATGTTAAAAAATTTATAATAAATTCCTCATAAATCGACCCTAATTAAGTTAGTCTAGTTAAAAAACTTAACATTAAGTACTTTTATTTTTGGTAGAGATAATATTACGTACTTAATCTCACATTAAAAGGTCAACTTGACTTTATTCGTTTACTTAATTTATTATCAAGAATCAATTAAGAGGTAAAAAATAAAATAAAGGTAAACATTGAAATAGAGAAGATTATGACATTTCAGTTTAAATTATTTTAATAAAATAATAAGGGGAAAGATATTGTAACAATCAAGTTGTGTTACTACCATGTTACTACCAATCAATTTTACCGTTAGATCGATTATATTGATCAAATAGTTATATTTATTTTCATCTTTGTATGGTCATGATTCTCCATATTTAAAGTAAAAGTATTAAATATGAAAAATCATAATCATACAAAGGTGAAAATAAATATGAAGTATTAAATTTGGGAAATCACAACTATACAAAGATAAAAATAAATGTAACCGTTGGATCAACATAATTGATCTAACGATGAGATTGATTGGTAGTTGGTTGTTCCAATATCCTTTCCCAAATAATAATACTAAAAACATCGTCTCTCCATTTTTTTTTCTTTTCTGTTTTCCTTTATCGATGACTCGATGAAAAATGAAGGCGACCAGAGTGGCCAAACTCAAATGCTATTTTGCACGTTAGACGCTCACAAATCTTCTATGAAGGTTTAGGGTTTGAATTTCATGATCATGACGCATCTCTTAAAACTGGTCTTCAAGGCGGCTTTCACACGAGAAAGAGATGATGTGGTGCAAGGAGAAGGGTGTACAATGACAAAGGATGAAATTTCAAGGGAAGAGTTTGAGAAAAAACAAAAGATAAAATTTTAATTATTTTAATAAAAATTAATAATGTGATATCATAATCTTGATTTTTTTTTATTTTTGGTAGCATTGGAATTGATTCACTTTATCCTCTGAAACGAGGAGTCAAAACTATTTAATAAAGTTAAATTAGTAACAACAATTCTCTAATATAAATAGTGTTAGGATTCGGGGAATATTATATTGATAAATTTATTTTCTTACAAACTACACTAAACTGATTATACACTCTTGATTAAAATATGACTAGTCAAACTTAATGTAGTTTGTAAGTTTGTAAGAAAAAAAATTTGTCACTATAACTTCCCCCTTCAAGAAATATAAATATATAATAGAAGTATCCTTAAATTAAATAAAATCTAATACACTCTTATTCATTTTTAAAATCAATTCAATTTAAAAAAGTTATCCATAATTTTTTGTAAATGTCCGACAGCAGTCATGTGAACGTAGTTTAAAATATGTAGTAGATGAATGTCTTCATTATTTTAGATTATTTAATACAATCCAAAAGTAATCATATGGTCAAATTTTAAAAGCTTTTTAGTTTAAAGGTCGACAAATTAGGTAAAGTGTAGCTTACATTCTAAAAGCACATGATTCCAAAGAATAGAAAAACAACATCTTGTGCTTACAGCAAAATATCCTGCACAATCTGCAAGAAACTTGTAGGTAATTCAATGTATTGTTTGTTACTTTAGTTTGTGTTTCCTTTTCTACCCGTTTTTTACGTTAGGCAATATCAATCTAAGTCTTTTGTGGTTAGACGGGTCAAAGGGAGAAAAATCTCTATGTTTACCAAGTCTAATACTAAGACAAAGGTATGGATGATGATTTCAAACGAAGAATAACATGTGACCTTTTTAGAAGCAACTTAAGAAAAAGAAAACAAATGGGGTTAAAATTTTAAAGCAATCTTCTTCTCTCTCTCTCTTTTTTTTTTTGAGGTAAATAGTCATTAATTCAAATTCAATTTTACATTTTTTGTCACAATTGAGTCATTGACTATTGACTCTAATGCCGTCTCCTTTTGTTCTAAAGTCCAAGTCTCTAGTCCAATGTGGAGGTTATCCTTTGAACTTTCTCACCCCCTTGCATTCTTAAGTACCCTTTGTTCCCATTTTCACTTCCTCACTTTAAAAGTTCTAACCTTTATTCAGCAGCATCACTTCCCATTTTAAAAGCATTTCTTTTTCTTTTTCTTTCTTTTTTCTTCTCTGCAAATTCAGAAATTTCAGAGTGATTTTGCTTCTGGGGTGTGTTTAAATCTTGCAGCTGAAACCAAAAGATTCCTCTTTTATAGAAATTGCCATAGCATAAGGCTAAGGTAACAAGAAACAACATGGGTGCAAAGTCAGGGTCAAGTGACACATTTGGTGAGTCTGATAAATTTGAGATAACCGGCAAGATCGTGGTGGTAGCTGTGATATTCCTCTTCATGGTGGTTACTTTTGTTCTCATACTCCATCTCTATGCAAAATGGTTCTGGTGGCGCATTGAGCAAAGCACTGCTCCTCAACCACGCAACCGCCGCCGTCGCCGCCGCTTTGTCTTTGCCCCTGGTCAAGATCCAGTTACCTATGGCACTAACCGAATTGGTCTTGACCCTGCAGTTCTTAGGTCCTTGCCAGTGTTGGTGTTCCAACAAGAGGACTTCAAAGATGGTTTGGAATGTGCAGTTTGTCTCTCCGAGATTGTTCAAGGTGAAAAGGCTAGGCTTTTACCAAAATGCAATCATGGGTTTCATGTAGATTGCATAGATATGTGGTTCCAATCCCATTCTACTTGCCCTCTTTGTAGGAACCTTGTTGACTCTGAATCATCTAATAGTGACCCTTTAGAGGCAGAAAATTCAGCTACAATGAGTGGCTTAGAGTCTTCAAATTTTCCCACAAATATGTTAGTTTGGGGAGACCAGACCCAAGTAAGTTCTGTTGGTGTTTCCTTGGAAGAAGGGACTTCTCATCAAACACCTTGCTCTACATCATCAACATCATCTTCTTCTTCTTCTTCTTCAGCCAGTGATAGTAGCAATTGTAGATGTCATGGAATGTTGGTGATTGATATACCAAGTGAGTTCAATTCGTCCTCTTTGTCCCCTTCTGCTAGTAGGTGTGATGAAGATGAGATGAAATCACCAATGACAGCTAGACTGAGGTCACTGAAGAGGCTTCTGAGCAGGGACAAAAAGTTAAGTCCTTGTAGTCCTAGTTCTATGGATGTAGAACAAGCGCAGAGCTAGAAATTTGTTAATGGTATTCATTAAATTTTTTTAGTAGAGGTCCTCTCGTTGAGAGATATGTTATTTCCCTTCTAAGACTTCTATGTAGATAATGGCTAAGGATGCCTGCTATATATATAATGTCTCGTTATACAGTCATTTTTTTTTTAAATTTATGTATGTGCTTGAACCACATTAAAGTGAATGGTTTAAGTGTTAATATTGTATAAATGACAGGTTTCTTTTTAGTAGAAGGATGGAATGGCCCAGTTTCTTTTTACAGAAGATGAATTTTATAGTATTATTGTTTTAATTTCGATCTTAATTTGCAATTAGCATGACCCAATACTAATAGTCCAAAGTAAAAATGAAAATGGCATCTGGGATTGAATTGTCTCACCACTGTTTGTTAGCAAAAATCTGCATATAGGTGCATTGAAGTAACCCAGTAACTAATGTTTAGTTGAATAGAATTTGAAAACAAACATTTAATCTGTGTTAGGCTCTTAGCACCAAAGAAGGCGAAAGAGAGGGAGCTAGATAATGCTTTCTTATATTAATATTAACGTAATTACCAATGTCATTATTCTATGCTAGCCGAAATATCATCTGAGGTATATATATTATTAAAAAGAAAAAGAAAAAGCGCTAATAAACAAGTAGCCATTTCACTATCAATATGGTAGATAAACTAATGTTTCAAGAGATTCATACCCGACAAAGAAGTCCTTACGACAAATATTCTGTTTGGTTCAGTGGCAGGCACAATCCAATTTTTTTTCCTCAATGGTGCACTCTTTTCCTTGCATCCCATTCCATGCCCAATGCTACGGATGCCTTTTTAGCCTCTATTGTTGATCTTTTAGGGCTTTTTCATCATGTAAAGCAAAATGCATAATTATTCATCAATTTAATTCTTTTAGCAAATAATTTATTAATTTCATGAAAAAATATTTATTTTGATAATGCACATTTAAGTAGCACATTAACTGCAACCGTGACATACAAAATCAACATGTACTTGTCATATGTTGTTGCGCTCTTGAGAACGCATATCACTCTAGTACACATTTAGAGGGCGTTTGGTACAGGAAAAAAAAAATTTAGCTGGAAATCTCAATTTTCAAAAATATAATTTTTACAGTTTATGATAATATCCGTAAATTTAAAATTTAGAAAAATTCAGTTTTCCAAGACTCTTCAAGAATTCCGTGTACCAAACACCGCCATAAGTCACTTATTTTTTCATGCGCGTCTTGCATGTGTGACGGATGACAGGTACACTCACTTTTTACATAAATTGTAGAATTAAACGTCAATGTACATCTTTTGGCATTAAGTTAATAAATTATTTGTCAAAATAATTATACCGATAAATAATTATATATTTCCGCTTAGATGGGTAAAAAAAAAAAACATCCTTTAGGCCATTCTCCATAGCCAGTCATCCCCCATTTTGAGAGTAGTAGTCACACCCTCCAAGTAAGGGAAATATTTTATAAGGTCCAGGATCATTGAATCTTTTGGTGCTCCCTCTCACAACATTAATTTTTTCTTTATTTTTTTATCCTTATTATTTTATCTCTTTTTCAATTTTACCCTCCTATTTACACTAAGGAACCACCTAAAAATGATGGTCCGGTTCATATTAAATAATCTCCCAAGTAAGTGGTTTATAGTTCGTACTCATCACTAGTGGGAGGGGTCAATCACTGCATAATTGATACGTTTATTGGCAAAAGTTCAATTAGTTAAATATTTAATCACGTTCGAGGTAACCCGTAAATTATTTTTCTATGCTGTCATTGGGACAAGTGGCAAGTCTGACGGAATTTGCATACTCGATTTTTTTGCACATCTTAAAAATCAATTGGAATTGTACTTTCTGCCCACTTTAGTTATCACTTGAATTCGATTATCTATTTTCCTTTTTTTTAGTAAATTATATGTAATCTCATTATAAATCATCAATCAATTCAAAGTATTGATATAGTTAAATATATAAAATTAAATTATAATGATAAAAAATCTATAACTAATAACATTAAGCCAATCGTTTAAAGTGTTTATATTGTATAAATGACAGGTTTCTTTATAGCAGAATGGGAGAATGACTGAGTTCTTTTTTACAGAAGATGAATTTTATAGTACCATTGTTTTAATTTTGTTCTTTATTTGCAATTAGCCTGACTGAAGAATAGAACCCAAAATGAAGGAAGAAAATGATAGGAAAAAGCAATATAGCTCAAGAGAGTTTGGAAATTAGTGAGAATCATATGACAATGTATATGGAAATTTTTTGTTTAGTTTACTGATTAAAAAATAACACCCTTATAACTAACATATCTCTATTGTGGCTTGTTTGTTACTGCTGTTTTATCAATACTCTCTTCATTTAAGCATTTCTATAATTTGTTACTTAAAAAATGTTTTGAAAATTGATACCAGAGTGAGGTTTTGGAACAAATGTGACATGCAAGAATGACTTTGGAACAAGGAACTAAGATAATCTGAAATTTTGTTTTCCTCAATCAAATCCAACAACAAGCAAATATAAATCATATTAAAAGTCAAAAATATAAAAAAAGTCTGTTTTATTACATTTGTTCACTCATTTTTGTAACAAAGTCTTTCTCTCCGAAGCTTGTGTCACCAGAATTTGCAAATATGATAGTGATTCACACAGTTAAGCAACCACATAAAGGGGGCCATAGTTGTGCATAGCACAAGGGCTGTTTTGTTTGTGGAGAGATATGTAAGGTATCTCACTCTCTTCTGTCTTTGTGGGTTTGAACATATTTGTTAGAGGCCCTGAAGTTGGAAGCCAGTGCTTCCTATCAGCACCTTTGTAGGATTTATATATTGGACCAGAAACCTGACCCTGCCTTTTCCTAGAAACCTTTGATTTTGAATTGTTGGTTGGTTCTTCTCTTTGCTTGCTTTTCTTGTCAACTTTCCACCATGAAATCAGAGAACTTTTCCATGATTTCTTTCCCTTTTTCTCTTTATCCGATCTTGTTTTGCCAGATTCTTCAGGATGCACTGATGAATTCTTTAGTTTTGCTTCGTTTTCATGTTGCCTTGCTTCCTCCAAGAACTAGTCAAAGCAAAAAAAAAAAAAATAAGAAACAAAAATAACCATCATAGGAGCAAAAGGAAAAGACTTATTATATAAAAATAAGGGACATGTTGAGGTTTGTAACTACTCAGATGTTGATCGGTTAGGTTCTACTTCAAAAGAGAGAACTTACATGATCAAAATATAAATTGAAAACCATCCAAATAAAACATCAAATGCAGAAGTCTTGAGCTAATTTTTATTACCAATTGGAGCATATTTGTTGAAATCTTCAATATGCAATATCACATAATCACATAATATCACACATACAAACTTTATTAACTACTAACAATTTCATTAACTATGCCGAAAACCAACAATCAAGTATTTAGTACCAGGGAAAAGTCCTCTTGCAGATCAAATCCATAGTCATCATAATGGCTTGCCTCATATTTTGGTTGTGTTGAAGATTTCTTCACCATTATCAACAAAAAAAACCCCACAAACTTGAGCAGAACAGAAATGCCAAATAGAAGACCTCGAGAGAAAGAGAAGCTTGATGGAATATACTGGCTTGGATCACAAAAGGCAAAGTTCAACAACTCCTCATAAAGATATATCACAATCAAAGGGTCAGTTGTGGAGATGACAGAAACTCAGGTTGTTGAAATGTTATTGCAGTTTTAGGCTTTTCATTCACATTTTCCTATGAAGGAGTTATTGGCGTGAATTAGAAGGTGCATTCATATAGGAATTAATTGTCTTATATAATATAGTACATCAAATCCAGACTCACCACCACACCAAATTGTTAGGCTAATAATGTCAATAAGAAAATGGTAAAAAAAAATTTTAAAAAAGACAACAGAATGAAATCCACTCAGATACTATAAATTAAACTTACCTATCAAGGCAGAATTGAAAAATAAGGAACCAATTGGAGAAAATATTTGGTTTTTTAAGGAACCAAGCATCCTAATATCCTTAACAAGGGTTGGGTAAACATCATTATGATATAACAAATTATTTCCTCTCCTGGGACCATGTTTAATCATTCCATTTCACTTTACCTTAGCTTTTTAATGGAAAAAAATAGCTTTACTCGAAATATTATTTCTACTCATCTCGAATTAATACTACAAAACAAACGGAAATAATGATAATTTAAAAAATGAAAAGAATTTAAAAGAGGAGAGAAGGAGAGGGAATGAAAATCAAACTAGAATTTACTTTGATGCATATCTTTATTGTAGTGTTTGAGTTTATTTTCTTAAGAAAATAACATTATACATAAAAAAATGTACGAAAGAGTACTAATGAAAATTATTTTACTTTCAAAAAGTGAAGAATTTGGCCAATGAAAGTTGACTCCTGGTAAAATAGAACTTTAGTAAACACAGATCTTCAGTGCCGTTAGTAAATGGACTCTTAATAAATCTTCAAATATTCTCTTAATTATTTTCAATTTTAAACAAGGAAAAAACGTTTATCATTTTAATTGACACAATAAATATAATGTGTTTTGGTGATTTTTTATCTTCTATTTTTTTCGCAATATTTTCTTTTTCTTTTTCCTCTTAATTTTATGAAAGAGAGAATATAAAAAATTATTCAATATTCATCAAAACACATTATTTGTCATTTTAAAGTACACATTTTTGTGACAATTATAAATTAAACAACTTTATTTTTATGGGTTTTTTTATTTTTTTCTCACTTCCATTGTACGTTTTCTTTCTCTTTGCTTCTAATTTTGTAAAAGAGAAAGAATATAAAAAATTATGAAACACAATCATTTCATTTAGAGTGACATAAAATTATATTCTTTAAAATTACTATACTTTTCCTTTACAATATTCAATAGAAATAAAATCATCTAAAAGCATTTGATGTTTTTTTAACGAAATTTAAAAAGATTATTTTGAATTATTATTTTATGAAATTAATAAAAGCTGTATAACAACTTTTTGGCATTGGGATCGGCGAATAATACATGGGTGTGTCAATTATGCCGCATGTTTCGGAGTGTATTAGGCTTTCACTTGGGATGGGAGGGAGGGAACATAAGTATGTAGAACATCATTAAGTTTTGACATTGATTTTGCAGAAATGTCATACAACAATTTTCTAAATTATGTTTTTAACACTTTTTTTAAATGTTAAGAAAAATTTCATGCAAATTTGATTAATAGAGAATGAATCTAAATTATTTAATAAAAAATATATGAAATTTTAGGTAGTCATTAAAAAGTGTTAAAGGCAGAATATAAAAAAAATGTATAAAAAAAAAATGTACATACCCACTCGGGTTAGCCTAGTGGTATGGGGTGTGTGTTATTAGGAATGTGTGTAGTGTAGGGTGCTGTGTTCAATTCCTTGTAACCTCAAAAAGAAAAAAAAAAATGTACATTCCTCTTTGTTTTTTATCATTGAATTTTATATGTGTTTTCTGGTATGCAATGACTGAGAACAAAAGGTTGCTCCAATCCTACCTAGACAAATTAATAACTTATTTGATAAAAGCTAAATTCACGTAAATATGAGGCATTTAAATAAATAAAATCCAACAAGATCTATAAAAAGTTCGACATAAAAAATTAGAAACATACAATAAAAAAAATACCGTGAAAATAATGATGTAACAATGTTTATGAGATCATGGAGGCAAGAATTATTATGCCAATTTCATTTTTAAAATAACGGTTTAAATTTATTCTAATTTTACATTTTTAGAAAAAGTAGAAATTTTTATTAGAATTGGCCAGAACCGGAAATGAGAATTACAACAGAAATACTACAGAATTCTACAAAAAAATGTAGGCATATTCTAATTTTAGCTTTTCACTTTCTAAAGAACACACATATCTATTGAATGCAGCAAAATTTTACTGCGAATTAACGTTTGTGGTTTAATCAAATAAAATTTACCCATTATGTAGAATGGAGACCATATCCAAGCAGCATATGTAGTGTATTTACCAACACACACTACCAGAAGTCTAAAAACATATTTAGAGGAACATCACTAAGTATCAAGCATGTAACTTAGCATTCACAACCAAGAAGCTGACAACATAGACACAAAAGGAGTAAAATCATCCCAGAGATTTAACGCAGCCTCCATGTTCACCATTTGTCTATACAAATCCTGTTAGACATGACAAAAACTAAGCAGAACATAAAGAACCAGTTCCAGGAGAACCCTTTTGTGGACCCTTATACCTATAAAGATTTCGTTGTCTATCATCACAGCTGGAGCAGAGGTAATGTCATTACAACCCCAAAGATGGAGATGAGTAATAACATCACCCATGTTGGAAATGGTTGCTTCTTGTTTTTTCTAACATCCTTCAACTCACCTACTCTTTGCATGTCTGCTCTTGTAGAATCTAAATTCTTGTCCAAAACAGGCTTTGAACTTTTGTCATGGGACATCTCTGATGACACCCGCTCAGAAGCAACTTGCTCAGAAAGCTGCTGCTGGTTGTACTTCTCCACATACTCAGGGAACATTTTCCTGAATGTTGCGCTGTATGGAAAATTATCAAAATAACACGAATTAATTGTGAAAAACAGATTATAGAGAGCTTGCACACTTCCATCATGACTAGCTGGTGCAATATACTTACTTCTTACAATTGAAAGAAAGAGAAGATTTTGCTAGACGCTGCTTCTCAGCAGTAGAGGTGTTTACACTGCCAGTGGTTGGACTGTTGTCCATCTGCAAAAGAGAAGTCTGTCACAAATCAAAAGCTCTCAAGAAAACACTACATACATGGTGAACTATCAACCGTATATAACTAAAATTACGTAGGGTATTAAATGGAGTCTACTAACAAGCACTATCTACGACTACCACTTGGGAGTCTACCAACCACAAGAAGTCGGGAAATTGCATTAGCTGTCCTTTTGCTATAATATATACAACAAAGACGAGTAATATTGGCCAGCTTTGGGTCAGTGACATCAAAGGTGAGGGACACAAGTTTAACGCCCCCAATAAATAAATAAAAAAAGCCGATACAAGTGTAATATCTTCTGAGCAAAGAGCAGCCAATGGAGATGGAAGAAACTAGAATTTAATTAGAAAATGAAGAAGCCACAACATACTCACCATAAATGAAAGAAGCCCCGTAAGTATGCTGCATTCATAAATTGGAAACATCAGTATAAAGCTATAAAGTGATATTCTACATCTACTGTTATTCTCAGCTATCAATTCCTTGAGTAAAAGAATATAACCACATCAAAAGTCAAAGGATAAATTGAAAACAAAACAGACTCAAGCACATAAAAGAACTACATAGCTTGTATCAATCGCACCTTGAAACAGACCACATAGGATTCCAACTTTCTGGATGAACTGCAAAAGCAGCAAAACCCTCAACAATATTAAATTGTAATAACATGGGTAACTCATGATACTAATTGATTTGTGCTCCGACAGATAAAAGAACTTACAATCACTCATAGACAAACAGATCTTTTTCTGTGTCATGAACCGTCCATTAGGAGTAATCATGCTACATTATAGAAAGTACAAACTTAAGTCAATATTTTAATAGACCATATAAATGAAAATTAGACTGAACAGCTTATACTGCAGAAAAAAGGATCACCTGATTCCAGGAGGTTTATATGGATATTCAGCAGGAAACTTGATTTTTCCATAGTAATATCCACCTAAAAAACATAAATACCATACAAATTGAGATAGGAATACATAAATTGGGACATTTCAAAGTATCAAAGCACGGTAGAACTGAAAAAGTGAAATGTCAATATGCAATAATCACAATTTACTAAATTGACAAACCTGCAAAGGGTGTTCCTTCGCTTCCCTCCAACACATAATCTGAGACATTGACATAGAATAGAATCAGTATCAACAACTTTCTAAATAATAAATTAAAATTCAGTTGCAGACATCACAATAAATATTTTCCTTTTTTGCTAATATAGTGGTATTAAGGAGGGTGAGCCTAGGAGCAAAGGAATGTTGCTGCATTGTGTGATCACAGGTTCTACAACACTGACAAACACATATATCAAGGGTTCAACATAATTTTTTTCTTCTTTTTGTCCTTTGGAATTCAACATAAATTAATATAAGAAATGTAGCAGTGTGAAACAAACTTACGCCACTCAAGAATATCACTTGGTGAAGGACGAGCCACAATATGAGAAACTGGCTCCTGTAGATACGATGTTAAAATTAAGCATTATTTAGTGGACATAATGCCAACATTTATTTATATTTTTTTTTTCAAAAAGAAAAAGAAGGAAATGGGATATCAAATTATTGATATAGGCCCAAACGATCTACCACAGTAAATTATACAGTGTAGACCATTCAAGCCTACAAATATTAATCAGAAACTACAGTTACATTGTAAAAAGAGGAGAAATGCAAAATATAGAGGATGATGTGTTCCCTGTCTCTCATGCTCTAAATGTTTTATCGGCCACAACATCAAATTACCAATTCAAGAAATATGCACAAATACACAGAAAAATAGAGAGGAACTGGAGAAGCAGTGAGATCAGTAAACATATATGGCTGTAATCCAACAGGATAAGCATAGAAACTGTGAATAAAAAGCACAATTTTAGAAAAACAAAAGATGTTGTACTTACTTTACAAAGGGCTCTATATTCCTTCTGAAGGCGCTTGACGCATGATTTCTCCGCCATTCAACAAATTCCAAACAGTATCAAGAACAAGGCCCCCTACACTTCTATTTATTTATACGCAAAAGTGTTTTTTCCTGCTAAGCATTGATTAAGAACACAAATATCAATAAACTGAATCTGGTATAAAGAAAGTCAGAATAAGCAACCTCTGTAAAATAATAGAAAAGGCTACAAAAAACAGTATCATAATGACAAGAAAATAAATGAGTAAATTCTATGTAAAATATAAGAGATGGTGGAGATACATAGATACGCATGCACACATTCACAATGTAAACTGTCATCATTCCATTTTTAGTATCAACACCATTAATTGGTATGAAGGAATTATTATGAAAGAATTCACAAATGATGTGGCATGAGATCAGGGGCTAAGTCAGTCATTATATTGTCTTTCATGATTGAATTCACAAATGGGATGCCCATCCCATTTGTGAACTGATTCTTTGTACTGATTAGCTTTCTCTTTTTGGATTCCAATATTGTAGAAAATCAGAATGCTTATTTCCATAAATTAGGGATTTGACAATATCCCTAATATATGGAAATACTCATTCTGATTTTGTACATTCCCCCTCGAGTTAAATCCCTAATTTATGGAAATAATCATTCTGATTTTCTACAAATATTTGGCAACAATGATTGAATTGTAATCAATGGGTCCACTCAAAGACAAAAAAGACACCAACTCAGTCAGAGCCACAAGTAACTATATGAATATAATTTGTTATCATTTATGCGATATTTGAGCTGGTAAAATTTGAGAAGGAACTGCAGTGGAAATTAACTCTCCAAATGTTCCCCACACACACACACAAAACCAGGGACTACAAACACCCTAGAAGAGATAGAACACAAACTACAACCTTAAAAGGTTCGAATTATCACAATTCACAACCCTACAGAGACCTGACCATAGTAATATCTATCAAATTCATACAGCAATATATACGCAGTGCTTGAATTTTATGGAAAGTTATTAGAATCAAACTGCCACCAATTTCCCATAAATCTGTTCTTAGGAGTAGATTCACATATCCACATTTCTCCAAACAAGTTAAAAGTAGAAAATCTACTTATGCAAGATTCCTCAAGCATATATTATAAACCACCCCAAGACAACTATCACCGCAGTAGACTACTCCTGTGAATTCCATGAAACCACCAGAGTTGTATACATCCATAACCGACAAACAGCAGCAAACCAAATCCATTCATTTCTCAAATTATACCTATCTACGGACAAATTTTTATTGTACAAAACCCTGCTCAGTCTAAACAAATATTTTTCTGTTCTCAATCACTGCCAGCACAAGTGCAAGCCTACATTACAGTAAAGAAAGTAAGCATCTTGTGAATTCCCCCTTTCAATATTACCCCCTTTCTTAGTTTTCACAATTTAAAATGGCCTGTTAATGAAGTAATTCTACCTAAGACACCCTGATCCACACAAAAATCAGGAAAAACAAAAAAAAAATGGGGAGGGGGAGGAGTAAATTGCTTCTTAGGGTAATGCATTTCCCATTGTTACCACTACGAATTCTAGAATCAACAATTAACCACGAGAAAAAAAAATTGCACAATCAAATAATAAAAATCAAGCCTTGATCAGACCCATCAATAAAAAAAGACACCTCAGATTCAAAAAAAAATAAAAAATAAAATAAAATAACAAATTCAAATCTCTAACAAAATCAATCCACGAATTATTAGACAATGGAAAATCAAAACACGGATAATCGGAAAGGTCGAATTTTCTTTGTCTTCTTTTTTTCCCTCGGCATCCAAACAAGCAGGCAGAGAAACTGACCTGAGATCCGATTTCTGTTACGCCCCAATTTGATTCGATGCAGGAAAATTGGTTGAAAAATCGCAAATTTCGGCGTTAATAATTTTCTGCTTTTTGAAAAACGTAACGGAGAAGAGAAGCGAGGAGTTCCAAAACGACGGCGTTGAAACGTTGCAGAGAAGCAGAGTCTAGAGAGAGAGAACGTAAAGCAGCGTTTCCATTGTTGTATTATTATTATTTGAGCCCTGCTCTGCTGGACCAAGTGTTTTTCACCCACCAACAGCAACCACTTTCTCAACCCTACTTTTACCCTCATTGACTATTTTACCCCTAAAAGCTACATCTCACATATCACAGTTGAGGGTATTAAAGTAATTTAGTTTAGATATTATTTAGATCGATTAAAAAAAAGTAATATAGATTTTGAAATTCTCTCTCATTTTTCCCATATAAGAAATGTAAAATAATTTAATAATGAGAAAATTGTTTCTCCTTTGAAATTATACAAATTACATTCTTTCACTCTCACAAAAAGGTGAATCTTTCTTTATCTATTTCTTATTCTCACTTAATATTACACAGTTTTACATAAATGACACACACTTTATCCTTTAATAATATCATAATAATGAATTATTGGTTACTGCCCTAACTTCAAGGAGTATAATTATATTTTCTGTAAATAAATTAGGGGAAGATATTTCTCTTTTTTTAAAGACACAACCTTGTGTCATTTTAGCTTTTAACATTATGTATTACGGATAATATATAGTTGTAATATAAAAAAAAATTATCTCTCCTCAATCACTTAGCTGAAGTGAAGAGAAAAAAATAAATTTTTTATATTATAATTATATATTACCTGTAATATATAATATTAAAAATTAAAAAAAATATTTTATATCCTTTAAAAAAATACACACTTAACAAAATAAATTATCGTACAGAAATAATCGCTTATTTAGTTACGGTTAATCACAAACTGAATTAATTATTTAATGGCATTCCTGGTCAATGTGGTAATTATTGTAGAACAATTCACAATGGTGCAGGTTCAAATGTTGGTACTAATTGAACTAATTATTTACCTAATTGAACTAATTATTAAACAATAAAATCAATCACTTAAATTAACTATTTCACATGTGATATTACTTTTGTTGTATTTCAACCGTTTGTAAATGGGTTCGATTCCCACACCAATTACATATCATCAAGCACGTCGTTGATAAGGTGTTATTTCTAATCTTATTAGTGATTTTGAGTTTAAGTTTTGAGAATATAATTGTGTTAAAATTTAGTATAGAAAATTTTGATGTCCGTTGATCCTATTCGTCTCAAATTGAATTAGTTAAATAATCAATAAATTGATGGTTAATATTAAAAAAATAATTACTTTCGCATAGATGATTTATCAATAACTTCATTTTGAGTTTAACAAATATTATAGATGATTTATCAATAAACAAAAAAGTGTTTTATAGTTGCAACTTGCCACAACTAATTGGGCTTCTATAATATCTTTGCTTATAATGCCACGTGGAGATAAATCAATATAAAAAATTTAAAAAAAAAAAATGGTGGGAGGTTGTGAAGTGACTTGTTTATTATATCTGCATTTCGTGATTGTGACAATGCATGTGTCATGTATCAAACCATAATTATTTGAAGTATCCAGCAACTGCTAACACCCTTTATTTTTTTGTGAGGAGAGATATTTTGACTACCAAAGTTCAAAAGTATTAACTACCATCTTACTACCTATCAAATTATCATTGGATCAAAGAGAGAGAATGTTAAAAAGTTTTTGGAGAGAGAGAAAATGTTAATCCAATGGTAATTAGATAGGTAGTAAGATGGTAGTGGAAACTTTTCGTAGTCAAAATATCCTCCTCATTTTTTGTAAGAAAAAAAAAATAATGAGTATCCTTGATCGTCCCACGGAATCTCTTCAATACTATGGTTTAGCACATATGAAACTATGGGTCCCAGATAAATAATGATCAACTTCTATCTGTTCTCTTCAAACCCATCTTGTTAAATGAAAATAATATAATAGACAGATTAAGCCAATTTGATTCATTCAAGCACAATCCAATAGTTTCTGCATAATTATACGATTATAACATGTCTGTATGTGTAAATAATATTATGCAAAGTATTGTGAAGATATGACTCCAATAATAGCAAGTGGAACCTAAATCAGGTACCAGACGAACATTGATAAACATGTTATTATTGTATTCTATTAGTGTTACACGACAGATTTCGTTATCAAACTCACCAAGAACTTAAATCTTTTGTCTTCCCTATATTGGCTCTTTTCCGTTTTGACGGAGACCAAGAGGTAAAAAAATAAAATAAGAAACTTTATTGGTGCATCTTTCTGTCTGCCTGAAATGAAGCAAATTGGGTAGAAAATAGTTTATATAAAGCCAATTCCTCAGTGCATGCTTGGATTCTCTCTTTTTGAAGCTATAGGCTACTTATAAGTATAAGTTAGGTCAACTAAATTTTGAAAAAAGCTCTTTTTTATAATAAAAAAAAGCTAAGAGACTTTTTTAAGTTCTTATCTGTTTTTACTTTTTTTTAAAATGAAGAGTTATAAAGATAGAGAAAGATAATTTTTTTGAAATATGTGCTTTTAAATAATTTTTAAGCTAAAAATTATATGTAATAATCAAACCATTTTTAACTTTTTTTTAAACTCTTTTTTGTACTTTAACTTATAAGTAACTTCTAATTTAAAAATAAAGAGAATGTAAATATGAAACCTCAAAGTAGAGCATAAGCTTGCTTTTGATCTAACCTCCATTATGGTTAAAGGTCATCACAATAATTGCAGCACCCAACAGCTTCTCTTGTACCTTTTAGCTTGAAGAAAGTCTTTTTTCTTTTTTTGTTTGTTACTGAGCGCGTGTGTCATGCATGTCTTAAGAGCTTGTTTATATTGGCTTTTTAAGAAAATCTTTTTTATCACTTTTTTATTTTAAAAATATTTTCTATAAAAGTTATAGCTATTTAGATTTTAAAAAAAATATATTTGATTTTTGAAAAAAAAAATTGGTTTTTGATTTCTATTTTTTTTTAAAAGCTAAAATTTTTAGTTTCCGAAAAAAGTAAATTTTTGACGTTTTTTATGATTTCTGTTTTTTTTTTAAAAGCAAGTATCCAAACAGACTTTTTTTGATGAGTGCTTTTTTTATAAAAAAAAAAAACAGCTTTTGAAAGAAAAAAAAGTTCATCCAAACAAGCTCTAACTAGAAATGAGGGATGAGCATTGTATAATCGATATCAACAATTTTATTTTCTCCAAAAAAAAAAAAAAGTTGTAGGTTAAATACATATTAAGTTGACGTGGTCGATCACATGACCTTTCTGAAGTTTCTGTCACCATTTTCGGTTTTTTACCAAATCGTAAGGCCAAGACAACACCAGTATGGAACAGTTATATAACACATGATCCAATGGCATCAAATCCCAATTAGATTTTTACGATTTCAAACAGAACTTACAAGGAATAATCAACAATGTTTCAGTTGGCCCTCATTATATCTCATGATCAACTTCAAGGCTTGACTCAATGCCACAGGCATCTCAATCATAAGAACTAGGGTTGTGAATGGCCAGGCTGGCCTGGCCTACAGCTCAGTCTACATTTAGCCTGTCCTAGTCCTGCCTACGCTGAAAAAAAGAGTAGGCTTAGGTTTATAAGAAAACTTTTTTAACAAGTAGGTCATAGGGTAGTTTTGTCAAGTCTGGCCTAAAGCCTTGTAGACTGACCTATTTAATTTTAAAAAATAATATAATATAATATATTTATCTTAGGTGGAAATCAGTACCAACCGTATATTTTCATAGTTATTTTTTTTTACTATTGTAAAAATTTTAATGCTCACTAGTGAAATTTATATCTCGTGTAAAAAATGCAGCAATTTATAAACACGTTAATGACTTGTAATGTCAAGCAAATATTTTAAAAATATATCACTAGGAAGGCCTGTAGGCCATATAAGACTCTCTAATTTTTTAAAATAGGCCAGGCTTGGTCTATAAATAAAGCATTTAGTAGGCCAGATAGGCTGAATATTTTTTTACGTAGGCTTAGGCCAGAAAGGCCAAAGCCCGACCTAGCCTAACCCATTTACACCCCTAATAAGAACCAAGATCTTTTGGCATCAAGTAAGAGCTCATCATTCCTTAGGGCTTGTTCGAGAGTTATTTTTAGAAGAGAAAGCGAAGAAATTGAAAGGTTTTACTTATACTTTCCTTTTGTAAGTTTAAAAAAAAGGGAAAAATTACTCTTACGTTATATGTGATAAATTTCTCTTATACAATAATTGTAGCACCTTTTTCTTTTCTTTTCTTTTCTTTTTATTTTTCAGGTGGTGGAGTCCACAAGTTTATCTCTATGACATGAGATAATTTATCTTCTTTAACATGAGATTAATAAAACCCTTAAAAAAATGGGGGAAGTATATTGGAGATTTTTGTAAAACTTTCCAAAACTTTTTTCATCTAGTTCCCCCAATTTGGGATTTAAGGGGAAAATATTAGAAATTAGAGTAAATACCCAAATTGGTCCCTGACAAAAAACTCGATACCCAAATTAGTCCCTAACAAAAATTATTTCGTTGGATAGTCCCCAACAAAGACAAACAGCACCCACGTTAGTCCTTCTGTTAGTCCAACATTGACGGTGTCACTGACGGTGCTGAGGTGTAACGTTAAGGGAGATGCTGAGGGCCACGTTGGACCATGAACGACGTCGTCTGGTGAGAGGAGATCCACGTTGGTCAAAATCAATTTGGGTATCATCCATGGAACGTCGTCGTATGCTTTAGGGTTCTTCTTAACCCAGAAAGAAGGGAATTGAATCAAAGAATGAACGTTTGAATTTGGGGATAAATGATTTAGGGTTGAGTGATTGGGATTTACCTTGTATGCTGTAGGGTTCTTCATAGTCTGTAGGCGATGAATATTTCTTCTGGAATGGGGAGGTCAAGCCCTTGTAGTTCATTTGGGTCCGGAAGTGAAAGAAGGAGAGCTGCTCCATTGTGTAAATGTGGGAGGCATAGTGTTGTTTACACCTCCAAGACCATTAGAAACCCAAATAGAGCATCTTTTGGGTGCCCCAATTTCAAGGTGAGGTATTTTTTTTCATGAGTTCTTTGTCTAATATGAATGTTATTAACAATGTGGTTTAATTTGGTGTTAGGAAAAGAAGCCACACTGCAACTTTTTTACATGGGTGGATGATACTACATCTGATACCATGGAGCTGGAAGATTAGAGAATTAACAAATTGGAGCTAAATGTAGCTGAAATGGAATTCAAGTTGAATTTTTTGGACATGAAGCTCAATGATGAAATGCAGCTGGAGGTGAACGAGCATAAAAATAAGATTAATGACCAGTTGACCACTATATAAAGATTCAAGACCTATCAATGAAGATGCAGACAAAGTTTGAATGGGTGGATGATGCTACATCTGATACCATGGAGTTGGAAGATTGGAGAATTAACAAACTGGAGCTAAATGTAGCTGAAATGGAATTCAAGTTGAATTTTTTGGACATGAAGCTCAGTGATGAAATGCAGCTGGAGGTGAACGAGCATAAAAAGAAGATTAATGACCACTATATAAAGATTGAAGACCTTTTAATGAAGATGCAGCAGAGTTTGAAAGGGTTGAGAAGAAAATTATGCATGTGTGTAGGTGTGCTAGGGTGTTTGTTGCATCCATTGTTGTAATATGTATTTATCTGGTTTGTAATATGTATTCATGTTGCTAGTTGGCTGGAGTGAATTAAAAAATGTGTTTCTGCTGAGAATTGCCTAATGGAAGGAAATATCCATTTTTTGTGGACTGTAAAGATTTGTAATGGAAGGACCACTGTTGTAATGTAATGAGATGTTTTTCTTGCAATGTAAATAATATGTTTATGTACTTGAACTTTTATAGGATTTTTTTGCAGAAGGGGAATGTGGTGGAGGGAATTATGCAGAAGGGGAAATATTGTCAATTGGTCTACTATCACTTTTTGTGGCATTGGTGTAACCTTATGGTTAACAGGGACTAAAAAGGACCCCGATAAAATTGTGAAGGACTAATATGGCTCAATGTTGAAGTAATCAAGGACTATAAGGGTCCTCGATAAAAGATGTTGAGGACCTATGAGGGATATTATGTACTGATGGAGCCTAAGTTCAGTTATGCAACAAATGACCCCAAAGTGACACAACAAATAAAATTATGGTAACCAATACTGACAGAAACAAGAAAGTAACAAGACATTTTCCAATTATCAAAATCCACATCCAAGTATTGACAAAAACAAGAAAGTGTATCAGTACAAGGACTAGTGACAGATGGTTTGTTTCCTAATTTAAAAAATCCACATCCAAAACTGAGCAATCACAACAAACAGATATTAACAATACATTTTCCATTAATTTCATCACATCGTAGTTACAATTCCAAAAAATCCAACTAACATAATTCCATTAAGAGTAACACAATATACTTCCCCAAAAAAATAAAGTGTTCCTACTTAATATGGCCATAACCAGAGGCATACAAAAAAAAGCCAACTGACACATTTCAACAGGGCCATAACCAAACTATTTCCAAAAAAGTGGCCTAATTACAATTCCAATCAATTTCTATATCAGAGCCATCCCAAAAAAAAGGCCTAATGTCAGTGATTAAAGACTATTCCAATCATTCATGAGGGGCTGGTCTTGGTGGCCTGAACCATGGTGTAGACATGAAGGTCATGAATCTTGCCCTGGTGCCAGTACTTGCTGCAGTTGCTGTCTCATTGTTCAGAACCTCAGCAGGATTGCATGGAGGTGGGCTGCTGCCTCTTGAACTTGGTTCAGCTTCAAATGTTGCATGCTGGCTGCTTGTCTCTGGGTTGGGGCATCCTTGAGTCATGACTATTTCTTCAATTGTCCTTGATTGAACTTCAACATTAACCGGTTTAGTATTTGACTTTGAACTTCAACTGTCCTTGCTTGTCATTAACTGTTGCAGTAATCAATATCCATCTCAGGCAATGAGTCTGCTCTCCCATTTATGTAGGTTAACACTCCATCTTCATCTCTTATTAAAATACCACCATGATGATAAACAATCACTATATATTCAGACATTTGCACACACAAAAAATGTATTCCTCATTAATCAACCAAAGGCAAGACATGTGGACCACTTAAACAGTATAAAGCAATCAACAAATACCGAAGGTATTTCTGAGTTTTTTTTAAAACAATTTCCATGGGGTTTTTAATTGTTAATGGGTCAACCATGAACCACTTTGTCATACGGGGACCATAGGTACCACACTACCCGGTATCTATTTCTTTAATCTAAACCCTAAAGGGAAACATGGACCACATTGTCCACTGAACATGCACAAAAAAACACACATTAAACAACACAAACACCATGGGGATCACAAACTACAAAAACCAAAGAACAATATAAAAGAGTTCCAAAATACTTTCACTCTCTTACCTTTTTTGAACGAAACCTTGAGCCAGTAACCAAACCAAACCCCTTCTACCTCCGCTTCCCTCCGATTGTTCAACAACTTTGAATTCGAAACGCAGGCAAATGTTTGCAGAACGGTCTTCTTCCTTCTCAGCAATGAAGCGTCGACCTTTCAAGAGACAGAAATGGCAAAGTGAACAACAGTTAGGTGAGGGACTTTTTGGGTTTATTGAAATGCTCCTGAGCAACGTGGATCTTTACACTCCAGACGACGTCGTTCAGCCTCACACGTGGCCCTCAGCATCTCCCTTAACGTTACACCTCAGCACCGTCAGTGACACCGTCAATTTTGGACTAATAGAAGGACTAACGTGGGTGCTGTTTGTCTTTGTTGGGGACTATCCAACGAATTAATTTTGGTTAGGGACTAATTTGGATACCGAATTTTTTGTCAAAGACCAATTTAGGTATTTACTCTAGAAATTATTTATATGTTCTTAACATTAAAATTAAAACTCTCTCTCTTCATTTATAAATAAGGATAAAATTATAAAAATATCTCATTAACTTTATATTTCTTCTTTATCATATTTTAAACTTTTAAACAAAAGGAAGGAAATACGCTTCATTTTCCTCCCTCCTTGAATTCCGTTCTCCTCCAAACGCCCAATCACATCCTTAAAGTTCTAAAAGACTTGTGAGGAGATAAATAACAGAATTGGAACGAAAATTTATGAAGGAGAACAAAATTGCAAGGGTAATATTCTTTGTAAGTGATAATCATGTATATGAGAAAAAAACAGAAATAACATTCATAGTTAAAAACTTGTAAAATTAAAAGGAAACTATCACTATTTATATAATTAAAAACAACATAAGTCCAGCTCACAATTAAAGCAATATATAAATTCAGTTCAGTGTTCACAATTAAAGTAATATATAAATTTAAAAGAAGAAGATCATCCTCCTTAACTGCTCATCACTGAATGACATAGAAGAATCATATATATAGATTCCAGGACAATGTTGGGCCTGTCTTCATTGAGGAATTGCAATAGGAACACATATAACTAGTTTACGTACTATAATTTTATGGAAAAACTACTCTTATGTTATATGTGATAACTTTCACTCTTACACACTCTTCGATGATTGTGCCACCTTCTTATTTTCTTTTTATTTTTATTTTTCAGATGGTGGAGCCCACAAATTTGTCTCTATGACATAAGATAACTTATCTCCTTTAACATGAGATTAATAAAACCCATAATTTTATAATTCATACTTCCATGAAGAAGAGGTGTAGTCTAAATTTTATACAGTATAAGCAGAATGCCTGTAGGTCTAAAAAGAACAAAAGAAAAAAAAAAGAGTGTAACACTGAAAATAAACATTAAGAGATCTCAAGTTCAAATGAAAGAAAAAATTTGAAGGTTTGATCAAAATAAAATATATTATTGTAGTTCAAGAGAAAGTAAGAATATCTACTATCTAAAACCTTTATTTTTCTATTAAGTTATTTGAGAGTTATCTCATTTGAGTTGTGAGATTGTGAAAACGAGAAGTGTATTTTATTTTGATTTCTCTATTTTCTTTTATATTATTTATAACACGTTTTTAGCATTGTACAACAAAATAATGAGTGACGGGTTTATCAAATTGAATGATTTATTAAAAGGACGACACAATTTGATCATTTCTTTTTTGAATTAATTTATATAGAGACTCAAATTTTTCTTTATGTATTTTTTTTGTTATTTTATTTTTTAGTATGAATACGTTTCATATTTTATTAATAAATATTTTATTGTCGAATATTATTGACTATCTTATATTAATTTTGATAAGTTTTTGAATGAATGGCATAGTAAGCATCTACGGGGGATTACATAAAACTGATGATTATCATACAATAATCATGTTATATTTCTCGAAGAACTATTCTTTTATTATAATTAAAAAGATCCAACCGATTTTTAGAATAATTTAAATGAAATAAATTAAGAAAAACACTGTCTATCCTTTATTCCTCTTGAACATACTACACTAGGCATGTTTGGTGCATAGTATAAGATAATATTTTATAGTATAAGGCCAGATTTAATTTTAATGCTATCCAGCATTTGACAAAGTATTGTATAAAATAATATATTGTATAAGATAATATAATCTAATATTTAGTAATGCACTGTATAATATTGAATAAGATAAAAATTATTTTTAATTAAAATATTCTTTAATAAAGAATTTATATAATTCTTCCAAAAATATCATATAATATTAATTTTTATAAAAATCTATTGATCATTGTGTCCAAAAAATAAATTAATTTTTTTAAAAATAAAAATATCCAATATTTTAAAAATTAATATATTGAAAAATTATTGACCAAAAAAAAATTATAATGAAAAATTAGTTTTTATTTTAATATATTAATATTAAAATAATATATTAATTCTTGAGAATTGCACTGGTCAACAATGTTAATACATCAACTCTTTATCAGGCCTAATCCCGCTCCCTTAGGCCGAATTAAGTTATACATCATTTTGATGTATTAAGAGATTCTGCTGTATAAGCTTATACTATACGATGGTCACACCAAACAACTAAAAATATCATAACATATAGTATAAGCTTATACAATCAGACCTTATACATCATACCAAATAGACCCTAATAATTATATAAAAGAATATTCAAGAAATATTATTAATATTCTTATCGTTGAATCTAAGAATGAGTATTAGGTAATAAAAGTCTACATAATGAGTTTAAGGGTGTGCATAACAATTTTCTCCGAATCAATTTTTTTTAATTACTGTCCTGATAACATAAATGAATAGAAAATTTGTTTGGTAAAATCAATTTATTTTTTTGTTTCTGGAATAAACCGGTTTAATTTTTGTGTCGGGAACAGAAAAAAGAATAAGAAAAAATCTATTTTTTTTTCGGGCGCAAAATGAGAAATACTTGTTTCTTACATTCATTCTTCATCACTGTTATCTTCACCACCACCATTATCATCCCGACACGACCACCACCACCATTGTCGCCTCCTTCGTCGCACCACCAGTGTCGTCATCACCATAACCACCACTACCACGATGCCACCACCATCTCAACTTATCGCAACCATCACTACCACTACCACCGCCACAACCACAACCACTGCTGTCATCACCACCATCATAATACCACTACTACCACCATCATGTCACCACTACCATCGTTGTCACTACCAAGCCACCAACCACTATCACCATCGGCGCAGCCACTGCCGTCACCACTACCACCATGCTATTTGTAAGAACCCGCACCATTAAATAAGGTATTTAGTTAATTAATTATGCAAAATTAGGAAATGATTCCATAATTGACCCTAATAATTATTTCGAGGCTCTTATAATTATGGTAAGTGATTAAGAATGCTGAAAGTCGCTTTTCGGAAGAAAAGTGCATATACCGGTTCTGCTAGTCAGTATAAATGCGTACCGAAAAAGTATCCCGGAAAATTAATGTAAGTGCATGATAATTACTAGAATAATATGTAGGACTTGTAAAACGAGTTTCAAGTCCAAATAATGAGAACTGGTGCCAGAAACTGATATTGGCTTTGAAAAGCGCGTACCGGAAAGGTGCTCGGAAAAATATAATAAAAATACGATATTTCTTGTAAAATTGAGTAGGTTAAGAATCCAAAGTTTGGGATTAAAATGCTTAGCGTAGCAATTAAAGCTAATATTGTGTGTTTAAGTGTGTTTGGGCTATAAATACTCTTATTATGGGCACAAAACCCTAGGACCATAATTCTCTACGTGACTCACTTGGTGGCTGAGTGTTGGCTACTGTTCCATTGCCTTCCCTTCATCATTTCTTGAGCTTGTGGTCATTTTCCGTCACAAATCCTTCTCCTAAACACTTGGTATGAGTGAGGATCATCCTTGGAGTGTGTTGGTGCTCTTGTTTCTGAGTTTTGGAGTCAGTGTGAGGGAGGTTTGGTTGCTGACTTGTTGGTTTTGGGTTGAGAGAAGCCTTGTCTTGGTTTTTGGAGGTCCAAGTGGTGACCTTTGGTGTTAAAGAACCAACCTTTGTGTTGCTATTTTCGTGCACCTTGAGGGACAGTACCTTAGCACCTGATTTGGGAGCTCCAAGAGCATCTCCATCCTCTGTTTTGGGCTTGTGGTATGATCATCACACTTTAACTTGAGCTTTATGCTTAAAAATGGAAGCTTGATGCATGTTAAGGCTAAAAGATGATAACTTAACGTTGGGTAATGTCAAACACACCTAGAAGTGCATGTTTAAGTGTTTAAAATCGGTAAAAACCCAACTTTTGAAGGATATCTTCACGAAATGCAGTTTCTGCATTCTGTCATGAAATATCCGGATATCTGCCCGTGGAATATCCGGATATTGGATATCCGGATATGGTATCCGGATATGTGATATCCGGATATGGTATTCTGGATATCCGAATATTGATATCCGGATATGCACAGTGGGATATCCGGATATTGCATATCTGGATATGTACCCGAGGAATATCCACATATTCTGGGATTTCGTAGAACAGTAGCTGTGCTGTGTGTACAGTAGGCTATTGGGGGTTTGTGGACCCTAGATTGATGAAGTTGAACTTCTTTCATTAATGGACTAGGTCAGAATCATGTGATTAAGGGCTTATGGCTTTGTTGGGAGCCTTAAGACGTAAATCGTTAAGGAGAACGTAGTCTTTATGTTAATGCTTTTGAGTTATGTATGTTGATACACTTACTGGTCCTAAATCAGATTGTGATCTGCTGTGTGTTGGACTTGAGCTGTGAAGACTCTTGGCTTTGGATAGTGAGCTTGCAAGGTAAGCTTTCGTGTCCTCGGTTTAGCCATGTTGTGGTTCCACCATCTCCCATGGGGGTATAGTATATGCATGCTGTGTTACATGCTTTTGATGTTTGGAAATATTGTTGAGCTGTTATATGTTAGTGTCTTGTTGATATGCATGGAGGTGTTCCACCTATACGGTAAGCCTGAGTATGTAGAACATACAATAGGGTGAGACTGTGGGTGAGGTGCAAGCGGTTTTCCTTGTACTACATGTAGGTATAGACATATTCCTACATTTCTCTGGCCAGTAGAATAGTGATTACACACATGCCATAGATATCAGTTGCACTACATAGTTTTGGAACTGATAATGATATAAATGCTTTTATAACTTATATTGCACATGTAAGTGAGCTTGGGGTGGAAGATCCTTGAGGACCCCTTGTCTTACTGAGATTTCTTGTTTAGAGATCTCACCCCACGTTTGGGGAATGCTTATTTCAGGATCAGGTAATGTTGAGACCTCAGGCGGCAGGAGGCCGGAGCTGAGTTAGATTTTCTGTTATTTATGCTGACATGTTGGATGCTGGATTTGTATGCTGCTTATATGCTTATAGCTTCAGTTCATGTTTATGGAGTTTTATGTTAAGACTTGTTGTTTACGCTGTTTATTTGGTGAGCATGGGGATTGTCCATGACACATAGTACTGTTTCGTCTTGAGTCTTTTGGGAGTTGTAATAATGTATCAGGATATTATCCGGATTACGAGATGTAATGCCGTGATTTAGATACACACTTTATTTATATATTGAGGTATTTCAGTAGATGTCTTATTGCAATTTACATATAGGCGATATTTTATGAAATTGATTAAGTAATTAAGATGGTAGTTAATAATGACGTCATAATTGAAAAGAAAAAGAATATTCCGCATTTTTAATTAAGCACCGCTTAATACGATGTAATGATAACACTACCGGATATATACTGGGTGTTACACTATTACCACCACCACCACCACCACCATTACCACTACTATCGCCGCAGCCACTTCCGTCACCACCACTACAACCACCACGCCGCCGCTGCCTCCACCACCACACCATATGATAAGGAAAGTGATGATCCGAAATTTTTTATGCTTAATAGGAATTATTTTTTATTATGTTATTTATTGTGTTATCAAACACAATTCTTGTTCACGGAATAAAAATAGAACATGTTATCAAACATATTTTTTTTCTTAAAAACTATTGCAAGGCACAAAAAAAAATAAAAAATTATTTCTTTCCAAAAACAGTATCGGGGAACAAAATGGTTGCATGCACACCTTAACTTTTTTACTTAACTTGAATGTTCCAAAATATACCTTTCAACATAACAAAAGTTATAATGGTCAATGACTATAAATATGACTGACCTTGAAGGAATAACTATTATTATAATAGTTCAAATTTCAGTTATAAAATTATGGAATAATAATTATGCATCAAATGTGTGCACTTTTTCCTTTTAAAGAAAAAGAGAATGATTACCAAAAAGAAAAAGAAAAAGAGAATTCATTGGGAGTGTATTTGGAGATGGGATAGTCCAGAGAGAATTCAAACTTTTCTCTAGTTAGTGTTGCGGAATAAGCTCATGATAAATTCTAGTAGATTCCAGTGCAGTATATCATCAACCGAAATTTGTCCTAAATGCAACCTTGATAGAGAGACGATTATGCATGCTATTAGGGACTGCAAAGTTTCCAGGGAGGTTTGACAGTTACTCACAGAACAAAACCAATTGCATGATTTTATGAATTTGGATCTTTAAGAGTGGATTCTGCAGAATATCAACTTGGCCAATCACATGAGTTGTTACCCACATTGGCGGCTAATTTTCGACATTATAGCTTGGTTTTTATGGAAAGACAGAAATGATGTTGTTTTTAAGGGTTCGAGTTGTAGTTCTTTTGGCATAATGCACGCAGCTATGGCTTATAAGGATAATGTTCTGTTGGCTAAGAATATGTTCTTAGTGACACGAGTGGAGTCAAGAACTCGAACGGAGAAACTTATAGCTTGGTCCTTTCCTCCTTTGAATTGTATTAAGATAAATGATGATGGGGCTAGTTCTACTGATGGATTACATTCAGACTGTGGTGGTGTCCTTCGGGATAGCTCCAATAACTGGGTTATTGGTTTTTGTAAGAATCTAGGAAGCGGAACAGCTTTGAATGCAGAATTGTGGGCCTTCTTGGTGGGTCTAGAGGTAGCTTGGAGCAAAGGTTTTAGAAATGTGTGGGTAGAAGGAGACTCTCAGATGGCTCAACAGCTGATCCTTAAGGGATGTAGTTAATCTCACCCATCTTCCAGTTTGATTAGTCACATCAGGGAATTTCTGGCCAAGGATTGGAATGTTATTATTTATCATATCCATCGTGAGGGGAATGCAGTGGCCGATTGGCTAGTTGCTTATGCTAGCAACTTTTCTTCGAATGTTCAGATTTTGGATCTTGCACCTCAAGAGTGCATGCATCGATTGTAAAGTGACTTCACCTAAACTCACTGGCCTAGGCTCTGTGCTTAGGTTGTTTATTTTCTTTTTGTCTGTGTTTTTTTTTTCTTTTTCATCCTGTGTCCAAAAAAAAAGAAAAAAAAAGAATGGATTCGCATTTTGTGTATCCGTGACAAATTAGGGCAAAAAATTTAATTTAATGCTTTTTAATAAATTAATTACGCATTTATTACAGTTTTTTTTAAAATACGGATTCGATGCACAATGTCACGCTCAATTTGGGCGTCACCAATCACGCCTAATTAAGGCGTCATTAAAGAGGCAGTTACGTCTAATTTAGGCGTCACTCGTCAGGTGTTGACACATGTCACATTTTTTTTCCAATAAAAAATTAACAATTTAATCGTAAAACTTTTGAAGGCTATAACTGTTAACACAGATATCCAAATCGGGTAATTCTTTTTTTGATTCCACATAACTTTTCGAGATCTACGCAATGACATCTCATTTGATATATTTTATTTCTCACAAACATAATTTAAATTTACAAGAATGATATTATAAGAGCGGTAAAATAAAATCCTTCTTCCTTAGAGATTTAGAATATTTATTTAATTATTTCTTTTATTAATACAGATTTTTCAAATTGATTTTTGAGTTTAAATCACAAATCAAATCTTTATTTTGTTTTCCTTATTAATAATAATTCTTATTTTTAATTTAAATCACAAACCAAATTTTTTTATAATAAAAAAAAATTTGCTTACCAAAAAAAAATAAAAAATTTATTTTTTTAATTTAAATCACACATCAAATCTTGATTTATTTTTATATTAAATCACAAACCCAGAACTCAGATGCTTTTGGATTTAACCGCTCTTATAATACCATTCTTGCAAATTTAAATTGTGTTTATGATAAATAAAATATGTCAAATGAGATGTCATTGCGTAGATCTCGAAAATTTATGTGGAATCAAAAAAAGAATTACTTGATTTTGATACCCGACTCAAAAGTTATGACTTTCAGAAGTCTTACGGTTAAATTGTTAATTTTTTTTTTGAAAAAAAAATCACGACACGTGTCAACACCTGATGAGTGACGCTTAAATTAGGCATGATTACCTCTTGAGTGACGCCCAATTTAGGCGTGATTGGTGTGACGCCTACATTAAGCGTAAGTGTCTCTTGATTGACCCTGAATTTCGACGTGATTGGTGACGCCCAAATTAGACGTAATATTGTGTAATTATTTCCAAAACTGCCATAAATTAGTAATTTTTTATTTAAAAAATAATAAATTAATTTTTTTGCCGACAAATTAGAGTTTTCTGTACTAGCTAATAGGGGTGAAAGTGGGCTGGGCTGGGCCGAGCTTTGCCCCGTAAAGCCCAAGCCTATGCCAAAAAAAACAACTACCCCTAATATATTTGACCCGACCCGATAGCATAGTATGAGTCTAACTGTTAGCTTGTCTTGTCCCATTTATAAAAAAACAAATAGCCCAGCCCGGCCCGTTGGCCTGTTAATTTTTAACTTCCAAACTGAACATGAATCAACTCCACAAAATACTCAAATTCTAGTGTGAAGAGAAAATCCCGTTTAAGGCATGAGAATTGTTGCTTTTATTGGATTTAAAAGAAGGTTGTAAAGAAACTTTAAACTACAATATATAAAAAAATAATTTAAAGAAGAGTTCTTTAAAAGTAGTAGTCAATGTTAGCAGGTACCCCTGTTGATAAAATGATAATCAATATGAAGTGATTTTGCCTACCAACCTGTGGAGCAACATCAAACACACAGAACTGCTTATTAAGATTCCCATTCAACTCCAGAATTGCAGCTACATTACCATATCTGTAACAAAGACGAAAATGTCTTACTAAAAGCATCAGAACACAAATAAGAACAGTCATTTTAATCGATTATGCACCTGTAGCAATAATTTGGAGCTGACCAGACAGTAACTATCTGGTTATTGAACATCCATTATATCCTTCCATTACCAACCAGCACCACGGGGACTCAGCCCCCATCCATCCACATTATCTTCAGGATTTGACCATAGGAGGTCACACATAGCACCATCATGAGGTACTTCTTGCTTCCGATCAATAGTTCGTATCTGGATATGAAAAAAGAAGAATATATACAATATTGCTAATGTACAATCTAAGACTTTAAGACAAATAAACTGGGGTAGAATTTCTAACCTGATCCAATGTTGAAATGGCAGGAGAAAGACCACCATGAACACTGAAAATCCTGTTTTCAATTAGGGCGGACAAGCTGCAGTGTGTTTTTCCACATACGAAAGCCATTAGTGAAAGATGCAAGTTATAAAAAGTAAATATGTAAATGCAGTTAAGCAATTTGATATATAAACTATTTCCCGTTAAATCCTAAAAAAAATTATTCTTGCTTATTTTTATATATTTATTAGACAAGGCTATGAAAATAATCAGTTTACAATTTTTGGAATCACCCACCCAAACCCCTTTCCCTCTTAAAATACACAGAAAAGCTACAAAAGCATCCTTCTAGTTTTAACCGAGTTCAAGTCCCCAAACCCAAACCCCTTTCCCTCTTAAAATAGAAAAAATATATATAATATTGCTAATGTCCGAGGAAGCAAGGACTGGGCATCACGATTCTGCAAAAGAAGAAAAACAAGAAACAAATAAATAGACCAGAAAATCATCAATTTCATCTTAATTTCTCAAATCACTTGCAATTATAAAAAGAGCAAACCAAAACCCTAAACCCTATAATCTAGTTAGTGTTGCTGCTACGTGTGATTATGGTGAAAAGGAAAAAGTAGGGAAAACGAAAAGGAAAATGGAGTAAAAGAAAGAGAAAGACCTTCGAAGATAGGAAAATTCAAGACGAGGGAGAGAACTACACTAACAATTGGAGAAGAGTCCCTCTTCAGTTCTCTTTAAGTCTTCACTATTCACTCAAGGAAACACGGAAATGACGGAAGTATAATGAGACTCTCGTAGGGCGTAGGCTGTGCTAAAAAATTATGAAGGTGAATAATTGGTCCAGCCTTGGAGGCTCACGGGCCAGGCTTTATAATTAACATTCCGGCCCAATTATATAAGCAAACTTTTACATCAGCCCAAGCCCAACCTGCCAAGTAAATAGGCCGAGCCAGGCCAGGCCACTAATGGGCCGGACTGTAGGCCACTGTGGGCCGGCCCGGCCCAATTTCACCCCTAGTAGCTGAGTAGCTGCATAACTATTATTCCCTAAAATTATATTGAACAAAAGGGAAAAAATAATTCTGAATTAAACATAAATATACATGCTTTACATTTTACAACAGAAATGTCATTTTATGTTTAATTTCCACGTTGAATTTATCCATTGTATTATTATTACTATTATTATTATTATTATTTTATTTGTTTTTGGAAAAAAATAATTTTCCGTCACGATATTGCTTCCACTATCGTCGTGTTCTTCTTCTGCATCTTCCTCCACTGCAACGCTGTTACCCTTAACATTTCACTTTTCACTTTTACAGTCACAATTTGTTTACCTTCAATTCCTTCAAACTCAACCATAACGATACGACCAACGAAGATCGCAATTCATTCGTAGTTTGGGGAGATCGAAGCACATCGATTTCAACCAAACCACAATCATCATCGCTGCGATTACATTTGTTCTTCCGTTATGAGAGAGCCCAGAGAAGGAACCAAGACCGATAAGACCTCGAAATCTGCATCAACTCCTCTCGTTCTCGACATCGACGACTTCAAGGTACGTTTCTCTTGTTTCTTTCACTTTCGAGTTTCGATTTGTCAACGCTTCTGATTGAACCGAACGTGATTAGGGAGATTTCTCGTTCGACGCATTGTTCGGGAACTTGGTGAACGATCTCCTTCCGTCGTTCAGATTAGAAGAAGCTGAATTGGACGGTGGTGATTCTCTGCCGAACGGGCATCTTCGTGTGCCGTCGCAAGGGGTTTCGAGCCCTTTGTTTCCTGAGGTTGATAAGCTCTTGTCTTTGTTCAAGGATTCCTGTAAGGAGCTGCTTGAGCTTCGTAAACAGGTTTTTCTCTTTTGTTACCTAGTTATTACTTGCCTAGAATTTTATTTAAATTTTTTTTGAGGAATTTAATTTGGGAATTTAGGTTGAGTTTTTAATTTTATTGTATTGTTATAATGTTTTGGATCTAGATTGATGGGAGACTCTACAGTCTTAAGAAAGATGTTTCTGTTCAAGACTCTAAACATCGAAAGACACTTGCTGAGGTTAGTCTGGAATTTATTCTGTTTTTGCAAGTACTTTTGTACCCTGAACCTTATGAAATAGAAAAAATAAAATAAAATATTACTTTGGCACAACGGTTAGTGTTAGTTGCTGTCTATTATATATCCATAAAGTTGGTCTGACCCTTCCTTAGGCCTGGAGATCACAGTTTCAATTCACGTACCTCTTGCTAGAGTAAGTTAAGGCTGTCTAATATGGAGTCACATAATGGGTCTTACCCGCGAATAGCGGGAGCTTTATAGCGCCGGTTGCCTTTTTCATAAAAAACATTTGTTAGCTACCCATATTTTGTGTTTTAATTTTTGTTTTTTGTTTTTCCTATTTTGTTGAGTGGGGTATTCTAGAACTTAATATCTAACCAGGCCCGAAAATCTGTTGGAAAGTTTGGATTGGAATAATCCGTTGAATTTTCTTGCGTGTGTCTTTATTTCCTTTTCAGCTAGAGAAAGGTGTAGATGGATTGTTTGGTAGCTTTGCGAGATTGGATTCACGTATTTCAAGTGTTGGCCAGACAGCTGCAAAGATAGGAGATCATCTCCAGGTAGAGTTCTTCAAAGCTTCACCTATATTTGTTAGTTGAATTATGATCTCACATTTATTTCTACTACAATGTTTTGTAGGTTGGTCAGTTTCTCCTTTTCTATTTGAAATATAATCTCGTTCCTAATACTGTTATTTCTTGTCAGAGTGCAGATGCTCAGAGGGAAACTGCCAGTCAAACAATTGAGCTGATAAAAGTAATATCAGTCAGTTCATTTGGTTTATTCCATCATTCACATTGGGAAATTTACCTTTATGGTTGACTTAATTTCTGCAGTATTTAATGGAGTTCAATAGCAGCCCAGGCGATCTGATGGAGCTTTCACCACTTTTTTCTGATGATAGTCGTGTGGCTGAGGCTGCTTCAATCGCACAAAAATTACGTAAAAATTAAGATCTCTTTTAAATTTTTTATAATGCTTTAACCAAATTACGTCGGTGCTATGCTGATTCTGTTAATTTTTAGGATCATTTGCTGAAGAAGATATTGGAAGACATAGTATAGCTGTCCCATCAGCTGTGGGAAATGCAACTGCTAGCAGAGGATTAGAAGTTGCAGTTGCTAATTTACAGGAGTACTGCAATGGTCAGTATTTTACAAAAAAAACTTGAACAAATTAACTTTTGAATAAAATTGAAGAAACGTATTCGTCATGAAAGTTTTTATATGTTAATTTTGTCAAACAAATAATTAAGGGAACTAAATTTATACTCATTTCCAGTTAAAACTGTTACAACATAGTCGTTTTTCTACTATGATATTATGAATGACAAAGTGCATTATTCTAAATCTAAGATTTTTGTGAGCTTTGTGATTATTTTCTTTCTATTGAGCAGATAAAGTGCTGAGCATCCTTTAAAAGCCGATTAGCTATGTCTAGGTGGAATGTCAGAGAGAGACAGTTTGATTTATAAATAATGTTACAGATTTCTGTGCTTATTAAATATGTTCTTGCTATAGGGCCTCTAATTAGGCTTATTGATTATGTGACACATTTCTATGATCTTCTGGCATTTACCTTATTTGTTACAACAACCAACTAGAATTTGGAATACATATTGACTTCAACGAACAATGAGGAGCTCATATTTGAAATTTTTCCTGAAGCAGTTCTTCCTGCTTTCTTGTGCTCTTTTATCCACACTAGGTGTTCTTTATCTCTAAATGCAAGTGTCTATTTTTAAGGACCTCTGCTTTTATCATGTCCTATCTTCCTTCAATACGGTTTGATCCAAATGTAAACAATATAGAGGAATTAAATCACATGGAAAATTTTATTTACTACCCTTTTTCTTCTGATAGGAAGATTTATAGCAAATGACTTAACCTAGCCTTGAGGCACACAATTCAGTAGTAGCTCAATTCTACCTTTGCACTTTTCCATGGTCCATGGTCAGAATTTTGTTTTTTCCTGCCTTTAAGAATATAAGAACAAACAGATTCTTTTGGATGATATGCTTTTGGAGTAACTGATCTTCTTACATATGGGTAAGACCAAAATATATAGTGGCAGCTCGTGAATATCAAACTCCTTTTGGGTTTCCTTAGTAATAAATGTTTCATAATTCTTTTGCCATTTCTGCAGAACTGGAGAATAGATTGCTTTCTCGGTTTGATGCAGCATCACAGAAAAGAGAATTGACCACAATGGCAGAATGTGCCAAAATTTTGTCTCAGGTAATAAAGCTTTGTGGTACATGATTACACTCCTCTTTCTCTTTCCCCCTTACTCCCTCACTCCCTTTCCCATATTCTACAGCCACTTCCTTATTGGATTTTTTTACTGATAAAATCAAACAGAAAAAGATTCTAAATTATTTGTAGTCGAAATGGTGCTTGATATCAAGGTTGTTGAATTGCAATACGTATCGTGTATCGTTTGGCCAGTTTTTTGTATCGTGAATCGTATCGAATCGTAAGATACAAAAATATAATAATAAATAATTTAAAAATATATAATATAATTAATATCATATAAATCCGAAATCTAAAAAGGATCCAATACGCAAAATACATAAGTTACTAAAGTGCAAACCAGTTATTCTCCACTCATCAATACTATCACTATTAGCATCTATCAGTGACATAATGAATTCATCATCCTCTTCATTAGGGTAGTCATTTGACTCATCTCTCATTTCTTGTTCAACAATCTTGAGGAGGTTATTTTCCCTTTTCCCTTATCATTCTTTATTTTCTTTTCTTATTAATAATAATTTTTTTAGATTTTTTTAATTTAATATACAAATCAAATCTTTATTTCTTTTTTATATTAAAAATTAAAAATTTTGATTTAATTTTCGTATCGTATGATACATGTATCGTATCATATCGTATTGCACGATACAGTATCGTATTGTTCGATACAAATCCCTTTCTGATACACCACACGGTACGTATCGCTGGGCTTGTGAATCGTTTCGTATAGTATATCATGTGTCGTACGATACTGATAACTATGCTTGATATCCTCCTAAAAGAGGCAGAAAACTCATCATAATTTTTTCCCTTGTGCATGGATTTTTGTAAGCCTTATATTACAGTATTGTATTATAGCTTATGATTCTCCAGCATCTGTTATTGTTTCACTTGTCAAATTCAATTTCAGTCTAATACCCTGTACATCATGTGGGATTTGTGCTTGTATCCGGGCTTCTCATAACTTCTTATGGTTACCTTTGAGGATATCCTTTTAGTCATATGTCACTTTCTCAAATATCTCACATTTTGTATTGATATATCTCCTCCTCCTTTGTATCTCTGGTCTAAATTCCTCTTCATCGTTTGTCCATTGCTTGTGCTAAATTCCTTATTGTGAATTGCAGCATCAAGTAATGAAAATGCCTTGTTTGAAATTTGAGAGTAAAGGTGTGTTGGTCTGCCAATTGCTTAGACAGTGCTGTACTCTGGCCTTTGCAGTTTCTAGTTTGCTAGATGTTGTATAGTTCACAATACTAGTTGGAATTTAATGTTGTGTTAATGGGTCCACATATTGAGTTAAATCATATTTGACATTCATCACTTTTTAAATAGAACCCAACCTTCAATTTATAATTTGTGTAATGGAATGGTTTGAAAAGTTTCTTTCAAATGTTTCTCCTTTGCTTCCTATGCTTGCGGTATATGTTGCTTACAAATGAGATAAAAGAATTCACTAGCTTGAGTATATCTAATAATGTATCAAATGTTGAATTATTGAAAAATGAGTGTATCTATTTACTAAATTACTCTTTGCGATGCAGTTCAACAGGGGCACAAGTGCCATGCAACATTATGTGGCAACACGTCCAATGTTTATTGATGTGGAAGTAATGAATGCAGACTCTAGGCTGGTTCTTGGTGACCAGGCTGCACAAGCTAGTCCTAGTAATGTTGCTCGTGGTCTTTCATCCTTGTACAAAGAAATCACAGGTTTGAAGTATAATTTTTTCTGTTAGTAAAATGAATAATTTCTTTACAGAATCCGTGAGGTATGTTGATTTGTTGCAGATACTGTTCGTAAAGAGGCTGCAACAATTACAGCTGTATTCCCTTCACCCAGTGAAGTTATGTCCATTTTAGTTCAGGTACCAGATAACGTGGTCTTCACGCTCCACTGAATATTGTGGCTTTAAAGAGATAGTTTAGTTGGTATATTCATAAAAACCATAATTGTAATTATTTTTCACGTTGCAGCGAGTTTTAGAGCAGCGAATCACCGCCCTTCTAGACAAACTGTTAGTGAAACCATCTCTTGTGAATTTACCTTCCATGGAGGAAGGTGGGCTCCTATTAGTGAGTAAAATTAGCTAACTGCCTTCATTTATTATTATCCAAGTGCCAGTTTATACATCAGGCTGATCTCAATGTGATTTGTATTTGATTTGAGGCTTCAGTATCTTCGAATGCTGGCAGTGGCATATGAAAAGACCCAAGAACTTGCAAGAGATCTACGAGCTGTGGGATGTGGGGACTTGGATGTCGAGGGTAATGAATTAACTTTAAATGTGCCTGATTTTCTTCAATGCGGATTGGTGAACTCATCTCTAAAATGAATAATGGTTTGGAATATAGATGCTAATGGTACTAGAAGGAATAGTATTGTCTGTTCATTAGATGTATTTTCTTTCAATATTTAAGTACGCAAGTGGTTTTGTAGTGAGACGCGACCCCAACTTTATTTTCATGATTTATTAAGGATGTTCATCTGCCTGCAATATAATATGATGCAGTGAGTTATGTTGCAGTTGTTGTGGGGGCCTTGCAATTTAGTATTAAATGGGTTAAAAACTGAGAATGTTGTTCTATCTTAATTTCATACCCAACTGCTTGCTTTGGCAATAACTTTTGTTCAATGGTGTAATTTTAATGGTAAATCTGGCGGTTTAATTATTATACGGCTTAATGGGAAAATATTCTATTCAATCTGGGAATTCCAATATCTGTGGTCTTGCCTCATGGCAATTTTCAAGTAGGGGTTTTGACTTCCTTAGTTTTATGTGAGTACTCTCCCCCTCTTTTAAATATGCACTAATGATATATTTGCTTCATTCTTGTATTAGTCAGTGCAGTCCCACTACACTATTGATTAAAAATATAACGAATTAGGTGAATTTAAATGTAACAGTTTTCAAATAAATGTCAATGTGTCCTCTGGTCATGTGTGCTTGGTGCTAGATTTAGAATATTTAAATTTCTTATTAGGTGACTTAGCAGAAAATTCTCTGATGGTTCAGGTCTGACAGAGTCCTTGTTTTCAAGTAACAAGGACGAATACCCTGAATATGAGCAGGCATCTCTTAAGCAATTATATAAAGTGAAGGTTTGCAATTGTTTCAAATATTTTCCTTTTCGAAATTGGATTTGGTTGCGAAAAGCCTTATGTGGGTTAATGCAATGCAGATTGAAGAATTGCGAGCTGAAAGCCAGCAGATTTCTGATTCATCTGGGACAATTGGCCGTTCGAAAGGAGCTTCCATTGCTTCTTCTCAGCAGCAAATTTCTGTCACTGTTGTGACAGAGTTTGTGCGATGGAATGAAGAAGCAGTCTCAAGATGCAATCTCTTTTCTTCCCAGGTTATTCTTGTTACTGTGATTTGAATTTGGGAAGGTATTTTTCTTCAAAAGTATCCTTTTCAAATCATCAGCATAGTGGTTGCTTTGGGTCACTGTAGTAAGGACCTTCTGCTGAGTCAGTTGTGTTTAATTGGATTAAAAGTGAGACTGCCTGGATATGGGGTTCAAGAATCATAATGTGTGAGGTTGCGTTTTATCAGCACTTTGTCTCTTAAAAATTTAGTTTAGCAAGTGAAAGAGTAGATTTATATGTTTAATTTCTTTTCACGTCAATAAACTAATTATTAAGGGAAATGGTTATGGTATTAGTTGGACAAGTATACAAAATATAATAGTCTTGTTTATGTATACTACTTATGATTATTTTTATTTTTATTTTCATCTTTGTATTATAGTACTATCCAAATGTTTCTAAAATAGTTAATCATTCCATGATATTTCCTATGTTTCTGACACCAATTTTTATGTAGTCAAGATGTTGATATTTTGATTTGAATTTAATATTTTAATACTTGGTAAGCACAATTGAAATATTTTTCTTTTACAGCCTGCTACACTTGCAACCAATGTGAAAGCTGTGTTTACTTGCCTGCTAGACCAAGTAAGTTTATTTCAAATTTGTCAACGTTCAGATGTTTGATACATTTATGTACTGGAGCTCATTCTTCTGGGGTCGTTCTTTATGTCTTTTACAGGTCAGTCAATACATAGCTGATGGGCTTGAACGGGCTAGAGACAGCCTGACCGAAGCAGCTAATTTGAGGGAAAGATTTGTGCTGGGCACAAATCTTAGCCGTAGAGTGGCTGCTGCGGCTGCATCTGCTGTAATTACATGAATTTTTGCATGCTTTTGTTTAAGTATATAGCAGTATAAAATATGAGCACATTTATCCAAACATATTGAAGGTTTATTTGTTGATATGCAGGCAGAGGCGGCTGCCGCAGCTGGTGAAAGCAGTTTTAGATCTTTCATGGTTGCTGTACAACGTTCTGGAACCAGTGTAGGCCTTATTCAACAAGTATGATGAGGAGCTTGATGTTTAATTCATGTTTTTAACCAAATAAAACACCACTGACCCCAACTAGTTTGGGATAAAGGTGTTGATGTTGATGTTGATGTTGTTTTTTAATTAAATTAAACCCCATAATTGAAATGAATACTTCTCTACAGTACTTTGCAAATTCTATATCTCGGCTTTTGCTCCCTGTGGATGGTGCACATGCTGCTGCTTGTGAAGAAATGGCTACAGCAATGTCCAGTGCAGAGGCTGCTGCTTACAAAGGACTACAACAGTGCATTGAAACTGTCATGGCTGAGGTCAGTTGTGCGTATAACATGGTGTGCGATAGCCAGTGTTCAACTGCCTATCCTAAAAATTCTGTCATGTAGGATTAAATGTATTTTATAACTGTACCAAGAAATTATGCTTATATATACTTACATACATATATATATACATACATATATATATATATATATATATATATATATATATATATATATATATATATCCAACTGTTCCTAATGGCTACTGTGTGTGCATAATTATCCATGTAATAAAAAAGACTGTTTTGAGTCTTGGTGTTTCCCATGTTCTTTTTTCTATGAATTGTGAATCCTAGTTCTTAAACTCTTGAATATTCCACTTTAAACCCCTTGGCAGGTAGAGCGATTGCTTTCAGCTGAGCAAAAGGCTACTGATTATCGATCACCTGATGATGGAATGGCTCCTGACCATCGTGCAACAAATGCCTGTGCAAGGTGGGTTAACTTGAAAAACTGAAACTGTTATTAGTATTGATGATATTTATGTTCGGTAGTTTATATCTCTGCATGGACGTGAACTCAATTATTCTTGCTTTGCTGAACATTGAAATTTCACGATTTCATTCTTGATGTATATTTCTATCTAACAATGTTTCAAAAAAATAGATCAATCTTTGAACCAAGAAAAATAGAGGTTCAAGGATTTGAAGTCAAATCAGGGTTTTTATTTACTTATCTTTAAATATATGACAAAATGTTAAAAAAAAAAAGGTGAAGTATATTAGTAAAATCATGGAGGAAAAAACATCGAAATATATCTCTAACACTGGATCACTGGTTTCTAAGCTTCTGGTTTTAGAGGGTTGACCAGATTGGCCAAAGGACCGTCTCCTGATCTTCTTTGTCAGTCCTGTATTCAAAGCAGGGATCTATAGATTATCAAGAGTGCAGATGTCAATGTTATTTAGGAGACCAAGTTTTAATCTTATGTATTAGGTGCCTTGGGGATGATTTCATTTCATGTCAGAAAATGCAGAGTGATATCAACATTTTCTTTTTCCAAAAAATTTATCTCCCAAAATATGTATTTGTAACAAGTATATTTGGTTTTCTTTGTCAGGGTTGTGGCTTATCTTTCTCGTGTGCTGGAGTCTGCATTCACTGCTCTAGATGGTCTTAACAAACAAGCATTCCTGACTGAGTTGGTATGATATTTTATCTCCTATCCTTCAATATATTTATTTGATGTCTTGTTGAATCAAATATTTGGCTGCTTGTCCAAAAAGATGTAGGCCGATGATCTTTTCATTATGTTCTTTGATCTTATAACAAAGTAAGCGGAAGTTGCTTTTTGTAGATGGCAGTCTGTATATGGCATTATTTACGGAGGGAGAATCCTTTTGAGTTTACCAATTTTATTTTTTTTGGGAGGGGGGACGGGGTTCATTGGATTGCTTACCTCCCTGTTTTTTATAGTTCTGTCCCTAGTCAATTTTTTAATGATGGAAGGGGTCCTAACTAAGATGATTCATTTGTTGTGTTTAAGGAAGATTCAACGATCATTCAATGTATTGTCATTTGGGTAGCTAATTTGGTGCAAGGGAAGTTGATTGGCTTTTGGTTTTTGGTGGTGTGAAAGTTTTCCTTTTTTTAATGCATCCATCAACTCTGCCCGAAACTCTTTATTGTTTAAAATAGTATACCTCATAGCATCAACTTATATTTTAATATCCAAATTCTTCAAAATTTGGAGCATGTGCAGTTCATTAACTCTATTGCAATTGAGGTTGGATTTGGTGTTGCTAGTCTATTTTTTTTTCCTGTCTCGCTAATATCATTTGAACTGTATCTTTCACACTCATGATCTGGACTCTGCCCGTAACACTCAGCAGAGCTGTGTTTTAGACAAAAGATCTTAAATTAGGCATATTTGTTGGGGAAGTAAGAGCAAGACACAAAGATCAACATCAACAACATCTTTAACTCAAGTTAATTGGGGTCGGTGGTAAATGAACCCAATGATAGATAAGAGGAGATTAAAAATAAAAATAAAATAATAACAATAGAATTAAATAAATAAATAAATAAAAATAAAAATTGGGGAAGGGGGAAATAACAATGGGTTTAACCTTCCACCCTGCTTATAGCTTTTTTCCATTCCGTCCTAAGACACACTGCCCGCCAATCTATATCTCACTCCATTAAGTCTTGTTTAACTACCTTTCCCTAGGTAAATTTCGGTCTACCTATACCTCTCTTTGTGTCGAGCTCTTGGTAACAAAATTTTGTTCTTACAGGAGCATCCAGGGGCCGTCTCATTACGTGCCCAAACCACCTCAACTATGCTCCCTCATCTTTTCAGTTACCGGTACTACTCCTATCTTTCGTCGAATGTCTTCATTTCTTATATTATCCATCCTGTATAACCACACATCCACCTTAACATTCTCATTTCTGCTACTCCCATTTTATGCTCGTGTTGCCTATGTGCTGGCCAACATTCAGCTCAATATAACATTGCAAGCCTTACTGCTGTTCTATAGAATTATCCTTTTAGCTAAAGGGAAATTTTGCGGTCACACAAAAACCCAGATGCACTCCGCCATTTCATACATCCTGTTCTGATTCTACGATTTACATCTTCATCAATCTCACCACCTTTTTGCAAAATTGATCCCAGGTATCTAAAAGCATCTTTCTTGAGTACCTCTTGACCAAGTAGATGCACGGGGTTTTGATCTCCATCTCTTACTAGAGAAAACTCACACTTCATATACTCAGTCTTGCTCCGGCTTAACGTGAAACCTTTAGACTCCAGAGTGCTTCTCCACAATTCAAGTTTCCTATTAACACCGTCTTTGGTCTCATCAATAAGCACAATACCACGGTACTTCCTCTTGAATGTCTTTTGTTAGTTCATGCATCGCTAAGGTAAAGAGATAAGGACTCAGAGCCGAACATTAGTGTACACCTACTGTAATAGAAAATAACTTGATGTTCCATTACAAGCTTTCACACATGTAGTAGTCCCATCGTACATATCCTTGATTGCATTTACATACTTTGAGGGTACTTTTTTCTTCTCAAGAACCCACCATAAAACTTTTCTTGGGACCCTATCATATGCTTTCTCAAGATCTATGAACACCATATGTAAATCCTTCTTTTTTTCTCGATATATTTCCATCAATTGACGCATCAAGAAAATAGCTTCTGTGGTACATCTTCCTGGCATAAATCAAATTGATTTGCAGAAACCTTGGTCTCTCTCCTCAAACGATGTCCAATAACTCTCTCCCACAACTTCATAGTATGGCTAATAAGCTTAATACCTCTATAGTTAGAACAATTCTGGATATCTCCCTTGTTTTTGTAAATAGGCACAGGCACACTCTTCCTCCAAGCATCACGCATCTTATTTGTTTGAAGAATCTTATTGAAAAGATTGGTCAGTCAATTTATTGCCACCTCCCCTAAGCCTCTCCACACTTCAATAGGTACGCCATCGGCTCCGAAAGCTTTATTAGTCTTCATTCTCTTTAAAGCCTCCTTGACTTCATATGTATTGATTCTGCGCACAAATATTCTATTTCGATCATCATAAGCATCCTCCAAGCCCACTTCGCTTTTATCGCCATCCCCATTAAAAAGCTTGTTAAAGTAATTCATCCATCTTTTATTTACATCTTCATCTCTTACCAAAAGTTTTTGGTTTTCATCCTTGATGCATCTAACTTGGGTAAGGTCTTTACTTTTCTTATCTCTCATTTTTGCAAGGATGTATATACCTTTTTCAACATCTTTGCTCCCAAGATTTTTATACAAATCGACGAAAACCTTACCTCTAGCTTCTCGCACTGCTTTGCATTTTTTCTCGCCAATCTAAACTTTTGCAAATTATTATCATTGGGACTTTTATGCAAAGATCTAAAGCATTCTTTTTTCTGTTTAATTACCTCTTGCACCTCTCCATTCCACCACCATGTTTCCTTTGTATGGAATCCAATTCCTTTGCTTTCTCCTAGCACCCTTTTTCCCACATTTTGGATACACATAGCCATCTCATTTTATATTTCATTAGCTCCTCCAACAAACTCCCATGGTTCTTCATGCAACATTCTTTCTTTGAACTCTAATTGTTTTTCCTCCTTTAGCTTCCACCATCTTATCCTTGGGTTCTGAGCCCTCTTCCTCATTTTAAGTACTTTGTTGAACCGAACCTCTAGAACTACGAGCTTATGTTGCGTAGCAACACACTCTCCAGGGTAGACCTTGCAGTCGACACAAGAATTTCTATCTTCTGTTCTAGCCATGAAAAAATCAATCTGACTACGATTTTGGCCACTATGATAAGTGATAAGATGTGACTCCCTTTTCTGAAAAAAAGTGTTCGCTAGCATCAAATCACAGGCTAGTGTAACGTTCAAGATAGCAAGACACAAAAATATTGCAAGAAAATATAAAAAGAATACTGAGCAAAAAATCAACAAAGCATTTTGATTTAGCTAACTGCACATCAGTTCTACTACATGTTTCTCACTTGCATCAAGTGATTTGACTTGTACTAAGTAATCATCACGATGTACCATATTAGTTCTATTTCCTGTCTTGTTATATTAATTTTACATCATCATTACTTTACAGGGTATAGAGATGGGTATGGTGAACATTATATGTTAGTTTGGGATCGTTGTCCTAATTTCATTGATTACATGATAGATTTTGTCATTTTAGGGGAATCGCTTGCACAAGGTGCTGCTAAATCATTGGCAGAAGTTTACTTTTAATCCAAGGTAATTGGCCTGGGCCTTGCATTCTTGATCTGTCTAGCTTGTTGCAATACATACTACCATAATACATACTGTTTCGACTTGGAAAAAGTTGTTCGCATGCTAAACATAAATTAATCTTCCTCGAGGGTCTTTCTTCTACCTTATGTATTGTAATGGCTGAACCCTTTTCTCTATCCAAATCTATTTTGCATGTCATAAGGCAAGTGTTTTTGTCTTCAATTTTTCAAGTGGCGATAGTATTTTATGATCTTTATATTTATAACTAAATAGTTGTATAACATCATGCTTATTGTTGTATGCTCACGGGTCACTCTGCAGTGGGGGATTGCGACTGAAGCGTGACATTACCGAATATGGAGAATATGTGCGTAGTTTCAATGCTCCTTCTGTTGATGAGAAATTTGAATTGTTGGGCATGTAAGTTGAACAACATATGCAAACAAATTTCTGTCCCAGCCCACCATTTTTTTCAAACTAATTTCTGAACGTTTTCTGTAGAATGGCCAATGTCTTTATTGTTGCTCCTGAGAGCCTTTCAACTTTGTTTGAGGGGACACCAAGCATTCGGAAAGATGCACAAAGGTATAATTACATTTGACCTATTAATGCAACTGTTCATGGTCAGCCATTTTATTACCATTATTAGTATAACCTGACTAAAAAATGGTGTAAAATGATCTTGGTCTAAATGGTTTTACTAAAAAAGTTGATTTTTTGATGAGTCTATTGACTCTGATTCATCATTTAGTTGACCTCAGTACCTCACCTACTAGAATAAATCTTGTGGGTGGTTGTCATTGCTCAATTTTGGTGATAAAAAAATGTTCATTTCTCTACTGTGTGCCAGATTTATTCAACTTCGGGACGACTACAAGAGTGCCAAACTTGCATCCAAACTGAGTTCCTTGTGGTCTTAACAAAAGTAGGCTTGTGAGCTTGAAAGCCCTCCCAAGCTTGGTAAAGTTTACTTTCATCTGTTTCTTTGTTATGGCACTGACTCTCAAGCTGAATCGATTTGGTGGTGTCAGTAGACAGTTTAACAATTTGTTCTATACAAAATTATAAGAGGGCTATTCAATGGCCCATTTAGTAGAAGTGAGGGTTCCTTCTGACTAAGAATTGTTGTGAAAAGCTTGAGCTACCCAGCGCCCAAGCTTTCGCATTACAGTTTTTTTTTTTTTTTTTTTTTTGTCGCTTTAAAATCTCTTTCAAGGATTCATGAAAACTAACTTTTTAATCAATGGTAGCTTGGGCAAGTCATCATTCATTTTCTTAATGAAACTACTTTTATTATTGAATGCTCATAATTGAGCTACACCTTGTTGCTTACGGAATATATGAATATAAGTTTCCTGAATATCATTTAGTTCTTAGTTTCGTTCGATAGAAGCTTCATATCTTTAGTGAGATTGAGAATAATTTGCAATATTTGTCTAAAATTAAAAGCTTTTAAATATTATAATACAACAAATATATATAAATAAAAAGATACCTTAAAAACATTAATTTATATTTTTAATAAAAAAATGTTGTATTTATTTGTTTTTTTTTGCGTATTTGTATAAAATTTTCACACCGTTGCAGTGTAATATTTCTTTTTTTGGTACGGACAATGTAATATTCAGTGTACAGTGCGTGCGCACACAAATGGGAAAAGACCAATTTAGTAAGCTAAAATAAACTTTAATCTAATTTAAATAAATAAGTTGAAATAAATTATAATAATCTAAATTAAAACTAATGTGTAATATATTTATCCATGCAAGACACGAGATAAGTAGGCAAAGAATACGCCGTCTGGATCCACCGACCTCCAGCTTATCAAAGCTTCTCTACAATTAAGTAATTATACTATTTTATTTTTATTTTTTGAGAAATTATAATAGTTTGACAATAGAAGGATAATATAATATCATATCTTTTGGATCAAAATTATCATGAGGAAAACTTACGGTTATACGAGACAAATTAAGACTAAATTAATATCTTTGAGGATATTCAAAAAGTAGAGCCCGCTTTCTATTTAATTAACGGCATTTTTCTTCCTTTTTTTTAGGAATTTATGCTTATAGGAAGTAAATATTTTTTTCTTTTCCTTTTTTTTTAATTTTCTCTTTCTGATTAGCTGTATATCTCGCTTACGCTTTTTGACTCCATGTACTCTTCTCCTATGATGCACGGACACTGACACGGGACATGACACGACACGACACGTCGACACGTTAATTCTAAAAAATAGCATATTTTAATACGTTGGGACACGTTTTGATATTAAATAATATTTTTAATATATATAATATAATTTATATTTAATACATATAACAATTCATAATATGTCATATAACCAATCAAATATTCAAATTTCATAACATAAATATATAAAAAAATAATTTTTCATACCTTGTTAATTTTTAATGTCAAATTTCATAACAGAAAAAAATAATTTATAAATGATTTTTTTTATTTTTCGTTAATAAAATAAAATTAAGACAAAAAAAATCCTGTCGAAGCGTTGACTACGTGTCTAAAAAAGTTGACTGTGTGTCAAAAAACGTGTCGAAGAGTTGACCATGTGTCTCAAAATGTTGACCGCGTGTCGGAGCGTGTCCGTGTCGGAACGTGTCCGATACACAATTTTTTTGAAAAAGAACGTGTCGGGGTATCTGAGCTCTTCTCACTAATTGAAAAATATTAACATTGCATAATGGATAAAAAATTACGGGATTAATGTTTCTCGTGTTGTAAGAGATAATTTTATTTTCTACACATATATACAAATATGTATAGCCTATGTGGAGCCATGTGAAAAGAACAGAGAAAAAAAATGTGGGTCACACACACTTTTATGTATGTCCTAATAGATAAAATTATCTTTTATAACATGAGAATTATTAATTTCAAAAATTAAATCGCAAGAATCAAATAATTTGTTATTCCCTTTAAAACTATTGTGTTGATACGATTGATTATCAAACTGATTTAATCATTTTCAGTTAATCATGGCTTTTGAATACAAATTTTGATTAGTTTATTAAGTTTAGTGTTATTTATATGGGAAATAGATCCGTCCTGTTATAGGACTAATGAATTATGTACTTCAAGCAAGGACATGAAGAATAAAGCTGATAGTAATTCTGTTTAGTAATTAGTTATAACCACTTAGCTATTATTAGTGGGTTTGTCGTAACTGTTTTGCTTAAGTGTAACTTTGAGCTTCTTATCAGTTTAGTATATAAACTGATTTGTTAAGCACTCTCTCATTAAGAAATAATATACGATGCATTCCTTTATGTTCATCATTTTCTTTCTCTCCGTTCCCTCTGCAAAGGTTTCTTTACATGCAGAAACAAATTTTGTGGGATCCACCAATTTGTAAAAAAAAAAGAAAAGAAAAAGATGCAGCTCAGTTTTCGATGTTAGAGTATGATGAAAAGATGTGGTCATGCAATAGGATAAATCTATTTCTCTATTTATATATGTTAAAATTATTTTTACAGTCGTTTAACGTACAATAATAATAGGTGTATGGTTATATTTTCATATTTAATGCTTTCATTTTTTATATGATTATGATTCTCCATATTTAATTCTTTCACGTATATATATAACAACTATTTGACTACGACACATACAGCAGGTACAAAAATATAAATCTTTTCATATGTGTGTGTGCGGGCGCCCGCACTTACATACATATAATATAAGTATTCATTAATTAAATATGCTTGACAAGTAATTAGTCAACCACTTTAATTATAGTTTTAACAAATGACTTGTCAGTTAATTGTGAGGAGTCCTTGTGTGGTTATATAGTACTTTTAAGTCATGAACTTTTAATCTTTTGTATGTACTTTTGTTTTATATTAAAATATACATTTATGATTTTATATACAATTTTTTTTAAAAAAAAAAATCACTTACAAGTAATTATAAACTACATATTTTAAAATTTATATCCAAATTTCAAGTTCATAAATTTTTAATAATTTTTGTAAATTAACTTTCTCGAATGTGTAACTGTAAAAGTTAAAACTGTTTATTCAACAGCATGTGATAAATTTGAGATATATTAAAAACTTGAGTAAATACTCTTTTTGTCCCTAACAAAAAATACGGTTCCCACTTTGGTCTCTTACAAAAATAAATTAGTCAGTTAGTCCCTAACAAATTCAAAGTGAACCTATTTAGTTGAAATCGTGGTACCTCACAAATTCAAAAAAGACCCATATTAGTCCCTCAAAAGAACTAAAATGGATCCACTTACTAATTTATTTTTGTAAAGGACTAAAGTGGAACCATATTTTTTGTTAGGGACCCAAAATGGTATTTACTCAAAAAAACTTGCACATGCATTCACGCACATTAACATTGCATCATATTTATAAAATAAAATAAATGTGTGTACTGATCATGAAATAATACATACAATATCACATTACTTATTTATAAAAATGTCAAATTAATCTTTTACATATGTAACAGAAAATTGTTTTAAAAAACAAAAAACAAAAATGTTGATAATAATTATTATCGAAAGATCAATTCAAAGTAATTAATAAATAAATGACTAATAAAACATTAAATATGTTATTATACAAATAAAATAGATATTTGTTCTTATAAAAGTTATAATAGAAACTGATCCATTGAACTTGATATTATCGATTTGCTAGCCTGACCTAAAAAGAATTGGCTAAATAATTATTTTTTAATTTTTTGGGTTTAATGTGGTTGATTTATCGAGTTTTATTCGGCTCATTAGGTTTGATTATTAAAAAATAAATAAAAATTAAAACATTCATAGTGTAGTATAATAAAAAAAGAATTCTTTTTTTTTTTTCAAATAAAACATGGGAAATGTTATATTTATAAACTTTTTGTTTACAAACTCTTACAAACTACACTAAGTATGACCGCTCATACTTTAATCAAGAGTGTATGACCGGTCATACTTAGTGTAATTTGTAAAAAAAATTTGTAAGCGGATCCTTCCCCATAAAACATATATTCTGCGATTTATTCGTTTTTATGCATTAAATTAAATTATTTTTATATAAAGAGATATGACATTATGTCTATTTTTGTTATACTTAAGGTGTGCATGACAACCTTCTCGGAATCATTTTTTTTTAATTTTTGTTCATAGGAATAAAAGTGAATAGAAAACTCGTTTGATAAAATCGGTTTATTTTTTTGTTCTCGGGATAAATCGGTTTAATTTTTGTGCTGAGAAACAGAAAAAAGAATAAAAAAATTTCTGCTTTTTTGTTCTCGGGCACAAAATGAGAAACACTTGTCTCTCTCAATCACTCTCCACCTCTACCATTATCACCACCACCATCATCATCCCGACACGACCACTGCCACCATCGTCGTACCACCAGTGTCGTCGTCGACACCACCATCACCACCACCACCATGATGCGACTACCACCATCACCACCGCCTCCATCCATATCTACCACCATGCCCCGTCACCACCACCACCACTACCATCATCGTCACCATCACCAACCCCCCCATCATTGCAGCCACTGTTACCACCACCATCGCCGCCACGATGCCACCATTACCACCACCACCACGACGCCACCACTACCATCGCCATAGTCACTGCTCTCATCACCACCACCATGCCATCACTATCACCACCGCCACCACCAACCACCACCATCAATGTCGCATCCACTGCCATCGCCACCGCCACCACCGCCACTATCACTATCATCGCCGCAGCCACTGCCATCACCATCGCCACCACCGCCATCACCACTACCATCGTCACAACCAATTTCGTTACCGCCGCCGCCGTCACCACCACCATGCCACCATTATCACCACCGTTGTCGAGGCACTGCTGTGACCACCTCCACCACCGCTGTCGCAGCCACTGCCGTCTCCACCACCACCATGCCACCACCACTACCACTACCTTCACCATGCCACCGCCACCATCGTTGCAGCCATTGCCGTCACCACCACTACCACTGTCGCGGCCACCACGACTATGCAACCACCATCAACACCACTACCGCCATAGCCACTGCCGTCACCACCATCACCACGCCACCTCCGCCGCCGCCACCATCACCATATAAAAAAGAAAGTGATGATCCGAAATTATTTTATGTTTAATAGGAATTATTTTTTATTATATTATTTGTTGTGTTATCAAACACAATTTTCATTCTTGGAATAAAAATAGAACATGTTATCAAACATATTTTTTTCTCAGAAACTGTTCCAAGGCACAAAAATAGAAAATAATTGTTTCTTTTCCGAAACAGTGCCAGGGAACAGAATGGTTGTCATGCACACCCTTACTCTACCTACTACTTTCTAACACCGTTAGATCAGAATCTTAAGAGGAGAGAGAAAGGGTGAAGGTTAGTTGGGATTTTGATCTACCGATATTAAAGATGAATAGTAGGCATAAAAAAAAAGCAGACACAATATCATATCGCTTATTTAAAGTTATTTATGTTGGGTAAAAAGGGAGCCCATAGTAGAGAAAACTGTCACCAAATAGATTAAGCGAAGATCCATCATAATAGGTGAGCTCGATATTATATTTTAACCTAAAATTTTAAGCGTTAGGTTTATGAGTTTTTTAATGTATATAGTTATAACTTTTTTTTTTTTTGGGATATTATTCAATTTGAGTCGGGTAAGATCACGTGCGACAAAGTTCTCCCTATTAATTTTTAACACTACATTCTCAGAGACTTGCATTCGAGACTTTTAATTAAGTTAAAACAATCTCTACTAGTTGATCTACGTGATCGGTGGTCATTTAAGAAAAGTTTATTAAATTGAAAGTGGATCAACAAAGTAGAAGAAAAAAGAAAAGTTAGAAGCGATTTAGAGAACGGTACCTTTTGCAATAATTTGACCTACAATTAAAAGTTTACTAAATTATATTAAGGGAAAAATTTGTATTCTTTTAAATGATATAAACTTAAGTCCTTTTAAGAGAGATATACACAAAGATGTGTAGGTCTTACTAAAAAAATAAAAATGTGGATCCCATCGCTTTGTGTTCATCTCTATCTTAAAAGAATCTAAATTAGTGTTCTTTAAAAGGACACACACTTTTTTCATATACTAATTCTTAAGAAATTTTTGCAGGCCTTGAAAACAAGAAAGTTATGGTTGACTCTATAATTTTGACAACATTGTTTATGTTACGTATAACAGAACCTCATGATTAAGTGCTTCATTTGCTGAAGAAAACAAAACCAGAGAAAGACATAATACAATCCACTAGGGCTAGCCTAGTGGTGTGGGTGTGTGTAATAGGGTGTGTGTGAGTATGTGGTTGTGTGTTCTATTCCGTGTAATCTAAAAAAAAAGACATAATACATATCGATGGGATAATGGAACAAAAGCAATATGAAAGGGTGAAATTGTTTCTTTTTTCCTTTTACTGCTTAAAGATGCTCCTATGTTAATCCAATGTCATGTAATATGCCTTTCTCGATACTGCATGAAATTAAAGTCACACGTTTGCTCTCTTTTCCAATAAGAAACAAATAATGCATTAAATCTTTATATATATATATATATATATGTATATATATTTTACTTTTGGCAGAAAGTCCTTTAATTTACACAAAGTCACAAATTTTGTTCTAATTGTGGAACCAAAAGGAGAGACACTTGAGGATGGGAACCAAGTCAAAGCGCACATCGCGGTATTGAGCTAATCAAAATTGAACTTTAGATTGCCGAAATTAGTGTGATTGCTATTATGTCAATGAAACAAAAGGAAACGTTGCCAGTAAGTATTTGATTCTTTATTTGATTATTAATTAGTTGCGATGATTGGTAGTGGAATTTAATGTCCTTTTTATTGAGACCCCTAGTCGCGCACACACAAGTTCATCATATTCAGGTTACAAAAAATTATGAGTGGAATACTACTTATATAAATAAGGGTGTTATTTTTCTTCCACGGTAGAAAACGAAACTTGTCTACAACTCAAATAAATTTAAGTGGGACCAACCCTTAAAACCAATTTTTTTTTTTTTTTTTGCACAGTTATTGATGTGAGAGACGCAGAAGAAAGCACTCTTCTGTAACAGAAGATTATGATTACCCTTTAAATAAACATATTCACTTTACATTGAAAAGCAGGGCGAAAGACCGAAATCTCCACCTCTGGAGATTATTTTTTATACATATGTAGTACCTGCATTTGCCATATAGAAATTAATTTTTGGGCTAAAAAATATTTTCTTCTAGTTTGTACGGATATCACAATTGATGCTCAATTTCTATTAATCCGTCGCACCAAATATAATGTGTGACAGATGTATCCTAAATATTTCCCCTTTTCTGATTTCATTTATGAAAAGGATGAATACTACACAAGCGGAATCAAATAGCCATGCCCTTTTTGTAGTGTGAGATTTACTTTTCTTTCGAGGCAGAAGATCACATTAAGTGGATAAATCTCTCCCAACAAAGTTTTTTCCATACACACAATCAAGAATCGAACCTCTGTTAACATGCTTAAGGAACTCAGCTATCTACCAACTGTGTGGGCTTTGTTAGATTTAACACTTTTTGTATTGTGAGATTTACTTTGAATTTATGTCAAGTCATATCAACAGTATTGTTTACAAATTATCACTGGTGAAATGAGGGAAGGGTTAGCACTTAGCAGGCCGTTCGACTCCTTGAAATTCATATAAATCTTTTTAAAAATGAATATTATTTCTAATTTGTTGATCATATATCTAAGAGTATGGTTATATTTATAAACTCAAAATTTAATTTTTTTATATAAATTATACTATGTATTAGGGGTAGTATATATTACTTGAACATATATTATCCGTTGTACGTAGTTTAGTTTGTAGAAATTTGTAAAAAAAAAAAGTTTATAAAGATAACTTACTCTTATATCTAGTCTCTTTCAAAATTTCAAAAAATATGTAATAGTAAGTATCATTTATATATTTTTTATCATATAATTCAAAGGAAATTTTTTGCCTCCTTAAAAAAAATTCTGACTCCTCCGTTGCAAATCATATGAAGAAGGCATAGTTCCGCCTATACTTTTATTTAAGCATTTTTTGTCATTTATCAGGAATCAACTGACGATTATGTACTAATTCAGGTGATTTTTGTCGAGCTTCATCTTTGCCATATGGACTAAACCCAATTCCTGGGCCAGTAAGTTGGACTCCGTGGCTTGATTCCAGCCCAACTAGTTTGGCCCAAATCCGATACGAAGACTGTTTCAGCTCACTTCGACTTGGCAGAGAGAGAGAGAGAGAGAGGTGACTCGAATCAAAGATCGAAGTGAAGGCAGCGCAAGCAAGAAAGCAGCGTTAGTGATATTGAATACAGTAATATCTTTCATTCTTATTCTCATGTGCAAGTTTTCTCTGAATTCTGTATTCTAGTTCTCTGGAGTTTCGTTTTCAGAAATTATACTTTGTGATATTGAATACTCTTAAAGAATAAGAAACTTGGGATGCACCACCAAAAAGCTAGTTCAAAAGGTGAGAGTGTCCGAGGCCTTATAAACTCCATATTAGTTGGCAGATACTATATATCTCAACACGCTTCCTCACACGGGAGCCCACTGGGCTTGAAGGGTAGACAACATACAAGCCCACCTACATGGGGAAATTCCACTACAAAGAAAGTGAGAGGCGGTGAGATTTCGAACGCTCTGATACCATGTTAAAGAACCTTGGGATGCACCACCCAAAAGCTAGCTCAAAGGGTGGGAGTGTCCAAGGCCTTATAAACTCCACATTAGTTGCACATACAACCAATGTGGGACTATATATCTCAACAATATTGAATACATTAATATCTTTCATTCATTGAGATTGGTTACTATTTGCTCTAATTTGTCAAAGGATTTGCATGTACACGCAAGTATGTACCTCCTGCGTGTGTATCGACATGCGTAGAACATATTCCTTGGAAAAAACCAGGTTGATTTCTCAGGTTGTGTTGTTTTACCGTAAGAAAAGAAAATGTGAGATCCAGACTTGTATCTATCGAGCGTGCAACAGAACCGTACAGCCTAAGAAAGTGCCTTAGTGCTTATAGCATTTGCTCTATGGTTAAAGAACAATTAACTCGAACATTGTATTTTGTGGTCACCTTGACTCACTTTGCTTGCAAAGCCATATTATGGCTCACTATCCAATTTTGTCAGTGTAGAGTTAAATTGAAGCCAAAAGTTTTGGACCAGAATATGTGAAATACTCTGCGTTGCATATCAGGTCAACATCATTGGTGCTCAGTAATAGTTCACTATTATTCTTTAATTAAACAAAAGCAGCGTTAGTATTTTGTTCTTGCTTTGTTCTTTTATATTCATTCTTCAATGAAGTTTCTTTTTAATGCATATGTTGAACAGGCATTCAATTCAATTTCTGGCCCGATGTCTACCTTAATTTCAAGCTATGGGAGAAGGAATGTGTCTTTTAGCTCGCAGCCGCGTTCAGTTCACCTAAGAGTTTCCTGCGCTGTATGTAACTACTTGTGAAGTGCTTCAACCTTCTTCCCTGCACGGTCACCAAATTACTAGATGATAGATTGCTTGAAACTGTAGTTAATAGTTGATTAAGAGAAATGTGATGGGAAAGATAAAATGGTATTTTCACAGAAAATTAAAAATAAAAATATAAAGATGAAATGGGGTACATATTTTATTGAGTAAATACCCTTTTTGGTCCTCAGCAAATCTCACGATGCTCGTTTTAGTCCCTAGCAAACAAAAAGGCCCATCGTGGTCCCTAAGAAATTCAAAATAGACCCATTTTAGTCCTTTTAGGGACTAATATGAGCCTTTTTTTTTTGAATTTGTGAGGGACTACAATTTCAACTAAATGGGTTCATTTTGAATTTCTTAGGGACCACAATAGGACTTTTTATTTGCTAGGGACTAAAACGGGTATCGTGAAATTTGCTGAGGACCAAAAATGGTATTTACTCTATTTTATAACCCTGAGATCACACATCTTAATTTTCCTTTTATAGTCAATGAGTATCCTTTGTCTCAAATCCCAATTTATCTCTGGCTAATGGAGGCCTTTGTAAGATTAGAGATGATTTTATCTATTGAAATTGCGGCATCTAGAACCTTTACATTATAATTTTAATTTTAATTTTATGCAGATATAGCCGTGTAGGTCTTTAACCCTTTTAGTGGAGAAGGTTCTGAATTCTCGAACCTTGTGTTTTATGAAATTTCCTGAGGCTTTATAAGACAATGTTTAATGCTGATAGTTTGGTAGTAGTCTAACTTTTATCCATATTTCAGTAATCCGTATAGATATGTAAGTTCATATAAATACTTGATTAAATCAACTTGAATCGTTGAATGCCTTGACTTGAGCAGGCCAAGCCGCAGACCGTAGAAAAGGTGTGCAAAATAGTAAAGAAGCAGCTGGCTTTATCAGATGACTCTAATGTATGTTACTGGCGAGTCAAAATTTGCTGCTCTGGGAGCTGATTCACTTGACACGGTAATCAACATCTAGCCGGACATTTCAATTGCTACTGTTTGATGCTCCTTGGAGTTATTTACCAAAATCTGAGTATATAGCCATATCACTTGATTTGATTATTGTGAATTCCATTTACATGCCATGCCCCTTTAGGTCGAGATTGTAATGGGGCTCGAGGAGGAATTTGGTATCAGCGTTGGAGAGGATAGTGCACAGAGCATCTCAACAGTTCAAGAAGCCGCATATCTTATTGAGGAGATCATTAGTAAACAAAGTCCTTAGAGTAAAATGTACCAGATGAAACCAGTAGACATTGTATGGGTTTTGTTAGTCTTTAGTGTTTTATCTATATTCGCTCTCAAAATGACGTCGTTTTGGGTTGAAAAATGAAAAAAATTATAATGAAAAAGATTATTATAACTCTGAAATAAATTATAATTACGGAAATACCTTGATTTCCGCTTCAAAACAACGTCATTTTGGACTTAATGTAGATAAATTATCTACATTAATTATAAAAAAATCGAACCCATATATATATATGGACATTAATCATTGACGCGGTCAATTTCAGTCTGCCTTTGCTTTACAATTAGGATACCTGCAGTCCGACCAGGTAACCTGAATAACATAAACTATCAAGTAGATAATCAGTCAGTAGTTTTACTAAAATTTATGACATTTTTTATTTTTCTGGGAATTGTATCATTCTTAAATATTGTGCAATAACTATTTCAAGGTCTATGAAAGCAGCTGGAGAAAAATACAAAAGGATTCCCAAATTAGAAGAGTTTTAAATCCAAATTTACCATTACCAAAGAGTCAAGTGCCTATTTCGTCTTTTATCATTATTTTTCAATTCTTTTTGTGCACTTGGGGTTCGAATTCGAACCTTCGTAAGGAACCCTAACCTATTGAACTTGAATCAGGAAAAGGGAACACCTTTTTTTTATTAGCAATCTAATGTGCCCAATGCTTGAAGCTTTCGTAGCCATAAGCTCGTGATATGTACCATTCAGGCAATAAATATTTGAATTCTCATCCTGTGCTTGTTGACAGAGTTTCCAGCCGATGTACAATAAAATAAAATCAAATGTCTTGTATCCAAAAAAATATTCAAAATGAAAATGTCACTTTCGGGTAGGATTGTAATCCGAGTCGAGTTGAATATTTGATACTTACTAACATAGTAAGATAAATAGCGTTATGTAATGACTAACCCGAAAGATCTGCATAAAATCACTGATATTGTTTTACATATGTTAATTGCTTAATACATGATTGATTGTTCTAGTCCATATTCTTTTTAAAAAAAATTGATTCATTGCACTAACAGACTACTAAAATTCAATATAACCACATACAGAACATGCTAATATAGCATTTACCCGTGTTTGATGATGTAATCTAGTAAATAACCAAACAGTCAAGGAGTGAAATGTCTCTACATACATCTTTTTTTAAATTTTATATAAAAATGTGATCTACTAACATATTTACTTTATTTACATACTTCGTGAACAGGATGACCTGCACCTTATTAAACTAATCTAACAGTTGACACCACATCAGTCCCAATCAGCTTCGAAGAAACCAGCATCTTTCATTTCAGAGTAATACACATTGTCCAAGTGCAAATCTTCCTCCTGTAATCAACACAATAAGAACAATCTCGGTCAGATCAATGAAAGAAGGAAGGATGTCCTAAATCCTAACATGTGAAACACGGACACGTGTTTTTTTAGAAAATATGCGTGTCCGACACGTGTTGAACACGGACACGAACACGCGGTTAATTTTTTGGGACACGTTGATTAGTTGGACACGCGAATTTGGCCGAATCCGACACGCGGTCAACGTATGTGAGCACGTTTTGACATTTTTTTTTGTAAAAAAGAAATAAAATTAAAATTAAAAAAATAAAAAATATTTAATAAAAGGGGTTTACACTTGTTATGTGACAATTAAAATTAAAAAAATAAAAAATATTTAATAAAAGGGGTTTACACTTGTTATGTGACATGAAAGTGATTTTTGCAACACACACAAATTCAGGTGGACCATTGAAAAATGGTAAATAAAAAAATTAAAAATATTTACACCCAAAATGATGAGTGTAACATAAGAAGGCTAATAAAAATATGTAACCCTATCCTCTTATCCTCTCTCGCGCTGGAGGTTGCTGGTCTGGTCCTTCTCTTCTTCGTCGGTGGTCATCGCCGGTCGTCGTCTACATCTCCGGTCATTGGTCGTCGTCAACATCCGGTAAGTCTCTTTCGATTCTCGCCTTTTTTTTTTTTGTTGGGTCTGAGGCTATCGCCTATCTGTCATAGTTGTTTCCAGTAAGTATCATTTGCAAATCTTTAGTTACATGAACAACTAAGTAGTAGAAATAAGCAAATAATGTGGTTGTCTGGTTGATGAGGCTGTCGGTTCTTGTATAGTTTCCTTCATATGTGTGGTTTTTTCTCCCAGATCGATAAATTTCATGTTTAACTTTAACTGTATTATAAACTCCAATAGAACCCAGAGAAAACGAACCATAAAGCAAGTATAGGGGAAAACATGAAACCCACTTTACTGGTACCAAACCGTTGTATGCTGAACAAAGCCACCAGGACTAGAATTGAAACAATAAAAAAGATAAAAAGAAATTAAGCTCTGTTGTGCAAAATTCTAATTTGTTCATTTCCATAGTTCCACAAGATAAATAACACATTGGTTGTACTTAGGCCAAAGCACACCAAGTCATTAATTGAGAGATATTTCAGAGACTTTGATCTCAAGTGCATTTGCTGCAGAAAATTATAAAAGGATTCATATCTTGCATTGCAATTTTTCTTTTTTAGTACTTTACAGTTCAGAGAGTACGTAATTGAGAAGTGGACTTTGGCTAAATTATCATTAGAGAATGAACTAGTTACAAGATCCATCAACACCTTTTGCTATAGCGCAAGAAGTGATTTAAAGTCCATAACTCCTACTTGTAGCTAAACATTTTAACAAATAAGCCATCACCATTGACAAGAATATATGAACCAAATAGAAAATATAGTGAGCTTTGGCAACCTGGCATCTGCCTAAAAAAATAATAATTCTACAAACAGATTCATATAAAACAAAAGAGTTAGGTACTTTGCCTTATTTTTATTGTATATTAAGCTGGCCTTTTGCTTTAGCAATTGTTTATTAAGCTGTTAAAGAATGAAAGAAGGGTTTTGGTAAAGAGTTGGGTACTTTGCCTTATTTTTATTGGTTAACCCCTTATATGAGGCTATCACTTTCCATACTTGTATATAGTATTTGAGAAAGTAAAGAATGTTCCTATCAAAAAACAATCAAAAGTATGTTGTGACTACTTTCGAGCCTATCTACACCCTCTTGTGCTATCTCTTTCTATACCTTAATGTGAGGCTATCTCTTGTGCTATCAAACGTACAATGATACACAGCTGTAAGCAACAGCTTGTGGACAACCCACAAGTTCCACTTCACGTGATGCGTACTGTCACTGCTGTCAATGAATAATGGGACCCCAAATCAAAACAGATACACAGCCTAACCAACAAGGAAAAAGGTGCAACAATTCATACATAAATCACAAGGACAAAAACAGGGTTCTAGTGAAAGAATAACCAAAGAAAATTACCTTCAACAAGATATCAAAACCAACAATGATCCCAGATATACCAAAAGTTCGTGTCAATGCTTCTAAGCCGCTCACACTATTCCCTTGAAGTAAAAAAGTCAGCAAACTCACTTCAAGAAACAGCATTCCAGAAGTAGTAGAAAGGGATAACAGCCGTCCGTCGTTAAGTGATCGGAATCCTCCGTTATGTTAGGGTTTCTTCGTTTATTCACAATCATCGAAGCTCTGCGTTTCACCTCTGAATTTTTTAATGCGTTCAACTATATAACAGATCCCTACAGTTCCTCTTCCTAGTTTTGTTTGGGTAATTGGCGAAATCGAACAGTATCATGTAACACGGTACGATATTTTAATTCCCTGTATATTCCTTTTGATGTTTAAATACTTGTTCTGTTTGGAATTATGCTCCCCTTTATGTTTATGGTATTGCATTCGGGTTTGTACCTCTTTGTCGCTCAAATTTTGTAGAAGTGGGTGTTCAATCTCGCGTATTTTGGGCTCTCGGGGAATATCAATTTTTATGTCTACCCTGTTTCCAGTTTTTGGTTACCTGGGTATTATCACTAAATTTTATTTTGTTTATGAAATGAGTATATATAAACTACACCTTGGTTTGTGTGCATGCTTGATTGATTGGTATTTTGGTGTAATACTGTGGGATGAGTTGTCCTAGGTAGAAAGAAAGAAGTTACGATCTTAGTTGAATATATATTATCAGTGTTTTATGAGGAAGACTTGCATATAGCTGTATAGCTGAATTGTATGATAGCATGTAGCAGTTTGATATGAATTTCACTATTATTGGAGAGTAGGCCATGTGTATTGAGACCAGGGAAGAGCTAGGTGCCACTGGGCCAACTTTTTATCTAAATCTTATTGTAAGCTCACTATTGCAAGAAAATTGAATCTTTCTGTGGTTCTATTTTGTTTAGTGACTTTTGTCAGTTTGATTGTGTGTTTGAAGAAGAGTAGTCTACAGTATAGTCTCCCCTAATTGAAGCAAAGTTATAATTTGATTGGTAGTAATTACAGTATAGTCTATCCATTATTTTTGTGAAATTTTTAATTGATTGTCCATCTCCAATTGCAGTTACTCGTTGGAAGTGCAAAGACTGTCAGGGTGGGTTTTACTTTGCTCCTCCTCTGAAACCTTTTCATTTCAATCCCCCTTTTTTACTGTTGTGAGGTACTTGGTCTCTCTAATCTCGTGCTTTTCTTATGTTGATCACTCAATTTACCTCATTTCGCTTTTGATTAACATTATTTTTTGCAAACAAAGTTCCATGTTCCTCTACTTTTTCTTTTGAAATTTCATGCATGATTGTGTTAGGATAAAGGATAAAAGGGATGATCTACACAACAATTGACACGTTCTACCTCACAGACGAGCAGCTAACAAATTCACCCTCTAGAAAAGATGGCATAGATGAAGCCACCGAGACCACACTTAGAATCTATGGCTGTGATCTCATCCAAGAAAGTGGCATTTTACTTCGCTTGTATCCTTTTTTCATGTTATTATTATTTTTCAATTTTAATCTTTGTGCGTTCGGTTCAGATTGTTACCTTAATTGTCTGGCAGACCACAAGCGGTCATGGCCACTGGGCAGGTTCTGTTTCATCGTTTCTATTGTAAGAAGTCATTTGCACGGTTCAATGTCAAGGTCATTTTTTTTTATTTTGTTATTTGTATTGTTTGCTCCTCCTACTCTCTCTTTTCTTCATGAATCAAAATCCTCATAGCATCTCTTTTTGCAGAAAGTTGCTGCAAGCTGTGTATGGCTTGCTTCGAAACTAGAGGAAAACCCTAGAAAAGCCAGACAAGTAATCATTGTTTTTCACAGGATGGAATGCAGGAGGGAGAACTTGCCCATGGAGCATTTAGACTTGTATTCCAAGGTCACTCTCCCTCTCTTTGTGCCTTGAGTACAATCTTTCAATAAGTTTTTGTTTTTTGAACGTTTTTGTTTTCTTTTTTCATGAACAGAAATATGTTGATTTGAAAATGGAGTTGAGCAGAACAGAGAGACATATTTTGAAAGAGATGGGATTCATTTGCCATGTTGAACATCCTCATAAATTTATATCAAATTACCTTGCTACCCTTGAAGCAGCTCCAGAATTGGGACAAGAAGCTTGGAATCTGGCTAATGATAGGTACATAATTGCAGATATTATTATTATGCCGTTGTTGTATGTCTACACATGTACATATGTTCCACTCCACATTGTACACCACGATTTACTACTCACAAGATTCTTGAATTAGACTGTATTTTCTATTTTTTTTTATTTTTTTTTTGGGTGAAATTCTATTCTTTTAAACATTGGAAGGTTTGCTTCTATATAAGTCTGGCATCGGTTTGGATATTTGGTCAAGCTGATTGTACTTGGATTCAGTAAACAATTTAAAGAGATGGAGTAATCCTCATAACACATTTAATGAAGTAGAAGAACAAAATCTTGACAAATCTGTCCATGACAGCTTTTTGAACAACCTGATAATGTAATTCTATCCTTCAAGGATTTAATTTGTGCAGTGTAAAATGAAAACATAAGTTACTATTATAAATATGAATAGATGATTTAAAGAATAGTGTACTGTCTAGGCAGAAGATTTGGCTGAAAATATGACGGTAATATCGTATAAAGTTTTGAGATTCTTATTAAATTGTTGAACCTGTTCAGCTTGTGCTTGTTGTTAAATGGATAGATGTTTTAAAGGGTATCTACCTTATTAAGCTGTTGGAACTTCTGTAAATCATGCGTGACATACTTTTGATCCAAATCAGAGCACAATCCCCAATGGAGTAAAAAATCTATTTACTCATCCAATTGTCGTACTGCAATGTGCTAGTATTTTTGGTTATGGCCTGTATTCAACGTCTTTCAGTTGAACTAAATGCTTGTTGTTTTGTAGTTATATGTTTCACCAACTCTCTTCTTGATGCAGTTTGCGCACTACATTGTGTGTTCGATTTAAGAGTGAGGTTGTGGCTTGTGGAGTTGTATATGCTGCTGCTCGTAGGTTTCAAGTACCCCTTCCTGAGAGCCCACCATGGTGGAAGGCATTTGATGCAGAGAAGTTTGGGATTGATGAAGTGTGCAGGGTTCTGGCTCACCTTTATAGCCTTCCCAAGGCGCAATATATACCAGTCTGCAAGGACGGGGACTCATTTACATTCTCCAACAAATCATTGGAATCAAAGCATCAGTCAACACCAAAGGTTATGTCCTATTTTCCCCTATTTATTTTATACTTGCCTTAGGGATGCAATGTTAGCACAGTTGGCTGTTATGAGATAAATGTTTGCTTTTGTAAACCTGTATTACTGGCAATCAACTATAAGGTTTCGATCATTTACATTCTCCAACAAATCTGTGTAATCAAAGCATCAGTCAACACCAAGGGTGATGGCCAATTTTCCCCTATTTATTAAATTATTATTATTATTTTTAATAGATTTTCCATATTTATTTTAAACTTGCCTTAGGGATGCAATGCAATATCAGCACAGTGGGCTATTATAAAACAAATGTTTGCATTTGTAAACATGTATTATTAGCAATCAACTATAAGGTTTCGATCTGACATGCCTGAAATCACTTCTATTTTGTAGGATGTTCCACAAAGTAGCCCCCAAGCTGATACTGAGACATCGGCCCCAAAGGGCACTCCTGGGGAAGCTAATGTTGAATCCATTGGTGGCAAGGGTGCAGTGGTAAAGCTAGCCACTGATAAGCTAAAAGATTCCAAGAAGTCTGATGATGAATCCAAAGGCATGGCTACTGAGGGAGAGGCAAGAGATGAACCCACAGTGAAGACCAAGTCTGACCGTAAAATGGATGCCAGTGGGGAGATACGCAGGGACAGGGACAGGGACAGGGACAGGGACAGAACAAAATCCAGGGATAGGGATCGTGGGAGGGATTCTGACAAAGAACGTGAACGAGAGGAAGCTGAGAGGGACAAACTCAAGGATCGGGGTCACCGTTCCTGGGAAAGAGCAAAGGATTTAGGTATTTTTATAGATTTATTGTCTGGTAATTATTTTTCGTTGGGTATTTTGGATGAAATTAAGTTTTTCTGTTGGATGCAGGACATTCAAAGTCAAAACACCATTCATCGCGTGGTATGAATCTGAATTCATGAGTTTGGCATTTTTTTCCTTTTGGTATTCCCTCTTCTAACACATTTTGATTTCAGATCGTGACTACCACGGTTCCTCTTACTCGTCAAGGGAGAAAGATCGACATAGTCATCATTGACATTATTTAAAAGAGCTTTCAAGATCTACCGGCTATTTTGTTCATGACAATTATAAACAATAGGAATTGTTTATAAACAATAGGAATGCCTTTTTATCTATAATTGAGAATTGCATAACTTTTTATCTATAATCATTTACTGCTACCTGTCAGGGCAAGAGTTGTCAAAATTATAAACAATAGGAATGGAATGCCTTGTATTAGTTGCATTCACAATCACATTCGAGCTTGTCATTCAGATTTCAACAAACAATTATCCCTGACTGTATCCCTTCTGCAATGATAGTGGATAAAAGCTATAGAAATAAATTTCTGTATGTTAACTGGTTTAGTTTAATATTTTTCTTTATTCGTTATTGTGATTTAGGAATGATTTATAAGTGCATACTCATTAGGTAGTAAACATCAGCATAAATTTTAGTTTAAGTCAAAATATTTTGTTAATGCGATTAATCTTTTCTTTTGTTCGTCATAAATAAATAGAATACATACAAGATAACGTTGTTACTAACCAATGGTTGATTTAACAAAAAAAAATATCATGTAATTCATGCACAATTAAGTAATTATTTAAGTTGAACTAAATTAATTGAATGGGTGTAATGCTAATTGAATCTTATATAGAAAGAGTTTAAAAATTACATATGACTTCTATCATCTCTGTTTTTCACTTTTATTCCAAGGTAGCATTCCAAGTTTTCAAAATATGTGATTTGAAGCAAAATATAAAGAATAAATTAAATGTACGTGGCCTATTAATTCATTATCATTCAATTGTTGGATTTACTTAACAAAATATTAGGTAACTATTTTTAAAAACTAAAAAAAAACGCCTTTTTTTTTGCGGTAAAAAAAAAATGCATCTTTGCAAAATGAAGTTGAACACAGGTTGGATGGAGGATAGGATATGTGAACCAACATCCCTGTTCGTACTACTACCATGTAACACCGCCGAAAAAAGAAATTACCATGTAGTAGAAGCCTTGAAGACAATAATAAATCAAGGTTGACATGACTCTTTGCGACAAGGTCACCTTCAATTAAGAGAATGATACTCGCTTAGTTGGCAACTGAGCTTCTAAGGATTTGCTTGCGTCACGGGTTCAAACCCTGTCTCACGCAAATTCTTAAAAAATCTTTGGGGGCCAGAGGACGTGCCTCTGTCCTCGAAGGGGAGGTTAGTCTCATCCTTCCTCCGGTAGCGAAGCTCAATGCATTCGCTGTTTCAATGAGAAGCTAGCCTTCGGGCCGTACTCCGAGAACAAGGTGACCGGAGAAGATTAAATGGAGATACCCTCCAGGTTATACCAAAAAAAAAAGAACGATACCCCAGGGGGACAAACAAACTTGGGTAACGAGTTCATCCGCAATGGCAAATCAAGAAACTATAATGCGTAGACACAATTAAGGAACGTCAAGCCAGAAGATCAGACAATGTTATGTAAAGAGCAAAAAGATACACACAAGAGAATATAGCACCTTCAAGAAAAGTAATAAATCAAAACACAATGAGGAAACAAGCTGTCCATTTTTTTTCCCATGTTTCTTTGGTGCTTTTACAGGAGTACTGCAATGGTCAGTATTTTACAAAAAAAAACTTGAACAAATTAACTTTTGAATAAAATTGAAGAAACGTATTCGTCATGAAAGTTTTTATATGTTTATTTTGTCAAACAAATAATTAAGGGAACTAAGTTTATACTCATTTCCAGTTAAAACTGTTACAACATAGTCGTTTTTCTACTATTATATTATGAATGACAAAGTGCATTATTCTAAATCTAAGATTTTTGTGATTATTTTCTTTCTATTGAGCAGATAAAGTGCTGAGCATCCTTTAAAAGCCGATTAGCTATGTCTAGGTGGAATGTCAGAGAGAGACAGTTTGATTTATCAATAATGTTACAGATTTCTGTGCTTATTAAATATGTTCTTGCTATAGGGCCTCTAATTAGGCTTAGTGATTATGTGACACATTTCTATGATCTTCTGGCATTTACCTTATTTGTTACAACAACCAACTAGAATTTGGAATGCATATTGACTTCAACGAACAATGAGGAGCTCATATTTGAAATTTTTCCTGAAGCAGTTCTTCCTGCTTTCTTGTGCTCTTTTATCCACACTAGGTGTTCTTTATCTCTAAATGCAAGTGTCTATTTTTAAGGACCTCTGCTTTTATCATGTCCTATCTTTCTTCAATACGGTTTGATCCAAATGTAAACAATATTGAGGAATTAAATCACATGGAAAATTTTATTTACTACCCTTTTTCTTCTGATAGGAAGATTTATAGCAAATGACTTAACCTAGCCTTGAGGCACACAATTCAGTAGTAGCTCAATTCTACCTTTGCACTTTTCCATGGTCCATGGTCAGAATTTTGTTTTTTCCTGCCTTTAAGAATATAAGAACAAACAGATTCTTTTGGATGATATGCTTTTGGAGTAACTGACCTTCTTACATATGGGTAAGACCAAAATATAAGAACAAACATATCGTTTGGCCAGTTTTTTGTATCGTGAATCGTATAGAATCGTAAGATACAAAAATATAATAATAAATAATTTAAAAATATATAATATAATTAATATCATATAAATCCGAAATCTAAAAAGGATCCAATAAGCAAAATACATAAGCTACTAAAGTGCAAACCAGTTATTCTCCACTCATCAATACTATCACTATTAGCATCTATCAGTGACATAATGAATTCATCATCCTCTACATTAGGGTAGTCATTTGACTCATCTCTCGTTTCTTGTTCAACAATCTTGAGGTTATTTTCCCTTTTCCCTTATCATTCTTTATTTTCTTTTCTTATTAATAATAATTTTTTTAGATTTTTTTAATTTAATATACAAATCAAATCTTTATTTCTTTTTTTATATTAAAAATTAAAAAATTTGATTTAATTTTCGTATCGTATGATACATGTATCGTATTATATCGTATTGCACGATACAGTATCATATTGTTCGATACAAATCCCTTTCTGATACACCACACGGTACGTATCGCTGGGCTTGTGAATCGTTTCGTATAGTATATCATGTGTCGTACGATACTGATAACTATGCTTGATATCCTCCTAAAAGAGGCAGAAAACTCATCATAATTTTTTCCCTTGTGCATGGATTTTTGTAAGCCTTATATTACTACAGTATTGTATTATAGCTTATGATTCTCCAGCATCTGTTATTGTTTCACTTGTCAAATTCAATTTCAGTCTAATACCCTGTACATCATGTGGGATTTGTGCTTGTATCCGGGCTTCTCATAACTTCTTATGGTTTACCTTTAAGGATATCCTTTTAGTCATATGTCACTTTCTCAAATATCTCACATTTTGTATTGATATATCTCCTCCTCCTTTGTATCTCTGGTCTAAATTCCTCTTCATCGTTTGTCCATTGCTTGTGCTAAATTCCTTATTGTGAATTGCAGCATCAAGTAATGAAAATGCCTTGTTTGAAATTTGAGAGTAAAGGTGTGTTGGTCTGCCAATTGCTTAGACAGTGCTGTACTCTGGCCTTTGCAGTTTCTAGTTTGCTAGATGTTGTATAGTTCACAATACTAGTTGGAATTTAATGTTGTGTTAATGGGTCCACATATTGAGTTAAATCATATTTGACATTCATCACTTTTTAAATAGAACCCAACCTTCAATTTATAATTTGTGTAATGGAATGGTTTGAAAAGTTTCTTTCAAATGTTTCTCCTTTTTGCTTCCTATGCTTGCGGTATACGTTGCTTACAAATGAGATAAAAGAATTCACTAGCTTGAGTATATCTAATAATGTATCAAATGTTGAATTATTGAAAAATGAGTGTATCTATTTACTAAATTACTCTAATTTAGTAAGCTAAAATAAACTTTAATCTGATTTAAATAAATAAGTTGAAATAAATTATAATCTAAATTAAAACTAATGTGTAATATATTTATCCATGCAAGACACGAGATAAGTAGGCAAAGAATACGCCGTCGGGATCCACCGAGTCACCGACCTCCAGCTTATCAAAGCTTCTCTACAATTAAGTAATTATACTATTTTATTTTACTTTTTGAGAAATTATAATAGTTTGACAATAGAAGGATAATATAATATCATATCTTTTGGATCAAAATTATCATGAGGAAAACTTACGGTTATACGAGACAAATTAAGACTAAATTAATATCTTTGAGGATATTCAAAAAGTAGAGCCCGCTTTCTATTTAGTTAACGGCATTTTTCTTCCTTTTTTTTTAGGAATTTATGCTTATAGGAAGTAAATATTTTTTTTCTTTCCCTTTTTTTTAATTTTCTCTTTCTGATTAGCTGTATATCTCGCTTACACTTTTTTACTCCATGTACTCTTCTCCTATGATGCACGGACACTGACACGGTACATGACACGACACGCCAACACGTTAATTCTAAAAAATAGCATATTTTTACACGTTGAGACACGTTTTGATATTAAATAATATTTTTAATATATATAATATAATTTATATTTAATACATATAACAGTTCATAATAAGTCATATAACCAATCAAATATTCAAATTTCATAACATAAATATATAAAAAAATAATTTTTCATACTTTGTTAATCTTTCATGTCAAATTTTATAACAGAAAAAAATTAATTTATAATGATTTTTTTATTTTTAGTTAATAAAATAAAATAAAGATAAAAAAAATCGTGTCGGAGCGTTGATCACGTGTCGAAAAAAGTTGGTTGCGTTCCAAAAAACGTGTCTAAACGTGTCGGAGAGTTGACCTCGTGTCCTCAAATATTGACCGTGTGTCGGACGCGTGTCAGAACGTGTCGGAGCGTGTCTGTGTCGGATACGTGTCTGACATGCAATTTTTTTGAAAAAGAACGTGTCGGGGTATCTGAGCTCTTCTCACTAATTGAAAAATATTAACATTGCATAACGGATAAAAAATTACAGGATTAATGTTTCTCGTGTTGTAAGAGATAATTTTATTTTCTACACATATATAAAAATATATATAGTCTATGTGGAGCCTTGTGAAAAGAACAGAGAAAAAAAATGTGGGTCACACACACTTTTATGTATGTCCTAATAGATAAATTTATTTTTTATAGCATGAAAAACATTAATTTCAAAAATTAAATCGCAAGAATCAAATAATTTATTATTCCCTTTAAAACTATTCTGTTGATACGATTTATTATCAAACTGATTTAATCATTTTCAGTTAATCATGGCTTTTGAATACAAATTTTGATTAGTTTATTAAATTTAGTGTTATTTATATATATGTTAAAATCATCTCTACAGCCGTTTAACGTACAACAATATGGTTATAATTTCTCATATTTAATGCTTTCATCTTTTATATGGTTATGATTCCTCACATTTAATACTTTCACGTATATATATGACAACTATTTGACTGCGACACGTACAACAGATAAAGAAATATAAATCTTTTCTTATGTGTGTGCCCGCCCGCACCTACATACATATAATATAAGTATTCATTAATTAAATATGCTTGACAAGTAATTAGTCAACCACTTTAATTATAGTTTTAACAAATGACTTGTCAGTTAATTGTGAGGAGTCCTTGTGGTAGTTATATAGTACTTTTAAGTCATGAACTTTTAATCTTTTGTATGTACTTTTGTTATATATTAAAATATACATTTATGATTTTATATACAATTTTTAAAAAAAAAAAAAATCACTTACAAGTAATTATAAACTACATATTTTAAAATTTATATCCAAATTTCAAGTTCATAAATTTTTAATAATTTTTGGAAGTTAACTTTCTCGAATGTGTAACTGTAAAAGTTAAAACTGTTTATTCAACAGCATGTGATAAATTTGAGATATATTAAAAACTTGCACGTGCATTCACGCACATTAACATTGCATCATATTTATAAAATAAAATAAATCCAGCTGACGAAAGTTTTGATCTAAAGCATTGCATCATATTTATAAAATAAAATAAATGTGTGTACTGATCATGTAATAATACATACAATATCACATTACTTATTTATAAAAATGTCAAATTAATCTTTTACATATGTAACAGAAAATTGTTTTAAAAAACAAAAAACAAAAATGTTGATAATAATTATTATCGAAAGATCAATTCAAAGTAATTAATAAATAAATGACTAATAAAATATTAAATATGTTATTATATATACAAATAAAATAGATATTTGTTCTTATAAAAGTTATAATAGAAACTGATCCATTGAACTTGATATTATCGATTTGCTTGCCTGACCCAAAAAGAATTGGCTAAATTTTTTAATTTTTTGGGTTTAATGTGGTTGGTTTATCGAGTTTTATTCGGCTCATTAGGTTTGATTATTAAAAAATAAATAAAAATTAAAACCTTCATAGTGTAGTATAATAAAAAAAGAATTCTTTTTTTCAAATAAAACATGGAGAATGTTATATTTACAAACTTTTTGTTTACAAACTCTTACAAACTACACTAAGTATGACCGGTCATACTTTAATCAAGAGTGTATGACCGGTCATACTTAGTGTAATTTGTAAAAAAAATTTGTAAACAGATCCTTCACCATAAAACATATATTCTGCGATTTATTCATTTTTATGCATTAAATTAAATTATTTTTATATAAAAAGATATGACATTATGTCTATTTTTGTTATACTTAGGGTGTGCATGACAACCTTCCCGGAATCAATTTTTTTTTTAATTTTTGTTCCCACGAATAGAAATGAATAGAAAACTCGGTTGGTAAAATCGGTTTATTTTTTGTTCCCCGGATAAACCGGTTTGATTTTTCTGCTAAGGAACAGAAAAAAGAATAAAAACATTTCTGCTATTTTGTTCTCGGGCACAAAATGAGAAACACGTGTCTCTCTCAATCACTCTCCACCTCTACCATTATCACCACCACCACTATCATCCGGACACGACCACCGCTACTATGGTCGCCGCCATCGTCGTACCACCAGTGTCGTCGTCGTCACCACCACCACCACCATGATGCGACTACCACCATCACCACCGCCTCCATTCATATCTACCACCATGCCACCGTCACCACCACTATCATTACCATCGTCATCACATCACCAACCACCACCACCTTCATTGCAGCCATCATCGCCACCACGATGCCACAATTACCACCACCACCACGACGCCACCACTACCCTCGCCATAGTCACTGTTGTCACCACCACCACTATGCCATCACTATGACCACCATGCCTTCACCACCACCGCCACCAACCACCACCATCAATGTCGCATCCACTGCCATCTCCGCCGCCACCACCGCTACCATCACCACCACCGCCGCAGCCACTGCCATCACCACCACCACCATTGTCGCCACTATCACGCCACCACCACCATCGTCGTAGCCACTTCCATTACCACCACCACCATGCCACCATTACCACCACCGTTGTCGCAACCACTGCCGTGACCACCTCCACCACCGCTGTCGTCACCACCACCACCATGCCACCATCACTGCCACTACCTTCACCATGCCATCACTACCATCACTGCCACCATCGTCGCAGCCATTGCCGTCACCACCACTACCACCGTCACGGCCACCACGACTATGCAACCACCATCAACACCATTACCACCACCACCGCCACAGCCACTGTCGTCACCACCACCACCATGCCATCACCACCACCACGCCACCTCCGTCGCTGCCACCATCACCATATATAAAAGAAAGTGATGATCTGAAATTATTTTATGTTTAATAGGAATTATTTTTTTATTATATTATTTGTTGAGTTAACAAACACAATTCTCATTCTTGGAATAAAAATAGAACAATGTTATCAAACATATTTTTTTTTTCAGAAACTGTTCTAAGGCACAAAAATAGAAAATAATTGTTTCTTTTCATAAACAGTGCCAGGGAACAGAATGGTTGTCATGCACACCTTTACTCTACCTACTACTTTCTAACACCGTTAGATCATAATCTTAAGAGGAGAGAGAAAGGGTGAAGGTTAGTTGAGATTTTGATCTACCGATATTAAAGATGAATAGGTAAAGTAGGCATAAAAAAAAGCAGACACAATATCATATCGCTTATTTAAAGTTATTTATGTTGGGTAAAAAAGGAGCCCATAGTAGAGAAAATTGTCACCAAATAGATTAAGCGCAGATCCATCACAATAGGCGAGCTCGATATTATATTTTAACCTAAAATTTTAAGTGTTAGGTTTATGAGTTTTTTATTGTATATGGGTATAACTTGTTTTTTGGGGATAATATTCATAATTGACTAGTTCGATTTGAGTCGGGTAAGATCACATGCGACAAAGTTCTCCCTATTAATTTTTAATACTACATTCTCAGAGACTTGCATTCGAGACTATTAATTAAGTTAAAACAATCTCTACTAGTTGATCTACGTGCTCAGTGGTCATTTAGGAAAAATTTATTAAATTGAAAGTGGATCAACGAAGTAGAAGAAAAAAGAAAAGTTAGAAGCGATTTAGAGAACGGTACCTTTTGCAATAATTTGACCTACAGTTAAAAGTTTACTAAATTATATTAAGGAAAAAATTTGTATTCTTTTAAATGATATAAACTTAAGTCCTTTTAAGAGAGAGAGATATACACAAAGATGCGTAGGTCCTACTAAAAAGATAAAAATGTGAGTCCCACCGCTTTGTGTTCATCTCTATCTTAAAAGAATCTAAATTTGTGTTCTTTAAAAGGATACACACTTTTTCCATATACTAATTTTTAAGAAATTTTTGCAGGCCTTGAAAACAAGAAAGTTATGGTTGACTCTATAATTTCGACAACATTGTTTATGTTACGTATAACAGAACCTCATGATTAAGTGCTTCATTTGGTGAAGAAAACAAAACCAGAGAAAGACATAATACATATCGATGGGATAATGGAACAAAAGCAATATGAAAGGGTGAAATTGTTTCTTTTTTCCTTTTACTGCTTAAAGATGCTCCTATGTTAATCCAATGTCATGTAATATGCCTTTCTCGAGACCGCATGAAATTAAAGTCACACCTCACACGTTTGCTCTCTTTTCCAATAAGAAACAAATAATGCATTAAATCTTTTTATATATATATATATATATTTTACTTTTGGCAGAAAGTCCTTTAATTTACACAAAGTCACAAATTTTGTTCTAATTGTGGAACCAAAAGGAGAGACACTTGAGGATGGGAACCAAGTCAAAGCGCACATCGCGGTATTGAGCTAATCAAAATTGAACTTTAGATTGCCGAAATTAGTGTGATTGCTATTATGTCAATGAAACAAAAGGAAACGTTGCTAGTAAGTATTTGATTCTTTATTTGATTATTAATTAGTTGCGATGATTGGTAGTGGAATTTAATGTCCTTTTTAGTTGGTTGAGTGAGGATATCTGCACATCTAGCTATTGTGATATTTAATTTGTACATTATTTTTATGGCTCCACTAATCTTAATTTGAGTATAGATAATATATTGGTCTAATTTCTGTACATACAGAAAATCCGTCACCTTTCATACAGAGACCGATTGTACATTGTATATGTATTTGGTGCTTTCTAAAATGTATTTCTTACTTTTTTAGGTATATGATGCATATATTTTTAAACTTTTTTATAATATGTCATTTTACTGGAGTTGTAAATTTTAACACTTTTTTATTTTATACCATCTTTTTTATATGATGTCATTTTCTTAAGCACATATATTACAGGCAGAATACTAATGCAAACTACATACAAAAAGTGAAATCAAGTGTAACTTTAATTTCATGCGGTATTGACTTGTCCCCATCCTCAAGTGTAAATTAAAGGACTTTATGCACTTGTAAAAGTAAAATATTAAAAAATATATATATATATAAAAGACTTTATGCATCATTTTTTTCTTATTGGAGACCAGAGCAAAAGGGTAGCTTTAACAAGAAAGGGAAAGAAGAGCACACTTGATTTCTCACTTTCCAGATGTAATATAGGTTATAGAAGTTGCTTCATTTTCTGTAAAGTCCTATACTTCTCTATCTGTGTTTACTTTTTCCTTTTAAAGGCCTAAGGTATATGTATATGCATTTGGTAAAAGTTTAAATTATAAGTTATAAGCATTCTTCATCATTATTGTGTCGCTTTCAATGAGATTATTGACAAAAAAGCATTTGATATGAGATTCACAAGTATTTAAATAAAAAATAAAAAATTCCTGTATATAAAATTGCATAAATTGCGGGAAAAGTAAACTAAAATTAATTATTGGAGGTAACCGTTGAAATACGAATTGCGCATGTCGAATTTCGCAAAAACAAAATTAAAATATTGCAATTTGAATAAATAATTACGAATTTATAACTGTTTTGAAACTATTTACGGATATATTATAGATAGTCACACCCATTTTGAGGTGTGACCACTCACGTCTCATTTAGACGTGACCAACCTCACTTCCAGTGCTAACACGTGGCATAAAAAAATCAACAGTTTGACCGTAAAATTTCAGAAGGTAATAACTTTTTACTCGAGTATTCAAATTAGGTAAAAAAGAAATTATTTCACATAATTTTACGAAATTTACGTAAAATTATGGGATATTTATTAGGAAAGCTGTAACAATCTGTAACTACAATTCAAATTTCGTATAGTTAATTTCTGATATGTAGTTGCTATTTATTTGTATGGTTAGTTTGTTAGGATTATTAGTTTCTGATATGTAGTTGCTATTTATTAGTATTGTTAATCTGTTAGGATTATTAGGAGATTCTGATCAGTTTGTAGTTGCTAGTCAATTAGTTGCATCTGTAATCAGACCTTTATTTAAGGCTGCTATCCGTAAATGAAAAGGCAAGCACTTCAATTCAAACAGTTTCTGTTATGGTATCACGAGCCTATCGATCTAGCTTCCTTATTTTCCTTCTTTCTTCAATTTTTTTTCAGCCAAGAACCATGGCTGATAGAACGTTCAAAATAACTGACCATTGGTCTCCCTTCTACACTCATTCATTTGATAGCCCTGGTATTCTCCTTACCACTGTCTTGCTCCGTGGTCAATCAAACTATGACAATTGGGCTAAATTGCTCAAAACTACCCTCAAAGCCAAAAATAAGCTTGGTTTCATATGATCAATAATAGACAAGTTGCATCCCATGATCATCGTGACATACCAGATGACACAAGTGTGGTTAACACGTGTGATTTCCATCTCATTTGTCGATGACCTATTTAGTGTCTTTCTTTTGTGTGTGTGCCCTCACCATCCATAGTTATCTTTATAATTTTGACATATCATGATCAATCTAGTAGTGTCACTTTTTTTTCACAACAGTTGTCTGATATATTTTCATACAATATTGCTTTATCGCCGCCATCTTCACATTATACTTAGACTCAAACTCTTGATTATTATACAAATCATTTCTTAAAATCCAGTTGACCTGATGCTCCCCCTCAATGCCAAGTCTCTCTTGATCTCAATAAGCCCAAGTAATATATGTATAATGTCAAATATTTAATCGCATTATGGATTATATATATTTATATTCTATGTATACGTTTACACATACATATGTAATTTCATCCTATTTTCCCTTACTGTACTGAGTGGATTTTTTTTATTGGGATAATCTACTATTTGACAGTGGTACCGAGGGAAGTTATAAATTACAAAAGTCCAAAAACCATGTTAGCAGTAAAGCAATTGGTAAGTTATGTCAGATTAAAGATATGTAAGGCTTTTGTTCTATTGAAACGGCCACTGTTGTTTTGTCAGTGAGGTCCACTTTTTTAAGCTTTGCTAGTCAGAGGAATTAGTACAATTAAACATGCAATTATTAAAAAAAAAACATTTAAACATGTGCTGCAAATGAATGCACATGGTTTCCATCTTGAAGGAAATTAAATAGAAGATTTGAAAATGGCAGACAAAAATCTCATTTCAAAAGTCATAGGTCTTTTCAAATTAGATTTAAAGTTATTTAAAAATTATAGAATTTCACTTGTTTGATGTTTATAAAGAGAGAATAAATACAATTTTTTTGCATAATCTTTTTGTTTAAAGATCTCATGAAAATATGGATTATATTACTCTCATGTTGCATGAAACAATATAATTTCCTACACACTCATTAATTTTTATATTTTTTTTAATAAATAATGAAACTCACTACATGATTGTATCTACAACATGAGATAATATATCTCATATAACATGAAAGTAATATAACCTTAAAAATATATATATACTCTGAGGTAGTGTCCTATGGTAAAAGGCCGATAGAATGCATTGGGGCCAACAATTGCAACTTGCACTACTTTAGCGATTTGCAGATGGACAGAAATTAAAATAATTATAATTTGATTGAAAAATCCATGAGCTGACACGTTTAATAATCAATATTCAAACAGCACCTAACGATGCATGTGATAAATCAAACGAACCCATACTGATATATTATATCATATTATATTAGCTGTGCACGAAATAAAATTTCACCTCTAAGTCTGTTGATAAGACATAATTTAACATGTTTTAATAGCTAACCGGGATTTTAATATTTTTCAATTTAAACTGGATCGGGTGAAGAATGATACAATGTTTATAAGAATATTACAAATGAGACATAATTAACTAATATATTTTATACTCAATTTTAACATTTAATTTCAACCGAAAAATTGCTAAAATTGATTAGGTTATTTTCATTAATTAATAATTAATCTCAAATAAATTATAATCTTTACATTCATGAAAATTGATAATTAAAATTGATTATAAAATTTATAAAAAAATTTATACTAACGTAAGAATGTACTGTACTGTTACAAATTTATCAAACAGGGGCAAACTCTATAAAGTTCATTCACTTTTATATATGGATTTGTATATATATATTTTTAGAAAAAGTTATATTTATAAATTTTTTATTTACAAACTATATTATATACTAGATGTAGTATATCCTAGTACATAATATATTATCTATAGTACATAGTATAATTTGTAAAAATAAAATTATAAATATAACATTCCTTATATTTATTAGCTAAGAATGGTGACACTGCACAGTGTGTTTTGAAAAAAGGGAGTTCGATTCATACAATTGAGTACAACTTCATCGGTGAAACAAGGGAAAATTAAAAGAAGGAAGATGTACAAAAAAATTCGTTTGATTTATTGTTTCAGGTTAGAAAGCAAATTCATTACTTAAATAAAGAGTATATATGTGTTGACAATCATAGTAAGTATTACACATATGAACCAGAGAAGAAAAGGGAAAGTGCTCACGAGAGAGAAAGGGAATTCTGGAAAAATGTAAAATCTACCATTAACTGAAACAGTGAAAGGTATATATATGTACAACATTAGCTGACGTCAGAGGAGAAATAAAATTACTTTTTAGTTATAATCTAACTAAACTAAAACTAACCAAGTTAACTAACTGACCAAGTTAACTAACTATAATAGTAAGAATTAAAGAAAAATGAAAGGAAAGTGATGGGAGAAGAAATTGAAGTTAACTTAAAGGTAATCACTGTGCAGTCACAAAAGAATTTATATGCTAGTTGAAAAGCAACTAATCACCTAATCAATTATAACTATTTAACTAATTGCCAATTAATTAACTGTACTAAATCCTAAGGAGAAATTGATTGATCAATTTTAGTAAGTTCTCATATGGGACTAGTCAGGTAATTGATGAACTGATAGAAATATCAAAATTCAAGTGTATGTATATAAGAGAATTTTTTATTTTTATTTTTAAGATTTCTTTATCGATTTATTAATTAATCAACTAATTGGTTCAAGTTGAATAAGACCACAAGCATGAAAAAACTCTTTTTATCAAAATTTTAACATAGCCACGTATCCAAAAACTTGAACTCGAAATTACTAATTAAGAAGAGTGTTACTAAAATTCGACACAGAGATGTGACATGTTATACTGAAGCTAAATATGAATTATTAGGTTGTTTTGAGAAATAATCTAAACCTTACTCTTCCTAATTCGTCTAATGTGCCGGCAAAAAAAAATTAAAACTGAACTTTACGAAAAAATGATACCAGCTAATCAAGGGGGCTGATCCATGTTTTTCCATCGGGGATTAATTACAGAATGCATGTCTTTCAAAAAGGATAGATGAAGAGAACAATATCTATTTGAAAAAGAAATTTTCTTTGGAGTCAAAGAACTGATGGAGCATATATTCTTTAAAAATATTTATATAACTAAAAAAGGAAAATTTTGATACATGCATCTGTCGTTCTTGTCATTATCCTTAATTCATATAAATATTACTCAATAATTATATTAAGGAAGAGTATTTCTATACTCCATTCCTCTTTATCATCTTATATCATTCTCTTTCCTTTGGCATCCAAAGCATAAATTGGAGAGAGCCTCATTCCACAAGCAATTATTAATTAATTTAGCTACTCACTTTACTACTTCACGGGAACGTGGTTGTTAAGCTATTAATCCTAAATTTGGCCCGCTTTAAACAAAGTGTGGTCCTTCTTATCCCCAAAAAAGAAAAAGAAAAAAAGAAAAAACAAAGAGTGGTCCTTTATATCTTTTATTCTCCGAGTCTTTATGAATACTCTCAAGATCAACATCTTAATTGTATAATTTCTTCTCCATGAATTTAAAAAACAAATGCTTCCACATGAACCCTTAAGATCTAGTTTGATTTTTTTGATGATAATAACAATTAATCATATTGAGACTTGCTTTTGCATTTTGGTAAAACTATAGACATGCATCAGTACTACATGATTCTAAGCTATTCCAAACATTAATATACGTATTCAAAGCAGTTTCCTTTTGCGCCAGCTTTCAACTAAAATAAATTACACTTACATGGTTGTTGAGAAGAGATATGAGAGGGGAACTTTTGTTGAATATTGGATACCTTTCTTATAGTGTATATTGTCAAATAATACAGCTTCTTCTGATAGCATGTGATCCTATTAGTTGCAATGGCATTCTGATATACTGCAACTTCTTCATATCCACGTGTATCAACGCTAGTGGTCCCTGGTTTCATGGAGTCAGTTAGCTTCTGTTTACAGTATAGTTTCAATTAGTTATAGATGCTGTTATAGTTAGTTGTATATCTTCCATATAGTTTTCTATTCTTCTCTCCCTTCACCGTGTACTATATAAATGAACTCATGAGTTCCTGGTTCATTAAGATTCAATAATATGCATTTCACTAAAACCTTCTCTGATAAGATGGTATCAGAGCTTCTCGAGAAGCTCTGATTCTCCATTGTCTAGATCAAGCTTTTCTTCCGTTTTCTTTTTGATTTCTTGTTACTTCATCAATGGCGAATCAGAGCCTAGCCTTTGATTTTGTTTCAAATCCTTCTCACCCATACTACCTCCATCCAAGTGAAAATCCATCTCAAGTGTTAGTATCAACCTTACTTGATGGAAGAAACTACCATGTGTGGTCACGGGCCATGTCAATGGCTCTACTGTCAAAGAACAAAATTGGCTTTGTTGATGGAAGCCTACAATCACCTCCAACAATGGATCCAACATATGCTGGATGGCAACGATGCAATACCACAGTGTTGGCCTGGATTCATCACTCCATTTCTCCATCGATTCTTCAATCGATCTTATGGATAGACAAAGCAGAAGATGCTTGGAAAGACCTGAAGCAGCGTTTCTCACAAGCAGATATCTTCAAGATCTCAGACTTGCAAGAAGATATATATAAGCTGAGACAAGGAGATCGAAATATAGCTGATTATTTCACACAGTTGAAAGGTTTATGTGATGAACTGGAGAATTTGAGGCCACTGCCTGCATGTCAATGTTCTATGTCTTGCAATTGCCCTGCACTCACCGAGATCCGAGTTCGTAGGGATCAAGATCACACTATAAGGTTCTTGAAAGGTTTGAATGAGCAATATGCTCATGTCAGATCTCAGATCATGTTGATAAATCCTATGCCTGATGTAAATAAAGTCTTCTCCATGCTGGCTCAACAAGAAAGAGAATTTCATCTCAATATCTTAACTGATGATGCTTCAAAAATTTTCTTGAGCCAATCGGATGAAAACAGAAGAGGTTTCTTCCAAGGCAGAGGCAGAGATCGATCTAACTACAATGGAGGTAGAGGACAAATGCGTGAATCAAAGTATTGCACTCATTGCAAGATGAGCAATCACACTATAGAGACATGCTACTTCAAGCATGGATTTCCCCCAGGGTACAAAAAGAGAATGGCAAACTGTGCTATGATAACAGAGAATGAGGATCAAGTCACTGATATGCAGAATGTCACTATGTCTTCCAAGCAATTTCATGATCTAATGCAGACAATTCAATGCTTCAAGGATTCGACCAACATTTCTACTCATTTGAACTCTCCACCAAACCTTACACCACACACAGAACCTAGCCATCTCAATCTTGTGTCCACTTCAGCACTAAATGCTACCACCAATAATTCTGACTCAGGTAATCAGTTGCACTGGATCATCGATACTGGTGCAACTGATCACATAACATCCTCTATTTCAAACCTTGTTTCCTTTCATAAAATTCATCCTGTGTCTATCAATTTGCCAAATGGCTCCAAAGTTGTTTCTTGTTTTGCAGGAAATATTCATTTTTCTGCTGATTTTATATTACATGATGTGTTATATGTGCCTGAATTTTTTTTCAATTTGATTTCAGTTACGAAATTGATTTCCACTTTACATTGTTATATCATTTTTTCTAATTTTTCTTGTATTATTAAACAGATCCATACCAAGAAGGAGATTGGTATAGCTGAACAACATGGAAACTTGTTTGTCTTGGTCGATCCTCCTCATACCACAGCATCAAATAATACAGAAAGGAGTTCTACTCCTCATAAACCAGCATGCCATTCCATTAGTTGCAAAACCGATAACCATCTACTTTGGCATCTTAGACTAGGTCACATTTCCTCCACTGCCTTAAAACAAATGTCTATAAAATTTCCCTTTATTCCTTCTACAGTTGTATCCCCATGTGATGTATGCCATTTTGCTAGGCAACGCAAATTGCCATTTCCTGTAAGCATCTCTAAATCGAATAAATGTTTTGATCTTTTGCATATGGATATTTGGGGCCCTACACAACAAGTTTCTGTACATGGCCATAGATATTTTCTTTCTATTGTTGATGATCATTCTAGATATACATGGGTAATTTTTCTTAAATCTAAATCAGAAGCCAGATCTGCCATACAAAATTTTATTGTCTTTCATGAAAAACAATTTGATACTCATATCAAATGCATTCGAAGTGATAATGGTGCTGAGTTTCTTATGCACGAATTCTTTAAAACCAAAGGGATTTTTCATCACACTACTTGTGTTGAGACTCCTGAACAAAATGGCATAGTGGAAAGAAAACATCAACATATCATGAACATAGCTAGAGCATTGTCTTTTCAATCTAATGTTCCAAAACCATACTGGTGTTATATTATTGCTCATTCTGTTCATCTTATCAATAGACTTTGTACCCCACTCCTTGCATCCAACACCCCATATGAGATTCTACACTGTAAATCACCTACCCTCATTGAATTAAAAACATTTGGTTGTCTATGCTATGCATCTACATTACATTCTCATCGCACAAAATTTGAAGCCCGAGCCCAAAAATGCATTTTCCTTGGATATCAGGAAGGAACCAAAGGATATCTTCTCCTTGAGCTGACTTCCCAAAAATTATTTTTATCACGAAATGTCCAATTCTATGAACTGGTTTTTCCTTATACACAGTCCTCCTCTGTCCATAACCATAATTCTCCTATACTGCCATGTGCTTATTCTCCCATTTTTGATGATTTCCTTCCATTCAATCATGTCCCTCATATCCTTCCCATTCCAACTACACAACCATCATCTTCTGCTACTACACAACCATTACCTTTAGTCTCTAACAATGATGCTGCTACTCACCTTCGTCGATTTTCCAGGACAAAGAAGCATCCAAATTATCTTTTGGACTATCACTGCAATCATGTTGTCTCAGCTATACAATCTCCTTTAGGTATTCCCTATCCCTTGTCCAATGTTCTGTCATATGATAAATGCTCTCCTTCTTATAAACGTTTCTGTTCTAACATCACTACCATCACTGAACCCAAATCTTATACTGAGGCCTCCAAATTTAAATGTTGGCAAGATGCTATGGATGCAGAATTATCTGCATTAGACATGAATCACACTTGGAAGCTAGTACCACTACCCCCTGGTAAACATACAGTTGGTTGTAAATGGGTATACAAGGTAAAACATAAGGCTGATGGCACAATTGAGAGATGTAAGGCAAGATTAGTTGCCAAAGGCTACACCCAATTGGAAGGGGTAGATTACTTTGACACTTTTAGTCCTGTTGCCAAGATGACTACTATCCGCACTCTCATCTCTATTGCAGCTGCTAAGAATTGGATCCTTGAACAATTAGATGTCAACAATGCATTCTTGCATGGTGACTTAAATGAGGAGGTGTTCATGGCTTTACCTCCTGGCATTAAGGCACCTTCAGGAACTGTTTGCCACCTTCATAAGTCGCTCTATGGCCTCAAGCAAGCTAGTAGGCAATGGCATTCCAAATTGACTACTTCCTTGCTCTCTCTTGGCTACTCCCAATCTGCTGCTGATCCTTCCTTGTTTATTCGTCGTCAGGTTGATAGCTTCACTGCTCTTCTAATTTATGTAGATGACATTGTTCTGGGAGGTGATAGTGCTACTGAAATTCAACGGGTCAAGTCTGCTTTAGACACTCAATTTCGCATCAAAAACTTGGGTTCTCTGCGATTCTTCTTAGGACTGGAAATTGCACGCAACAAGTCTGGGATTGCTGTGAATCAGCGAAAGTATGCGTTGGAGATTTTGTCTGACTCTGGTCTTCTTGCTGCTAAGCCTTCCTCCACTCCAATGATCCCTTCTACCCGTCTCTCCCGCACTGCTGGTACTCCACTGTCTGAATCAGATGCTTCTTCTTATAGACGATTGGTTGGACGCTTACTGTATTTAACAACCACTCGTCCTGACATCTCTTTCCCAGTTCAGCAACTAAGCCAATTTGTCAGTGCTCCCACTTCAGATCATTCTACAGCGGCAACCCGAGTTTTGCGTTACATCAAAGGCTCTCCAGCTACCGGTTTGTTCTTCTCTTCCACAAACTCTCTCAAGCTCAGTGGTTTCACTGATTCTGATTGGGCTTGTTGCCCAGATACCAGGCGCTCTATCACTGGTTTATGTGCTTTTCTTGGCTCCTCCTTGATCACTTGGCGTTCCAAGAAACAATCCACAGTATCACGTTCCTCTAGTGAAGCTGAGTACCGTGCTCTTGCATCCATGACTTGTGAGCTTCAGTGGCTTACTTATTTGCTTCGTGATTTTGGCATAGCCTGCTCTTCTCCTGCTCCTGTTTATTGTGACAATGTGTCTGCTATTTATCTAGCCAAGAACCCCACTCTTCATGAGAGATCCAAGCACATTGAGATTGACATTCACGTCACTAGGGAGAAGCTTCATTCTGGTCTCTTGCGTTTGTTTCCTGTTCCTTCTGCTGCTCAGTTGGCTGATCTGTTCACTAAAGCTCTCCACCTAGCACCCTTTGTTGCTATGATTAGCAAGCTCGGTCTCTGTGATATCCATCGTCCTGCTTGTGGGGGGGTGTCAAATAATACAGCTTCTTCTGATAGCATGTGATCCTATTAGTTGCAATGGCATTCTGATATACTGCAACTTCTTCATATCCACGTGTATCAACGCTAGTGGTCCCTGGTTTCATGGAGTCAGTTAGCTTCTGTTTACAGTATAGTTTCAATTAGTTATAGATGCTGTTATAGTTAGTTGTATATCTTCCATATAGTTTTCTATTCTTCTCTCCCTTCACCGTGTACTATATAAATGAACTCATGAGTTCCTGGTTCATTAAGATTCAATAATATGCATTTCACTAAAACCTTCTCTGATAAGATATATAGATATCTGAAGTTACCTTAAGCGGGTCTATATATTGTATATAGATATAATCTTTTTTCCCAAGTCTCTTTTATTTTATTCTTTTACTCCTGGAAAGCATAATGATACTTTTCGTTATGATCAAAGAATGAGAGGTTGAGTTGTCATCAATCAGATTTCATTTTCTCCATCTGTTTAGGAACACTTTATTTACAAATGGATGAAGTTGTCTTCTAAAAGTAAAAAAGGTTTAAAATTATCAAAATATAACAAATATAAATAAATTGACTTTTTTTAAAATGAGTGTACTCAGTAGCGGTGTCAACTTCTACGCATGACAATTGTACTGCAAGAGCGATTATGGTTAAACATATGATGTAATTCTTTTTAAAAAAATTCAAATAAATAAGTCCCGATAAATTGTATACTTTGAGATGTAAAGTATATTTTTTTAAGAAAATATATAGTTTTAATGTTTATACAGTAGATAAGTTATATATATTTACTCGCAAAACGACGTTATTTTGGGTTAAAAAATTATAATAAAAAATACTATTATAATCTTAAAATAAATTATAATTATAAAAATATCTTGATTTCTGTCTCAAAACGATATTATTTTGAACTCAATATCAATAAATTATCTACGTTGACAGTAGAAAAAACAAATCCAATATATATATATATAATAACTCAATGATTGTTAATTTAGTAACGTTCAATTAAATGATTCAATCTGCTTAAGAGTGATGGATTCGATTCTTGAAAGTCGGAACTTATAAAGAAATTCAAATTCAAAAATAAATTAGTTGGATTTCTTAGAATTTCACACATTGGTTAGTACGAAAAATGGAATCTCACATTATTATTAATTCTCAATAAATGATAACAGTTGATTGACGGAAATTAACGGTGTTAAGATATGGTTGTAAGAGGTTGTAAGTATAACCTTCCTCTATTATTAACATCTAACATATTATAAACATTCAAAATTTTCGTTTTAAAAGATAAGAACCGTCAACTCTGCGCTACTACTTTTAGAAATGTCCAAAACAGTACACAGGAAGGTTAATTCGTGCTGCTATATTTATACTTGAAAACTTACATAATATAGATAAGTTCACTAATATTAATGTTTATTATTTTCATTTAAAGATTTTATTAAGCAGTACAATCATATAACAAATATAAATCAATAATTAACTCATTAATAATAAGGTGTAACCTAAATGTAGGTTTTCAAACGTACATATTAACGTTGTACAAGGTAGCAATGCTGCTGATTGAGATATTGAATGGGTAATTTTTGAGTTTCCACAAGGTATTCTGTAACCGACAATCGGAAACTAATCTTTTCAAGACGTAAAAATTATCGAAGTGAATTTTGTCTCTACCAACAAAATATTTTTCAATACACAAAGTCAGAGATCGAACTCCTATCAGCATATTTAAGGAACCCAACAATTTACGAATGTGACTGGCTTTGTTGGTATTTAATGGGTATTTTGGATTGGAGCTGTTTGCACTTTGCAGGACTACACATGTGTTGTCATTAGGGGTGTTAACGAGCCGAGCCGAGCTGAGCTTTGGTCTTAACGGGCCGAGCCTGTGTTCAAATGTGTCAGACTAGCCTTAACTTGTTATCTGTTACGAATATAATATCAGCATGTGGCCTGACTCATTTACAAAAAATAAAAGCCTTGTTTAGCTTGTTAGCCTGTTTAAAAAAAAATAAGACAACAAAAATTTATCCAAACAAAATATACAATCAACAACACTAGTAATTCCATAAATATTCATAAATTTAATGTATATCCAAATAGCATAATATAAAACAAAATCATTTAAAAAGTCTGTTTAATTAATAAAATAGGATGAAATGAATTGAGAAGAGAGAGAAGACTATCACAAGTAGTATAAAAATAAAAAAATAAATAACATATTAGGCAAGCCTGAGAGGCTCTAAGGCCGAACTTTTGAATTGGAGTCTGAGACCTTTTTATTAAACGAGCTTTTATACAAGTCCAAGCCTGGGTCCAACAATCAATTTTAGACATGTAAGATCAGGCCTTCACGAGCCGAGCCAAAGACACCTGTAAAGTTCTTGGCTCGTTTAGCACCTCTAGTTGCCATGTTGTGCTTTCCTCGTGGGTATGGCACTCCTACAAACATTTCTAGTGTAGTGTTTGCGCTTCTTGGCACAAACAAACACGTCAAAATCACTAATTCAGCGAGCTTCCCTTAGGTGGTGTTTGGTTGGGAGCTTTTCAGCAGATATCTATGTTTCTCAAGTATGGCTTTTAGAAATACCATATTTGTTTCAACGTATTTTCACCAAAAATCCATCTATCTAATTTGTATGGATATATAAGAAACATAGATATCTCGCACTGTTTAGAAACCCAATTTGAAGGTGGGATTTTTAGAAAAACCGGTTATCTGGCTTTTAATGCACTGTTGATTTCATAAAGTTACCTAATTTTCCCAGTAAAGTTTTCCCCCACCAAACAACTTTTTTTTACATTTTCTACCTATCTCACTTTATCTATCTTTCCAATCATTTCTCTATTTATTACATTTCCCTACTATTCCAAAAAAATTTCCTCAACCAAACGCCCCCTTAATGTATCTTTTTTTACATTTTCTACCTATCTCACTTTATCTATCTTTCCAATCATTTCTCTATTTATTACATTTCCCTACTATTCCAAAAAAATTTCCTCAACCAAACGCCCCCTTAATGTATACTGCACTCTACTTCTATGTATATCGTCTTATTAATTCCCATCAATATAAAAGTAAATAACAAATTGGTCACCCTTCTTGAGGTCACTACTCGTGATGCGCGGTAAAAAAATTAAAATATTACTATTTTAATAAATAATTACAAATACATAACTGTTTTGAAACTATCTACGCATCTATTGCATTCATTCACGCCTAAATTAGACGTGACTATTCACGCCCAAATTAGACGTGACTCCCAAGGCATTCATGCCTAATTTAGACGTGAATCATCTGGTGTTGACACGTGGTAAAAAAGTCAACTTCCGAACCGTAAAACTTTGGAAAGCCATAACTTTTGATTTGGGTATCCGAATGAGGTAATTCTTTTTTTGATTCCACATGACTTTTCGAGATCTACGCAATGACATCTCATTTGATATATTTTATCTCTCACAAACACAATTCAAATATGCAATAATTTTTTATTAGAAAAGCAAATTTTTTGTGTCACGTGTCGACACCAGACGAGTCACGCCTAATTTAGGCGTGAATGTCTTGGGAGTCACACCTAACTTAGGCGTGAATAGTCACACCTAATTTGGACGTGAATAAGTGCAATAGATCCTAGATAATTTCAAAACAGCTATGTATTTATAATTATTTATTAAAATAATAATATTTTAATTTTTTTGCCCGTGATGCGCTGTACTGTAAAACAATGCATCCTGAAAAACTAGTTTGGCTCGAGCTTGTGTTTACTATAGGTTTTTTTTTTCCCCTCATGGATTTATGTAGTTAAAATTTGCTAATATATGCCTTCAATAATTATATGAGTTTATATATCTTACTTAAACTTTGTTTTGATCAATTTTGGATAAGATTGCCTGAAATATTAGTAAACAATTACTAACAAAAAATAATGTAGATGCCATATTATTAGTCTACAAAATATTATTTTATACTAGCAACAAAGCAGTTGCTAAGTTCTGTCCAATTTGATATTAATAAAATGTGAGATTTTTATCCTAAGCCAAATGCAAAAAAAGATTTTAAATTGTTTCGAATTACAATGAAGAAAACAATATCATTAGAACATGTTTATAGAGGAATTTAATACGCACGCGCGGTTGACTGTTATTATATATATATATGAAAAAACAGTAATATTAGTAAAGACAAATTTTATTCGTTTCCGGGACGAAGACGAAAAAATATTGCAACTTGAGTTACTTTAAAGCTTTACAGATAATCAGATCATATAAAACAGAATAATTATATTATATATAAAAATTCAATAAGATAAGAATTAATAACAATCTCTCTAATAGGAAATAATGATAAAGCCTCTTCCTTTCGGACAATGATTCTATGTAACTTTAATTAATAATTTTAATCAGGGATTTTACTAAGGTATTATTCTTTCGAGGGGTCCAAAAATTCATATCATAAATAAACATAATATTTTCATCAAAATATAAAAACACAAATATTATTTATAAAAATGAATTCATTTATAAGAAAAACTAACTTACCACAATATCAATAACACATTTATCCCAAAATGAAGACTGAGAGCACATAAACCCAAATGATACGTAAGAAAAAACAACTTAATTAATTATTATTTTCTGTTATCATTTTATTGTTTTATTATATGATATGATAACGTTGGATTGAATTACTACATATTATTAAAGTATGTATTCTCAATAACACTCTAATTTCTCTACAATTACCATTTGTCACATTTTTTTTAGGGAAAAATAAATCTTATGCTGTAGGAGATTCTAATCTCATGTCATAGATACATCATGTGTTAGATCCACTTATTTAAAAAAATAAAAAACAAAAAAAATGAGTAGCACATCTTTTTATGGTGTGTAAGAGTTTGTTTTTTCATGCAACACGAGAAAAACAAAATTTTTTTTTAATACGTAAAAGGATACTTAAAAGTTGAAAGACTTAAAGGCACTACCATTATTGTTATACTTCGATACACAAAAAATCCAAGGCCCACAGGGCAAAAGGTGCAAGTCCATTATTATATACAAATAGGAAACTCACATCAGGAAACAGTTCTAAAGCAGGAGGGAATTGATAACTTGACATGAAATACGAATTCCAATTCCAGGATCCAAGAAGCTCCTATTTGCAAAATGGCAACCTTTTAATTTGTTCAATCATTTACAATATGTGAATAGGAAATAAATTTCATAACCCCACAGCTGAATTAGCAAGATACTAATCCTAGTAAGTCAAGTACACTGAGTACCTTGTACATTTCTACACCCAAATTATTCACATGGGTCCAGTTCTTAATATTCTACCTTAATACTTTAATTAAAAAAAAACAAATTAATATCAATTAACAAGTAATTAATTAGCTAAATCCAACTATATAAGCACATTGTACTTCTCATTTCTTTCTGCACCTCACCTTTCCCTTCTTTCTCTATCTTTGTTCTCAAACCAACCATGACCAGCAGCAACCACAATTCCCTGTCCAAGAAGAAGAAGCTCTTCTTGTCTCTCTTCTCCACCCTTCTTCTAGTGGCAACCGTCGCCGCCATTGTCGTCGGAGTAAACTCACACAAGAAGAACTCCACCGGAGAAAACAATGCCTCCTCCCTCTCTCACCATTCTCACACCATAATCAAAAACGCTTGCAGCAGCACATTCTACCCTGAACTCTGTTTCTCAGCCATATCCTCTGAACCTGGCATCACAAACAAAGTAACAAACCACAAGGATGTTATAGAGTTATCCTTGAACATCACAACCAGAGCCGTTGAACACAACTACTTCACAGTGGAGAAGCTTCAAAACAAAAAGGGTCTAACAAAAAGGGAGAAAATCGCACTCCATGATTGCTTAGAAACCATTGATGAAACCCTCGAAGAGCTCAAGGAAGCCTTTGAGGATCTCAAACTTTACCCTCAAAAGAAATCACTTTACCAACATGCTGATGACCTCAAAACACTCATCAGTGCCGCCATAACAAACCAAGTTACTTGCTTGGATGGTTTCTCTCACGAGGGTGCTGATAAGACTGTGAGAAAAGCTCTTGAACAAGGACAGATACATGTTGAACACATGTGTAGCAATGCTTTGGCTATGACCAAGAACATGACTGATACTGACATAGCCAACTATGAACAGAACATGATTATGGATGGAAACAACAATAATAGGAAGCTGATGATGGATTTTAATGAGGGTGCAATTCAGTGGCCGGAGTGGATTTCTGCGGCGGATAGGAGGCTTTTGCAGGCGCCGGCGGTGACACCGGATGTGGTGGTGGCGGCTGACGGCAGCGGTGACTTTAAGACGGTGTCAGCTGCGGTGGATGCAGCTCCTTTGAAGAGTAGCAAGAGATTTGTTATAAGGATTAAAGCTGGGGTTTATAGAGAGAATGTTGATGTGCCAAAGAAGAAGATTAATATAATGTTCTTGGGTGATGGTAGAACTAACACTATCATCACTGGTAGCAGAAATGTTGTTGATGGCAGCACAACCTTCCACTCTGCCACTGTCGGTAAGTTCCTTAATTTTCCTTAATAATGTTGTTAATCACTGTTTTTTTGTTCAAATTAAGAAAAAAATAAGTAATAACTTAACCGGTGGTCTCTAGTTCAAGTCATGAAAATGTCGTTGGATTAAAACTTGATAGTTAGAACTTTGTTGTCCAAGTAGTACTAGTGAAGTAATCAATGTGTCCTTAGAAAATGGTTGTTTATTTTTTTTGTTTAGAAGAATTGCAACACTTAGTCACAGCAAAGGTTTGAGTTTAGGAAGAATTGAAAAGTTGTGAAGCTTTAAACCAAACCCAAAAAGGTTTTAGAGTAATGAATGGCTTTGAGGTAACTACTAACTTAAACAGGGTTGGTCCTATTCTAATTATGGTTAGACCAACGGGCAAAGGCAATGGCATGTGCTTGCCATTGTATAAACACTTTGATGATGCCTATAATTTCGGGATATTGAGGTCCCGGTTGCAAGACAACGGAAACAATAATTCTGGGCTAGATCATATTGTATTCCTAATTTTTCATCAAAATAATTTAGAAATATATTTCTTCAAATCGAAATACCATTTTCAACAAAATGATTATCAGCATGCACATGGGTTGTTCTGACTTCTGAGTATATAAGTATTGTTTTGGTCAACTGTTTGGTCTTTTTTGTAGTCCTGCTTTTCTGCTGTGGTAGTACGTTTAAAATGTTAAAATAATTTCCATGTCCAGCTCGTGAATGTTTGAGAAAATAAAATAAAACTGAAATACATTTTTATATAATATAAATAATTTAGAAAACGGATAAAATTTGTTGGTGTTTTTTAAGAAAAAAATTGACCTTTTAATTAAAAAATGTTTAAATTTTTGTATGTTATTTAAATAATTTTTTAAAAAAAATTAAGAGAAAAAAAAGTTTAGTGTTTTTATCAAAAGATAAAAAAAAAAAAAGTAGATTCCTTATGTAATAATTTTTTTTTTCAAATATATTTTTAATTGGATTGTATAAGTAGAAGATTTAGAAGTGTCGATTTTATTATTATTTTTTTACGAAAATTGTTATTATCTTTTGTAATATTTAATATATTTAAAAATAATAAATTTTTACACAAATTTAGCTTTCATATATAACTGTTTTCTCAATAAATTATTTATTTTGCGTAAAAGAATACAGAATTTTATGGAGATTCTTTTTCTTCATCTAAGAATGAAGAAGGGAGGTGGAATACAGCTAGACAATCTTCATTTAATTTTACTTTATATATATATTCCATTCTGGTTCTCTTGTCTTTTTCGGCATTTTGGCTCTACTTTGGAATTTGAATGTTGAATTCTGAAGCCACGAACATTCCATGATGCTTCCTTCAAAATCAGGCACGGTTCTCTATACTACTACTAGTATAGCCATACATTATTGTATCTTTAGCAAACCTGTCATTATATCTTCTGTCTATATAAACGTCTTAGATTATATGTTAATCTCTCGTTCTTTCAACATAACCAAAACACAACTAATCTTATCTCGTACTTTAACTTGTGCATACAGCATATCTCACTTGTCCTCTTGTATGGCTTTGTTCTATTATGTCAAATCTTGACCTAATAATAAAACACTTCCCCTAGGGAAAGTGTATTTGATGACCATTCAGGACATGCTTCTACCTTGTGAGCTGTAATTGTGCATAAACCCATATGACACTATCCTCTCAATTTACCCCAACATGAGTCTATTGATGAGTCATTTCAGTTTCATGCTTGTACTTGCACAAGTTGCCACCGAATTTGTCTTTCATTTTAATATCTAAACACTTGGACCACTTAATTGCTTTATATCCAATCAACCATACTAGTTCTTTTTATGGTACGTACACTCATTCTTATATGAAATGTTTCTAGTAAAGAAAAATGATACTCTTGATCTAGAGATTTTACACTAAAAAAGTATCAATAAAAAGAAAATGAAATAAATTTATAAGAGGAAAATAGACTATTATTGTGTTTTACTTTTTCTAATAGATCAAAAGTGTCACCCTTCAAAATGACTTTTGTTAGAATGAGTATGAGCAACTTTACCTCATACACAACTCAAAGGCACTAACGAATGACTACAATATTCATGATTGCTTTTTTTATTTTTGTCCCTTGTTTGATGCCTTTTGTTTGTGTAGTCAATTTTCTACATTCCAAATATAAATGTGAACCAAACTAAAGCGTTTTCATCTACTTTCTAAATATACATGTGAAACCAAACTAAAGCATTTTTTCAATTTTTTTTTTTTTTTCATAATGTGGTTGCAGCCGTTGTGGGTGGACAATTTTTGGCCCGAGACATAGCCTTTCAAAACACAGCAGGGCCCTCAAAGCACCAAGCAGTGGCTCTAAGAGTTGGTGGTGACCTTTCAGCCTTCTACAACTGTGACATCTTAGCATACCAAGATACCCTTTATGTACACAACAATCGCCAATTCTTTGTGAACTGTCTCATATCAGGGACAGTGGATTTTATCTTTGGTAACTCAGCTGTTGTGTTACAAAACTGTGACATTCACGCTAGGCTTCCTAATTCAGGCCAAAAGAACATGGTCACTGCACAAGGGAGGGTTGATCCTAACCAAAACACTGGCATTGTTATCCACAAGTGTAGAATTGGTGCCACTAAGGATTTGGAACCTGTGAAGAAGAGTTTCCCTACATATCTTGGTAGGCCATGGAAAGAGTACTCTAGGACTGTGATTATGCAAACAACAATTAGTGATGTGATTGACCCAATTGGGTGGCATGAGTGGAATGGTGACTTTGCTTTGAACACTTTGGTTTATAGGGAATATCAAAACAATGGGCCAGGATCTGGAACTTCTAAGAGGGTTGCATGGAAAGGGTTTAAGGTTATTACTAATGCTGCTGAGGCCCACGCTTTTACTCCTGGAAGTTTCATTGCGGGCTCTACCTGGTTGGGCTCTACTGGGTTTCCTTTCTCTCTTGGGTTGTAAAATTGTGTTAGAATTTGAATCATGTTTTTTTTTAAAAAAAATATTTAAATATCATCTATTAAGTGCTAGAGAGAAATAAGAAATATTATTGATAATGAGCCTTAAACATTAAGTCTAGCAAGAACCTTAATGCCATCTGAGTAAACTCCAATTGGATTAGAAGAAAAAAAATGCTTGTTTGAGCTACCCAGACCTTGGGTTTGTTGACCCACACCCGAAACCGCTTGTATATTTTTTGATTGTAAGAAAAAGAAGGATTGGGCCGTTTACTCAGCCTCTTAGGTCCTAACCTGCTGGCAGAAGTCAGATCTGGGTACCCCATGGGTCGACCCGCTCTTTTTTTTTTTTGAGGGAACAAAGCAGTTTGGAAGTTAAAGTGTTTTTTTTTTTATACTGCTTAAAAGATGCTCATCTGTTAATCCAATGTAATGTAATATGGTTTCTCAATAACACATGCAATTAAAGTTACACTTTTGCTATGGTTTCCCATAAGAAACAAATAATGCATAAATATTTTTTTATCTATTTTATTTTTTACTTTTGCAAGTGCATAAAGTCCTTTTATTTTACACTAAGTCACAAATGTACACGAATTACAAATGTTCTTCTATTTCACAGTCAATTTCTCTCTTTTATTTTTTTTTTTTCTCAAAAAGAAAACATGAAGGAGGAATGATCTGAGATTACCATATGAGATCATAACAGGGAACGAAGAAGTTGGAATTTATCAAAATATTTTTGAAGCGTATTATTGAATCAGCCTTTATATTTAATCAGTATATGCATATCTATATATATTAAATTCGATTGAAAAAAAATTGAAAGAAATGATACGGAAAATTTTAATATGATCTGGACCATATTAAAAATTTTGTGTTCTCTCTCACATTACTTTCTCATTTTAACTCTATTTTTGTATCTATTTTTTCGTTTTACCCCTATTTAACTAAAGAAGTAAATGCTCAAGGACCACATAATTAACGCTCAAACGATACATTTAATAGTTGCAGCCTTAATTGACAGCTCACTCATTCACCTCCAACTGGGCCTTGAGTAACGGCCATCTCTTTGTGTGACTTGCAAGAGTATTTTACTATTTAAAAATTAACTTCATAAAGACATTTTAAAAATTAGGATGAATTATTCTGTCTATTTTTAATTTGCTTATCTTTGTTTACCCATCTTTATACTGGTAGATTATAATCTCATCCAACGATGAAGATTTATAGAATAAAATTAAGAATAAACAGAATAATCTATTCTTTAAAAATTATATAACAAAAATAGTATTTTGGCCCTGACCCAGTGAGTTAGGATTGAATGGATAAGCTGGTCCATGTTGATGACTTTAATAGGTAAAAAATTGCAATTTGTTGTCAACATCTGAAAGAAAGAAATTACTTTAAGAAAAGAGAGAGAGAAAGAAACTACAATAACCAAGGGTTGACAAGTGGATTTGGGACACCAAGAAAGAATAGCATGTGCATTCGCGCGATTTCCGGATAGGTGATTAATGATTAATTTCCACGCAGCATGCAATTCTGACGTTGACCTATCCGATAAATTCGTTTAAATTTTTTTAATGATGGTTTCAAATTAACTTTATAAATTAATTTAGATTATTTATGTTCCGGTCGATAAATTATATCTATCTCGTATAAGAAAAACCAAAATCATTTATACAAAAATACGTAAACAAATGAATAAAATATGTATCTATGCAGTTTAACATTCAACTTTTTTATAGTGGTTTGATAGTTTTACACTTTTACTAAAACATGCGGCACTTTTAACATTCACTATGAATTATGAAATGAAGCATCACGTTACGAAACCGCGGCTCCTTCTGCTGTCAGCCATTACCAAACCGTGTATAAAATCTAAAAATTCATAACTTCTATTAAGGTGCCAGGATAGTTTAGTATTTTAGTGATATTTTAAAATATTTTTAGTCTTATACATAAGAATCTCTTTTATTGTATAATTTTTTTTTAATCTACTCAGACAATTTATTTTTCGAATTAACACGATTCGAGCACTATCAAACTTTATATAGGAGTCGACTCTTCCAGGACTATTTTTTTTCCATTATCAAGACTCAAACTTGATATATTTAATTAAGTGACACAAACTCCTTACCACTTATACAAATTAACCAATCAATGAAACTAATGTTTGTCTTTATTTCTCTTTTCCATAATTCTAACAACTTCAACACACTTAGGGTGACTAAATATTATGGGTATTACTTCTCTTGTGTAACATAACATAAATCTTATTTGCAGCTGATCCGAAAAGAATGAGACCCACCGTTTAAAAAAAAAAAAATTGACACATTTTTTCATGTATCTGTAACATAAGATTGCTTTCTCCCTGCGCAGAAAAAATGATTTCCCAAATAATATTTATGAAAATAAATTACTGGTAAAGAGATAACTTTTTTAACCACTTAGATTAAGAATTTCATAATAATTAATTAAAAAAAAATATTTTTATGAACACCCAATTCCACTAATTAGCATATCAAACCATAAATAAAAGAAGATAAGGAAGAAAAAAATTAATAATTAAAATAAATGATTAAAAATAAACAATCTGAATATAAAAAGGAGATAAAAAAGAATTTAAAAAAGTGGAGAAATTGACACCTCGTATATTTGAAAGCCAAATTGTGGAAACTCCTTCCAGTTTTCCTTTAAAAATTTAGGAAAAGTATTTGTTATATTATATTTTCTACCCAAAATTAGGAGAGAGAGAAACAGAGAATGTAAAAATTACTAAATATACATCAAAATATGATTATTTTAATTAAAATAATACAAAATTATGTTGATAAATATTTTTTCGTAAAAATATATACTATAATAGCGCAGTCTCAATATTTAATATTAAACGTGAGTGTTATAAGCTTTATCTATGTTTTCATACAGGAGAAAAAAGGGGAAGAAGCCAAACTTTTCGTACGTGAGATTTAAAAATCGGCAAAATTTTCAGCCTTTTTCTTTTTCAATGAGAGTTAAGAAAGCTTCTTCTTTTTTATTCTCTATCTCTCCTTCTGATTAATTTTTTTTGTTTATTTTCTTTTAATCATTTATCGTGCTATGCTGACATTGTCATATCCACCACCTCTCTAAAAAACAATAAACAAAAACAAAGATTTTTTTAAAAATAAAAATAAGTATTTATATAGTTTAACAATCAACTGTTTTTAATAGCTTGATAGTTTGACAAAAGCATGCAGCATTCTTGAAATAAGAAGTCTTTTTCTCCACATAATTCACGGATCATAAAACAGCTCAGCTTCACTGTTAAATGAATCATTACATTAACTAAACCGCGGCCCCGTATTCTGTCAGCCATTCCCAAACCGTGTATAAAATCTAAAAAATAAATCACTTAACACACTTAGTTTGGCTAAATCATATTTATCAAAGTAAATATGAAACCGACCTCGAATACGATTCTCTTCCGAAAAAAATATCTATAACTCATAAAAAAAAAATACGTGAACTAAAACGAAGAGATAAACAACAACCCCTCTATGTAAATATGTAATCAAATACTTGGTTTAATTTTAAAAATCAAAATCAACTTTGTCCAATACGTGTTTGGTTTTTGTTTGTTAAGATAATAAAACGTGTATCAGTCTGTAAAACTTTTTAAAGGAAGATGGATTTTATGCAATCAATTCGCGAAACACCATGATGGTAACTTCTCGAGTGATTATTATGCATAAAAATGAATTTGTTCTTAGATACCCATTACTACTACTGAATCTTAACAAAGAAGCATAGCAGAAAGGACAACACTCCATATTCTTATCCCAAAACTTTAATAAAAAAAAAGGAATTTTTTTTTTTTTACTTCTCCATGAGAAATGAAAAATGCTTACCTACTTTAATTATATTTTATTAAAGTAAAAAAATAGTTATATCCCACGTAACTTTAAGTGTTGCACATTGAACAATACTAGATATACACTTTTTCCCTCGCAAGAATTTATCTTTCCATTCTCTTATAAAAGCACCCAAAGTTGTAAAAGATCAACAAACAAAACCAAACCTTAAAACAGTGCACACTTTGAAGTTGGAAACAGAGGCATATTACAAAGAGCAAAAATATGGATTCTATCAAGTCCTTCAAGGGGTACGGCAAAGTAGATGAGCTCGAGCAGAAAGCCTTTCAGAAGAAGACACGTAAGCGTGTGATAATCGTGATCGTCTCGTCCATCGTTCTCATAGCGTTGATTATCGCCGCGGTTGCAGGGGTCGTCATATACAAGCGCAACACCTCATCATCCTCAGCCGACTCGGTTCCCCAACCCGATTTGAACCCGGCCGCGTCACTCAAAGCTGTTTGCGAGGTGACTCAGTACCCTAACTCGTGCTTCGCCGCAATCTCCGCCGTCGCGAACTCCAACACCACCGATCCCGAGCTACTCTTCAAGCTCTCCCTACGCGTCGCCATTGACGAACTTTCCAAGCTCTCGAGCTTCCCTTCGAAGCTCCGCGCCATTGCGAACAACGACACGCGCCTCCAGAAGGCCATCGACGTTTGCTCCACCGTCATCGGCGACGCGCTGGACCGGCTCAACGATTCGATCTCCTCGCTAGACGTCGCCGGAGGCGGCGGCGCCGGGAAAATTCTCTCGACGGCGAAGATCAGCGACTACGAGACCTGGCTCAGCGCCGCGATCACGGACCAGGACACGTGCCTGGACGCTCTCGGCGAGGTGAACTCCACCGCCGCGCGCGGCGTTCTACGGGAAATGGGAACCGCCATGAAGAACTCCACCGAGTTCTCGAGTAACAGCTTGGCCATCGTCACGAGGATCCTAGGGCTTCTCTCGAAGTTGAACGCGCCGATCCACAACCGGAGGCTGCTAGGAGCGTTCCCGGAGTGGGTGAGCGCGGCGGATAGGAGGCTGTTGGCGGAGGAGGGAAACGATACTACGACGCCGGACGCGGTGGTGGCGAAGGACGGCAGCGGACAGTACAAGACGATTGCGGAGGCGGTGAAGGCGGTGAAGAAGAAGAGCGATAAGAGATTCGTGGTGTACGTGAAGGAAGGGGTTTACGTGGAAAACATCGATTTGGATAAGGATACGTGGAATGTGATGATCTACGGTGACGGCAAGACCAAAACCGTCGTCCAGGGTGGCCGGAACTTCATCGACGGCACTCCCACTTTTGAAACTGCCACTTTCGGTAATCCAAAACCCTAAACTAATGTTAATAATGTTATAATGGTATTTGAAAATTGGTTATTATCCGTTTAATACTCTGCAATGAATTTACTTCCATGTGCATGATGTCATTTATCGAAGATATTTTTTTAAATAGTTTAAAATCTATTGGATGATTTAATTAATGGATTTGTCAAAATTTCATTTATTTGATTGCATTTAATTATAAAGAGTTTGAATTTTTTTAAATTAAAATTTAAAAATTGATTTATATACAAGTCATTTAAATAATAATAAATTGAACAAGAGGATATATAGCTCTTCAATTTTTTTTTTATTTTTTTTTTGTGTCATTAGTTGTTTAAAGTGCATGATAGGTTCATAGAAGCTAAGTTTTGGGGTTCTACAATTTAGGATTCAAATTGCTTGTTATATTGTCATGGAAAATACAAGTTTGATGAAAAAGCATGTGGCATGTGCTTTAGTGGGAAATATCTTGTGTGTCTGGCGAGACACATGGTTTCAATTTTTCATCATGTGAACCTGATCTGCTCTTTAGGTCTCACAAAATTGGTTGCCTACGCCCTCTTTCATATTTTCTGACCCACCAAAAATCATGTTGTTTTATGAGTAGGAGGATATTGATAGGACATGTTCCCTTTATTGCAGACTATGACATATGATACAACAGTTCAATATTGAATTCTTAAGATATTGATATTAAGGGGAAGCATGTTATTTTTTGCAGCTGTTAAAGGAAAGGGATTCATTGCCAAAGACATCGGATTCGTTAACACTGCAGGTGCAGCTAAACACCAAGCTGTGGCTTTAAGATCTGGCTCGGATCGTTCTGTGTTCTACAGGTGCTCATTTGATGGGTTTCAGGATACTCTCTATGCACATTCTAACCGCCAATTCTACCGTGAGTGTGACATTACAGGTACCATTGACTTCATATTTGGAAATGCTGCTGTTGTGTTCCAAAGTTGCAAAATCATGCCTAGGCAGCCTCTATTAAACCAGTTCAACACAATCACAGCTCAGGGCAAGAAGGATCCTAACCAAAACACTGGAATTATAATCCAGAAATCTAGCATCACTACCTTAGAGAATGACAATCTCACAGCTGACACATACCTTGGTAGGCCTTGGAAAGATTACTCCACTACTGTTATCATGCAATCTGATATTGGGTCATTCTTGAAACCTGTTGGGTGGGTGAGTTGGGTTACCAATGTGGAACCTGCAAATACCATCTTGTATGCTGAATACCAGAACTCTGGGTCAGGAGCAGACGTGACCCAGAGGGTCAAATGGGCTGGTTATAAGCCCACTCTCACGGACTCTGAGGCAGGGAAGTTTACTGTGGAGTCCTTTATCCAGGGCCCTGAATGGTTGCCAGATGCTGCTGTGAAGTTTGAATCTTCCTTGTGATTTTAATATGGGCCTCATAGAGATTACTAGATTAGCATCAACTGCTAATCATATTTTTCTTGTATTAGCACACTCTTGTAACTTGTATTGTATAACACGTATTTTTTTTGACCTCATTTTGAATGGTTTGTAAAATTCTTCCGGTTAATGTCAGTTTGAAAAGATATTTCAAATTTTCAAATGCAAGCTAAACATATTGAGTTATTGACTACCAAGGGAAAGCTACTGTCTGAATTTGCTGCCATATACACAAATAATCTTATGTTAAATATTTTATTCAACAATCAACTTGGGTAAAATAAATGAATTTTTAACATGACTCAAAACAATCAACTTGGGTAAAATAAATGAATTTTTAACATGACTCAAAGACGCATGGACAAATTAGGGAGTTAATTTTAAAGGGGTTTGCATTCATCATTTAACATGACAAAATTTTTTTTTCTACACACACAATATTTTGTGGGGTCTGCACTTTTTGAAGCAAAAAAAAACAAAACTAAGACATGCAAAACAAATCTCTATAACATTACACAATCACTTCTCCAACAACATAACTCTTATAAAACCCAATTTTAAATACTAATAAATACCTAACATTATCTCTACCTCAATTATATCTTCCTTCTTTAAATTATGCTAAATATAATATTTTAGGAATGAATATATATTTTTTGATATATCCATCAATTCATTTACTATTAAAGCTCAAGCTCGAAATTTTTGACAAAGGGAAATAAATTATTTACCCACAAACCTAAATCTTAAAGGGAAATAAATTATTTACCCACAAACCTAAATCTTAACACTAATTAAAAAAAATACTCGAGAAATAAAGAAAAGAAAAAGGATAGAAAGGAAAGGGGTTTATTGGTTCAATGAGTAAACATATTACACATATATTATAGGGTTTTATGCTTCTCATGTAACACAAGAAGAGAATTTTTGTTACACACCATTCGATTTCCGTATTGATATGAATCTCATACATAATTTTTTTTTTTTTAACATTTGGGTCATATATAAATTTTATCTTTACAGGATAAGGAAGCTTATATCAAGTATAAAACCTTGTATTATATATAGTCTTGCGCATTATGTTGATGTACTTCAGATTGGTTGGTTGATTCTTTAGATTTCTTTTTGATTGTTGCAAGTTGTAATATTTGAAGTCTTCTTTTCATGCTTGTTTGTTATCATCAAAATTCTTATATCTTTATATTCTTCATTAGAGCGCATTGGTTCCACACTTCCTCTACCATCGATGGATTACAGTATGTGAGCAATGGATGTTGATTGACTTGATTAATAAAGGGAATTGACACACAATATCAGAAAAATGGGCAAATAATTAATTATGAAGAGAAAGGGAGAAAAATAATGCAATGTTAACCATACAAGGAAATACTTTAGAGAAAGTTGACAAAATTTTTATTGATGTAGGTCTATATTTTATGGAACTTACCAATATTGAGGTATGACATATACGAAAATGTTTGCAGTTGGGTAGTGAACACAATAAGTAATAAAGCACAATGGAGATGCTATCATTACAATAAAAGAAAACATGATAGCAAAATAATGATAAACAAGTCATGAGATATGATTATGCTCTGATAACATGTTAAGCAACCAATTCTCTCAAAACTTTAAATTATTTAGTGAAGACAATTGAATGATTTTATATTTTTATATTATATTTCTAATATGTTTCCCACATAAGAACTCATTAGTTAGAAGGGTAGACAATGCATAAAATCGAATATTCGTGTTAAGAAATTTAACAATATTTATTAGGAGAATGGAGAGACAATGATCAAATTCTGAACTATTTAGTCAGAGGCTCATGTTAAAGTTATAAAAGGTTAGGTTATTGACGGAGGAAGGAGATGGATAATAGAAATAAAAATATTATAAACTGATATAATGAGATGCATAAAAAGATAAAGCAATAATTCCTATTCAGTATAAATAGGAAATCATTAAGTATGAAAATAAATCATTATACAAATTTGGGTATCTATACACATAATTAACCCTAATTCTAATTGATACAAAAAATGACTAATTGATATCAATCTAAATAAATATCTAACATTATTCTACCTCAATTATATTCTCCTTCCTTAAATTATGCTATATATAATATTTTAGGAATGAATATATTATTTTTATTCGAGATCAAAGTCATCAAACTCGAAATTTCTTTCTCAGGGAAATAAATTATTTACCCACAAATCCAGTGGCGGACCCAGGAAAAAAAGTTTATGTTCGCACATTAAGTGGCCGGGGTTCGGGGGCAGCGCTCCTGAGATTTTTTTTGATATAATTTTCACGTGGAGGAATTGACTTATTCAATGTAGGAAAAACATATAGGATAAATAGCAATTCTAGACAAATAGAAATATAAATTAGTAAAAAATGATGTATAAATTAAGGGAAAAGTATGTGTCATTTTAAAGGATATAAAATTGTATCATTTTAAGTGAGAGAAAGAGATAGATCAAGGAGGAGAAAGTGGACAAAAAAAATGTGAGTTCCACCTTTTTGTGAGAGTGAAATGACACAAATTCACAAATTGTGTCATTTAAATGGACAAACACTTTTTCCATAAATTAAATGTTACTAGTGAAGCAAGTATGACAGTGAAGCTATGTCCAATGATTGTTGAGTTGAGCAATTGAAGTGTGCAAACTCAGAAAATCAAGTCATCCTATCTCTTCAGTTACTACATGAAAAATAGTATTATGCTATTAAAGTTAGTGACATTTAATCTCAACACAAAAAGTATTTAACATCTGTATTGCAAAATTATCATTGACTAATATAGATATTGAACAAGAGACACGTAAGGACATATAACAAAAAAATAAAAACCTAAAATCTAAATTTCATGTCCGGACATGTGCCCCTATGTGGGTCGGCCGCTGCACAAATCTAAACCTAAATCTTAACAATCTTAAAAAAAATAAAAATAATCGAGAAATAAAGAAAAGAAAAAGGATAGAAAGGAAAGTGCTTTATTGGTTGGATGAGTAAACACAACACAGGTATTATATATAGTCTTGCACATAGACCGATGAAATTTCACTAACGGTTGGCGCCGCCTGCAAATTGATGTCGTGGACAAGGTGGTGTTGTTTCTAGATACACGCACGCGCTTGTGTCTTTCAACTTTGTGCCATCAAAATCACAACCTCATCTATTCTATTCTCTATCATCACATCTCAAACATATATAACCCATCCAATGCGGAAATCCGCTGCTCACAGATTCAGCCATCTTTTCAACCGTTCACTTGTTCTTCGTCATCTTCTTGACAATCAACATCAACATCACACCCCTTCTTCTTCTTCTTTTCTCTCTGCCTTCTCCCAATTATCCCCCTTTCGTCTCTTCTCTTCTATTACTCCTTCTTCTTCAATGGCTTCCTCTCCTTCTGATTCACCCTTCCCTGTAACCACCCATAACATCAACCCCAAGGTTTGTCTTGCCTTTATTTTCTCTTTCCAGTGCTACCCGGATTCTTATTATTTGTTTTTTAGTTTCTAGGTGTGCTAAAGTTGCAAGCTTTGAACTTTCTGATTGTTTTATTTTTCTGGGCATTGACTTGATGTTCCTGCCTACATATGGGGTTTGCTTTAGAGTCTGCTTTCTTAATTTCTACATGTATTTCCTTGAGATTGAATGTGTGATGAGTTTATTGGTCAAAGGGTCAACCTTTGATTAAATTATCTTTGTTTTTTTGGTTCACAAGGATTGTTCATTATTTTTATTGATCTGTGACTGTGGGTTTACTCTGATCTTTTTTATCTCCGTTGATCTCTGTCTAGTAGCGGGACTGATGTTGGACTAATAGCTCAAATCTCTCTAGTATTATACTCCACTCAGTATTTTTTGCTTTGTTATTGTGTTCAACACTAGGATGACTACAATAAATTAGCAAAAGAGATGAGTCTTATTAAGATTATACTTCCAATAGAGGCAGTTTTAACAAATAGTTGGATGATTTTTGTCTATTGAAGTAGATTCTTCTTTTTCAACAAATAGCTCATTTATCTCTAGTATTATACTCCATTCAGTAGTTTTTTGCTTTGTTATTGTGTTCAACACTGGGATCACTAAAATAAATTGCAGCAAAAGGGATGACTTGATGAGTCTTATTAGGATTATAGTTCCAATTGAGGCAAGTTTAACAAATAGTTGGATGGTTTTGTCTATTCAAGTAGATTCTTCTTATTAAAAAAACAAGTGTTTATTTATTTTATTCATAAATTATGATTGAAGGCCAGAATATTTGCCCCACTTTTTTTTTTTTTAGCCAAGTTGGTTTCGCTGTCACCAATTTTTATTCTTCAGTTGCTTATTTGAAACTGTCTTTTTCCTGTATAGGTTCTGAAGTGTGAGTATGCTGTTCGAGGAGAGGTTGTCACACTTGCCCAGGTACTGTGAATTGGTTGTACATGTTAGAATTAGGTCACTCATTGAAAAGTTATTCTTGTCTTGACACATTCCATGATAAAAACATTTTATCCTTTACATTGACAAATTAACCGTTAAACGACTGCTAAGTGCTCTTCTGACACTGAACTAAGGGCACTGCTTTTGCTGTAATATAGCTTGAAAAATGAAGTTGTCTTTGTTGTTTAAACTTTAAAGTTTGAAATGGATCTCTTCATAATTTTCTATAGGAAATTATTACAATATCTCTCCTTACAATTCTTTAATGCTGCAGAATTTGCAACAAGATTTACAGGCAAATCCAGGCTCTCATCCATTTGATGAGGTACTTTTCTTTTTCAACTTCATCTCTTCTGGAGTAGAACTCTCTTGGTTTTTGATTCTCAGGATTACTTCTCAAGGGCAACTTGGTGCTATAAAACTCCTGATATTATGGGGTCCATGGTGGCCTTTCCGACTGTTGCACCAGGGCTCCACTTCTATGATTAATTATTTATTTTTACCCTTAATTCTTTGGATCTAGTGCAATATTATATTATGATGGAAAGTAAATGGAATAACAGCAGTTGCATAAGTTGGGTATTAGTATTACAATTTCAATTTGGCTTTGGCATGCTGCTATTCCACATCTCTTTAGTTATAATATAGTTTGTCATTGTAAACGGGGAACCTTCGCAGGGGATTTGTTTGGAAAGCTGACCAATGAAATGAGCTAATTCTGCAGGATATATTTTTATCATTTTGGCTTAGGAAGTCACTTTTAGGATGACGAGAGAAATACTAGAGGCACTTTTTTTTTAAAATTTATTTTAAAATCTTTTCCCCTAAAGGTTGAGGGGTAAAGTCTATCTGTGATTTCTCCTGCACCTCCAAGATTGGATAAATGTGTTCGTATGTGACATACTGCACTTCTGTTTCGTGAAGATGTTTTTCTACTTTTGTTTTGTTTGTTATTTTTTTTTTTTTTTTGCCTCACTTCTCTTTTATCTGAAAATAGATCATTTACTGCAACATTGGAAATCCTCAGTCTCTTGGTCAGCAGCCAATAACTTTTTTCCGAGAGGTTAGTTTCTCCTAATTCTCTGTGGTGAATGAATCAAACTTGACACAAATTAAGCAATGCTTAGTATGATCATCTGATATTTGTCAGGTTCTTGCATTATGTGACTATCCTGCTATGTTGGACAAAAGCGAGACACAGGGTTTGTTCAGGTAAAAGATAAAATAAAACTAAGTTGCAGCATCTAGATAGCGAATCATAACAAATATATTAAAGCATGAATCATCTACCCATTGTAGCTAACACTAACAAATAAAGGTCTAGGAGCATTATCTTCAATTTGATTATAATGTATAGTTGACTTTCTACAAAACCTGTGAGTATAGAATTAAGACAAAAATTGAAGTTGACTGTATCGATGAATTTAAGATTTATGATCCCTTTTTGCAATAGTGCAACCTATCATCTGAAACAGAGTAAAATTTGCTTTTGTTACTTATATCTAAGTTGTAGATTTTAATATTCCTCTTCTTTATAATTATCTTTTTTCCTGTATGGTTTCCCTTTGACCTATTGCAGTGCTGATGCAATAGAGCGAGCTTGGCAGATTGTGGGTCAGATTCCTGGGAGAGCAACTGGTGCCTATAGTCATAGTCAGGTATTGATTGGGTTATCTAATTTGGTTTATATCTTTACTATACATGGGGTGGGCCGTGAAATTGTTCTTATTTCCATATCAGGGTGTTAAGGGCCTTCGTGATACAATAGCCGCTGGAATTGAAGAGCGCGATGGTTTTCCTGCCAATCCCAATGACATTTTCTTGACAGATGGGGCAAGCCCAGCAGTATGTTTCTAGTTGCTTTTGATATTTTCTTTTTTGGTTTTAAAGCTGTCATGGAGTTTGTTTCGTTTAAAATCTGAATAAGTTTTGAAGACTATCATTTCTCTATTTTCAGGTCCATATGATGATGCAATTACTCATAAGATCAGAGAATGATGGTATTCTGTGTCCCATCCCTCAGTATCCTCTGTACTCAGCTTCGATTACCCTCCATGGTGGCAGCCTAGTAATGTTTTCTCTATACAATCGCATGATGCATAGTTTAATTTGGATCACTATTTAGATGCATTGTAAAGATTTAGCAGGCTATGGTCCATCTATGACTATGACTAGACAAATCAGAAAAAATGGTCTACATATCTTGACATATTCATGTGCATGATTGGATAGCAATCACTTGAAACTTTGAAATATTGAATTTGTACTATCTTGTTATAATAGTTTGATATTGGTTGGAATATCAGTTTAACTTTGATTTTGTTTCTAAAGGTACCTTACTATCTAGATGAAGCAAGTGGTTGGGGATTGGAAATATCTGAAGTCAAGAAGCAGTTGGAGGATGCCAAGTCCAAGGGCATCAGTGTTAGGGCTTTAGTTGTTATAAACCCTGGCAATCCAACAGGGCAGGTGAGCTGCAAAGAACTGTGGTGTTAATATGGAGGATGCTTACTGCTTAGAATGTGAAGTTAGGTTGATTAATTTTAATAACATGGATTTTCTGTCATGCTTCCAGGTTCTTTCAGAGGAAAATCAGCGGGATATAGTAGAATTTTGCAAGCAAGAAGGTCTGGTTCTTTTGGCTGATGAGGTAACTGGACTGATTTTGAAAATCCTGGATATTCATTCAAATTGATTTTAAACCAGTTGAAGTTCATAAAACTTGGAAATGACAGTTATTGAATTGTATCTGAACTTTTTCTGATGTCAAAGCATATGCTTCAGTCTTACTATATACATGTCTGGAAGCGCTGTTTTATTGATGCTTATATGGCATAATACTATTCAAATGCATGAAATTCATTTTGTAGGTATATCAAGAAAATGTTTATGTTCCTGAAAAGAAATTTCACTCTTTTAAGAAGGTATCCCGGTCCATGGGATATGGCGAGAATGATATCTCCCTAGTATCTTTTCAATCAGTCTCCAAAGGTAAGTTGGTATAACAATAGATTTATAATAGCAAGAGAGAATCGACTTTTATGCCAGTATTTGATGCATGCTGATGGAAGATGTCTTTGTCTTTGTCTTTGGCTTCAGGCTATCATGGGGAGTGTGGGAAACGAGGAGGTTATATGGAGGTGACTGGGTTTTCTGCAGAAGTGAGGGAACAGATATATAAAGTGTCATCTGTCAATCTTTGTTCTAATATCTCCGGTCAAATTCTTGCAAGCTTGGTCATGAGTCCGCCTAAGGTTAACTCATTGCCTCTTAAAGTCAAATATTATTTCGGGTTTAATGCATCAGTTTTTAGTATAGAAAGAACATTAAACATTATACTGTGAAGGATACGGGGTTGGTATGAAAAATCACCATTTCAATCATTCCGTTACTAGTTTAATATTAATTTCCCTTCACACTTAACGTTCAGTGAATTCAATGGATATCTGCAGGTTGGAGATGAGTCATATGAGTCATACATGGCTGAGAGGGACAGTATTTTATCCTCCCTTGCTAGGCGTGCAAAGGTTAGTTACCTGTAAAAGAAAATTGAGATAGTAAAGACAACCAAGAACAATTTTTCTGTTTCAGGAGCAGTAATTTATTCTCCTACACTATAAGATCACCTGTATCTACTAAAATATTTACAATTTTTATTATCCCATTGACGCATTCCCACTATGACTAAAATATTTTACCAGTTTTGTTGCATAACTTTTTTTTCTTGATTTGTTGCGGACAGACACTGGAAGAAGCACTTAACAATTTAGAGGGTGTAACATGTAACAAAGCAGAAGGGGCAATGTATCTGTTTCCCCGTATTCGCTTGTCTGAAAAGGCTATCAAAGCTGCAGAGGCTGCAAATTCAGCACCTGATGCCTTCTATTGTAAACGCCTGCTTAATGCCACTGGGGTAGTTGTTGTTCCTGGTTCTGGTTTTGGACAGGTTAGCTTATATTCTGATATATTGCAAATGCCTTATCTCCTTAATTTTACATCTGATATAATTTATTTACTGATTGGCCAACAAAAGAGGATGAGTTTAGAGTAGCGATAACATTCTTCTTGTGACCGGAAGGTCACGAGTGAGTCTAGAAAATAGTTTTTTTGTAAAAAATACAAGAGTTAGGCTATGTACAATCGACCCTCACCTTTACTTTCACAAGTTGGGGAGCCTTGTGTATCGGGATTTGTCTCTTTTTATTGGCCAACAAAATTGATGATTGGTTCTAACTAAGTTGCATTTTAACTAAATAAAAGTGTTCAGTAATATAAACTAAGTATTTAGTAATATAAACTGATTGTATTATTAAATTGTTGTGTCTTGCAGGTTCCTGGAACTTGGCATTTTAGGTGCACCATATTGCCTCAAGAAGATAAGATTCCGGCCATTGTCACCCGCTTGACAGATTTCCATAAAAAATTCATGGATGAGTTTCGTGGTTGAGGACTCTTGCTTGAATTTTTTTTTTTTTTTTTCAAAACCCAACTGATATTTTACATTGATGGATTTTGTGCTTGAAGAAACTAGTCCCTCATTATTTACTGACTGAATAAATGTGTTAGTTCAACTTATAATTGCATTTTGAATATCCAAGACGTGAATGGAGATATGGTTTTCTCCATTCTTTTCCTTCATTGTGATATGCCATGTATATTTTTTTTTATTGTTGTTTTTTAATTCAAGCAAAACATTTTTTTTGACTAAATAAAGATTCACTATCAAGATATAAATAATTCACATACAAATTATTATTATTTGTTTTCTTGTTATTAAGTTTTTTCTTGAAAGATATATAAATTTTTGTACTAATTTAAAATTTTATATTTAATTTATTATATAATATTAAAATATATATTTATTTATTTTTTGGTAAAAATATTAAAATATATATTTAACTATCAATCAGTTTACAGACGTAACGACTCCTACAAAGATTATTACATGCTTTATATTATGTTTTACTATTTTATGGTTCGGCTTATACAAATGTAGGTGACCCTGATATTGATTTTGACCAGAGGTGTCAAAATAGGTTGACGTTTGTGGCTCAGCCTGGAAAGTGTTATATTAGCCTGGAAAGTGTTATATTAGGCTTTAAACTGTTAAGAGTCTTTTGATGGTAGGTTTTTTTTTTTTTTTTTTTATCTTAACTTTCAAAGCTCTATAATTTAGCAGCTTAAGTTAGGGTTAATTCGCGAATCAAAATTTTCCTTTCAATCAAATTTTTATTATTTAAAAAATTAAAAATAATATAAATTTAAATATTTATAAATATAAAATAAAGATTTTAATGTTTCTACAGTGAATGTAGATAACTTATTTACATTTCCTTTCAAAATGATATTGTTTTGAGTCGAAAAATTAAAAAATTATAATGAAAAAGATTATTATAACCCTGAAATAAATTATAATTACAAAAATATCTTGATTTTTACTTTTAAACGACGTTGTTTTGGGCTCAATGTAGATAAGTTATCTACGATTTAGAAAAAATGAATCATAAAATAAGTTACAAATATAATATAAGTAAAAATTACTCTGAATGTGATGAAGAATATAAGATAAAGTGAAATATGAAAGACAGAAAAATGAAGTGTAAAAAAAAAAAAAAGAATAAGATAAGATTAAGTATGAGTGACAAGGAAGTATTATTATATTTTGAATTCACGTAGTATTATTTTTTCCATCTAAGATATATCCTTATATAGGATTCTAAACATAATCAGGGGAATAATTACAATTCAACACATTATTTGTGTAATGGTTATAATAGCCCATATTAATTAATTAGGAAATCAAGTGTAATTAATTAATTAAACATGTTTTAGTGAGTAAAATTAAGTATAATGCTAAATTAAATAAATCTGAATCACTTTGGAGTTAAAAAGTGTACTCAGTGAAAATTAAGGGGTATAAATGGGTACTGGCAAAAGTACCCAAAATATAAAAATAAAAATAGTAACATCCCTAGAATAATATTCCAGACTTTTGGAAAGTTTGGTAATTATTGGAGTTGAATAGATAGACGAACCAATACCCGCTTAAAGCCACTTAACCTATGTTAAGTGACTTAAGCTACCAAATGACCCCCATTTCCCCCAAGTCCCGTCGCCAGAAAACAAAGAGAAGGAGAAGAAGAAGGAGAAAGAAGAGGAAAGAAGGGAGGAAGAGAGAGAGAGAGAGATCAAACCTTGATGGTTTTGGATGATTCAAAAGCCTAAATCGCTTAGAATCTCGCTCTCTTTCATAATCCTAGCTTTGTTTTGAGTGGGGAGCATTGTGGAGAGAGATATTACCTCTCAAAAATTCGGCCCTTTGGTGAAAATTGGGGTTTTGAGAGTTTCTACCTCCATTGAAGCTTGAGGAGCCATCAATCCTTGGTTGTGCGACCATTGGTGGTAAGATTCTAACCCTTGAACCTCATGATTCCTTGAAATTTGCATGAGTTAGGGTTTGTGAATAGTAAATTGGGATTTTTATGAAATGTAGTTGAATTAGCTATGTTCTAGGAAGAATGGAGCTTAGAGCATGTTATGGAAAATGCTAGGAATGTCATTTAATCGGTGGAAATGAGCCTAGATAGTCATTTGATAATTGTTCATAATATTGGAAAATTCATGCTTGGATTGGTTAGTATTCTAGCATGTTGAACAATTAGTGAGTTGAATGATTGATTGGATCCTTGTGATGTCTAGGATTGAGACATTTGGACCAACCGTGAGTGATCAACCATTGGAGCAAGCTATGGAGCTTGAATAGCTCATTGGAATTGGTAAGCTCATACTTGTGTTGTGCTTTGAATTGAGTAATTGATGGTTGATTGTGAAATACTTTTGGATGCAATGTGTTGATTGCATTACACCATGTGTAGGTGTATGTTTGTAAAAGTTGATTGCTGAAACTGTTGGTGAAGAACATAGGTTGACTGAAGCATTGAGGTAAGCCTTCGGACCTTGGGTGTAATTCCCTTGATTGTTCCACCAAGCCCTGAAAGGGTAGTGGTGATTATAGTGTATATAAATGCAATAAAATAGTGTAATGCTTTGTTATACGTATGTGTATGCATTTGGTGTGGCATAGGATGGTGTTTCCCTATGTTGGTATGTGGCATGACGATGCGTAAATCATACTTGGTAGTTAGCTGGCCAGTAGGACTATTTGCATCTGAGTTTCCTTAGGACAGCTTGAGAGCTCGAGGGATTTCTCCTGGAGATGTATTGCACTTTGCATAGATATGTATTTACTGCATTATTATTGTTATTGCTATTATACTGATATGGAACTGTGGGGGTGGAGAGATGCTCCAAGGACCCCTGGTTTACTGGATATATTCGTATATCTCACCCCGTGTTGTGGGGACCCCCTTTCAGGTAAGGATGCTGCAGGAGCCTCTGGTGGCAAGTGGCCATATCTGGATTATGCATGAAATGTGGCACTTCTTTTGAGTTTATGCATGCCTTTTGTAGTTGACATGTATAGGATTTTATTTTGAAAGCCCATGGTCATTTGTATATCTTGATTCATTGGATGAACTTAGCCTATGCTCATGCCTTTGGTTGCACCTTTTGTTGATGGGAGCCAAGGGAATGATCATAGTGTTTTGTAAGCTAAGTTCTATGATTTGTAAAGGATATGTAATGTAAATGATGCCTACTTGAAATTCAATATATGCATGCTTGTTATGTATTGAGTTGTTGAATTGGTTGGGCTGAAAATCAATTAGGTACCCCTTTGTTTAAACTGGTAAACGATGAGAAAACAAAGGTCATGCTGCCCAAATTCTAGCTAAATCTCATGAGGAGAGGTTGGATGAGTGCTAGGATTTAGTTTTGGGGCATGGACAATTGGGGTTTGTAATGGGGATGCATTTTCCCCTAGGCTTGGACTTGAGAAATGTGGGAATTGGAATTCCCTGGCAGCGCGCTTAAGCGCCCAGGAGCGCGCCCAAGCGCCCTGCTGCCCCTGCGAGTGCCAATGCATTCTGCCTCCTCGCGCTGGAGCGCCCAAGTGGGGGCTTAAGCGCCCAGGATTGCGCGCTGGAGCGCCCTGGCTCGCGCTTAAGCGCCCTTTGCTGCAGAAAGTTGGGATGCTTACTGTCCCCTCGTGTTTTAGCGCCCAGGGTGGGGCTTAAGCGCCCAGGGTTGCGCGCTTGAGCGCCCTGGTCCGCGCTTAAGCGCCCTTAGCCACTGTAGGAGGAAATGCTTCTGTCTCTGCGCGCTAAAACGTCCCAGTGGGAGCTTGAGCGCCCAGGCTAGCGCGCCCTGTTGCGCGCTTAAGCGCCCATCCACACTGGAAACGCTGATGCTTACTGCCTCCGTGCGCTTAAGCGCCCAGATGGAGGCTTTAGCGCCCGATAGCGCGCGCTTGAGCGCCCGGTAGCGCGCTGAAGCGCGCGGGGCCTGTGACCAACACTCTCTTGTGTTGCTTCAAATTGTCCTAACTTGGACTACAGTGCTCCGATTTGAGCACGGTTTGAAGCCACGGGTAGCTAATGAAGAAACCTACAATATGGTAGAAGTATTGAATTAAACAAGAAGTAAATTAATGGTTTAAAAATGGGAAATGAACATGATGTTAAGCATAATTTATCTGTTTCCGCAAGGTAATATGGTTATGATCACGAAATTGGGTATTATAAGTTCGGTACGTTTTAAAATGAAAAATTTATCCGGATTTTAATTGAACCCATGTGATTGTAACTGCGCTTAATATCATAATGCGATGTTAACAAACCGGTTCTAGAACGGGGTGTTACAATGGTTATAGAAGTCATGAAAAATAATGAGTCACGTATTATGAACCATGTAAAAGGTCATCCAAAATATTTCAAAACTCTTCCTTGGATGTATTCTACAATTCAACACGGTGTTATGGTTATAAAATACATCAAATGTCATGAAAAACAAAGAGTCACATGTTATGAACTATACGAAAGGTCATCCATAATTCATGTGAAAGGTTAGCCATAAAATTTTACAACACTCCCCCTTGAATGTATTTTACAATTCAACATACCGTTAGTGTGATAGTTATAGAATGTATCAAAGATCATGAAAAATAAAAAGTCACATATTATGAACTTTGTGAAAGCTTATCCATAATATTTTACACTAAAAATGAATTTTCAGCAGTGATATGTTTCAACAGAGAATTAATCCGCGCATCAATAAAAATGAAATTTTCTATTAATATTTAAGCATGTTATATATCCAAATTTGTATTGAAACATATTGTATACAATGCATTTTAGTAATTTTGTGGATAATAATAACTAAAATGTTTTTTGTAAGGGTAGTAGTTGAAGAAAATTAATAGTTTTACTTTCAAATATATAGCATACTGCGAGCAATTATTCAATGCTAGTATTAAGATCATTTTTTCATTATTACTTTTAGTTTTCCAATACAGTATTTTGTGATGACTTTTAGTGAGAAAATCTTTATTTGATAACCTTATTTAATAATGAATTTAGTAAAAGTAATAACTAAATTTTCATTTATATTAAAATTGTATTTACATTTCCACTTGTATATTTGTGTACAAATATTATTTTATTAAAAAGTTATATTATAAAAAAATAGATTGAGTCCTATCATTCTCTTTTCTCTCTCCTCTTACCTGTGGGTCCCACTTATAATTTTATTTCTATATAAGATAACTTTTTTTCCTACAACATAAGAAAAATATTTTCCGTAGTTATTAGGGGTGTTATAATGTTGCAATAAACTCCTCATTGTTTGGGAGTGGATCCTTTTATGAGTTATCTATGTCATATGGGAGAAGCATAGTCATATAAAGATGAATCAATAATAATGATAAGGGAAGGTAGAGAGAAAATATGAGGATATGTAGTTACAAAATCATCAACGTTGATTCATCATTGTATGGTTAGAATTCTCTCACATGACATAGTCATGTTAAATAACACATGAGATGATCCATTTTCTATCATCCTACACTCTACATTAAAAATTGAGAAAGATTTAGAGGGGATGCATTGGATTGAGATTTTAAAGGATTTTAATGAATTATTTTTGAACAAAAAAATTCATTGGTATTCAATTAGAATTTTAAAGGACTAAAAAAAAGTCATGTGATATTCTATTAGAATTTTAAAATATTATTTTAGAGTTCATCCAAATCTGTTGGTATTCAATCAGATTCTAAACAAAGGAAAAACAATCTTGTGGAATTCAAAAATCTGACGATTTTAATGGATTTTCTATTGGTGTGAATTTCGTGAGACTTTTTAGTGAGAAATATAAATAAGACGCCTCTCTCATAATCTTACCCCAACCGCTAGAATTTCTTGAGATTTCTCTGTTGCAGTGTTTTCTTCTTCCTTTGGCGGGTTGACCCATTCAAAACCGGGTTCCGTCATGGGAGTTTCGTCAAAGTTCAAAAATAGTAAATTTTTAAGCGATTTTTATCACAAAACAACCCAGAAAAACCAACAAGATTCTAATAAAATCCATCTAAAAAATAGCATATTTTTGAGAGCTTTTAGAAGTTTAAAAAATGATTTTTCAAGCTATAGGTCACGATTTGTTTTGGTACAAAAATGTATGATTTTTGTATTAAAAATCACATAAAACCCTCAACCAAATTTTCCTTTTACATCAATGAAACAAGATCAATTTAAAAAAAAAATCGAAACTTTCATAATATTAACCGTATATTTCGTAACAATACATTCATGAACGAAATTTCTTTACTATAGGAAACGATTTCAAACAATTTTTGTATCAATAGAAAACTAAAAATTTATTTTTCAAAAGCCTCAAAGCAATTTAAGGTTTTAATGTATCGATTGAAAATAATTTGAAATTTTTTCTAAACTTTCATGTAATAAAACCCAGAAATTAGATTTAAAATTTTCTTAGAATACTCAATGAAAATATGCATATGATATATGGTTAGAACAAAAACTCTCATCACGTAGAACAAAAACCCCAAGGTTTCCAAGATCAATTGCAAAATATTCCAAACGAAATTTTATCATGAACTTTGAGTTCTATATGCAAATTTAGAATTATTTTAATAAATAAATAAAAATTGGGTCTTATAATCATATAAGCATAGCTTTGATACCAAATGAAGAAGATAATTTTTAATTCATTGGTCAAACCCAAAAACATGAACAAGAAAATGTTAATGCATGGAGGATTCGTATAACTTTAGATATATAAAGAGTTGTTGCTAAGTAATTTTAAATATTTGTTAAAAATTATATTATGCTTCACTGATTGAGAAAATTATATTAGATTTTACATTTTTTTATTAATATCATTGCATTTTTTTATTTTTTTATTGATTCTTGTAATTTTGAATATTTGTTAAAAATTCATATGATTTTTTAAAATCTTGTAAATTCATATTGTCTTTTCAAATCTTATCAATTCTATTCAAATCCTTTAAAATCCAATCTTATGAAATATTGATTGTAAAAAATATCTTTTAAAAAAGTCTTTAAAGTCCGTCCAATTATAAGTAGTCTTTTAAAATACATAAGATTTTTTATCTCAAAAAAATCTTTCAAAATCCTAATCCAATACACCCCTTTAAAAAAAGAAAAGAAAAAGTACAAGGCCTGGGAAAAACCATTCGGTGTGTTAGTGCGTGGATATTTTAGAGTGTGAATTATTCAGTAAGTCATTAATATTTTTTTGGTACATTAAGGTATAAATGTTGTGTTAGTGCTAATAATAATGGTGTAAAAGTATTGGGAAATCATATTCTTATTTTACATATATTGCTTTTTCATGCTATACTTACATTGAATAACATGTTATTTCTTTAAATTTTTTTTAAAAAATTAGTGGATCCCACCTCAATTGTATTAGTAGGAGATAAAATTTCTTTACTACATCATGAGAAAAGTAATCTCAAAAATATTATACCAAAAAGTCAAAACGGGAAGGCGATTAAAACAAGCCAAATTTACTAGGGTGATGTTTTAGACATCAAATAGTATCCGAAGTACACATGGACCAGGTTTTGGATATGAGCCTCTTTACCAATTAATTTATTCTTAGGAATCAAATTAATTACTCTTTTTGCAGATTAAATAGCCCTAATCTTAAGATCAAATTTTAAGGCCTCACTGGAAGGTCACTATAGCAAGTATTAGGCAGGGTAACTCCTTTATTTGTTAAAATTAGGTAAGTTGGGTTTAAAAATATCAACTGATTTAAACTAATTCATTTTTAGCTCGACTCGTGTAATCCGCGAACTAAGTTCACGTAACCTCGTTAACTGAGAATCTGAAAAGTGAGATATACCCTTTGTTGTTTACTTGGCAATTTTGCATTTTTCGAGTTCCTAATCCAAATACAAAACGACACAAGAGTGAGAACAAGAGAAAAAAAAAAACACAAAAAACAAAAACCGTATCACTTTCCCATTTCAGGTTTCAGAACTTTTGTGCTGTCCATGAGTTAGATGAATGATAGTTATTAATCTTATGTCACATAAAATTGTATAATGAAACAAAATTGTGAGACTCATAATTTAAGAAAAAGAAAAAAGAAAAAATATATATAAGATTTTATAAATGTGCAATATAAGCAACTATCTTATACGACGTAAAACAATTATTTCCCTAAATGTAATGTACCGTAAGTGGATCTGAAATTCTGTCATTTCTTAGAATTGTGGAAATATTTTCATTTAAAAAAAAATATTAGAATGGAAAAAGAAAAAAAAAATTATTCTCACAAGTCACAAGTGTCAAGTGATCAATATATCATTGTTATATTTAATTGTAGTTATTATTACAAGGAAAGCAACCACAAGCACTGTGCCTCGAAAATTGTGAGTTATGCCTGTGAATCATCTTTTGAGCTTGTTCAGTGGCTTTTTGGATTTGCTCCAAGTGTTGTTGTCTAGCTGCTGTTCTCCATTCCTCAGCTTTCCTGTGAACAACTGACATCTTCTTCATCAACTTCTCTTCCAGGTTTGACCTCATCTTTTGTATTTTCACCTAAGCAATATTTTCAATAAAACAAGCTTAGTTTCAATTATATAGAATATATTTATAAATTTTTTATTTATAAATTCTTACAAATTATATTATATATTATGAAAATTACATTCTTACATTCTTAAATGAGTATACTTCACGAAATACATCATGTAGTTTATAAATACAAAATTAATAAATATAACTTTTATCGTGCTTTTGAATGGTTTTGAGCACTTTTTAATCAGTTTATAATAAGAATTGAAAAGACAACATGTCAAGTAGTTTTCAACTTGGATTTTGTTTTTATTATATTATTATTATGGTCTGCATAGAATAGTGGATCGATTCCTCATCTAGAAACCATTGTGCAGCTGTCCAATTTTTGAACCATGGAAAATAAAAAACAATGCTTCTTGTCTTCTTTCACATATTTCTCACATAAAATATATCATAAGCATTCTGAACTCAATTGCAATTCTTTTATTGTTTTAATCATTCCAAAATATTATACATATGACATATCTTATACTGTGCAATAATCATTGTGATTTTATGTTTAAGTTGTTATAACTTATAACTCTAGCTAACTCAGATACTCCAAGTTTCCCGCGAATTTCGAAATGTAATGTTCACATGTGCTCCCTAATATAATATTAGGAACATTATTACTTTTGGTTTATTTTTTATTTTTTTATGAAGGGAGAGAAGCATGAAGATATAGATGTATTAGATTGAGGAAGACAAAGACTGGTCAAGAAAATAATAATAATGGTGTCCATGAGTTGGGGGGTGGGGCTCGAGGAAATAGGCCAAGTGGCCTAAAACATGTCCTGCGAAGCATTCGATTGTTGTCAAAAGTTCACACTAGGAGCTAATGTACAAAACTTGTATGCATAGTGAAAATTGTCTTGGGTATGTATGTATATGTTCAGGACAACAAGGCTACACCATGTGCATTACACAGTGATCTGCTCTTACAAACAGTTCAAACTGCTTGCAAAATGATAACTTGTACTTACAAATTGTCACATTTTCAGATTTAAATGCCAATAGCATGTGCCAAGAAAATGGAGGGTAGGAAGACCAACTAAAAAATTTAACAATTCTAAGCGGATTTCATCTCCTGATTAGAGAGCAACTTGTACTAATATTTAATTTAATTTAGAGAGTAAGAGATGGGGTTGAGCTCTGGTCATTTGGTCAACAATTACTGCAATGGCTTAGAATGGCATTTTATATCACACTATTGATATCTTCAACTGGAATTTTTAATGATAGGCTGAATACAAATCATTGCAAAGTAAGCATACTTCATAAGAAAAATGAATGGCAATGAAATACCTCAAGCTTTCTTGACCTGGCTTCTGCTTTAGCATTTTGAAGGTTTACCCAGGCTTGGATTCTTGCTTCTTCTCTCTGATACCTGAAACAACTCAAATGACAATTTAGTTCTAGCCATACATATCAAATGAAACTACAATATGCTGAAACTTTTTTAAGGTTTAGTTACCTAAGACAGCACTTGGTCTTCTCCTCTTCTTCCCATGTAGAAGCCATGCAGTCTGAATCAGCTTTCTGGCTAGCATTGTGTCTCAAGCTTTTTGATATTTCCTTTTCTTCCTCTTCACTTGAGCTCCAATTTGAAGTGACTAAATCATATTGTGATCCTAGTTTCAGCTTAGAAAAATGGCACTCCTCCAGTTGAATAACATCAACAGTGCAGGCAGTGCTATTGGGGTTAGCCAAGGCCAATGGTCCTGACCTACTTGCAGGAGTGTTATGGCGAGCTGGGGATGAACTCTTAACTGGGGTGTGGCATCTTGAAGTTGTGGAACTTCCCAGAGGAGTCATCTCCGTCCCAACATCTCTATGTTGAATGTCATGAATCACTTCTGTACAAGCATTTTGCATTGCCTCACCAGCTTGGTTTCCAAAATTAGGCAAAATGGGTTCTATGCTGTCTGTGAACTTATCTGCATTGCAATTAACTATATGTCAAATGAGTTGTTATCTTAGTAAAAATTGAACCCCATTATTTATACCATTCAATTTCAAATACACCCCCAATACCAATAGGATGAGAAGTTTGGGTTCTCTTCCCATTTTTATACATGAGATATATCATCATCTTATTGTTAGTAAGTTGCAACAGTACCAGAGCAAGTTATCATCATGCTCAACAACTAAGTAAACAAGGAAATAAGAACCTGTAAAATTTTTGAATCTTCACCCTACCCACAACCAAATTATGCTAAATTGAGACTACCTCCCAAACTAGTTCATAAATTTGCAGCTTCAAAACCCAAATGAGTCTTAAAGCTGATTAAACTATAAAAGATGAAAAAGTTTTAGTGTAAGAAAAAGGTTTGGAAATTAATAAAGACAAAAGAGAAAAGATGCAGGATGATAATGATGGCAAAAAGGGTAGGATTGAAAATAATGAAAAAGGCAATGCAAACAGGGCAAAGGTCAAATTTTGAAGTTAAGATTGTTATCCCCACCTTTTAGTACTATGTCTGTTGGGCATGAGACCACATTGAATGCGCCGAATGAGTTATGGTGGTCCAAAGATGAAGACCTTTGGAAGTTTGGGACAGCTTTGGATACCCTTCCCTGTGTGACCCTTGATTTCTCCGACAAATCCAACATTTGGTGCTTAAAGTTATCACATTGTTTGGTGCTGATCTTTGAGGACTCTGATGATACCTTCATGTTGTTATGAGCAGGTGAGTCATGGCATGAGGTGCTCATGAGCCATTTCTCTGCATCATCCCATTTAGAAGGGAAGCTCTTTCTTGAAAGGTTTCTTCCAACGCTAGAACTGAAGCTGAAAACGGGTCTACCAGGTGTGGGTGGAGCCTCTAGTCTCCTTTGTTGTGTGACAGAGTTGTTGTTGTTGTTGTTGTTGAATCCTTCTCTCCTCTGTGCTGAAACCTCAAGAAAGCTTCTGCTTTCTGCATAACCATTTGGCATTGGAAATGACTTGACAAACTCAGAGGTTTCCCTGAGATTGAGTTTGCAAAGTGGGTCAGGGAAGGCATCTACAAATGGGTTGTCTTTGTTTTTCCCATACAAGCTCATGTTGCCTTCAAAGGGTGATTCCTGAACCACAAAAAAGGATCCCAAAAGATGAGAAGTGAGCAAAGAAAAAACTTGTAATGGTGAACAAGTGAATTGAAGATAAAAGACATGATATGTAGGATCTTTACCCCATGTGGCACCAACACAGATGAAGCTTGGAAGAATTTGTGGCTGGGGAGGTCCATTGCAGTGAGTTTGAGCTTATTGATGTGATGTGAGAGAAATGGACTCTCTCTCTAGTGAAGCCTGGCTAGTGTTAATAACCCTGGCCCTCTGGTTCAGTTATCTGCTTTAGTCATACGATGTTTAAACACTTGGTCAAGAGAAAGTGACAGTGTAAAAAAAAAAGCATTAGACTTAGTTGGAATAAGGGTCTTAACTCTTAAGTAGGCACATTAACAAAATGACTCACATGTAAGGGGCAAAAAAACACAGCCCTCTCTTCAAGCTACTGTGTCACAAACCCTCCTTAGTCTTTTCCATCTCTAGGAGAATGTGGATTGGATGGGGAAGAAGACAAAAGAATACATTATAAAAAAAGAGGGAGCTTTGGGAGGACATGTATATTGGAAATAATTTAAGAAAGAACATCAAAATGTGTGGCTGTCAGAGACTAATAGCTCACACTGAGGACACATCAAAATTAAAACAGCAGGAAATATGCCAATAGAAACAATGAATTATAAATTCTATATTTTCTGAATTAAATATTCTAATTTCTAAATGAAGCAAGTATTATATATATATATATAGATATTTTTTTTTTTTCACCACTGATTATCTCATAGATTCAATTCTTTGAGTCGTCTATAGATTAATTCGGAATTTGAGACGAGTCGAGAATTAAAATTTTATGTCCCTTTTTTCAAAATGACATTGGTGGAGATTAAATTGATATCTTTTTTCACTCACTCAGCTTCGTTACATCAAGTGAATAATATTGTATAATTCTTATGTCTTTAGATTATATTACTAGTTGTTATTTTATTTTTTTGAAGTTCTTCTAGTGTTGGAATTGGTTGTAAATTTGGATTCCTACTTTCTAGCTTCTAACCTCTCGGACTATCTCCTAGGCCTAGCTGGCATGCCTAATAATTTATGTAATATGTTATTTCACTTCTAGCTGTCATTTCTGCTTCGCCCCACAAGAAAATGGCCATTGTTTAATATAGAAGGTGGACTTACACTTAAAATATCAATCTACATTAACATATTTATTAAATGTGATTATTTTTGTATTCCATATAAAACATTCATTTGTCTTTACACTTTGATCTTATGAACAAGGTGGAAAATCTGTTTTGAAGCAAAGAAGTCTGCTGCGGCTGAATCAAATCAAATCATTCTACTTTAGACTTAATTCAATGCCCTTACTTATTTTGGTACCTTCTCCCGCAGTTATAAAGTCAGGTTGCCTAGGAAAAGAAATAACTTATTTAGTTTGAAGTTTGAACAAAAGACTGTTTCTTTCACTGACAATAAAAATATGAAGGGTAAATTATACTAAGGAAAAAATGTAAATGTACCCCTTAACTTTACCTTTTTTTGTTTTGTTTTTGGATACACTATAACTTTAGCTCTTTTGAAAGATGTATTTCTGTGAGTTTTGCAAACGTAAATAGCCATCAAAACAATTTACTTTTATGGTTTGATGAGGAGTTATCAATTTTATGTTCAGACTATAAAAAGTCAGTGAGGGTTAGCCTGGGATATGGCAGATTTTTTGCCTCAGATGGGTGGTCATTAAAAACTGATAACGAAATTCCTCATATGGATAGCAAAAAAAATTGAATCCCACGAATCTTAATTAAGGCATTTGCTCTTCAATGAAAGCCTTCGAAGTTCAAACTCAAAAAAGTGTCATTTGCATACTTGTATAAATTTACATATTTAATTTCTATGCAAGCAGTTAGATCATACCTTAATCTCACTTTAACTTTTTGGAAGGATCCAAACTATACGCATATTTTATATAATTTGAGCAAGTATCTTTTTGCTTTTGCTCCAGTATTTGTTAAGGCTCCAATTTGAATCATTCATTCCAATTATTTTATAGGTTCTGAAATGTGAGTGTGCTGTACAAGGAGAGATTGCAGCACTTGCCATGGTAATGTGATTTGGATGTGCATATAATTCATTAGAAAGCTGTTTTTTTCTCGGTACATTCCAACATAGAAGCATTTTATACCTTACATTATTAAAATAGCTGTTTACTGCAGTATAGCTTGAAAAAAATAAGAGGCCTTTGCGGTTTAAACTTTGAAATGGATCTCTTCATAATTTTGTATAGGCAAGTATTATACTAGTACTTTCAACTTAGAATGCCTTAATGTTGCAGAAATTGCAACAAGATTTACAGGCCAATCAAGATCCTCATTCATTTGATGAAGTTATAGTCTATCTGTAGATAATCTCTCGCCTCCAAGTTTGAACAACTACATACTTGTTAGTCCTAGAGGTTTGTGTAAAGAACTAATTTAACTCAAAAGCTTAAACTGTTGGATGAAGTTAGATTAATGGTTTTTATACTTCTTTAACACGCCCCCTTATTAAATAAATGGAAGACGGTGAGGATCGAAACCGTGACACTAAGGCTTTCATACTATGTAAAGAATCAATTCAATCCAAAAACTTTAAACTTTTGGGTGATGCTACATTAATGATCTTTATACTTATCTAACAATTTTTTTCTTGTAGTTTTTTGTGGTTGAATGCAATAACCTTGATACAAAATAAGCAATGGTTATTATGATTCTCTCATCTCTGGCTTAGGTTCTTGCTTTTTTGTAACCATCCGGCTATTTTGGACAGAAGTGAAACTCAGACTTTGTTCAGGTAAAATTATAGTGAACCAGAAAATTGTCTTTATTTCAATGTTATGACCCTTTCCTTATTTTGTTCAATTTTTCATTTCACTTTCACGCATCTAGATATAGCCTAAATTTTTTGCTGATACTCTTTATCCTGATTGAACAAATATATTAAAACTTGAATCATTAGCACATTAATTAACGGTTACCTGGCTGTAACTAGTAAAGCACTAGAATGTTATTTTCAAATCCTATGGTCACATAATTAACAGGAAATTATTTAAATGAAAAGATGCAAGATTTGAATTTGAATTTGTCAATGAATATCAGTTTTGTAAACGTTTTTTTATTGCTGCAGTTTATCCTGCGAAACTAAGAGTAAAAACTGCTTTCATTACTGATGTCTGATAATATGATCTTAAGAGTATGTTCTGGATTTTAATATTCTTCTTCCCATCTTTGTAATTACTTTTTTTATTCTCTATTTAAATTCTGATGGTATATGATGATACAATTACTCATAAGATCAGAAAATGGTGGTATACTCTGTATGCATACTCAATTGCCCTCCATGTTGGCTACCTGTAAATTTTAATCTATATAAATGGGTTTAATGCTGAATTTAATTGAGTCCACTATTTAGATGTTCTCTATGTGAAATAAGAAAAAAGGGCCTATATATACATAATTGGCCAGGAATTACTTGAAACTTGGAAAAATGGGATTTGAATCTTGCTATGAGACTATATTGGTTGCAATATCAGTAATAACTTTAATATTGTTTCTGATTATTATGATACATGCTAAAAGTTGAAGTTACACACCCCTAAGAAACGAGGGACGAGGAAAATCAAACCCATGATCCCATAATCACATATGATAAATGAAGGTCATCAATAATTTTATGTTTCTCTAATACATTATTTTTTTGGGAATAACTTTAGTTTGGGAAACAGAAAGAACATTAAACATTACAATCCATGATAGCTTGCGTACATGATTGGCAACCTAATGAACCTACAAATAACATCTAAAGATCAATAGACATGTCCCATCATTCTTTCTTGACAAACAAAATTGATACAACGATTAAAATGCCACACTATTGACAAAAAATTACTTGAAAGTCACATATTGGAATTTTTTTTTCAAAATGTCACGTCACCTAACTCGCTACAACACCTGACGAATTAGATGTGGACACGTGGTAGTAGGTTAATGAGCATGTAAGTCGCTACACAGTACAACAAGATTAGGTGGCAGACAACTTCTGTCCCAGCCTGCCACGCGGCCTAAAACGCTAGGCAGCATGGCGATCAGCTTTTTTGACACTTGTCAAATTCGCTATGCTACATAGCATATTACGCGACTGTTGTGACACGTGTCACAAATGCATTGCGTGGTGCTACGGTGGCCACATAAGATGCTATGCTGCCCAGCGAGTTTGCCATGTGTCAGACACGTAACACGCTAATCTGCCTAGTGTTTTAGACCGCGTGGCAGGCTAGGGCAGAAGTTGTCTGCCACGTAATCTCGCTGCACTATGCAGCAGCTTACGTGGCCATGAACTTGCTGCCACATGTGCACACCTAACTCACCAGGTGTTGTAGAGAGTTAGGTGACGTGATATTTTGAAAAAAAAATTATGATCCGTGGCATTCAAGTTATTTTTTGTGAATAGTGTGGCATTTTGATTGTTGTCCCAATAAAATTATGTTTTTTTAGATATTTTTCCTTTTTTTTTATACTCTAATCTCTTAGGAGATATGATAAATAAAATAAAATAAAATTCTTGACATATGATAAAAATGAAGTGAGAAGATAATCATTAAGATTTAGGGAAGTCTTATAACAAGAGGAGATTAACAATTTGAAAATTGAGGTCATCATGAAAACTTTGGTCATCGCCCATGGAAGATGCAATGATTCCCATAAGAAATGATTAAGAAAAAGAAAATTGCACCCTAGTAATAGAGGGAATCTTTTGCTTTCCTTTTTCTAGGAATAGAGAGAATCTTTTGTTTTCTTTTGTCTAGGAATACTTGGTTCCTTATTTCTTGCACGTAAAATATACAATCACCATCCCACCCATCAAGAAGTAGTATTTGTTGGAATTAATGAACAATGATCCATTGATTATGAGTAAGAAGTGAGTTGATAAAGAAAAGAGAAAAAAGAAGTTGAAGGGGTGTGTGGGTTTTAACAAGTCCCACATTGGACACCTAGTTGGAAGTGAGAGAGTTTATAAGCTCTCACCTCACTCTCCTAGATTGACCCTTGGGTCACTATACATTTTGTTTGTGAAAGGGGAGGAGCTAGGTGGGCTTTGGTCCGACCGGCTCGGCTCAGTTCATAGGTGTGTAATAAAATTAATTTTTTATTAAATAATTTTTTAATTTTGTCTAAAAATGTATCCGTTGCTTCCCTCCAAAATTCAAACCCAAACGTTTCTACTCTCCGATTTTTTGAGCAATTTTGAACCGAACCGGTTCTTCTCTTTCGCCAACCGGTCACCGGTTGTGTCTGCTCGCCGAACCGGTCACCGGTTGTACCTGTTTGTCGGAACGGTTACCGGTCGCACCCGTTCGCCGCCGTCAGTCACGGTGGTTCATAGACACTGACACCTTCAGAAATTCATCGATTTTTTCTGCACTGAAACTCTGCCGGAATTTTTCTCCTTCCAATTTGCATATTCCTGTTCATACTCCGGTGTAGTTTTCTCTGGCATTCTGTTGTGTTCGTTTGGGCTGTTGACTGATAGTGCCACCACTCTTCAGAAGAAATCCGTTCTATCCTGGGAGACAAGTGTCCATCAACCTTAGGCATCAGTGAGGGGGAAAATTGTCTTAAGGAGACACTTTATGTGGGCTCGGATTTATTCATCTGATTCTGCATATTTTATTCCTATGATATCTTCATCTGTCTATTTCATCATTTGATATCAAGTAAGTCCGTTTTAATTTTTTATAATTGCATAGTGATAATTATGATCATTTATCTCTTCTGTTCTATATATAAGTTCAAATCTCTTAGTGATTTAATATCACCACCGTCTTCAATAACAATATTTAATACAGAGTCAGATTCAATGCTAAGTATTGTGTTAAGTTTACAAAATCCCTTCCAACGACTATAGTGCACAATAGACAATTATATATGCCTTATCGGCATTTGCTTACGAATTGGGTTTCCTATTCTTGTACCCTCACATCTTATAACAAAAATATAGAGTCACATCAATTATTTCAATAACTTTATAATTAGGAAAATGTAGCTCTCATGTCACTGTAGATGGAAAAAAGTGCAGCAACACTTATTTTTATCAAGATACGCATGCGGATCCTGATGCTTTTTTTTTTTTGCCAGGATACGACCCCGTATCCTAGTGTTAAAAATTTGCTGCAACTTTTCTCATCAGCAGTGAAAGGAGATCCGAGAAACCCTTATAATTAAGTACGCCTTTAGATTATGTTAGTTTAGAATAACAAAAATGTTTACTAAAAAAATTGAGATAATTTTTTTTAAAATTAATTATTTTCTCAAAATAATCATTTATAAACATGTGGTAATTATCTCCCAAATATTATCTTTTAGTCCCATCCCATGCTTTTTTTAGTAGAATTCAGACAAGTGATAACTTATCAAGTATATGTATTAAATTGACTTGGTTTTTTTTGTTTAGGTAATGTTTAAATTTTTTATACCTTGTCTAGTTATGTTTGTTAGGTAAACCTTGTCTAATTATATTATTTCTTAGATTGTCTCACTTATATGATGATTCATCCCACTATCAAAGCTCCATATATGAAATGGAAATAATTAGTAAACTGCTTTTAAACATTATCATAAACGAAACAATATCAAATTCATTAATGCCGCCTTATAGTGACATGGTGAATAAGAGCAATGACCAATTGGTAGAAGAAAGAAAACTATATCAAGAAGAGAAATAATAGTATAATTTTGGAGGAAGATTTTATTATTTTATATTTTCATGGAAGATGATATCCACCACTAAATTTTATTGGCAGTATTATGAGTCCCACAATAGAACATTCAAAAATATTTTTCCTATAAAGACCAACCAATACTATGGCCATGGAATTCACCGGCAACACAAGGCAAAGAGATAAGCAACTTTGGCCCTACATGACTTAATATATCTACTAATATATTAATCAATGTATCATGACAAGACATGAACCATCAATAATTGAGATTATTAGATGAGCAAAGCATACAAAACTGATATATGCTTACCATTAATAACTAATTAATCTTGTCATGATATCATTATATTATTACTATATATGCATAATCCACCCATCAACAATTTTATTCTTTTCCTTCTTCTTATCCTCCTTCTTCTCCTTCATGTTCTTGAAGAATGAGATTGATGGCTGTTAACTATACTTTCTCAGCTCAAATCTCAATTCAGAAACATGGTTCATTTCTAAAATATGCAAAAAAAGAGTTGATGTACAAACGCAGCTCTGTCCCACAGAAAAAGGCACCAGTTGGTCCAGTACTACTAAGGATCTCAGCATCCATCAAGAACAAGGTCAATATCCTATATCTTTCTTCTATACTTTTAAAACTCCATGCCAAGCTTTCTTTGGTAATTACTATTTTCCAAACTGAACAATCCCATATGATTAATTTATAAACAGAAATTAGACTATGCTTTAGGGACTATCTGTTAATTGATGTATATTTTTCTTCTAAACAGGTTTATGAAGATCAATCTGAGGGCATAATTTGCTATGAAGATGAGAATGGAGAAATAATTTGTGAAGGGTATGATGAAGGGCCTCGTTATCAACGAATTTCAAGGCCAACCCATCATCCAAGGTAGAGAAGCTTACCTAACTTAGTACTTAACTCCCTCACCCACAATAAAAAATAAAAAAAGGTACTCAACTTCAAATTTGTAGATTTTATACTTATCTGACCACATAAATTTTGTTGGGTTCAGGGATGCTGAAATAATGAATCTTCTACTACAACTAAGTTGTCTTCAGATTGTTAAAGGGGAAGGAATCAATCATGCAGTTGAAAGTGTTCATCTGCAAGAGGATTTAACTGCAATAAATGGCTTTAACTCAATTGGCCAATCTATCTAGCCTTTGTCATACTCGAAAAAGCTCTGAACAGTTATGTGCAGTGCTTGTAGTTGTATGTATCAAAATGGTGAATCAAATTAGCACATGTATAGGGGGTTCGTTCATACAATTTGTACAAGTTAATAATGTCAATGCTTTTTCTTAATTGCTTTTCCTTTGCAATCAGTTCATACAGTTGTTTATTAGTATTTTAGATTATCTGATAGAAGAGAAAGGGAATAATGATGACTTCTTATCACACAGCAAAAAATTTGTCTGGATGCCACTGTGATCTGAAGGACACATTTAAGTTTTAAGAATGTCTTCCACTGTTAAATCATACATTTATGTGAACACAGACTTTTGACACTGAAATTTTAATGGATAAATTAAGGGAAATAGTTGTCTTATGTCACGTAAGATAATTGTCTTATGTTGTACACTTATAGAATTTTGTGCCCATATTTTCTTTTCTTTTTTAGTTTTTTAAAAACTTTGGGTCCACAACTTTGTTTCACTCACATAAGATACTTATCTTACATGACGTAAGATTAATAACTCTCATAAATTAATAGTGATAAACACGTATACCATTTTATATTTATGTATATTTTATAACATTTTTATCGATTTTAAAAAAGATGTTATACTGTCAATTACGAAGATGTGACTTTAGTGTGATGTGTTACAAATGACAAAACTATATGGACAAAATCCAAATGCAAGAATAATACACAAACCAACATCTTATTTATTTAAATCTAAAATTAATCTCATTCCTCTTCTGCACGTTGCTTTAACATGAATGACCAACAATAAACCACTAAGATTGATCAAGTGATGAGAGTTTGGATAATTTGTATTAAGTTATGTGTTTAATTCCCACTATTGTATCCACAATAAAAATAAAAATGACCAACAACAACTGCACGATATGATGATTGCAATGGTATTTGAGATATTTTCAAGAGCACACCTAATAAATTTAAATGGTATACATGTATATAAATTGATGCTAGAAACAGTGACTATAGGGTTTTTTTTTTACAAAGATTTCATCCAGAGGTCATCAAATATTTGTACCCCAGATAAACATCATATGGCTTCTAACAGCCCTTCTTTTGGTGTCTTCTAACAAATAATTGAGAATATCTAGTTGACGAAATTACAAATGACAAAAAATTAATTCCTATATACTTAAACAGGGAAAAAGAAAATATAATATAAAATTATGGGGGATTTAATTCCCCAAAGTAAAAATTTACAGAAACACAAAGCCAAAGAATCATTCAGCTGAATTCCTAGAATGTGTGTTGTCTTCACCAAAATCAGACTGGGAATGACTAGGAATAATAGATGGAGGAGACCACTGATCTGGAAGCATGAGAAAATAAGTGGTCATTGCTTTCCTGAACCTCTTCTTGTATTGCTTTGGTGATATAACTGTTGGAGATGTGTTCTTTGGCCCTCCAAGGATGCCTGAAGCTTTTACCCATGTTTCAAGATGCTTGTCCCATGTATATTGCCTCATGAAATCAATGATTCCAAGAACTAACTCATGCTTCTCTTCATCCACCCCAACTAGTAAAGAGTAGTCCATTACATCAACTGACTGCACAAGAAGAAAACAGATGCATGTGAGAAGGAGGACAAAAGATGATGTACAATTTACAAGAAAAGTTGCACACACAGACCCCTTCTAACTTCTAAGCAAGAAACAAGAAAAGAAGACAGTTAAAGTTTTGGAACTTACTGCAAGAAAACCAGTATCGTTCCAGACAGCTCTCTCCAACAATCGTTTTGCTTTGTTTCCCACAAAAATAGGAGAAGTTGGCATTGCTTCAATCAAATTCTGGTCCAGCAGTACTTTGTTTTTCCCGCTACTATCCGGATTATACCGAGACCTGGAAGATCCTTTAAGATCATACAGTCGTGTCACAGTCCTCCTAAATAGAAGATTCTCCATAACCAAAACATCAATCCTTGACTCTTTTCCTCCTTTAAGATGCTTTGACGTAACCTTTCCAATAGAAAGTCATCCAAAAATTAAGAGGTTAAGATGGTATGTAAGTAAGTGAAGCAAAATACAGAATTACACATTATCAATCCAATTACCAATACACTTAACGAGATGGTTTATTGCACGGTCCTTCCATCTTTTCTTTTAGTCATCATGCATTTAACACATTTAAAATCATTTCAATTTTCAGCAACCAGTATAAAGCACCCAGGAAAATTGGATGAGCACCAAAGCTATTATTCTTCTTTCTTTTCTCTATCTTCCTTTTTTTGGGCTGAACAGGCCACCTTTTTTTTAAAAAAAAAAAATATTTCTAGAAGGTTGTACAAGATGAATATGTCCACAGGAGATGCTATAACAAAAGATATATGGTTGTTGGAGCATTCTGTTACCTCATAATTACCAGAGATACCTTTCAAAAGATAAATGACCATTTAAACTTCCTTGGACAATATAGTTAGGCATGTTGAATGCTTGACTCCTAATAAAATTTTCATATCACGACTAGATTCATCAAGTTTTCATCTTCATCAAAAAATATGATAATTTAGCAGAACCCTTGAGTGGCTCTAAAAAAAAAAATTAATAAAATAAAAATGTAAGGCCCAAAGATAAGTACCTGATATATGCCAAGAATCTTTGCCAGGCATGTTGGACTTCCTGAGCCTATGGATTCAGAAAGGTACTTGAAGTATTCAGGACCAAATTTAATGAATGATTCAAGCTCAGTTTTGGTAACTTGTTTGATGATAAATCGATCATCCAAGGTTTTTGCAAAGAATACATTGCTCTTACCACCTTGAGCTCGCCATTTCTTACAGCGACTCAGAGATCTTACATAGTCAAGCTCTGAAGGACAACAGACCCTTCTTAAGGCTTCAAATCGCTTGGCATAGTAACAAGTAACAGAATATTTTACCTTGCCAAGGGGACCATCTTCTCCAAAGGAAACTCTGGCATGCATAGCCTTTGTATATGACATTGGGTCCAGCATCGATGCATTACGAGACCCAGACAAGGACAATATCATGTCCTCTGTTGACCCGAAACTTTTCAGAGAATCAAAAGCTGATTCATCAGTAGATGTGAATGACTGGAAGGTGCCTGATTCAGAAAAATATGACGAAGCTAAATCCATTCCTTCCTTTGGTCTCTCTCCTTCATCAGTCAATTGGGAATGATAATCGGATGACATTAAGGCATAAGCTATAATACTTGAGGGTTCATCATCATATACAGGAATTACAGTGTCATTAACACCAATTGGCAGAAGCAGCCTTGCCCCACCTTGGAGTTCCAGCTTCCGGAAGGATGATACAAAAATGGGATTGTAGTCAACTAGTGTATCCAACTTCTGTGTACTAGCAAAAAAATTCTTGTTAAATTGACGATAGAAGTTTAAGAAGGGCATTCCTAACCAGCTCAAAGAGTCTTCCATATTATCATGACCTTTAGAAGCAGAATAGATACTCTTGGGGCCATTCTGGTCTTCTGCACGATCCCGATCCCCTAGATTGTATGTTTCTTTCGGTATAGTGGTCGTCAAAGCATCTGCCGTGAATAAATCAGGATTTATGGAAGTGTTGTCCTTTTGGATTCCAAATCCTGATTGCTTTTCACCGGTCCATTTTGCATCAAGTGTATCAGACAAACTAGGTATGGCAGGAAATGGTCCATCAGAGAGAGCTCTGCGAATACCCAATTCAGGTTCTAAAAGGTCAGACTGATCACTTATGCTTTTGCTGATTGAAAGATTAGGTTGGCCTTCTTTCTCATCATTTTTACTTTTGGCCATGTCAATTTCTTCATGACAGGCATCAGATTGGGACATTTTTCCATCAACCACTCCACCTCCTCCTCCTGCTCCAAGGCTAGGACTTTTGTTAAGCTTTGGATCACTATGAATAGAGTTAACATCGCTGAAGCCCCTTCCTTCCGTGGAGACCACACTTACCTGATTTTCATCAATAGGTCTCTCCTTATCCTCTGAAACTAAACTGCTTAAATCAGTTTCTTTGCTGGAATTGGCTAAGTTGGCTGCATAAATAAGGCGGTGATCCCACATATACGATTGGAACAGTAACTGCCTCCGCATTCTATTAATTTCCAGAATGTCAATCCCAGGTTGGCCCTTTATCTTGTCTTGTTTCAAAATCTTTTGAAGAGTTTCCTACGTAAACAAAAGAGAGAATGATTAAACCAGAAGAGTTTCCTATTTAAATGCTGCTGCATTTATAGAATTTAATAAAACTTCCAGCCCATCAAGACTACTAACATAACAACACTCCAAAAACAAAGTATTCTAGTATTCTCATATTCTAACATACATTAATGATTTTACTTCACTAATAGTTGCTAATAACAAAATTAATTACTATATATGGCGACTAGAAGACACAGAACTTGACTGAATGAAGCTATAAATTCAAGTGCAATTTACTGAAACCTCACCTCAAATTCTAGTTTCTCCTTTTGCAACATCCCCTCTAGTTCAGCTACTTGGCGTCTTAATTCAGGAGTTTTAAGGCCACCGCTGATTAGGACTGCACTAGATCTTTTCTCTCCAATTTGACTAAGACCATTGAGTACCTCTGAGAATAAAAGCTCCGCTCGGTTAACCACCTGTAACAACCAGAAATTAGGTCCACTATCATACAACCAAATTTTAAGATCCAAGTCTGCAAATATTGAACCTCATCTGACTCTTTTTGTATCCAATCCTGACTCCCATAGTCAAAAACAAGTTTGTGGGGGGGAAGGTAGACTGAGTGAACATCAATTGATGCATACCGAAAACAAGCAACCATTTTCCCAAATCTGCAAGAGAAACACGTGTATGGTGAATTAATCCCACCAAAAAAAAGCTACAAGTACATATATCAGCTACAAAAATAAATAAATCTATATTCTTAAATGGCATAATAAGACAAGTGGGTTTATATGGTTTTTCATAATGAGACGCCAAACAAATATGCCCTCCAAATGGAGGTTATAAGAATCCCTCTCTTACATAATCAGGTTGATAAAAAATTTAAAAAAGAATGTTTAGTTTTCAAATGTAACAATTTGATTAAGAAGTTCATTATAAATAATATGGAGATGGAGACCACATACATCACAGTTCTATTTTAAATGGGCAACATCTAAAAAACTTGAACCAGATGCTTGTTTAGTTCAAACACAAAAAAGGGAAGATTATAATCACCCATAAAAACGAAGACAATCTCTGTGTAAAGAATGGCCACAGCTTGCCACCCTGCTGGCTGCAGCATGGTTTGAGAAACTGAGCTCTAAAAATTTCCCAAATGATAAACCCCAAGCAGCATCAGACATTACTATTCTCTGTGTAGCAGGAGGAAAGCCATTGATTCTTGGACACCGTAAGCATCTGTGCCACATCCAAATCTTTCCTTCCCTTTCACCAGGTAGGAGAATTTCTGGTAGTTTCTTGACTGATATAGTGAGTGTTCCCTGTCGATGAGTATAACAATGCACATGTGCTTCCGATGGCATTTCACAAGAATGGCATCGATAACTCTGAAAATTAAAGACACTAATTGTAAAAACTACTGCCATAGTTCTAACAACAGAGACACATTTACTCCCAGAGCAGAAAATTACCTGATCAAATAAATGGTCCCGAAGAAAGCGACCTAATGGTTTATCAAAGCTGCCATAGTATTTAATTCGAAAGAGATGGGACCTCTCACACACAGTTCCCTTCCAAACGCATCGGGAGGACAAAGACACCAAAATGCTTTGATGGTCAGAGGGAGATGGAGGAAATTCTTCTTTTTGAGGAACTGGGTCTTCATTTGTGATTTCAAGCTTCTCAAGCTGGTTTTGAATCTCTTTTGGAGATAATGACTCAGACCCACTTAATTGGTTTGTAGAGAATTTGCTATGACCATTTTGAGGAGGGTCAGTTAAAATGTCTTGATATAATTTCTCTGAAGTTCCACAGCCATTTACAGTAGGATCATCCATGACTACCAGAGTGTTGTCCACTTCAGAAGTTTCTTCCACGAAAGATTCTTTGGAGTCTATTTCATTTCTGTCTTTACTAGTGCATGAAAGAAGCGGCTTATGGTATGAATCTGGAATTGCATTTTCTGAAACAACAATGGAGGGGTAAAAGGAAGTTGAATGATTTTGACTTGATCCAAGTGGCATAGATCCAGAAGTACCATTATACACACACGGTCCTCTACTGAAGGCCGATGAGGCTAGATCAGCAGCTGTGACACTTTTGGTTCTCCGTGGTCCAGTGTCAGGTTCAAGTCCCTGTGACTTTTCATTGCTAGGAACAGTGAAACCAGGAACTAATGAGATGGACCTCTGAATGGATGATGAACTATCTGGAAGGGCCAGACTATTTAATGGAAGTTCTGGCAGGGAGACACCTTCATCAGCAAGAAAAGATGTCTCCAGAGCCAAATGGTAAGCTGCAAAAACTCCATACTGAACCACATGCTTTACCTTCTTCAATTCATCCTTGTCAGCACCTCTAAGTAAAATCTGTTCGATTAGAAACACAAGATAAATGAACTCTTCTTACAATCTCCAAATGACAACTAAGTCACAGTAAAAAAACATCTAAAAAATCACTAGACATATTAGATGAATTTTCCTTTTTTTGAATAAAACATATCAAGGATTTAGGAGAACGACAAGATGACAGTTATCCATGTGGTTGCATAGCACATACAGATTATCTTTATTATTATTATTATTACTAGATTATCTGTAATTTAGAAGTTACTTTTCCCTGTAATTTTTTTTATCTTATTATGTTAAAAAAATTTCAAAAAAAAAAACAAAAATAAATTAAGACTTACTGTGCAACCCAACGGTTTTGGGCAGCCTTCCAAAAACATCAATGTTTTCACTGTTTTTTTCCCACCCTGATCAGCACTACTTAGGTCTTCAAGAAACTTTTCAACATGAAATGTTTCACAGTAACCCAACTTTTGGGATGAAAGATGATCTATTGAAGGCACTATTTGAGTGCCAGTGCAACGTGCTATGCGCTCCAAAAGTGGTCTCTTGACATTGAGAACCAGAGATATGTCTTTTGCAAGAAGATATTCCTGTGCATATCGAGAAACTGATTTCTCTACCAAAAGGATATTTGGCTGGTGTGCAGCTATCTTTGCCACTGCCATCTTCAGATGGTCCATTTCCTAGATAAAGGATATAAACCATTAGCATGAACTCATGATACTTGCATGTGCACCAGCACCAAGCAAGTGCCACACTAAAACTTAAAAAATGGTACATAAGTACAACCTGCTGCAATAGGGTATCCACACTGGACAAGAGGTTTGTAACACGCTGGTACTCAAGAGCCCCTCCAAGGATCAACAAGCGAGGTTTATCCACTTTTGTTGTCATTCGCCTGTGAGCCACATTTTTCTTACCAACAACTCCTTTAACCACCACACTATAAGAATATAAATCCAAGAAATAAGTCAGGTAAAAGGAATGCAAGGATTGTAACATATTAAAAGCTCTTTGACCCATGATAGAGTTTAACAATATATTACACAGTATAAAAGGAGATAAGAGCTAGTGATCAACATAAAATTATGTGAATTGAGATTAAGTTCAAATTTAGCCTATGCTGTAGATTTCAATGAAAATTGACTACTAGTGTAGAAGTTCTTATTATTTCTACATTTCCATGTTATAGGATGAAGAAAGAAAAAGATACATGAGTGATCAAAAGAGAATATTTAGTGTTTTCTAGATATCTATTAAGATCCATTTTAACCCAAAAACTTAAGCTATTAGGTGAAGGCCACATTAATGGTACTATATTATATTTCTCTAATAATATCATATGCCAGTTTCAGTTTGATATCATACTTCATGCCTGCTTGAATTTATGCACGAGAGAAATTGGATAACAAGGCCTCATAGTCCATTGCTAAATGCCATTTAGATTGATAAATTGTATCATCTGATCTAGAAGAACATCAAACGAAACTAAATAGAACATAGAGATTACATATGGGAAATCATATAAATTATAGTATTTACCTTTCCATACGGCTCCCACATGCTATGCATTTGACTTTCACATAACCACCTGGGTCCATACCCCCACCTTTGCTCATATCTGGTTTCAATAAAGTAGCAGCTTCCCATGACAGGGATGTGATTATCTCCAACCAACTGTTTTTGTCATTGTCTTCGACAGGTAGGTTCTCAACCTGTAACAGCTGAGCTACCAATGCCCTAAAATGCCCATCAACTACATTCTTCACTACGTTCTTTTGCTCCTCACCTGACCTATCTCTTTGTCGAGACTCCCCACTTCCAAAACTGCTTGAATTTTGCAGATACCCCCATTCTCCAATAGCATTCCCATCATTATCATCATCATCATCAAACAAAATAGCTTCCCGTTCATCTTCTTCATTTTCTGGTTCAGGAGGGAGCCAGAGAAGTCCATTATTTTCAAAATCAACAGGTTCGGCATTAACATCCTCTGAAACATATAGGGAGGAAGGTGCTTCATTTTCATCACAGATATCAGGTTCATCTTCATTTTTTGCAGTAACTGGGATTCCTTCCAAATCCTGTGTGTCAAAAGTGTGTTTTTGTTTTGAAGAGAGTGTTGCATTAATGTTCTCTCCATCAGGATGCACCTTCTGTGAGCCATCAGTGTTGCTTATCCCATCAAGCTCAGCTTGTCCATAGTAGCTATTCACTTGAGGATAACGCCTTATATCTGAATCTGACCGATATGCAACATACTCATCCTCATCATCATCAATCCTGAAGCAAGATAAAAGCATATGATCCATGACAAAATATTAGAAAAAGAAGCAACACTCATGGACTTGACACAGTTCAAATACAAAAATTGTTGGTTGATAGAGAATGCAAGCACTAGTTAAATAAATTACAGATCAATCAGTAAAAAACATTCACATATTCAAACTCTGAAGCCTATTAGAACTAAAATGTTTATGTTATCGCTTATCGGACTTCCCCACTTAATTTCAGTTATAATTTATGATTGACTAAAAACACCTTAAATACAAAACTACATGAAGAATATCTGAGGAAAGAAATATCAATATAAACAATCAAACAACAGTTCTCTTTATTGGTGAACCTTGGAGAAATAGTATAATACCTGTTTATTGAGAAACCATATTGCTTGGGTAATGGATCCCCTAGGTCTGCTACAAGATCATTCCTCCCTCCTAATGCTGATAAACCTTCGGTATCAGTGTCTTTTCCCCTCACAGGTGATTGGTGCAGGTTCAGACAGGGACTCTGCTGTATTTGTTGATAAGACCCAACTGAATAAGGCATGGAGCAAAGAGTAATATTACTACTGTTAGCAGTGCCACTGCTTTTACTACTAGCCAAGCTTGAAGTCGACATTGAAGTACTACGATCCAGATTGGAAACCTGGATACTGTTATCGACAGAAACTATGCCCTGCTCCCATTGCTTGTAACAATAATTGCATACACGAATCTTTTCCCACTCATCCCAGGAATTCCTTTGGCTGCTAAATGGGGCAGGAACTGAGTTTGTTGTACACTTGGCACAGAAAATTCGTCCACAAAGACGACAATGGTGTCTACGGTTAAATAAGGTGAACTGGGAATCACACTCGTAGCATACTCTACAACTCTGGTCGGGCATCCAGAAATCCCTAGACACATTTTCTGGCTCGGAGTGCCAGGGAATCCATGATTTGATGATGCCGACAAGCTCAGAAAAAGCCTTGTCTATTGCATCCATTGACAAACAATCTAGCTTCCCTGTTCATTATGACATGCCCATGTGCAACTCATAACAGACCATGTTCTGAATAGGAAACTAATCCAAAATAAAGAATTAGAACACCAACAAGAACATGATCAATCCCGGAGTTCCTAAGCTACTATACTTAAAAGTTACAACTCAGGTGCAAACCCTCAGAATCAGAAATTCAATTCTTCTATATGCACAAACAATCCCTAACCTTGTTGAGGCAGTTCGTCGTTCTCCATCCCAGTCTAACAAACAACTTCATTAACGAATCAGCACTTGGGAAAGGATCAGTTGCCACCTCTATTAAACCTTGAACTAAAATTCATAAAAAGGAACCTTACTTCCCCAACCGTTCAACCAATTCAACTCTCACAAATCACTCTTACTGCTAAACAAGGACAACAGGATAACTAATAGTACAATCCAAACAACACCAAGTCAAATTAAATGAATGTTGACAAAATTCACCGAATTTAAAAGAGACAAAAAGCTCATACCAGGATGAAAACCTTCATGCACCATCACATACAAGAAAAGAACACGCTTCCATGCAAAAAATTCCAACTCAAAAGGTCAAACCCATCTCTCCTCAATCACTCCACTTCTCCCTCCCCATTGCAAAACAAACCCATCTCCCACAAAAAAGGAGGGTTATGGAAACTTTTCCCCCAAAAGACCAAAATTCTTGAACCAATCAAAACAAAGCACCTCTGTTGATCAAACAGGAAATTCAACCCGAGAGCTCCATCAAATGCTGATCAAAATCCCCCATTGAAGCGATACACAATATCAAAATTAGATCCTCCACAGAGAAATACAAAAAAGGGGGGTGTCAGCCAGATTTGCCCCACGTAACTACCGTGTTACACCGAAACTTCAACACACACGCGCACACACACACACACACACAGAGAGAGAGAGAGAGAGCGATGAAAAAGGTAAGGTAGAGGAATATATCCCGGGAAACAAACACCGACCCAGAAACGATCCGTTGCAGAATGAATCATCTACGACTTCAAAATTGTACCTTGATTATCCCAAAAAAAAAAAAAAAACACCATCTTCATCCCCAAAATTAATCTAGAATTAATGAGTAATATCTGAAATTCAAGGGAAGAATAATAATTGTGATAACAATTCTGTTCGTTTACACGAATTTGGGGAAAGCAAGGATCATTAGAAAATTCGGTTTTGGTTATGGAAATTGAATGATGACTTTTTCATTTTGCTTCTTTGTTCCATCATTTTCTCATTAGTTTTTCCCCTGTGACCACAGACAGAGAGACCTAACCTGTGCATTTCAAAATTAAAATTAGCAACTTAATAATAAAAATTCGATCTAAAATTTATTTTTCCTCTTTGAAAAATAATTATAAAGACAGTTATTTTAAATGGAAAATGATAATTAATTTGTCTAAAATTATTAAATTTTGATATGGATTTATTAATGTCATAATAAAACCATAACTTAAATTTTTTGAAATTAAAGTTATATTTCCTTTTATGTGCTTTTTTTTAAATGAAGTCAATAGCAGTTACGGGTCACAGCGTGACTTGTCAAAGTGCATAAAAGAAAGGTTAAGAAAGTCAAAGCAAAAGAATTAAGACAAAATACATTAATACTCAGTGAATGTCTTTTTGTTCTAAATAAAATCTCATTATTGCTTTTATGAGGGGAAAGAAAAAGAAAGGTTATAAAGGCTATTATATCTTACATTTTATATAATATTTAAGAGAAATTTAATATTCAAATAATTATAAATTTTAATCAATTTTAAATTAAAGATATTATTTGGTTAAGTTTAATTTTGATTTCTAATAATTTTATATATATAAAAAAGTGACATGTATAAATTTGAGGTTGAGTTGAGCTTCGAAGAAAGGAACATAGCAATAAACATATCACCAACGTTATCCACAAAACAAAACCGCGTATGCTCAGTGGTTGAATCCAAAGAAGCAATGGATACAAATGATTCAACATCCAGCCTATTTTTTAGGCAACAAGCAACCTATTATTTTATATATTTTCCATAACAACCAAAATAAATAATTGCTTGAGTGCAGTATCTAAGAACACCAAGGTCAAAGTTACAACTATAAAAACTATAAGATTGAATTTTACTCCTGGATTAGATATGGGAAAAAAAAAAAAAACAAATTTGGACAATTTAATTTGTCCAATTAAATACCATAGATAAGTACATCTGTCTCCCAGGTTAAGTAGTCACTTTTCAACTGAAAAATACGTTTTGGTATGTGCCTCTCTAACGTTACTTTGTGAATGAATTTTTTTTCTAGAAAGATAGTGGTTATGTAAAATAACAGACAAGGACCTTTTTCGGTTACAAATATTTGTCAAATCAATTGGAGTGTGCATAATAATGTTTTCAAAAAAAAAAATTATTTTTATTTTTAAATTTTTAGTCTGCGAAACAGAAATAAAAAATAATATTTAATAAAGTTAGTTTATTTTTTCAAATAAAAATTAATTTTTTTTTTTGTGTGACACGTAAAGAGGAACAACGCTTCCTCTTGTCTTTTACTTAGGTATTCGTGTTTCTCATTTATCTTGGACTTTTTTGAGAGTTGGTTTTAGGAGGGGAATGAAAAGAAAGAGAGAGTTTTAGAACCTTGTTTGTGAGTTTAAAAAGATGAGTGGAAAAAATTGAAGATTTTTACTAAATCCTCCAAAACCCTCCTTCTTCTTAAAATTAAAGTTCTCCTAATTTGGAGGGTTTGAAGGGGAAAATATTAAAAATTACTTATCTACTATTAGCATTAAAATGTGAAAACTACATAAATATGAATCATTTTTAAATGTGACATTATTAGAAAAGTCTCAAATACTGACAGAATTTATGGACGAAAAATATTTCCTCAAAAATAATGATGAAATTTTTGATAAAAATCATATACGTCGATAAATTTTCGTCAAAACTAAAGACGAAATTAGAGACGGAACCAGATTTTGCCATAATGAGTGACATCAATTTTTAACGGAAAAAAATTCAATCAAAATTATTGATAGAATTTAAATTCCGTCAAAACTTTCAACGAAAATACTTTTGTCCAAAATTTTGACGAAACACATTTCCATCGAAAAGTTTCGACGTAAAAAAATTACATTAATTTTTTTTTAGGAAAATATCAAAAAATTTCGCAAAAATTTTCGACAAAAAATATTTCCTTCAAAATTTGATACTAAAAATAATTTCTGCAAAAAAATTTGACGGAAAATTTGTTTTGTCAATATTCTTTATGGAGTCTAAATTTCGTCAAAATACTTCCCTCGAAATATTTAACAAAAAAACATATTCATCAAAAAATTTGACGAAAAATATTTCCATTAAAATTTTCAACGAAACATATTTCTCAAAAGTTTTTGACGGAAAAAATTTTCATCAAAATTCTTTACATAATTTAAATTTTGTCAAAAGTTTTTGACAGAAACATTTTCGTTAAACTTTTTGACAAAAAAAATTTTTATCAAGAATTTTCGACGGAAAATATTTCCATCAAGTGTTTTGATAAAACACATTTCCATCAAAATTTTCAACAAAACACATTTCTGTCAAAAAAATTTGACAGAAAATATTTTCATAAAAAAATTTGACGAAAAATATTTTGATAAAAAAATTTGACGGAAAAAATATTCTGTCAAAATTCTTTACAGAATCTAAATTTCGGCGAAAGTAAGGGATATAGATCCATTCTTGTCAAAATATTAGGTTAATTTAATTTTAATTATTTACTTATTTCAGGTGTGTTTAATATTGATTTATTTGTAAATAGTTATATTTAAAATTTCATTTTTAGGCATATTTTAATTATGTGTTATTTGACACCTTATAAAAGAGTGTTTAAGACTTCATTTGCATATAGTTGAATATTTTGTTAATTTTGATAATAGAAATTGAAAATTAGAGCGTTTTTATTTATAATATCTCAATTTTCTGTTTTGTCACTTTTTCTATAAGTTTTTGGTATTATTTGATATCATATCAATAGGTTGCCTTCAACTAATAACTGAATAGAATCGTAGAGATCTTGAATAACAGAGTCGTGATGATGGTAAGGGATATAGATCCATTCCTGAAGAAGGAGGACAACCGCATTAGATAGACCATCAAGACATAGAAAATGAATATCTCAGAACGACAGATTCTGGATTTAAAGCGACAACTTGTGCAGATGCAGAGCAGGAAAATCCAAGATTTGGAGCGACAACTTGCGCAGACAAAGTTAGACATTCTATTTGAAGAAATGAATGTAGTCATAAACGTATCTAATAATGAAGAGGGAGACGTCAATCCTTTGAAGATTTTACACTAAGAATGGAATTGGGAAGTACAACTTAGAGATCTGTCCATTTTTTCATGATAGCGAGATGACGATCAAGATTCCTAACACTTCAGTTCATGGTGATGGCCCCATATATGATGACTTTGATAGAGGGCAAGATTGTAGCAGTGATCCAAAATAAGATGATTCTAGTGAAGAACAAGATTGTGACAGTGATCCAAACTATGATGATTCCAATGAAAAACGAGATTACTTGATCCAATCTATAATGATTACAATGGAAAGTAAGATTGAGACTTTGAATGACCAAAGGGTTAAAGTGCAACAATGTATTCATGATTCCATATGTACTCAAAACTTGCGGTTGTCCAACTGTGCTGGAGTTGAAGATGCACACAAGGTGTTTGATTGAGAGAAAGAAAGACTTGTTGGCTCTGAATATTGTTATTTTTGGGCACGCTAAACAGGGCTTGCAAATAAGGTATTGAATTCATCATTTAGTTTGGTACAAATATAATTTTAAGAACGTTAATGTGGATTCAAATATGATAATTTTGACACTTTGATAAATGGGTTTGCACATAAGGATGAACCAACAATGGCAGTCCTTGATATCTTCATGTTGGTGATTGCAGATGATGATGTTGAGCCTAACGTGGTATCGTGGACTTTTGTTATATTTGGTATTATGCAAAAAATTTGTAATAAGGAAGCATTTGATACATTTAAGCAAATATTGTGTCATGGATTCAACGCACTTAAGCTACCATCAAGGCATCAATGAAGATGAAGTAGATCTGAGTACAAATCTTTTCACAGCGAGGGAGGATGCTCATAGAATTGCCTTATAAGATGAAGGGTTAGATTTAAAACACGATTTGATTCCTTTTCTCAATCTTTTAATTACTTAGTTGATTTAACTTTAATTTTTTTATCTTAGTCGCGTTTAATTCTGATTTATTTGTAATCAATTATATTTAAATTTTCTTTTTTTAAGCATATTTTAATTACACTTATGGTTATTTGACACCTTATAAAAAGGTGTTTAGGACTTCAATTGTAGGTAATTGGGTATTTTATTATTTTGATAATAAAAGTAAAGAATCGAAAATTATTTTTATATATTACCTTTACTTTCTGTTTAGTATATTTTCTATGAATATATATTTATATAATTACATTTTATATGCAGTTATTCATTTCAATAAAGATAATAATATATTATTATAAAACATGAACTATATATATATGGATTAATGTTTCTTATGTTGTAAAAGATTATTTTATCTTCTATATATAAATAAAAGTGTGTGGGCCCATATTTTTTTTTCTTTTCACATGACTTGATATGAGACTTATACTTTTTTTTTTTTTTTTTTTTTTATAATCGAGACTTATACTTTTTTATATGTGTGTAAGAGATAACATTATCTCCTAGAACAAGAGAAAAAATAATTTTGTTCGTAAATTTATTATATAAATTTTATTAAAATAATCTTCATTAATTCTTATAACTCTCAAAATGATATAGGTTTGGGATTACAGGAGATAACTTTATCTCCTGTGACAGGAAAACAAAAAATCACACACACACATATATATGGGAAAATATTTTCTTCTTTTAAAGGAGAATTTTTTTCTCATACTAGTTAGTGACTCATAACATAAGTGGGTCCCACTTTGAATTTTTTTCTCCACTATTTTGTACACCCTACTTGTACTATGAGTCATGAATAGGAGAAAAATTTTCTCCTTTAAAAGGAGAAAAAGGTATATATATATGTATGTATGTATGTATGTATGTATGTATGTATGTAGGGAAAAATATTTCTCCGACAACTTGAGATAAGTTTATCTCCGGCCACCCCAAAACTACGTCGTTTTGTATATTTATTTTCTTATATTAATTGATTTACCTTTGAATGGTTATGATTCTCCTTTTCTCTCTCTTCCTTCATTACTATTGATTCATCTTTGTACGGTTATGATTTAGTAGCCGGAGATAAAATTATCTCAAGCAGCTTGAGAAACGTTAAACCCATATATATATATATGGAAAAATATTTTCTCATGTTGCATGATAATTCAATTCTCATATTGTGACCCTTCGATATGGGTGCAAAGATTTTCTTTTCTTTTTTATTTTTTAATAAATATGAGGTCCATCACTAGTTGAGTCATAATATGAGAATTCAATTCTCATGCAACAATGAGAAAATCAAACCCCTATATATATATATATATGTGTGTGTGTGTGTGTGTGTGTATATGGGAAAAATGTTTGTCATTTTAAATGACACAACTTGTTTCATTTTACTCTCACAAAAAGGTGAGACCCACACCTTTATATTTTTTTGTCCACTTTCTCTTCTCCTTTATCTATCTCTTTCTCTCACTTAAAATGACATAACTTTATATTCTTTAAAATGATACATTTTTTTCTCTCTCTCTATATACGAGAGAGATGTTATATCTTAGATCATTAATCCTACTTCAATCTAACGATAGGAGACAAACGAGGAAAAGAACACATACACTTCCCATTAGATGCCACATCGCAGCTTAAAAATTGAGGAGGAAAGAAGTACAGCGAATCAGATATGTCAATTAATCAGAAAAAAGTGAAAAAGTAAGGCTATCTAACTATCTATCTTAGGGTAATATTTTTTAGAGTAAACATATTTTTTTGTCTCTCGCAATATTTACGAAATCTTTTTTAGTCCTTAGCAATAAAAAAAGACCAAATTGATCCTTGACAGTATGAAAAAAGGGTCACATTAGTCCTTATGTCAACTCCTCCGTCACTAACGTGGTCTTTTTTACATACTGTTAGGAACCACTTTGGTCCTTTTTTATTGTCAGGGACTAAAAAAGATTTCGTAGATATTGTGAGGAACCAAAAATGGTGTTTACTCTATTTTTTATGGTGCTGATCATTTAATAATCTGGTGCTTCATTTCATAACATCATTTTTTTTTTCTTTTTTACTCTTGTTATTTTTTTTTTCTTTTCAATTTTACCTTGTCACTTACATTAAGGGACCATCTAAAAAATGGTGAACTCGAATCACAATAAATAATCTCCTATCTTAGGGATTTTTTTAATAGGCTCCATGAAGACAATATTATTTGATGGTTCTTTTTATAAAAATAAAATAATTTTTTTTAATATGAAGACAAGCTTGGAGAGCACAAAAAAACGAGCTCCTATCTTAGATACCAGATATTTATCTAAACAATATCTATTATTTTTATAATATCATTTTTGTTTTATTTTTTAAAGATAATAAAATAATTGTATATAAAAATGGATAATAAAATAAAAAATTTAACTATTTTTTTTTGGTAAGCACTTTCTCTTCCTCTTTACCAATTCAATACCCATGAGATAATATAAAAAAGTCTGATTCATTTATAATTTATGTTTACATAATTATTAATATTAATACAAATTAAGAAGTTTTAATGAAATTTAAAAAATATACAATTATATGCTTATAATTTACTTATATGAGATATGGGTGTTTGCAGTTTGGATTGGATCGGTTTTGAAAGCAAAAATCATCTGATCCAATACCTTCGGTTTGATTATTTAATCATCTATTCGGTTTGGATTTTTTTTCAAATCCGATCCGATCTAATCCAATTTTTTTCGGTTTGGATTGGATCGATTTTCGGTTTTTTGAAAATCCTAAAATTTGTTTCATGATTATTGTGCAAATAACATCTTTTGTATATATTGGCTTTGTAAATTTTATTTTTTTGAAATATAAAAGCATCAGTAAACGATAATATAGTTTTTTTTTGCAATGAGATATGAAGTTCTACACAGATGAAATTTTGTTGATGAGATGTGAGTAGGTTTTTTTTTTTTTTTTTTTTTTTGATAACAGTGAGTAGGTTTTTTCTTTGGTGTAGTTGATGGGTTAACATGCATTGGATTTAGAAATTTTTGGGCTATGATTGGGAAAAAGCCCAAGTAAGTAGAGGAAAATTAATATATTGGATCAGTTTTCATCAATCCATCCGAAAATCGATCCAATCCAATTAAAATTTGCGGTTTTTTTTCGGTTTTCGGTTTATTCGGTTTTCGATTTTTCGGTTCGGTCACCGCGGTTTGAATCTGTTTGGATCGGTTGATGAACACCCCTCATATGAGATAAGACATATTCAAATTAATTTAAATTTTAAAAAGAAAATGATTAATTAACTTAATTAAAGTAATGTATATATATATATATATATATATATATATATATATATATATATATATATATATATATATATTATGGAGTAAACATTTCTACAACCACTTTAGATAAGATTATTTACAGCTACCCCAAAAACTACGTCGTTTTGACTAATGAAGGGTGTTTCTGTAATTTTAGATGAATTAATGAAAGATATTTCTATAATTTTTTATTTTTTTTTATCATACACATTTTACTGATGCAACACGGGTCTTCAAACTTAGGGATTTCAAGTTGAAATGATTTCTTCTTGGTCCTCTTTCTTTTTGCTCTGTTGTTTTCTGTTTTCTTTTGTTTTGGGCTTAGCCCTTCCTTTTTATCAAAAAGAAAAAGAAAAAGAAATTATCACTACATAAATTAAAGTCATAAAAATTTCGTTCAATTTAGAATTGAGTTGATAACTCAATCCACAACTTTATTGTGGCGTATAATATTTTTTGAATATTAAGTAAAAGTTAGACTATAAGGTTACATATATATTTATGAATGTTTATTTTATCTAAAATTCGGTATGTATGATGATCAAAATAATATCATATATTTCACAGATTAGATTTGTTAAATTCATACCGTTGGGATCTATAAGCCCACTATGTTCCCTTTGGGGATGGAGTCACTGTATGGATAATACCCTTAGCACAAGTAATGACCAAGCTAAGTGATATTGTTCCAAGTATGAAGCAAGTAATCAACAATGGGGTAGGTTTGTGTATATGTGACTCAATGTAAATGGGCAGAATAACGATACATAAGATGCCTCCTTGGTGTGTCCTGGGGACTTATTTATAGGGGAAGGTGAAGTGAACCTTGCGTGGGTTGGTGAGGAGGGAATCAACCCTCCTTGGGATCCGCCTTGGTGGCAGACACTGTAGGGCGTGGCAGGTGCTGCTATGATAGCAGCGATGCCCCTTGTGCCTGGCGATGTCAGCATGGGACAAATGACAGTTTCCTCTTCTGGTATCTGGGGCGGTCACCTTTGGGGGTTAGGGTCCCAAGACGGGACATTTTGGTGTTTGTCCTTGGGAACGTCGCTGCGTTGGGGGATGAGGATGGCTAACAGCTGGTAGGGCTGAGGTGGATAGGCTGATGAGATTGGGCTTGGACCTTTGGGCCGCCGTATTGTTGGGCCATCCAGAACATGAGCCCCCCTAGCTTAGTAGCAAGCGTAGGTTGGTGCCAAGTTAAACGGGGTTGGGCGACATCTTTGGGGCGATGTGGGTGGTTTAGCAAGGGCGTGGTGAAGGGTCTCTTGATGGTTCGGTAAGTATCTTGAGCCTTGGCGGTTCGAGGTGGGGTTTCGTGTCATTAGTATCTTTGGCAGTTAGCTTGATTTGTAGGGGGGCTTTTGGACCTTTTACCTTTCCTGACAGGAAAAGTGGCTTTTCGGTTTTCGAGGAGCCATAATGATGGATGCTTCCATCATTGCAATTACTGCAGGCACTCAACCATCACGAGGCACGGCGCATTAATGCGACGTGAGGGGTGTCTTGTCCCCCTGTAATTACCACTAGGTCCCTCATCACAACCGCCTATTATGTTACGGTTGTGTCATCCTACGGTCGAGATGGTGGGACATTACACGTGTACGCCATCCTGATCCTTCTCTCCCTATTTAAAGGAGGTTCTTCCTGCCTTAAAGACCTTCTTCACAAATCTCAGGCTCTGTGTGTTACTGCCTTCCTTGTTTGCGCTTTCTTTCTTTGTGAAAGTGGTCGTGCCGGTCTTCCTTTCTTCCATCTCTACGTATATCTCAGGTACAGTGTTTCTGGCTTGTAGCTTTGATATTCCTTTAAATTTCTTTGGCTTTGCTTCTCTTCTTCTTTTTCCTGTGATGGTCAAGTTAACGGACTTGACTAGTTTGGTCTTGCCTGAGTTGTATATTAAGGAGGAAGAGTTTGATGAGGCTTTCGACGTGCTTGATGACTGCACAGTGGGTCCGGCTATATAGGAATACCTTGCTAGTCGTTGTGGGGAAGGCAGTAGTGTTTCCCCACATCGATCTTTAGTTCATGGGGTTTCGAAGTTGCCCCATGGTAATATCCTTGAGCTTCTGGGTTTGAGTGAAGAGGAGATTCAACATCTCTTTCCGGAAAGGGCTTTGGGACCTGTGGTTCCGTATTCTGGTGAGGCGTCTGGTTCCCGTCTTAATGGTAGGCGCCAGGTGGTGGCTGGTGAGAGCGCTTCTAGATCTGGTAGGCGCCAATCTACTGGGTCTAGAAGGCGACGATCTAGTGGGTTAGGTGAAGGGGTTGGGTCTCGCCCTTCACGGAGGAGTCATTCTTGGTCTTCTGGTCGTTCTCATGATCAGAGGACTGGTTCGCGTCGCCATGTCTCGCGGCGTTCAAATTTTGGGGCAGGGCGACTAGTTCGGCCTTTATCCTCTATTAATCGCTTGCCGCAGAACCGTCCATTAGAGTATTGTTACAAGCCTCACCTCTTAAGGACAACTCGTCCGAGTGTTATGTCTCTGGTCGCCTTGTGTACCTCTCGTGGCCATATTCCCAACATTTTCCAGTCCTTCAATCACCGTAAATATGGCGAATCCATTGACAACCATTTAGGTAGATACCACCCAGAGGATGGTAGGCTTACAAGGTATGGCGTGTGGGATGCCATTTATGAGGACCTGGGGCTGTATAAAATACCGCCTGCGTGGTGGCCTTCCTCTTTAAGCTATTCAGATTTTTACACATCAAGCTCTTCGGAAACCTCTGACTCTTCTGGTAAGTTTCTTATGTTTGAGTTGCTTTTTGATTGAGTGATTGGTGAGGGAATGCCGGTGCCCGGGGAGTAGGAGTGGGGTGATATGGAGGATTTGGAGTTTGACTCTTTGTTGATCTTCTTGGCGTCGGTTGAAGTGTTTGGCGATTGACTGTGTGTTTGTCGCTCCCAGGTCTAATTTGTGGGTATTCTCTTGACTAATGGCGGTTGCACACGATCACGAACGCTTCTTGGCGAGGGATTGGGTAGACCCTATAGTGGCGTCTTCTTCTTCTTGTTATACTAGTGGGTAAGAGAATGAGAATAGAAGTTTATAGTTTTCCCACAGACGACGCCAATGTACCGTTGGGATCTATAAGCCCACTATGTTCCCTTTGGGGATGGAGTCACTGTATGAATAATACCCTTAGCACAGGTAATGACCAAGCTAAGTGATACTGTTCCAAGTATGAAGCAAGTAATCAACAATGGGGTAGGTGTGTGTATGTGTGACTCAATGTAAATGGGCAGAATAATGATACATAAGATGCCTCCTTGGTGTGTCCTGGGGACTTATTTATAGGGGAAGGTGAAGTGAACCTTGCGTGGGTTGGTGAGAAGGGAGTCAACCCTCCTCGGGATCCGCCTTGGTGGCAGACACTGCTGGGCGTGACAGGTGCTGTTATGATAGCAGCGATGCCCCTTGTGCCTGACGATGTCAGCATGGGACAAAGGGCAACTTCCTCTTCTGGTATCTGGGGCGGTCACATTTGGGGGTTAGGGTCCCAAGACGGGATATTTTGGTGTTTGCCCTTGGGAACGTCGCTGCGTTGGGGGATGAGGATGGCTAAGAGCTGGTAGGGCTGACATGAATAGGCTGATGAGATTGGGCTTGGACCTTTGGGCCGCCGTATTGTTGGGCCATCCGGAACGGTCTTCTAAAAAGAATTATTAAATAATGTAAGTATCAAAGACTTATTATCAAACTAAGTGGATGCCCTGTCATAAAATAATAATAATAATAGGTTTTATTGATTAATGACACTATCTTATTAAGAAAGCATGCATGAAATGTGTGCAAAATAACAAATTCCTTATACAAATTTGGAAGAAACCATTTGAGCCAAGCCACCGGTGATATTTAAGCATAAGAAAGAACCACCTAATTCAAGCGAAAGCCAATCAAATCAGACTAATAAAGTATGCTATCTATATAAGAGAAAGAGTTGCACTAAAAGGTTAGTGGACACTGATGCTACTGTATTTGTTGATATTAATTGTGATCCATGGAGTATAGCTAAAGAAGCGTAATCTTAAAGTAACAGAGTGAGAACAGAGTTAAATAATTAGTACAGTTAGAATTAAAAGGTAAAATATGTTATCCTGAATGTGAACGTTTGACTTAGTCTCCCTATTAATCAATACTAATGTCTAATGTCAGTGACGAAAGAAAATGCTACCTAAGGTGTTGAAAAATAGAACGCCGCACTTGGTTAAGGATTGGATGAGATTGAAACAATAAAATTTAAATGTGAGTGATGAAGTTCTTGTCGGAAAAGACTGGACTAAGCATAAAAGAAATAAATGGAAGGAAGTATAAACTTAATATTTTAAGATTTTGGATTAAGATATGATATCAGTGTTGGGTATGGCTCATACTTCGTATGCTGATGAAGGCCCTAATTATCGGGATCAGTAGAAAGGCAACTGGGGTTCCGCTCCCAAGTGAGCGGGCGGGCTGCCCCCAGGCCCGTAGAGGCTAGGTACTGTTGTGGGCCTCTGTTTTATTGTAATTTTCTTAGCAGTTTGGGCTTGGGCCCATGAATAGCTGCTGTTAGGGTTTTGTAATCCTATTTATATTTGCCTTGTAAACCGAAAGACTTGTAACGAGTGGCGGTGAGTGGCGGTGAGGTGAATATAATACAGACAAGCTGGACGTAGTAGCCTAAATTAGGTGAACCAGGGTAAATCGTTGTGTCTATTCTCTCTCTCTTTTTGTTTTCCGTTTTCAATTTGTGTGTTGTCGATTTCCAACAATCAGGTCCAAGGGAAGCTTATGGCATGGGACCACCACCAAGAGGTAACAAGGGAGTCCGACACCACATCTCAACTCAAAATCTTAAGACATTAGATTTATATGTTCTTCCACTTATATACTTTTCACTTAATCCATTATCAATTAATGTGAGATTTATCACACTTGAATATCTCAAGAAGATATATTTATTCTATATAAAGCAGCTATGAGCTTGGGTGGTGATGAAACTCAACTTGTGTTCTCTAGAATTCATGGTTCTAGTTGAATGATACTAATTTTCATGACCAGTTAAAGGGAGATAGAACGCAACTTGTGGAGTTGATTTAGGAGATGATGTTCTCACTTACGAAGATGGTAGTGGAGTGTTTTTGCATATATACCAAAGAAAGTAGTCTTCAGACAACATGATCATATTGGAGAACTTCATGTGAGTCAAAAATGGCTGTATTCAACCACTCAAATATGAGATGGGGTCAGTCTCACAACCAAAAAGACAAGAGTTAGGCCAAGAAAATAAACATTACTTGAGGTACCATTTAGTGTGTGCTTATATTAGGACGAATAATTACCATTGTTTTAAGGGGTCAGATCAGATGTGTGCAATGCCTCACACCGAATTCTTTTGGCATATTCAAATGGTCATCATTCATCAGCCGAACAAAATGTCCAAAGTCGAATATGGGAATATAAGACTGCCTTATTCCTTAAAACCCAATTAATAAACTTATCACAAAACCTTCCGTGACATTTTGGCTGGCTATAAATTAATAGAATTATAATTTTTGCATACTGATGTAAGTTATACTCTCAATCTTGACCAATAATCTTATTTATATCTAACGATTTTGATTTATTAAATATGTGAGCAATTAGATTCAACCAAATCAATAACTAAAATTTGATGTAAGATTTCTTATTTTTAAACCGGTGTAAGAATAATCTGTCCCAATTAAATATGGTGTCCAATTAATAAACTTATGAGTTTAGAATAAGATCATATACGGAACAAGATAACATAACCCAAAAAAAAAGAAAAAAATTCAAGGGATGCACGGATGAAACTAGTAATACAAAAGGTGCATTGGATGCTATTTAGAAATAGTACATACATAATAATATAGCACAAGTGGTTGAGTTATTTATGATTTTTTATGTTGTTAACTTGTTTGATGATTTTCTGTGTTGTTAACTGTTTAATTATTAATGCACAAGATTAATTTTTTTGTAATATCTATATTTAATAGGCATTAGTGCTGAATAGGCTCACAAAAAATTAATTATAATACTTTTTACGACTCGTGTTGTGTATTGTTTCACCTGTAATAGAGTTGGAAAAATCAAAGGTAAACAGGTTATTAGTCTTTATCTATTTCTGTTTGTAGGTAAAATTTTGTAAACTGATCTAGTGAGTACTAAAAATATAGTCTTGTACTGTATCTTAGAATTGTTTTGTGTCCAAAACTTGTACTATATTTTAAAAATTAAAAAATATAATTTTTTATATTATGTTATCTCTTATTTTTTTACCAAATCAATATATACCACCCACAGAAATTGTTTAATGATACATGATCCAACAAGTGGTTTAATACCCTCTCTTGTAACATTTGAAAGGCCGAGATGCTATGAAGCAGAGTCACTATATTGATTAGGTTCAATGGAATCAGTATTAAACTGCTTACGGTTGCAGTTGTTGAGTCTTTCTTCAATTTTAAAGAATAGGTCAAGAAATCATATAAAAGAAGAAGGACAGAAACATAGTAGACATGATATTGTACTTTATATCATGTGCCCTTTGTTTAATTATTTTATGCTTTTGCTTCATCTCAAACCACTAATTGTCATAAGAAGATAATTACTGTAGACTTTCTTCTTTTAAACGACTAATCATGATATGATTAAATATTTTCATGTGGCTATGATTAACCCAATATTTAGTATATAAAAGCCCTTTGATATGTTATATGGCATATACTATTTCAAACATGGGAAAAGTCCATCCCCAAGCATTACATTCTTCTGCTACTTGCAATTTCACTTCCAAGCAAGAGACTTTCACCCTATGGATGAAATCTCTGGTACTGAATGGAAAGGGATGTACTGTCTTTGATTCAAATGGCCAAATTGCATATCGAGTTGATAACTACAACTGCAGCTATAGAGATGAAGTTCAACTAATGGATCAAAATGGCAATATTTTGTTTACTATACTGAAAAAGGTAAACACATGTCACAATTATATGTAAAAGTATCCTAGAAGTTAAGAGTGTTTTAAGTTTTTCTAACTCAACATTAATACTTGCTTTTGTGTGTGTGTGTAGCAAATTAAGTTTTCAAGGCTTTGGGAGGGTTATAGATACCCTGCCACAAGGAATGACCACATAGGACCATGCTTTCGAGTTTGTAAAAATAATAGGATCTCAAGAGGGGGCTCAACTTACGAAGTTGAACTTGGATTGGACAAGAATCAACCATATACTCATAAAATAGAAAGCAGCACTTGCAAGTCAGCTTGCAAAATATCTGATGAGTTTGGAGAGATAGTTGCTGAGGTAAATTTTCTTACATCTTCTTGTTTGCAAAGTTTGGTAAAGAACTTATATGTTTTAGGGAAAATTACGTTTCTTACAACACGAGATAAAATTATTTCTTGCAATCTCAAAATGATGTCGTTTTGAAATTATAGAAGATAACTTTATCTAAACGTTAATCCATGTTTTAATTTTACATGAATTTTGTGTTTTTTTTTTCTATAAGCAGCTGAGGAGAAAGAAGTCATGTTGTGGAGTTGATTTAGGAGATGATGTTTTGACAATGGTGGTGGAGCTAAATGCAGATCTTCCTCTAATTATGGGGCTTGTTGTAGCTTACAGTCTTATTAACAGTAAAATGTAAGCATTTTGGAAGCAACAGAGTGCATAATGGTAATTGGCATCTTGAGGAAGTCTTTTAGCTTTACCAAATGTATTACTAAAAGACCCCGTTTTAAGATTAAGCTTTGGAAATGACTCTGGTGACTGTCATCTCTAACAATGATGTTCAATCTCAAAATGGCTTTGTTTTGAAGCCAAATACAATTCCACCTTATGTTATGCTTCCTCTTGTTCTTATTTAATTTTGGGGGAAAATGCTTCCTCTTATTCTATAACTCAGAAGCAGTGGCAGAGCTAGCAAAATTAATGAGTCAGGAACCATTAAATTTTATCTGAATTTAATGAGTCAAGTGGCGGAGCCACCCTTTTTTTAGTACCTAGAAACCACTTGATTTTGGCTGAATCAAATTTGTTATTCCTTTTTATTTTGTACTAACAATTATGAGATGTATCCGTTTGGGGATGATTCGGCGTTTGCAATTGGATTCCCTATTCTTCAATACTCTATCATCAAGTGATTAAGTCTCACACCACATGACTTGCCTTTAAGTTTTTTACTTCATATAATTTTTTTTAAATTGAAATAAAAAAATACAGCATTGTCCTACAAAGTTCCCACTTGCGTAAAGCTGTAAAGCCTAGACAATGGCCAGATAGAATAACAATATTTAAGCATACTTCTAGCTGATTTTTGTTTTAGTCCTTACTTGTAAGGTATATTACATATTATGTATCATTCATAATACAACATACTGTATTGATTTGAAAAACAACCGCATCATGTATATCCTATGCACATTTGATAAGAGAACCGTTTAGATAAGGCTACACTGCTAGTGATTTTACCAAAGATGATGTGCTACATAGCTTGAGGCTGCATTGAACAAATATACCTAAGTAGTTAAACAAAAACAAGTGAATTTTACTTTGTAGCTAAACTAAGTGGTACATGGGACGAGCTGATTTCATGTGGGCCAGGACTTCAAAGTTCTTTATTTAAAATGGAAAAAAAAAAAGGACAGAAGGAGAATTTGAAAAGAAGAGAATGGTTTAAGTGGAAGAAAATTTTTCCGTTTTAGGAAAAGATGCACCTAAAAAATGGTGCACCCGGTGTATATTAAAAAAATCCCCATGGGACACACTCCAGTTCCATTCCCTAGGTTACTTTTATGACAATTCAGTATATTTACTCCAAAGCTTTATCAGAGAATATAGTTGTATATTTTATGAGATAAAATTATTTTATATATATACAAAAAAGTGGATAGAATTTAAAAAGGAGAAAGAGAGAATAAAAAATAGATTTCACTTTTTTTTTTGTCTATACATGATATAATTTTCTTTTATGCAACATAAAAAAAAAATATTTTCTTAAATTTAAAGTTTAACAAAGCAATTTCAATTTCAATATATTTATAACGTATAAACACGAGGGTCTTTAACTCATTTAAAGTGAAAAGGGAATTTTTCTTCCCATTGATTTAGAAGTTAATTATCAAAATAATATAATGAGACATTTATCAAATATGTAGTGCAATACATAACTTGTGAAAAAGTCAGCGCACTTGTCATATATCACAACTTGCAAGTTGTGCATTGTAAGTCTCGCATTATCACCACGCACAACTTGAACGGCACATCTCACATTGCCGATTTGTAATGCATGTTGATTTTTATATAAATCTTGTTTCATCCTACACAATACATGAACACACACCCCTCTATTGAGAGCATTTTTTATGCTCTGGGACCATCATTGATTGAGTGGTCCTTTGTGAAAATAGAGAGGATAAAAAAGAAAAGAAAAATTAATTTTACAAGAGAAAGCACGTAATTTTGAATACTCCTGGACCTTAAAAAATATCTCCCCTCCTATCCGCTTCACACCATATTATTTTGGCAAAAAATATAAATTTTAATCAATAAAAAAAAATATTTCCCGATGAGCGAATTACTTACTGGCAAATAAGTAAAGGTGGCAATATGGATTGAATCATACGGGTCAACCCGCCAACCCTCTAAACGGGGCGGGTTGGGTTACAAATTTCAACCCACCAACCCGTCTCGTTGGGTTGTGGGTCAAAACAGGTTGGTGGCGTCGGGTCAATTTTTTTTTTTTACTATTAGGTAGTGTTTTATTTGTTTTTAAGCTTTTGTGATATCCATTTTTTTGTTATCTTAGTACTCTGTAGAAAAAATATAGAAGAAAAATTTTATTTATGACAAAGATAATTTATCTATAGAGATAAAAACAAGTTTGTAAAGAATATCTGATTAAATATTAACATACACTTAGACTTAAGATTGAAAAAAAACTAAGAGGAATGTGATATGAAAATAAGTAATATTATACTATTAATAAAATATAATTTATTTTTTATTTTTTATTATTTTTTATTTTTTATTTTTTAAGCGGGTTGACCCACCAACCTATCATAAAACGAGACGGGTTGAAATTTTCAATCCAAATTCAAGAGGCGGGACAGGACGGGTTAACTCACTTTTGACGGGTTGGCGGCGGGTCGGGGCGGGACGACCCGTTTTGCCACCCCCAACAAATAAGAGATATATGCATAATAAAATTAGAAGGAAAAAAAAAAACAACTAGGTATACCGTTTTGACGTGGCTGCTTTGGCGTCGTTTCACAAGTTAGTTGTCGTTGGTGTTTTCACTGAGATCTGTCTCTCCTTCTTCTAACAAACCCTAGTTGAACTTGCAATGCTATGCATGAAGCTTTTAGCTCTGAAAACCCTAACAAATGGTGGGACCCAAAAGGTACTTCCTGCCACTAATCATAATCTCCCTCGCCGCTTTCATCTTCTACACATTCCACCATTCCTCTCTCTCACCTTCAATCCCTGAATTCGACCCCAATTTCACTCTCCGAAACCTCAACCCTAATTCCACCCCCAAATTCACTTTCGTCATCAAAGTCCTCGCCTTTAACCGCCTCAATTCCCTCTCTCGGTGCCTCCGCTCACTCGCCGCCGCCGATTACAACGGCGACCGCGTCCACCTCCACCTCTACGTTGACCATTTCACCCTCGCTAACGATTCCTCCAACGTGGATCAGAAGCTTCGAGAATCGCATCGAATTGTGGAGTACGTTGATGGGTTCGATTGGAAATTTGGTGAAAAGGTGGTGCATTACAGAACCGGGAATGTGGGTTTGCAGGCACAGTGGTTGGAGGCATGGTGGCCCGGTTCCGATCACGAGTTCGCTTTCGTGGTTGAGGATGATTTGGAGGTTTCGTCGCTTTACTATGAGTTCGTTAAGACCTTGATTTTGAATTTCTATTACAATGCTTCCAATTATAGCCCTTCCATCTATGGAGTTTCGTTACAACGAGCAAGGTTTGTTCCAGGTACCATTTTTCTAGTTTTATTTATTTATTTATTTTTTCTTTAAAGTTTGCCACTTGAAATGTTAGTACTCAGTGGAGGTTTTTGTTGAAGTTGGTGAAGTTTATATATTAGAGGAATCTGGTTACTTCATGTGTGAACATGACGTGTTGTTTTGTTGCTTTCAAGGATGCTTCTATTAGTAAACAAAACATTCAATTAGATGTATCATGTATGATTGGCTAATTGTCCACTATTTCTCTGATATTTGAATGGAATTACTTAGCTGAAGTTGTCTAACATTTTTCAAATACTTGGGGAAGGAACTAGGAAGCTGCTAATGCATGCAGTTTAACAACTGTTGGATCCGGCGATTGTACTGGTAGTAGGATCATGCATTGATGATAGTTTTTTTTTTTTTTTTTTTTTAAAGATAAGAACTTGGTGCTATGAAAAGCTGATGTTTTAATGGAATGGAGAACATGGGGTTGTCTGTGTTACTGTTCGTTGCTAGTATTCAGGATTTTGGTTCTATTCGTTATACAGATACGTAAGGCTGTGTTAAGTGTCAATGAGCGGCAAAAGTGCCACCAAGTTGAACCTTTATTGTGTTATTATGATTTGAAAATGGGTATGACAAAGTAGAGAACTGCAGAAGCTCTTTGTTAAACAGCTTTGTGTGTCTTTCCTCTTTTATAATGTGTTATGTTGTTGCCTAAGTAATTGTACCCTGCTGCTTTGATTATTTGTATGCAGTTTATTGATCATATAATTGATTTCTGGATGCAGGTAAACATGGAAACAAATTACAGTTGGATGACCAGACACGACTTTTCTTATACCAGTTGGTTGGCACATGGGGTCAAATTCTCTTTCCCAAGCCATGGAAAGAGTTCAGGTTGTGGTATGACAAAAACAAGGCGATGGGCAATAGGCCATTTCTTGAGGGGATGGTAATAAAGCTTTTTTGAAGAAAAAACTTTTCTTGTTCACTCATTTAATTCTCAGTTTTGTTGACTTTTTATACATCAGCAGTTCAGTTCATTCCTAATTTTAGTTCTGAAATTTTGTCCAGGTGACTACAGGATGGTATAAGAAGATGGGGGAGAGAATTTGGACACCTTGGTTCATTAAGTTTATTCAATCCCGTGGTTACTTTAATATCTACACAAATTTTTTGCACGAGAGAGCATTAAGTGTCTCTCACAGAGATGCCGGAGTAAACTACGGGAAAACTGCTGGACCTGATTCTCAATTACTAGAGGAAAGATCTCTGGACTTCAATATTTTGGAAATGCAGCCTTTGAGTAGTTTAAAATGGTTTGATTTTTGTTTCAGAGAAGTACTTCCTGGAAAGGTTGTGAGCAACCTGGAAGAACTTGAATCTTGGCTTCGCTCTCTGCAGAAACGAGATAGTGTCTTCTTAGTAAATCTTTTTGGGGTATCAGATGCTATAGCTAGAAACTTACTATGCCACTTTGAGAGGCTAAATATGAGGAATTATATACTAATGAGCCCTCCATCTGACTTCTTATTTGATCTGGCAAGGAGGGGACATCCTGTAATTAACGTGGACCAATTTATAAGTAGTGTTGGATCGTATAAATTGCCTTCGGAAGGTTCCAGTTTTGATACCATCAAGGGTATTTTGGCAAAGACCTATGTAATTAAAAAGTGTATCGAGAACAGGTATAACACGTGGGTGATGGAGGGGAACATGCTTCCCACTTCTGACCTCTTGCTTGAGTCCGGAGATCCAAATGATGATTTCTTTGTGGCAAACAACTTGGAACTCTTACATGCTAAAAGCTCATCTTCTAGTGAGAAAATCTGGGCTAATGGCTTTGTGTCGAAGGTTTCAGCCTTGGCAGACTCTTTGGCAAGAAAAGAATCACCAACTCATGGTGGCCCAAGTTTTGTGTATATTGTAACAAAATTATTGGAACAGAATGGTGCGAGGATTAAAAGAGTTGATGAGACTTCTTTTGGGATGAAGATCGGCTCTGGAAATGTTGGTAAATCTTCTCTGGGGGATAAAAAGTTGGTATATTGGTCAACTGAGATGGGGCTGGACTCAATTCAGAAATGGCTTGAAGAGTTGAATTTGTGGGGTATAGATGGTGATTTATCCTGCACCGCTGTGGTGTGTCACAAATCATAGCATTTTATGGCAGCTATAGAAGTAGTTTTACATTTTAGTTTTCTTTCCATATTATTTTTGAGTTTTTTGATGCCATTTTAGCTTACATATATTCTTTGTACTCATTTTGTACCATCATTTGTAACAAATTAAGTTGTCAATGTGAAGCTTAAGATGGGCTAGAATTAAATTTTTCCGAGTTAGAAATTTGTGCCGGGGATTGAACTATTGGTTTTTGTATTAACTTCCATTTACCATTTACATCCTGCAACAATCATTTCATACTTTCTTTCTGAATATTAAAATTAACTGAGCTGTTAATTATACAGAAAAGGACTTTTTTAAAAAAAAAAAAAATTCTCCCACATTTCTTTTATTTCATGCACCGCTGACTTTTCTATAAGGTTTATAAAATAAACATTACCATAACATTGATGATCTGAGACTTAGTGACAGATGATCTTGATCCATCAAATTTAATAACTTCGAATAATATTAATCAAGCACATCTGTATATATACCGCCGCATATTTTAATAGTTTTTTTATCATATGATGGCAGTTAACTTTATCTTGTTTTCTGTACACTCGTCACCTGTATGAAAAAAAAGTGCATCAACAATTAAACTCTTTATGTTATTATGATAATGCTTGTATATCTCTTCGCACAGAAATAGAATATAGGTGTAAATTAAATAATAAAAATAATATGCATATAAAGAACGACCCATAAGCATGCATAGTTACTTCTATGCGATTACTTTACGTATTTCTCTACTTCCACTCTTTTTCCCCCATCTCCTAGTAAGGAATAATTTTCTCAAGAAAGGGACAACCCCACACACGAGACACATATAACAGAGTAAACTCCATAATTTTTTCATAAAAAACAGACACATTAATTTTTATTTTTTATTTTTTTAAATATAAATGCGAGTTATATTAATCTTTTTCTTACAGCTAATATGACTAAGTAGATGAAGAGAATTGAATTCTCTCATTTGATCTTTTTGTCTTCTTTTCGTTTCAAGAATTTGTATCTATTTTAGGAATAGTTTCTCCTATTACATTTCACATAAATACATAAAATAAGTGAATTTTATAAAAATAATAATCATGAACACATATATATATATATATGAAATAAGATTTATATCTACTTTTTTTTTATATTTACTTTAACTATTTTTCTCTAATATCATTATATTACAAATTTAGCCTAAATTTATTTTTTCTCTGTCCTCTATTATTATTGGTTGAGAATCTTGAGCTTGTGATTTAACTGAATCAGAGAAAATTAGGTAGAATAAATATAAAACATAATATTTTATTCTATATAATACACACACAAAATTTGCATGCTAAAATTTTTATTATTATTTTTTGAATATAAGTGAGAATTAAACATATAATTTAATAAAAGATAAATTATCTATTTTCGTTTCCAAGACGATTTTGTTTTTGGTTAAAAATTAAAAAATTATAATAAAAAAGATTATTATAATCTTGAAATAAATTATAATTATAAAAATACCTTAATTTCTGTCACACAACAACATCATTTTAGATTTAATATAAATAAATTATCTACTTTGAGCATAGAAAAGGCGAACCCCTTGATAAAATGTACTCAAATCCTTTATCACTAAAATATAGCTTTTTATTAAATTTTAAGATAGTAGTTTCCAAAAAGCGTAAATACCCTTCGTCTTCAGCAAATTTCAAGATGCTCACTTTAGTCCTTAGCAAATAAAAAGACTCATTGTGGTCCCTAAAAAATTTAAAATGGACTCATTTAATTGAAATCGTAGTCCCTCATAAATTAAAAAAAGACTCATATTAGTCCTCAAAAAGACTAAAATAAGTTCATTTTGAATTTTTTAAAAATCACAATTAGCGTTTTTATTTACTAGAAACTAAAACGGGTATCGTGAAATTTGCTAAGAACCAAAATAATTATTTACTCTTCCAAATATTTCATAAAAACGTAACATTTCACTTTAATGACAAACCACTTGCTTATAATACAAAGAGTAAACACCATTTTTAGTCCCTGACAATATATACGAAGTTCTTTTCAGTCCCTGACAATAAAAAAAGACCAAATTGGTCCCTGAAAGTACAAGAAAATGGCCACTCTACATATTTGGGAGTTGACATAAGGACTAACATGGTCCTTTTTTTGTAATTTCAGGGACCAATTTGGTCCTTTTTTATTGTCAGCGACTAAAAAGGACTTCGTAGATATTGACAGGACTAAAAAAAGTGTTTACTCTAATACAAAAATGTGGTGGGAAGAGAGAGAAGAGCATCTTTTTTTTTTTAATATATGAGAAGAGCATCTTTGATACCCAGACAGAGTAATAAAACGACGGCGTTATAGAAGGGCGGAGGCTTGTTCCGGCGATGGAGAAGGCCAATATATCGGCGTATTACGAGACGAGGGCGGCGCACTTTGGCGTAGTGAGCAGCGAGTGGCTGGCTCAGGCTGAGTCTGCCACCGGCCACGGCCACAGCCACAACAACCCACCAGACACCATTTCCGGCGATGATATTGATAAGCCTTTCTCCGTCATCGAGGAGTTCAACGCGTGGCGGAAGCATCCCGATTTGGCGGAGGCGGTGGCCGCCATTCGCGCATTGGCCGCCGTCATTAGCAGCAGCAAGGCGACAACAATGATGCAGCTGGAGATCGAGCTCAAGAAGGCCTCCGATTCCCTTAAAGTATCTAAATATCTATTCTTTTCTTCTCTTTCTCAAATGGGTCTTTACGATTATCCCATGGGTACTTTTTATTGCAATGTTTTGTTTATGTTTATGTTTATGTTTTATGTTTTTGGTTTTTTGTTTTTGTTTTTTGTTTTTTTGGTGTGTGTAGGGTGGAGTTTGCAATGGAGTTAACTGGAATTTCAGGTGTAAGGTTATTGTGGTAGCTTGTAGCTTTGTTTTTGTTTCAGAGTTTACTTATTGGGTTTGTTATATTACTATTCTTTGGGGTTCTACATGGTTTATTGTTCATTTCTAATTATAAATATGCTGAAAACTAATCTGGCAAGAACCCTGTAGAAATTTGGGAAAAAAAAAAAAAACTTCATGTGAAACTAACTTGTGAGGGTATGAGTGAGGAAATCCTTGTACATAGTGTTACTCTTGCATTATTGCAATGAAGCTGTTGTTTCCGGGATTCGAATATTTGAGTTATTTATGTGCAGCTTTATTACTGCAAGGCTCGCCCTCATTTTGTGTAAACTAGATGTGGGAAAAAAGTTAAAAATGATTAAAGTAGAAAATAGATCCTAGAATTTTTGAACTTTTGAGTTTTGTGATTGATTGTTAACTTGAATGTGGTTTTACTTTTTCAGTCGTGGGATACAACCTCTATCTCTTTGACAGCAGGCTGTGATCTGTTTATGCGATATGTGACTAGGACTTCTGCTTTAGAATATGAAGACTTCAATTCAGCAAAGTCTCGCTTGATTGAACGTGCTGAGAAGTTTGGGGAAATCTCATACAAGGTATGGTAGGTACTTGTAGATGAGTTGGTTGCTCATTGGCAAACATAATTTCAGTTACTTGCTCACATTAGTGCCTCTGAATTGATTTATTTTGCAGGCTCGCAAAATTATTGCAATGCTGAGTCAAGATTTTATAGTTGATGGTTGCACAATTTTGGTTCATGGTTTTTCCAGAGTTGTCTTACAAGTCCTAAAACTGGCTGCACAAAATAAGAAACTATTTCGGGTCTTCTGCACAGGTTTTGCTCTTCAAACTCTGATTTCAAATGCTCAGGTTCAGATTTAGTTTCAAACCAGAAGTCAAGACCTTGTCATTTAGTCATTATAAATTCATGGTAATTCACCTATTTTCTCAATATATAATTATAAGAATATTCTTTCCAACGTGCTCTTAGAAGCTTTGGACCGGAGAGTTGGAATTGTATTTCTTAATTCTATTGACCTGATAATTTGATGGCGGGCTAAGTTTTCTGTGACTTTAATTTCTTGGTCATCCCATTTTAAGCTCTTGGGTGAAGTCTGTGTCTTTGTTGTTTTCCTTATTAGCAATTTGTGATCTGAACTTTGTAACTATAAATTTGCAGAGGGGAGACCAGACCGAACGGGTTTAAGGTTGTCCAATGAGCTGGCCAAGCTTGATGTTCCTGTGAAAATTGTAATAGACTCTGCAGTGGCATATACTATGGATGAGGTGGACATGGTATTTGTTGGGGCAGATGGAGTTGTTGAAAGTGGTGGTATAATCAACATGATGGGGACTTACCAAATTGCATTGGTTGCAAAGAGTATGAATAAGCCAGTTTATGTAGCTGCTGAAAGCTACAAGGTATAATTTCAACTTAAAGAAATTAATATAGTATTTCATTTGTTATTTTAGCATGCTTGCATCATTTTGCACAAGTCTTGTATTAATTAGGAAAGGATCATCTATAATTACGTGTCATGTATGTGTTAATCTGCAGTTTGCTCGTCTTTACCCTCTTGACCAAAAGGATTTGGCCCCTGCCTTACGCCCAGTTGATTTTGGTGTACCTATTCCATCCAAGGTTGAGGTTGAATGTTCTGCCAGGGATTATACTCCTCCTCAATATCTAACTCTGCTTTTCACAGATTTAGGTGTTCTTACTCCATCAGTTGTTAGTGATGAGCTCATCCAGCTATACTTATAGTCGTCCATGTAAAATTTTGTTCTGATTCTTTCAAAATGTTCACCTCATTTCAAGATCGTGTTTGTCTTAATGAAACAATTTTCTAACAAGTATAAGAGTTAACAACCTGAATGTAAGTGGGGATAGTCTTTATTGTGTTTGTTAAGCTTTGACTTTCTGAGAAATACAAGGGTGGCAAGACCTATCTATAATTACATTTTCCAATGGTGCTGCTTGATATCTTCTCAGTTTTGAAGGATTGCTATTTGATTTGCTGATTTGATGTTATCAATTGGTGAAAACCTTTTTCCTCATTGCTATTGAGTTTCGTTTAGGCCCAAAATGTGTGTCTACATCATTGGTAATGATGGAATTACACTATATTAACCTACCTGATAAACCCTGTTGATCAGAGCAAATAGTAATACGTTCATAAATTGTTTAACACTCTCATACCCCTTTCAGCACCACCGGGTCACGTAAAATTTTGTAACTGTCAAGTCATCATCCATTCATATTATACTGTGATTTTGCACAGTTTTTTACACATACCTATGGAAACAGTTGTGTTGAGCGTTTTTCATTTGACTGAGCCTCATAAAACCTAGAGTTTCTAGTAAAGATTCCAGTGCAATAAAATCTAGGTTGAACTTGGATTAGCTTCTAGACTAAGTATGCAGCAAAGTCACCTTTATTTAATTTTCATTATTTATACACTGAATTTGAGGTTCTTTTCTTTTTTGGTAGAAGATATCAGGATTCATCTTGGTAGAAGAGAGGCTCTTTTCTTAGTAGGGATGAACTTTCATAGTATTTGTACATAGATGCTACTTTTAACACTATTTGAATTTGAATATACCGAGATTATCCCCACTCCCAAAAGAAAAATAAAATAAATAAATAAAGTAATTCTGGTTTTCTTTCTTTCATTTTTTTCGTTTGATACTTTTCTGGGTATGAAGCACTGGTTGTCCTCTCCACCGAAAGAGAAAAGTTTCATTCTATATTGAAGTGTTTTCAACGGAACACATTTTCAACGAAATTTTTTGACGAAAAATATTTCAATAAAGAATTTCTACGAAAAAAATCCCTTCAAAATTCTTGACGTAATCTAAATTCCATCTAAAGTTTGGACGAAAATATTTTCGTCAAAATTTTTGACAGAACAATTTTCATAATATTTTTTTTACGGAAAACATTTATGTCAAAAAATTTGATTGAGTTCTTTTTTTCGTTCAAACTTTCGATGGAATTTTTTCTGTAGAAAAAATTTAAGAAATCATTTTCATCAAAAAAATTTATGGAAACTAAATTTTGTCCAAAATTTCGAAGGAATTATGTTCTGCTGAAAATTTTGATGCAAATTTATTTCAGTCAAATTTCAATGGATAAAAAATTGTTACCTTTCGACGAAATTTTTTTGACACAAATGTATTTTTCTTCGTTTAAAACGTAAAAATTTTGTCAAAAATATGCTTTCTTTAGTAGTGGGAAAAGTATATAAATAATTTTTTTAATAAAATTTTATATATAATTTTATTTGTAAAATATAATAATTATATTAATTATTTAAGGAAGGATAAAATAGTAAAAATATTTCAATAACCTTTTATTTTTTTTCCTTACAATTTTTTTAAATCCCAAATAAGAGAAGGGAATACTCTTCATTTCTGTTTTCTTCTTTTCCCTTCCTTTCCCTTGCATTCATTTCTTTTCCTTCCCCTCAAAACTCTCAAACAAAGTCTAAGATTTTGGGTTAAATTAGTTCTTTACATGTTATCTTATCAGAGCTTTTTAGTGATCACGAGGTAACGAGTTCTTTACATGCAATATACACGCTTCAAGTACAAAGAGCTCTTGTGTAAGGGAGTGTGTTAGAGAATAATTTAAACAGTTAAAAAAAGTCTTCACCCAACACCTTAAGGTTTTGCAAACGAGTTTAAGGTTGTCCAATGAGCTGGCCAAGCTTGATGTTCCTGTGAAAATTGTAATAGATTCTGCAGTGGCATAAACTATGGATGAAGTGGACACGGAATTTGTGGGGGCAGATGGAGTTGCTGAAAGTGGTGGTATAATAATCAACAGGATGGGGACTTACCAAATTGCATTGGTTGCAAATAGTATGAATAAGCCAGTTTATGTAGCTGCTGAAAGCTACAAGGTATAGTTTCATCTTAAAGAAATTAATATAGTATTTCATTTGTTATTTTAGCATGCTTGCATCATTTTGCACAAGTCTTATATTAATTAGGAATGGATCATCTATAATTACATGTCATGTATGTGTTAATCTGCAGTTTGCTCGTCTTTACCCTCTTGACCAAAAGGATTTGGCCCCTGCCTTACGCCCAGTTGATTTTGGTGTACCTATTCCATCCAAGGTTGAGGTTGAATGTTCTTGCCAGGGATTATACTCCTCCTCAATATCTAACTCTGCTTTTCACAGATTTAGGTGTTCTTACTCCATCAGTTGTTAGTGATGAGCTCATCCAGCTATACTTATAGAGTCATCCATGTAAAATTTTGTTCCGATTCTTTCAAAATGTTAAACTCAGTTCAAGACCATGTATGTCTTAATGAAGCAAATTTCTAACAAGTACGAGAGTTAGTAACTTGAATATAATAGTGGGGATAGTTTTTAATTTGTTTGTTAAGCTTTAACTTAGAAATACAAGGGTGGCAATACCAATCTATAATTACGAAAAAAAAAAATAGTTCAAAGGATACATTGAGTTTTCGGTGCCTATTCCACTCCGAATATGACATATGTCTTACCTTTTATCAAATTACTCTCACCTGATTTTAAAATAAATACATTTTAAAATAAAGTATGTATTAATGATTTGTCAAGAATAAGACACGTATCACATTGTGGGTGAAAGACACATCGAAAACTCGTGCATCGTAGAGCTAAAAATATTTATAATTTGGCTTGGGCTACAATTTATAATTGACCCTATCTAAAACTTAAAATATTTTTAGTAAAAGATTTGGGTAACTTGTATTAGGTTATGTGTTCAATTTTCATTTATATATAAAAAATAAATATTTTTAGTAAAATAAAGAAATATTTAATAAAATTATAACTCTTCTTAGTGCTGTCCTATGTTGCACCGACACTGACACGGGACACGAGACACGACACGACACGCCGACACGTTATTTTTAAAAAATATCATATTTCAACACGTTATGACACATCATGATATTAAATAATATTTTTAATATATATAATATAATTTATATTTAATACATAAAACAGTCCATAATAAGTCATATAACCAATCAAATATTCAAATTCCATAACATAAATATAAAGCAAAAGTAATTTTTCATACCTTGTTAATTTTTTATGTTAAATTCCATAACAGAAAAAAAAATTGACTTATAAATTAATTTTTCATTTTTAGGTAATAAAATAAAATTTAGACCTTAAAAAGAACGTGTCGAAGCGTTGACTGCGTGTCAAAAAAAGTTGATCGCGTGTCGGAAACACATGTTGGAACATGTCGGAGTGTTTACCGCGTGTTCCAAAATGTTGACCACGTGTCGGACACACGTCGGAGCGTGTCGGTGTTCGACATGCAATTTTTTTAAAAAAGCTTGTCCGTACATTGTAGGTGTTGTCTGCTCAGATGTTCTATATTTAATATAATTTAAATATATTATGATATGAACTAACTAAAATTAAAACAAATAAATATACATATAATTTTTTGGTCCGCGCTCAAATTAGAGCCCGGCTCCGCCATTGAAAGGATTGCTATTTGATATGCTGATTTGATGTTATCTATAAGTGAAAACTTTTTTCCTCATTGCTATTGAGTTTCGTTTAGGCCAAAAATGTGTTTCTATACATCATTGGTAATGGTGGATTACACTATATTAAGCCAACCTGATTAACCCCGTCAGAGCAAATAATAATACGTTCATAAATTGTTTAACACTCTCATACCCCAGCGCCACCGGGTCACGTAAAATTTTGTAATTGTCAAGTCATCATCCATTCATATACTGTGATTTTGCACAATTTTTTACACATATCTATGGAAACGGTTGTGTTGAGCGTTTTTCATTTGACTGAGCCTCGTAAAACCTAGAGTTTCTAGTAAAGATTCCAGTGCAATAAAATCTAGGTTGAACTTGGATTAGCTTCTAGACTAAGTATGCAGCAAAGTCACCTTTATTTAATTTTCATTATTTATACACTGAATTTGAGGTTCTTTTCTTAATAGGTATGAACTTTCATATTTTTTGTATATAGATGCTACTAATTTTAAGACTATTTGAATATACCCTGAAATTATCCCCACTCCCAAAAGAAAAAAGAAATAATAATAAAAAAACAGTAATTTTGGTTTTCTTTCTTTCATTGTTTCGTTTGATACTTTTTTGGTTTGCTGTTATGAAGCATTGGTTGTCCTCTTCACCGAAAGAGAAAAGTTCCATTATAATGGAGTGAAGGATGAGACAAAAGAAAATAAATAATAAAAAAAATGTTTCCTCTATAAACAATTACACGCATAATTGATATAGGCGAAAAAGTAAAAAAAAACAAAGACAGAAAAACGTAAATGGTTAAGATAAAATATACTCGCGCGAGGTATTTTTGTGTGTGTGTGAAACATTGTTGATAAAACATATTAGGGTTTATCATTTCTCTATCAACTTAAGATAAAGTTATCTAATCAACTTTAAAATTATTATATTTTTGGAGATTAAGAAAATTAAGGAAGGATATTTTAAATTTCTTGTTTGTTTCTTGTTATATAAATTTTTACTGAAACACTTTTCATTAATTTTTCCAAACCCCAAAACATCTTTGTTTTGGTAGGCGATCAAACATATTATGTTAACCAAGATTTGTGAGATCAAACTTATGCACAAAGGTCTTAATTTCGATTCGGTTATTGCTTTTAAAGATTATTTATAAGTACTGCAATCAGTTCTTCCTAACCTACTCTCCTCCTCCTCTTAATAATAATAATAATAATAATAATAATTATTATTATTATTATTATTAATATTGAAGTGTTTCTCTTAGAGAGAAAATTATTTATCATATAATAATGTTGTTTTGGGATTAAAAAAAATGTATTTTAGAAATTTTATTTCTTGCAATATGAATTCTTGTATTTTTTTTATCCAAATCACAAAATAAAATACTTTTGATTTTGGGATTACAGCAGATAATTTTATCTTATATCACAACAAACACTAAATAATAATAATAAATAGAGTTGCAATGGAGGAAAAGAATTAGCCATGCACTGAAACGTAGAAGAAAGAGAGATCAACATTAAACACCGAACTGAATATTTATTCATAACCGAAAGCTAAAGTGATAGGAAATGCATGTTAATAGTAAAATATGGGATAAATTATTCAATCTATTTTTTTTTTCTTACCTACTTTTTTTACTCATCTATAATATTATTGGATCAGAATTTCAAGAGGAAAGAGAAATAGTAAAATTCTGATCCAATGATATTGAAAATAAGTAATTAAGGTAGAAAAAAAGAGTAAAATATTCTGTCCCATAAAATATATCTGTTTGATCAAGGGTTCTGAAACGAGATTATTGTATTCCTACCTAAAGCAAGGTTCTCTAGCTTCTTTTGACCAAACACGTTTCCACATATATCCTAAGATGTTTCAAAGGTTTTGTTTCTTTGGCAAAAACTTCTCCCTCAGGTCCGCAGAATCAACCTCACCAAAGCGATTCTCTGGCATCCAGTTTCCAGTCTTAGGATCTCTCATCCAAAAGATTTCATCTTTTTTTGAAGCTGAAGAAGCATTGGCTGATGCTGACTCACTCTCATTCGACTTCACCACCGTTGTTGCCGCCGTCTGCAACCTTAAACTTTCCGCTACAACCGCACAAGACCGCTTCCTGCACCATTGTCCCTTCATCATTATCATGACATATATAATTCATAGTATCCAACAAAAATATATAAATAAAAAAGAAGAAGAAGAAGTAGAAGAAGAAGAAAAGAATTGAACAAAGAAAGACATGCAAAACAAAAAAGAATAATAAGGATGAAGATTTTGAACCGAAGAAGGAGAATAGGGTTGACTGGAACGTTAGCCATGTTGTTGAAGAAAATAAAAGATGGAGAAATTATAAAGAGTGAGTTTAAGAGAGTGTAGAGATTTAAGGGATGAAGGGTTGGTTTGGAAGGAGAGGGTCTTATATAAGCAAATGAACCAAGTGATTTTTCTAGCAACTCGTAACTGATAAGCAGTTATGACTTTGAACATGTGAGAATCTGAGTCCATAATAGAATTTTGAATAATTCTCTTATGACTTTGACGTTGGTTGTTCTTTTAACTAAATGTCTGTTGTAAAATATTCTTTTATTTAAAACAAATTCAGAAAGTAATTAATGTACACAACCTCTTGTCATCGCGGAAAAAGGGGCAAGAATCCATTAATTGTAAACTTTCTTTTATATATATAGGGATTTGCATTTATCATTTAACATGACACAAGAAAGTTTCTTACACACACAATAGTTTGTGAGGCTCACACTTTTTGAAGCAAAAAAAAAAAAAAACTACGGCACGCAAAACGAATCTCTATAAAATTACACAATCACTTTTCCTACAACATAACTCTTATAAAACTCATATATATATATATATATATATATATATATATAAGAAAAATGAATATTCAGTGACTGGACCGTCCAGTGCACTATGTTCTCCCAGGAGAACATATTTCGCTAAATATTATAATGATGTACTCCCGGAAGAACATAGTTATAATATTTACTATAACTGTGTTCTCCCGGGAGAACATAGTGCACTGGACCAAATTTTATATCCGATCACTGTACACTCACTAAACCCATAAAAAAAAAAAAAATATATATATATATATATATATATATATATATATATATATATATATATATATATATATATATATATGGGTTAGAATCATTTTACACCAGTGTAAGTTATACTCTCAATTTTGTCCGTTGATCTCACTTATATCTAAGTGCTCTAATTTTTTAGTAATGTAAGCCATTGGATACAAGTGGATCAATGGTCAAGATTGAGTGTAAGACTTCTAACTGTTACACCGGTGTAAGAATATCCTGCCCCTATATATATATATATAGAAAAAATGAAAATTCAGTCATAGGACCGTCTAGTGCACTAAGTTCTCCTGGTGTTCTCTCGGGAGAACATAGTGCACTGGACCAAATTCTGTATCCAGTCACTGTACACTCGCTAAAAAATTAGAGCCCTTAGATATAAGTGGGATCAATGGTCAAGATTGAGAGTGTAACTTACACTGGTGTAAAATGATCTTGACCCATATATATATATATATATATATATATATATATAGAAATAGATCCTCTAATGTGGAAAAGTGGATATATGCTCATGTTATTTGATCACAGTCACTCGTTAATGATGAGATAAGAGAGAGAAAAATGCATATTATATATATATATATAGGAAAAAATATTTCTACAGCCACTTTAGATAATGTTATCTACAGCTACCATTTTTAACCATGTTCTCCCGGGAGAACATAGTTATAACATTAAAGTTGCTTTTTTTTTCTCTCCTCAGTTACTTTTCAGAACTTGTTTGCTGACGTGAAAAGAGAAAAAAAAAGCAACTTTATTGTTATAATTATATTCTCTCGAGAGAACATAGTTAAAAATGATAGCTGTAGATAACCTTATCTAAAGTGGCTGTAGAAATATTTACCCCATATATATATATATATATATATATATATATATATATATATATATATATATATATATGAGTTTACATTTCTGCAGCTGCTGTACGTGCAACAATTAAATACTTGTCATATATATACTTGAAAGCATTAAATGCGGAGAATCATAACCATACAAAGGATGAAAGCATTAAATGTGCGGAATCATAATCATACGCATGCCTTTGCTGTATGAAAAACGACTGCAGAAATGATTTTACCATATATATATATATGGGCTTATCGTTTCTCAAACTGCTTGAGATAATTTTATCTCTGGCTACTAAATCATAACCGTACAATGATGAATCCATGGTGATAAAGGAAGAGAGAGAAAAGGGAAATCATAACTATTCAAAGGTGAATCAATTAATATAAAAAAATAAATAAATAAAACGACGTAGTTTTAAGATGGCCGGAAATAAACTTATCTCAAGCTGCTTGAGAAATGTTTTTCCACATATATATATATATATATATATATATATATATATATATATATATATATATATATTGTAAATATAATGTTTTGTGAAAACATTAGTCATATACTGTCAGATAAATTGTCCCTATATTGTATCTGGTTTTTAATATAAGAATTTAATTCTATGGTATATACCAGAACTATCTTTTCTAAAATATCGCAATGATATAATTTCATGAATAAAGATATGATTGAAGGGGAGATTATATTAGGCATTTATTAATATTTATCTAGATTTGATATCGATTAGTCCTGATTGATATTAATTTGGATTAATATTAATTATATGTATAAGATACTTAAAATATTAGTGAGAATGATTTATTTCCTTATTTTATGGTCCTAATCTATATTAGATAAATATTAAGAATTTGTTCACATCACAAGGTGTGTAAAGTGAATTAATAATTTCTTGTTAGATTAATAATATAATCGTTGTAACTTAGATCGTTACATCATTTAAAACTAATATTTTGGTATGTTAGCATTACTCAATAAAATATGGGATATGATATTTTGCCTATCTTTTTTCATGTCTATCTTACATACTCATCTCCAACACTAGTTGTTAGTAGGGGTGTTCGCGGTCTGAATTGAATCGGTTTTGGAAGCAAAAATCACCCAATCCAATCCCTTATGTTTGATCATGTAATAATCCATTCAGTTTGGATTTTTTTTTCAAATCTGATCGGATCCAATCCAATTTTTTTTCTTTTGATTGGATTGGTTTTCGGTTTTATGAAAATCATAAAATTTATTTCATGATTATTGTGTAAATAACAACTTTTGTATTATATTGGCTTTGTAAATTATTGTTTTTTGAAATACAAAAGCATCAGTAAATGATAATATAATTTTATTTTATTTTTGACAATGAGATATGAAACTCTACACAGATAAAATTTTGTTGATAAATTGTGACTAGATTTTTTCTTGGGTTTAGCTAATGAATTAATGGGTCTTGAGTTTAGAAATTTTTGGGCTTGATTGGGGAAAGACCTAAGTAGGTAGAGAAAAATTAATATATTTGATCAGTTTTCATCAACCAATCCAAAAACTGATCCAATCCAATTAAAATTTGCGATTTTTTTTTTGTTTTTGATTTTTTGATTTTTGATTTATTCGGTTTTTGGTTTTTCGGTTCGGTCACCGTAGTTTGAATCGGTTTGGATCGGTTGATGAACACCCCTAGTTGTTAGATTAAAATGTCAACTAACTTTCACCATTTCTCTCTCCTTGAGATTCTGATATAATGGTATTGGAGATGAGTAGATAGAGTAGGTATGAAAAAAGGTATGCATAATATCTATACTATAAAATATTGACAAAAACGAAAATACTCATTTCAATCTTGATCCACTAATAAATAATCGACCTACTTAACTTTAATTTTTGCAATTATAAATCCAATGTAAGCTTTCAACAATTAGATGACCCTTCGCGTGCAATAAAACCTAAGAAAACAGGAAAAGCGAGTGGGTTAAGCCAATGGATTCATGAAATTTGACTGGACAAATATATTTTTAAGTAACTTTAGTTTTTTAAATTTTAACTCAACCATTAAATCACTCTTAGTAACTTCCTTTATGTTAGACTAATTCTTATTTAAAATGTCAAAATAGATTCCTCCTACAAGTATTTTTTTTTTGGGGATTTGAACTCTTAATATTATAGTTTTTTTTTGAGTTATTCCAACCTTTTTTTTTTTGGATTACAAAGGAAAGCAGAAAGAAACTAAAACGAATCAGGGCATAGACAAGCCCCTACAATCCTCTAACACAAGGTCCCTACACCCATCTGGTGGAATGTTAAACCAATGAGTATCCCAACTATTATCAACTCTGAGCTTAGCTAGCCAATTAGCAACTTGGTTGCCTTCTCTATGCGTATGTAAAATATTCACATGCCAATGATTAAACATCAGCTCTTTAATTCTATTAACAAGAAAGAAGCAAGGATAGGAGCTAACACACCCATTCCATTTGTAATCAGATGAATTGCAACCAGTGAATCTCCCTCTAGAACAACATTCCTCATATTCTGCTGCCAGATCCATTCCAGCCCTGTCAAGATGCCCCATAATTCAGCCATTAAAACTGAACCATGGCCAAGTTTCCTGGAGAAGCCATGCACCCAATAACTGTAAACCCACCACAGTTATTTGAACTCTAATTATCTCTTTGAGGCGAGTTGACTCATCCGATATTCTAACAAGCTTCAACTCTGAGCCTAATCCGGAGTGCGGGGCAAGTGAGAGATAGAGATATTTAAACCCCTCCCAAATGTAACATATGAGAGTTGAATCGAGACACTCTTCTTTTCACTTATTTAACTCTCTTGTTACCAAATGAGTCACTATCATTTGGTAATATTATAATACTTATCTACTGGCTCATCTCTATAACGTCATATGAAACCAAATTTGTTTTATTAAATTTAGTATATAATTAGATTTTTTTTTTATCTAATTAGAGAAAGGGGGCTAATAAATTTTTTTATTGTGCAACTCGTATCAATATTTTGTATTAATCATATATTTTTTGACAGGTGTTTTTGCTGTGTTTTTTTTTTAATATGCTTTAAGAACATATTCCTAATGCAAATGGCAAAAGCATGTTTATTCTTTTTTTCTTTCAGAGTTTGTCCTACTTTTCTCTCCCTTTTTGGTGATTTTGTCTTCTCATTAAATGCATCCTGGCCAGTTCTATTCATTTTCTTTCTTGCTTTTCTTACTTTTGTAGTTTCTTTTAATAAATTTATCCATATTTTTCGTGTGTAATCTTTTGGATAGATTTTAAAGAAATTTGCTTTAATTTTATCATCTTTTCTCTCGGTTATGGTAGTTTTTAAAATTTTAACTTTAATGGTCTCACATTAGCCACATGTTTGGTTTTACGAAACAATAAAACTTCAGCATAATACTCTCTTCAAATGGAAGTATGTTATGTGCCAATCTACAAATCTTAATTTAGTTTTGAAAAAATATTTTATATAATTTCTTCCCTCGATAGATCTATTGTTTTGAACTGAAATTATAAGTGTCAATTGGTTTTTATTTTAATGAATTCTAATTTATGAGAAAAAAAAATGTACATAAAAATTTCCCTAGATGGCTCCTGCACATAGGGAGGCAAAATACATAGACGGAATGATAAAGACTTGAAAGTAGAGCCAGAAGTGATTCTCAGCTAACTAAAAATGTAGAAAAAAGAGAGAGAGTGCGTTACAGCCATAAAGCCACAGATACTGATTCTAATTTGTACCAAGTAATACCTTACTATAGAAAGTTTTCCGTCTTTATTCAGGAGCGGCCCTTTCTGTGATGAATCAGATCGTATGCAGAAAAACCTTAATCATTGGTTCAATGTAAATAACTTCCATTAACATAGGCTTTTGGACAAATAGCCCCGTGTAATTTTAATTTTGTAATTTACAAACAGTGAGTCTGAAGAAAGTAATGGATGGAGTTAATTTTCCTGAGTTAATTTTCCTTACCTTATATATATATGAAAAAAATATTTCTTAAGTTGTTTGAGATAACTATATCTTCGGCCATCCAAAAACTACATCGTTTTGTTTATTTATTTTCTTATATTAATTGATTCACTTTTGAATAATTATGATTTCTTTTTTCTCTCTCTTCCTTTATCACTGTTGATCCATCTTTGTATGGTTGAGATTTAATAGCCGGAGATAACATTATCTCAAACAGCTTGAGAAATGATAAGCCCTATATATATATAAGGAAGGTTAAACTTACAACTTTTTTTTTTATAACCTGTTACAACCATATCTTAACACCATTAATTTCCGCCAATCAACGGTTATGATTTTCGCAAATTAAACTCATTAATTAATTATTAATTCACAATAAATGATAACCGTTGATTGGCGGAAATCAACGGTGTTAAAATATGGTTGTAAAAAGTTGTAAAATAAAAAGGTTGTAAGTATAACCTTCCCATATATATATATATATATATATATATATATATATATATATATATATAAGACAGGATCAACTTATACTAGTGTAAGATTAATAACTCTTACACTCAATCTTAACCGTTGATTTCCGTCCATCAAACGACTCTAATTAATTATATTATTCTCATTAATTAATTATTAATTATAACCGTTAGATATGCGAAAATTAATGGTTAAGATTGAGTGTAAGAGTAATAACTCTTACAACGGTGTAAGAAGATCCTGGCCCTATATATATATATATATATATATATATATATATATATATATGGGTTTTATAATTGTCATGCAACATGAGAATTCAAATTTTCCTACACACCCTTCGATTTCCGTGCAGACATGGGTCCTACATATAATTTTTTCTAACATATGGGTCCCACATTCTTTTTATTTCTACAACATGAGAATTATAAAACCCTATATATATATATATAATAATATTTCTCATATTATAGGAGATAAATTTTATCTCCTATACATACATAAAAGTTTATGAAACTTATATTTTCTCTTTATCTCTCTTCTCTTTTCAAATGGGCACATATATAGGATAGGAGATAAATTTATTAAATTCGTATATGGAGATTATATCCCTCATGTTACATAACCAAAATTTGTTGTCATTTAGGGAAAAAACAAGATCAATTAATTGGACAAAATGTCCTCTCATTTTCTTTAATATTATATAACTTCGTCTTTTTTTTAAATAGGAAAAGGAAAAAAAAAGATTGATTCCTATAACACGATGGATATATTCCTTTAACAAGAGAATTATTTTCTTCTACCACCCTCTTCTCTATTTCCGTAATAGCCACTTTTTTATTTTTTTCCCAAGGTAGACCCCACCTCTTTTTCTCTAAGTCAGAGATCTCTAACTATTTCTACGACATGAGAAGTTGCAAGCTATATATATATATATATATATATATATATATGGTAAAAGATTCCTCAAGTTAATGGAGATAAAGTTATTTTCGGTGAATTCAAAGTGACATCATTTTGGAGTTGTAAAATTAAAAAATTATAATAATAAAGACTAATTTAACCCTGTAATAAATTATAATTGCAAAAATACCTTGATATTTGCCCTAAATCGACGTCGTTTGGGCTCACCGGAGATAACTTATCTCCATTGATTGAAGAAATCTTTTACCCATATATATATATATATATATATATATATATATATATATATATATATATATATATATATATTTTTTCTGCAGTTAATGCAGATAAGTTATTTGCATTGAGCCCAAAACGACGTCGTTTTGGGACGGAAATCAAAGTATTTTTGTAATTTTAATTTATTTCAGGGTTATAAAAGTCTTTATAATTATATATTTTTAATATTTCAACACCAAAACGACGTCGTTTTGGGAGTAAATGCAGATAACTTATCTGCAGTAACTGCAAAAATATTTCTATATATATATATATGGCAAAATAATTTGTAATGTAGCTGCATATAAGCATTGATACAATCACCTGAAAACTACGTCGTTTTGTGTGAGATAAAGGAAGTTCGCTCTCAAAATTAATTGTAGAAAATAAAAATATTGTATTTATTTTCACCTTTATATGGTTATGATTCCTCAACTACTTGAAATAATTTATCTTCAACTACTAAATTATAACTGTACAAAGATGGATTAATAGTGATAAAAGAATAGAGAAAAAAAAAATCATAACCATTCAAAGGTGAATCAATTAATATAAAAAAATAAATAAACAAAACAACGTCGTTTTGGAATGGCCGGAGATAAACTTATCTTATATTGTCAGAGAAATATTTTTTTCAAAACAACGTCTTTTTGAGATAGCCGGAGATAAACTTATCTTAGGTTGTCGGAGAAATATTTTTTTCACACACACACACACACACATATATATATATATATATATATATATATATATATATGAAGCAGGATCCTTTGACACCGGTGTCAAATTTGAAGTTGGACACTTCATCTGAGAGTCGTTAGATCAAAAAAGATCAATGGTGTTACATGCTTGCAAATCAGAGTCGTTGATCTTTTTTTATCTAACGGCTCTCAGATAAGGTGTCAAATTTTAAATTTGACACCGGTGTCAAATGATCCTGTCTCTCTATATATATATATATATATATAAACAACAGTTCTGTACGATCGCTACTCAACTTTGTGTAAACAATTTCCTGTATCATGCTAACAACTTATTTGGGTATGCATGTATGTCCGTGCGTGTAGAAAGACTTAAAAATTATCTGTTGAATTAAATCATATAAAAATGCGCATAAGACTATACATTTTCCCTTCTATACAATAGGACACTGGGAATAAATAAAGTAAACTTCCAAGTCACTGCTCACAATGGAGAGCTTGACGGTATTCGAACGCGGTGGGAGTTCCATACTCTAAATTAGGAATTTCTTTCCCCCTTAAGAACAAAGGTGGAAGGGGTTAGAGCCTACTCCTAATAGCAATGTTATTAGAACCGGATCGGTCATTGACCCAGCTAAGGTACCGGGTCACTGGTTCAACCGGTGGATCACGGGTTGAACCGCATGAACCGGATATATATATAAATTTATATTTTATATTTAATTATATAATAAACATTTTGAATGGTGTCATCTAAACAATAACCCGATGTAATTTAATGGTATTTGCTATGTTGTATATCCTTAATGGAAGGAGTTCGAATCACATTGGATGCAATTTTTGAATTAATTATATTAACTTAATAGTTATATAGTAAATATATTACATGGTGTATTTTATTCAAGTGGCGCTCCTCCAATGTGCTGGGTTCGAATCTCACCTACTGCGAAAAAATATTTTGTAGCTAATTTTAATAACACTGCCTAATAGACATCTATATCGACTAAACCTGATTCTCAATTTCCTTTATGGGCTTTACTTCTCACATATAAGATAAGTTATCTTATATTGTGAGACAAACAAAGTGAAACCCACCAATTTAAAAAAAAAAAAAAAAAGACATTTTTTTATGTGAATATAACATGAGAGCTGAATCTCATGCAAGATGAGAGTATAATTTCGCTTCTTTTATTCCTATATTTCGCTAATCTATCTAAAACATAGTGATTACAGATAAATCCACCAAAAGAAGAAACTGGCCGTCTGCTATTCAGGAGATGGAGGAGTCTGTATCAAAGTAGTCGTGATGACATTGAACCTTGCGAATACCCATTAGCAACACATTGTTTCTTCTTGAAATTTGTAAGACTACAATGAGGACATATATATTCTAACCCATCAGTTTTGGCATAATCCTGCAGAAGTTGTGAATCAAAAAAGGAATCCTTATTAATATAATTAAAGGCAAAGAGACACATTGTTTTTGCCCTAAATAACATCAAGACTCATTCATATACAATTGTAAGTGATGATGTAGTAGTACCTTAAATGCGCCGAGACCTTGCCTTCTGTCACAGCCGAAGTGGGCCCACTCACCACATATGCCACAATTAACCCAATCCCCAGCTGCACTACTGTTGAACAGTAGAAAGATGTTAAGGAAAACGTATACGAGGGGTCACAATCTGCAGGAAACCATACTACAATACTGTAATTGAATGACTTCATTGACTTAAAAGAAGTACAAACCTGTGACACAACAAGCAGCACTCTCCATCCACATCATCATGTGCTAATTCATATTCTAAAAGGTAGGTTTCATAATGTCTTTTGAGTGTATTTCCAACTCCCTGTAGAAGACATGGAAAAAAAATACCTTAGTTGCCAGTTAATTTCAAAAAAATACCTTAGTTGCCAGTTAATTTCACATAATATACAAGCATCCAGTCATCACATAAATTCTGAATTAGTTGGTGAACTTCTTATTGGTACAATTTTAACTTTTCTAGATCAATACCAAAACAATTCCTCTGCTGTGGGGTGTTTAGGGGGGGGGGGGGGGGGGGGGGGGCGAATGTCTCAACAGTTATGTCTTTGTAGCGGCTTCAGTTTTTTTGGCTTCACCATAAGTTAATATTGTTTTATCAATCTCAAAACTTTAAAGTGTAATTCAAGATTCAATATAACAAAAGCATAAAAAATGAATTACACAAGGGATATAACCAAGGCATAGAACATACAGTCATTCTATTGGTTGTTGTGTAATTGCGCATCTTTGAAAAAATTTGTCCCTTCCAGTTGATACCGTTGCCAACATGAAATCCTCCCCTGGTAACCACCTAAAATACCAACAAATTCAGAAGAAAAAAAAAGGTTTCACTAATCCATAATTATTTTCAAGGGTTTAATGTTTCTCATGATGTAGGAGATAAAATTATCTCCTACACATACATAAAAGTGTGTGGAGCCTAGTTTTTCTCTTTCTTTCTGTTCTCTTCACATAGCCTCCATACACATAGGGATAACTTTATCTCCTATAATATGAGAAACTTTAAACCCTATTCTCAATGAACACAGTTTCACTAACATACCTCTTTATACAAGTTGTAGAGATCAAGGCGTTTTCCATTGAGTATGGCATCAGGGAACTCGGAAAGACCTCCTTGAGGAATCAGTCGATTATGGCCCCGGAGAATCAGAAACTCCATGACATCTTTAAGAAATTCCTCCTATACAGCAAGTTATAATTATTTGAAATTTAAGAATAAGTTCTCATTGAATGTTTGCATCATAAAGAGATTGAGTAACCCAGTACGATTTAGTCATATTAAAGTTAGCATCCTTTTATGGAATGCATTGAAAAAAATCATTAACAGGAAAAAAATGAGCAATTGAAAGAAAAAAGATATCATCTTTTTATGGAATATGGAATCCAATTGAATGTTTGCATCAAAAGAGATTGACAAGCCCAGTATGATTTAGAAGTATTCAGGATAACATTTTTTTATGGAATATGGATTAAAAAAATCGTTAATATAAAAATAATGAGAAAGTGAAAGAAATAAGTCATTACAATTCTCATATCAATGTTGAGATTAAGTTAGAATGAGAAATATTTTGATACAAAAATTTAATCTAGTTCATTTTTCCAGAAAAATTCATGAATCAAGACATACAGAACTCTTCTTTCTTTTTCCAAAATAAGATAATTGATTTGAGTTACATCTGTACTGTAGTTGCATGAAAATTATACATCATGTGGTATTTAATTATATCAGAACTCTCTTTTGCTAAACGACAGCAAACCATTTTCATCAACTTATGTAGCATTTAGAGGTTTCTATTTTAAGAGCACGATGCTACACTAAAGACCAAAAGCACAATCTTCAAGTTATATCTGTCAAAGAATTAATCACAAGTGTTAGACTGTTAGGATTTCTTTTTAATAAAAGAAATTATTTTCCTCAGGTACGCTAAAGATAATTATATTAGTGTGCACTACTCATCAAATTTTCAGCACAAGCAATTTTTTTGAGATTAAAGTATCAACCTAGGCATCAAAATGATACTAAAAATCAGATTTAAAACAATGGACAAAGGAAAACTCACCTCAGAGCAAGTTTGCACTGGGCCTCTGCCACAACCATGTTTCTTCAAAGGCAATGGATTCAACGAAATAACCTGCTTAGACTGAGCTGAGCTTGAAAATGATTTTCTTTGCGTTGCTGATGTTGATCCAATACTACTACGCTTTGTAGGGGCAAGAAGTGGCAAATTAGCCTCAACTTGGGCACCATCAAAACCATTTGTCTCAGAAGGTCCACAAAAAGGTGTCATTCTATGGCGACGAACATGAGGAATTGGCCTCATTGCAGATACTTTTAATCTCTTCCTAGCTGGAGTTAAGGATGTGCTAATTCCATTCACCATTTTTTTATCATTTTCCTCTTCATCTACTTTTCGAACAGTACCCTTCCCTGCAAAGACACCATCATGAAAGCCAGGGCTAATTCCATGGCTTGGTTCACACCTATTTCTTGTTGGAGGGGGTGGTTTGAACCAACCAGGGGGACTGCTGAAAATTATATTGTTTTTGTCTGCACAGCTATCTTTCTCATGAGTTTGATAGAAGAAAATTAAGCGCTCAGCATCATCTTTCTCAAAAGAAGCTATAGGCAAACCCTGAATACTTGCAATACCAAGTGCAACTAAACTTCGATAAGAAACATCAGGTGCTAGCTGCCTCAAAATCTGAAGCAAGTAACAAGACATAATTATAAATTTGAATAACAACCAAATATGCCTAAACCTATAGAACTCCAATTCTAATAGGATACAAAACTTTAGGTACTATACTTGGCATTATTTATAGGCAAAAATCCTCGGTACCATCCTGTTTCAATTCATTATTAAACATGCAAATGTAGATCATCTGATTTGGAAACAAGTTGAGCAGGTTGGTCCAAATTGAGTGTTTGATTACCAAGGACAATGAATGTTGGTTCTAGTAAGAACCATATTGATCCAGCCTGGTGTGCAAGTCATCAATTATCTTAGAACCATTCTTATAATAATAAAGCTAATCAACAGCATATTTAAATAATATGGTACTCACATTTGAAAGTGGGAAGACAGATGAAAGCAAAATCAATGGTACAGGGTAGTTGACAACAGTAGTAGACATCCAGAGGTAAAACTACTCTCTAATCAGTCCTAGTACAAAATTTGACATCAAAAGCATTATGACCAGTAAAGTAGGATAAATTCTCAACTTCTAGGTTTTATCTTCCCCCAAGAGACCAGCAAAATTTTGAGATGACCTCTCAGATAAAATAGCCCTCCTTCTGTTATCTTGATCCAAGAAATCCTTGCTCCAACATTTTCAATCCGCATCATGTTTATCTCGTGATTAATCATCCTATAAACTCTACTATGAGATTTAAAAAAAAAAATAGAGGTTTCTACAGAAATTCAAGTAAAGTTCAATTCTGAGACTTTTCCTTTGTATCAAACACAACTACATTGCTTCTTTTCCAATAGAATATTATTTAAAAATTTCCAATTTTTTTAAGCCATAGCATATAGAACTAGAACATTGATGAATCCCCTAGTAAGAAACTAGCAAGAAGAGAAGACTCATTCAGAAATCTTGATTTTAACTAGTAAAACAACACCAACACAGAGATAATTTTGAAATAAATGAGGTGAAAAGGAATGGGGATTACTTAAACCTGCAAAGCCCATAGAGGAAGCTTCATGCAAACTTCAAATACGGTTGCTCCACAAGCAATCGAAGCAGATCTGCGAGGTTCAGAGACATTCTGTTTGTCTCCCTCGTTGTTGAGTTGTACATGAATTAGTTGACTCTTCTCAATTATCTCATTTTTTATATGATTCTCCAAGTGCTAAGAAGTAAAAATGATAGGACAAAGAATAAGAATCAAAACTTTCAACAGGTAAAACTTGCAAAATGCATATCTTACACTTTAACTATTGACTTAATATTTTAAAATGGTTATTACACAATTTAATGGAAAAGAAAAAAGTCAAAGAACAAATTATTTCCAAAAAAATAAAATTGCTAAATAAAATTATGGAGACAAAATTGCCATATAACATATCTTAAGAAAAAAAATCAAAAATTACTTAAATGTTAAGAAACATAATGCATATCTATGCCTATAAAAAAAGTTGTTATGTGAGAGAAATGTAAGGCTGGTATTAAAAAATTAAGTAGCGTGTGCAAATAGCATTCATTGCTTGTTTTTGTAATAATAATGAAACCATCGTAGCATGCATATTTGGAGGATACCTGATCATTAAAACAAGTTTGAGCACTGCCAGATACTAGAAGTGAGATATGTGCAGAACTACAAGTTGATATATCACATCGCATGGTCACAACTCCACGATAAAAAGCAGCTGCCTGAAGAGGTGGTGGTGGGGCACTGTATCAGAGCAAGATATATATTACATGGTGGCAATACATATTCAGATGTCCAACATAGTTCTAATCAAAAATAAATGAACATAAAGGAATTAAAAAAAATAAAATAAAGAAAAAACCCATTTTAAGTGTGTTTGAATTAGCTTGTTTTGAAAATATGTCGCTTTTTTTGTAGCTTCTTGAGAGCTTTTGAAACAAAATAATTATATTTCCTTAGAGTTAGCTGAATCAAACATGCAGTAAGTCATCAACTGTGTAAGAAATAGTCATATACAAGTTATATCAGCATACCTAAACTTGCCATGGAGCTTGCAACCACGTATCTGAAAAGATAAAAATAAGAAAGTTGAGAAAACCTTTGGATATACCATCTTGAAGAGATTAAAAAATTGAAGTAAAAAGCTATCAAACACGAGAATGGTAAAAGGCCACTAAAATTACAACAGGGAGTTGTACTTTATGTTATATTACTTCCATGGAAAGACCAACACGTTGAATAGTGTTGAAAAAATAATACAGTCCAGCTTAGATTAACAGTAAACATTTTTAAATTAAAAATGGGTTATATATCTTAAGATTTTGCTAAAATGGGATTTTATCCAAGATAAATCTGATCAAACAATACAGTCAACATACTTCAATAGTTAAGAGAGCTCTGAGTCCATCCTCCAAAGATCTCAGCAACGACTCATCCTGAAAAGAAACAAGCCCATGTGTAATTGGCAAATAATGTCTCTGTGGATCCGACTGCTTATTGAGACTGCAATTACACATGCATGCATTGTTATGTATATGTGTGTGCTTCAAGTCTTTCTTTGTCCCACATTGAAAAATTTAGTTTCCCACATGTGGGGAGGTGTGTGTCAGTCTGGGACAGATACACAAACATTCGCATTACATAAACATGCATGTTTTCCACAGAAGCTTACAACAGTGGAAGGTGCACCGCAGATGAGAAATCTCAAGTTCACTTCATCATCATGTATCTTTATAGCAGGAAGACTGTCTGAGGAACTTTCTTCATCATCTTCTTCACCCATCTCGGGAGGGTCAACATTGATTTTGAGACAGTCGCCAAGAAGGTGTGGCCCCATCTCACTAGTAGCATCATGGCTGTCCACAGGAAGTACTTGACTGTTCTGAACACAGTAAAGTTCAAAAGAGGCACGAGCAAGGTGGAAAGCATCCCATGTATGTGTAGATGAACTACAATGAATTTGTGAACACCAATAACTGTTCAGTAATATCTCAAAATTCTTAAGAAAACCCACAATTTTGATTTCTTCTTCCTCTTTTTAATGAAAAGAAAAGGTTTCAAATATTGGATGGACATAGACAAACAAGTCATACAGGACTTTGCACACTCTGACCATTAATAATTCAAAACAAAAGATTAGTTAAATATTCATCGATTACTTTCATGACATTTGAACTAGACAAGTTCACAGGAAATAATTCCTTTCATAGATGACCCACTAAATGGATGCATCATCAAACGTGTACACATGACATAATCATACATCAATATGAATTGTATCAGAATGCAATAAGATTTAGAACATAAAAGACCATTTCATAGTGTGCGTGCACCACGTGCTTGCAACGTGCAATCAGATAAACAATATTATACCTCTGCACCACTGAGAGAAATGCTTGACGAAAATGGCAGGCAGCATAACAAGAAAAATTATTCTTCCAAAATATAACATATGGGATTCCCTGCAAAGTAAAACAGCTTGAATGAGCCAATTTCTCCCACAAAATTATCAGATTACAAGGGATTCTTTTGAGTGTGAGACATGGTCTTTTGTCATCACCCAATAATGATAGTTTGTTCTCCTTTGATACCTGAAAGTTTTCCCAAGAACAAAAAGTACCTTAAGATGAAGAGCCTCTGCAAAACTTTCTCCATCTGGGATTTCTAAATAAACCTGCAGAAATTAATAAAATCACATCAGACAAAATAACATACCCACAATGCCAACTGAGAGGAGGAAATGCCAATGAGGTACAAGATCAAAACAGATTATATAAATTTAAAAAGGTTGTAAATTTCAACAGGCAAGATTATACCATAAAATTTTGAGAAACACAAGTAAATTTCTTGAGCAATGTGTCCAAACATCACAAGATCTCCACACTCTAGAATTCTTAAATTCATTGTGTAATGAATCATTCAACCATCAACACTTTATGTTGTTAATTAGGCCTAAATATCACAATGACTGGTTCAATATTACATCAGTACAAATTTTGTAATACAACTGATCTAGGGAATACAGACCATGGTTTCTAACATTCTTCACAGTATGCAACCCTATTTCTTAACGTTCTCCTTCTTTCTCTCACAGTCCGTAGTAGTTAGTACTTTCCACCAAAACAAAACCCAGCAATTAACAAGATAGAAAGTAGCAATTTTACATACTCTCCCTCCCTTCACTGATCACAATATGTGTAACCTACAGCCCTATCAACAGAAAATACATATAAATAACAAAAGAGTGACTAAATATCCAGAATACATACAGCCGTCGGCAATGTGGGACCGAAGAGCTCTGCTATTGCTTCAGTGGTGGATAATTCCACACCTTGCCAAACCAGTGAACCAACTTCCCCATTCTCTAGCTGCTCTCCCTGTAAGTAAACAAAATTCGGTTGATACGACTCTAGAACTTTCTGAAACTGTTCCTTTTCCGGATTGCATAGAGTTTGAACCTGCATTAAAAATGATTCAAATCATGTTATTTCCTATTAGAGAAATATAATATAAAATTATTAATGTGGCCTTCACCTGACGTAATCTTTTGGGTTAAATTTATTTTTATTAGAGTCTACGTGACTAAATGATCACGAATTCGATCCCCTCTATTTTATTAATAACCTTTTTTAAAATTATGAAATTTCTTAGCGCTGATAAGTGACCCAATACATTGTCCATGTTTCAAAGTTCAAAGCCAATGAGCTCTTACGTGCGTATTAAGGAAATATAATATTAAGCTTTTGAATTGAATTGATTTTTTGTTTTAAAAAAAAAAAAAAAAAAACAACAACAACTAAGTGACACACAATACATACATTACATAAATTTCTAACCGCCGCCGCCGCCTAAGCCTGAAACCTGCATGACAATGCTATACATTTGTTAATTCTATATACCTCGAGACGCCCCGCAGAAACCAACTCAGGGAAAGGGTATTTGCGCTGATTCTGTGGGGGCTTGTGCTCAACACAGGTAACAGCAAGCAGAGTACAAGTCTGTTTGGGAACTCCTTGAGGATGAAACTGAAACATCATTCAAGCTAAAAGCAGCACCACACAGACAGAGACTGACGAAACCAAAGTGTAACCAAAATAGCTTCTGCAAATAAAAAAAAACAATTTAAGCAAATTTCACACTGTGATAGTTAGAGATCGACGGTAAGTTCCTACTATCCTCCACCAAAGAAAACAACATTCCAATACCGTTTCGCTCAGAATCGCTGGTTTTCGCGAAAACTAGGGAGGAATTGCGAGGTTGGCTTGCATAGTTAACTATGGAGAGAAAGAGGTGGTTCAATGGTGGCGAGGTCGAGAGAAACTAAAAGGAATTGCAAATCTGAAAACCCTAATGCGATATTGGGATTGGGATTGGGATTAGAGGTTAAAGATTGAACAAATAAAAAGATGAAGAACTTCTCCTGCTGGGTTTTCTAATAAACGACGTCGTTGCAATTCTTTTTAGGGAAATCTTTTTCTAAATTTAGAAAGGATATTGTAACAAGAATTCAATATATTTTTAATATATTTTATTCAAATAATAGAAAGAATTAAAAAAATGAATAAAAAATAAATAAATCATATTTGAATTAGACAAATTGTATTAACATACGTTGGATCAACATAATTGATCTAACGATGAGATTGATTGATAGTAATACAACTTGGTTGTTACAATATCCTTCTCCTTTTAAATAAATTATGTTATGTTAGTCAACTATAATTATAAGAGGGTCCCACAGATGATTGAAGAAAAAAAAAAAAAGTGGGACCCATTTTGATTATGCGTATGTAGAAAAATGCGTTATCTTGAATGAGATAAATATAACCTTTTTTTATATCTATTTTTTTTTTCAAAATTATGCTGAAAGTAAATTGTTTCTTTACTAGTTTGTATTATGGGCTCAATTTTTCTCATATATCAAGCTCAATTAAATGCACATATAAGTTCAAGTGGAGTCTATTATTTTTTGAAAATAAAAAATAAAAATAAAAAATGCTAGCATATTTCTCCATGAGTGTGCAATAGAGAGAAACTCTCTTATATTATATAAAAATTATATTTTCCTTATATTATTTCTTTCTCCGAAATATAAATTGCAGAAAATGTTCATAATATTCTGAATAAATAAAGTCAGGTTATATTCTCTGTTATTTAATTTTTTTACCATAATTTCTATTTTTCAAGTACATTAAATGCTTTGAGTACAAGGATTAACTTTGCTTACAAGCCATTAATTTAATCCCTCCAATGAAATAAAAGTAACATAACCCTGTTTCAAATAAATATTAGTCTCAGGGGAGGGAGGGGAATTATAAAGACCTAGGAGCGATCAACTGTAGCAAACGAATAATATTGGAAATTAAAATTTTCTAATTAACGTATTTTTTATTTTTAATTATAATGGTTATATTATAAAAGTGTCCGTTAAATATAAATTGTGATGATAAACAATTATCCAAAGAAAATACTTTAAATTTATCTCTTTATTTCTCAATCTGTCTCTGAATTTTCGCTAATTAGATTCTCTTCTAAATTATGGAATGAAGATATTAAAAAACTTAAAAATTCCGATACGATTGCTGCATATTGTTTTTGACAGTTAATAATTTCAAACAGTTAAATATTTTGTCGAATCAACTAGATTTTCTCGAGTTTATAATAATGTTACAATCTTTATTTTATTAATTCGAAATCTTAAGAATTACGGATTATGATATATATATATATATATATATATATATATATAAATAAATAAATAAATAAATAAATGCAAAAAGAAAAAATGTATTGTTTGACGACACTGTTCATGTGAACAGTACCGCACAAAAAGCGGGAACAGTGACCATTTTGTCATGTTTGGCAAAAAAATTTACCAAACTGCCACGCCAACAGTAAATTTTGCCAAAATGTCTCGCGGCATATTTCGCTACACTGTGTAGCGAAATATGTTTGCAAGTAATTCGCTACACAATGTAGCGAAATATGCCATGTCAGGCTGCACAGTCAGCAAAAATGACATGTGTCAAGCAGCAGAAATTCGCTACACTGTATAGCGAATTATGCTTGAATTCTGCCTGCTTGACACGTGTCATCTTTTGCTGTGTGCATTCTGACATGGCATATTTCGCTACACTGTGAAGCGAATTACTTGCAAACATATTTCGCTACACAGTGTAGCGAAATATGCCGCGTGACATTTCGACAAAATTTACTGTTAACGTGACAGTCTGATAAATTTTTTTGCCAAACGTGACAAAATGGTCACTCTTCCCAAAAAGCGCCAGGTTGGTGCAAAAAACTTTGTGAGGAGAGTTTGGCGCAAAAGCCACCACTATGTCTCACAAATTGACACATAAAACACAATTTAAATAAAATTGGAGCTAGTGCAAGATGCGTCATGTTGTATCACAAGTGAACACTTAAATCGCGTGTTAATTGGTGTTGTGTAATTAATTGGGGCACCTAATGTCGTATGTGTGTATAGAAAATTATATCATTAACACGTGTAAGCACTCTAAGGAGACTCAAAAATTTTATCTGATGACGATACTTAGTAAGATTTTATCTGAAAAATAATGATTGTTTAGTTAGAATTTTTTTATTTACATAGTGATTAAGTTAGCATATTATCTATACATATAAATAACCATCTGACAATGGAAAAGAAAAAAAAAATAGCAAGAGAAAGAGAGGAAATGAGAGAGAGAGAGAGAGAGAGAGAGAGAAGGAAACAGAGAGCAAAAGGGAACAAAAATCAGAGAACAGAGAAAGGAGAATTTGAGAAAAAAGAAAAGAAAGGAAGGAAGAGAGTGACAGAATAAGGAAAAGAAAGGAAACAGAGAGCCATAATTCAAGAGAAAAGAGAGTAAACCAAGAAGAGAAAAGAGAGGAGCAGAGGAAACAGGAGAACATGAAGAGAAAAATAAAATAAGAAGATAATATTGAGAAAAAGTAACTCATTCTCTCCTTTTATTTTCTAAAGTTGATTTTTAGATATTTTAAAAAGTTATGTTGATGCTTTTTTTATCTATTTAAAGTTGATATTTTAAAATTATTTTTTTTAAAGCCATGAATGTGTCGTTACTCTGTCAAATTATTTTCTTATGGATTTATTCTTCTCTTTTGTTTTATTTTCTATCTTTGTTATTATGTATTTGTTGAATATGAACATAATGATTATAAGAATGATGAGAATCAATTCAAGACTACAGAACTAAAGAATTCCTTTGGTACCAAATAAACATTATTGGATATGTAAACTTTTACTGAATGATTCTAATTTGAATGACCCACAAGGGAATCAGATGGTTATAGGGAAAGGGAAGCCTTATCATGACTTGCTCTTCCACATAGAACCTTTCACATACAGAACTCATAAAATTTGGCCGCTCACAGAATTTGAACATTAGTCATTTTAGTTTAAGACGACACGTTCCTTTATATATTTGTATGCAGAAATCCACAAAGGTTTGAATATGTTTGTATGTGGAACCTACAAAGGTTTGGTATGTCTGAATGAAGAACTCACAAAGGTCTGAGCTTATCTTTATTATTCATGATATTATTTTCTTAATATAAACATATTTGAGAGAATGATATTTTTTACTAAAATGGCTGGATTGATTATAGTTTGAAAACCTCAATATTACTGTGATTATCTCACATGTGTTTGTTTTTATGCTAACCTTTCTAGAGAATAAACATATCGGTATGTGTAACTTTGGATTAGGGTAAAACACTATGATTAAAGACTTTGACCGTAAGGAGATCGATGGAATGATTGATAGAATAATTTTGTTTTCAGTTTAGATTATGATGTAATCTATGCTATTTCAAATGTAATAGTAAACTTGACTTCTATATAATTTAATTTTAAGAATATTTTATCGTATGTCTTAGTTCTTATCCGTTGTGATAGAATCTTATTATAATTCTTCTTCTCTTATTAAAAACTATAGACAATAAATTTTTCATTTTTAATATTAATGGAGCCAATCAACTTATTATTATTGTCGTTATAATCAATATCAACAATAATGAAACCAGTCAATTGTCAGATATAATAATTAATGGAACCGGTTTACATCAATACAAATTAAGGGGGGAAAAATTATAAAATAATGGCATGGACCTATAACTTACAAGTTACGCAAACTCTTTACCATAAAATCAATCGATCCTAATAGCTTAAATTAGGAAGAGTTTTATGCCCGCCCATCAACTTTTCACTCGAATCAATAGGATTTTGGGAGTGCTTCGCTTCGTGTGTTTCGGTCGTTCGTTCTTCATCAACGTATATACTATTAACGTTGTGCAGACCGCAGATCCTTCATCTCGATCATTGAATTTAGTTCCTTTGATCAGGTATATATATATATGCATTTTGTAATTTCTATATATTATGCCTTAAAATAACTCTCGTTATATATAATTAAGTCTCTCATTCCTCTTCGATCTCTTTAATTTCTTAGATTGCAATAATGGGTCTTTTTGAAGCAAATACGGCAACAAATTTAAAGCCAAACACACGCAAGAGAAAGATTGAAATCAAGAAAGTGGAGCAAAAGAATCAAGAAAGCGTGATTGAAATCAAGAAAGTGAAAGAAAAGAATAAGGAAAGCGTGATCTTCTCCAAACACAAAGTAGGACTTTTTAACAAAGTCACTGAACTATCCATTCTATGCGAGGCAGAAACAGCATTGGTACTCATCAACTCTGAGAATGGAAATAACCTCAATGTTTGTGGCTACCCAAACCCTGACACTGTCATTCAACGCTATCTAGCAAGAGGGTATTTGAATTTGGATCCCGATCCCAACCAATATGCCCGTGCCAATAAAAGGAAGAAGCAAGAATCAGTACTTGAAACCTTAAGTCTGGAATATGACACAGTTCCATACACCATACCCATTGAAACCCTCATTCAAGAAAGACACATCTGATAAGCTTTGCATCGGTGATGATGCAACTGGTAATGGTTGAAGTGCAACTGGCAATGGTGGAAGTGAATTATCAACCTCCTTCTTCTTCTTCTTTTCCCTTGCAGCAACAAGTTTTATCTTCAAATCTTCTAAGCAATTCTTGAATTCCTCAACTTGTTCAAAACCCATATCCTCGAGGGAGAGATCCCACCATTCAGTGAATACCAAACCATTCTTTTTTCCCTCAGTGGTATCTTCATGATGCATATTCTCTTCTTTCAACTTAGCTTCAGTTGCCTCATATTTCAGCTTTAGGGTTTCGACACCCTCTTGAAACCTCCTTTTAGCAGCACGGTTGTGATACCCTTCTTCGCCTCCTTCGGCGCCACCGTGGTAGCGGCGGATGACGGAGTCCGGATCGGGTAGCCACAACCATACTTGTTTGCATTTCGAGAAGGTCGCGCAGTTTTTGCTTTTTTCTTCCACTTTCTTGATCTCAACCTTTCCCTTTCGTATGTTTGACTTTCTTACATTGGAAGAATCCATTGTTATCAAAAGACAAAAAAAAACAAGAAAGAAAGAAAAGACTGAGAAAAGAAAAACAGGAAAGAGAAAAGACAGACAATGTTCCAAAGAAAAGGAAGTTCCGAGAATACTTTTACTGTGCGAAGATTTTTGGAGGATTTCCCTTTTATTACCCCTCGCTCAATCTCCCCTTTTTTTTCCTTTTTCTTTTTAATTATCAAATTATATCTTTTGATTTTAGAGGATATCTTTTGATAGATAATATAACTTATCTCAAATAAATATTAATCTCACATGAGTAAAAAAGTATTATCATTCGTTCTGTACTAACTACTACACACCGCAGCACGCATGAACTGTGAATTAAATTTTTTTCGATACATGAATTAAAAATTTTAATTATTGTATTTTTTAATTTTTAATTTTATTTTTAATTATCCGTTGCTATATTATAAAATTCTTCGTTAAATAAGGCATTATGATAATAAAAAATTATTGAAAGAAAATGTTCCGGGTTCATACAGTGAGCCGTACTTGCTCGTAAGAGTAAAGGACACGGAACCCGGATATATTTTACCCGGATAGGCGGTTTGTCATGTCAGTGAGTATTACACGTAGTGGAGTTAGCAGTTGATTGAGTCAGCCAGTATTACAAGTAATGGAGTTATAAGTGAGCCTACCATGATGCCATGATGGTATCCACCACTTCCATAATAAAGGTAACTGTTCAGAAGCTAGCCCCATATATACACCAAGGATAGAGATAACAAAGGAGATAACCAGAATAGAGATCCAGACTAATGTTCGTCCAGAACCGAAAATATTTTAAATTTGTCTTTTTATTTCTCAATCTTGTCTCTAATATTTTCGTTTAGATTCTCTTCTAAATTGAGGAATTGAAAATATTAAAAAAAAATTAAATTCCAATAGGATTGCTGCATATTATTTTTGGCAGTTAATAACTTCAATCGGTTATTTTATATATTTGAATATAATTTTGAATTTTAAATAATATGTTTTTTTTTTTCTTGATAACAATAATATGTTAGTTAGGATACATATTACAATTCCACGATTTACATGTCTTTTTCCCCTTAACCGATATCAAGTAATATCTCGATTTTAATTACATTGAGTACAATCTCTTGTTTCCCTTTTAAATTTTATGCCATCCTTACAAATTTGCACAAATTAGAGGAAACTCACGTGCATTACTCTAGTCAACCATAATATATTGAGTTAATTGATTTGTCCTTATTTCTATTAATAAATAGAGCCAATAAAATTTTCATTATTAATATTAATAGAGCCAATCAACTTTCTATTTTTGTCATTATAATTAATATCAATAATAATGAAACCAGTCAAAATTCTGTTATAATAATTAATGGAGGCGGTTTACATCAATACAAATTAAGAATGAAGAGTTTTATGTCCATCAACTTTTCATTCGAATCAACAGGATAGGATTTTGGAAGTGTTTTATGCGTTTCAGTCGTTCTCCATCAAAAGATATGCATTTATCAATTTCTATTATGCCTTAAAATAGAAATCGAGTGAATTAATACTGCAGATCCTTCATCTCTTAAATTTATCAAGGATAGATAGATCCTTTAATCAGGTATGCATTTTGTAATTTCTATAAATTATGCCTTAAAATAATTCTGGTGCACGGATCTGGATCCTCTAATGTGAAAATTCACATGACCATGTAATGTGGGAAATCATAACCATACGAAGGTAGATTAATGGTAAAAAAGGAGGAGAGAAAAATAATAATAAAATAGGTAGTTACGAAATCATAACCGTTGATTTACCTTTGTATGGTTGTGATCTTCTCACATAACCATATCATGTTTTTTTAGCACATTAGAGGATCCATTTCCTGCAGTTTTATTGTTCTTTGTGAAAACTAATTACATTTTGTAAAAAATTAAAATGGGTTGTAGTAACAGGAAGTAACTATAAAAGATTAACGTATTCTGGTAATAAAAGAATTTTAGGAACAAGGAAATTGATGTAAAAGACAAGTTTGTTAATAGTTAATGTGATAAGTTATTCAACCTATCATTTTTTCTGTCTACCTTTGCCTATCACTATAAAAGACCGTTAGATTAGAATCTTAATTAACATTTATCTTTCTCTCACTTCTTTAGATTCTGATCTAACAGTATTGGAGAGTGGTAGGCAAAGGTAGACAGAAAAAATGGTAGGTAGAATAACTTATCCCATAGTTAATTAACAAAACTTTCGGATAGCTAGGTAGCTCTATATGTATTAAGGGAAAGGTTATTCTGCCTACTCCCATTTTGCCTACATTTGCGTACCCCTATCATTCATTACCGTTCGATTACAATCTAATCCAACGGTCCATATTTAAGAAATAAAATAAATTTTTTTCTCCTTTCTTTCTCCTCACTTCCTTCTACACCCTTTCTCTCTTCCTCTACGCCATACCGGAGACATTTTTTTTTCCTTCATCGCTGGTATAATAATCGGTGTTGGATCATTATATATGAGAAATAATTACATGAAGCTAAATATATATACATGGAGCTATACATTAATCGAACGGTCCATATATAAACTAAACATTAATCACTGGTATAAAAATTGGGTTTATATTTAGTTTATATATATTTATATACATGAAGCTAAATATATATGAGACAACTTTCCGTTCGATTAAAATTGGGCTTTACGATAGCCTCTGATCACGGTGTTCCACATGTAAGTATTGGGTTCATCGATTTGGTCGAAAAGAATGAAGGAAAAAAAATGTCTCCAGTATGGATAGAGGAAGAGAGGGGGGGGGGGGGGGGGGGGGGGGGGGTGTGGGAGGAAGTGAGGAGAGAGAAAGGAAAAAAAGGGTTTATTTTATTTCGCAAATACGGACCGTTGGATTAGATTGTAATCGAACGGTAATGAAAGGAGTAGGCAAATGTAGGCAAAATGAGAGTAGACAGAATAAAATATCTCTTTATTTTCAATACGACATTGTTTTGGTATTGAAAAATTAAAAAATTATAATTATAAATATTATAATAACCCTGAAATAAATTAAAATTACAAAAACATCATAATTTTCGTTCCAAAACAACGTCGTATTGGGTTTACTGCAGATAATTTATCAGCAGTAACTATAGAAAAAATGAACCCTTATTTTAATTACCTAACGAAATGTTTGAAAAAAAAAAAAAATATATATATATATATATATATATATATATATATATATTTTAAAGTAAGGGAATAACTCCCAAAAAATAAAATAAAAAAATAATAACTAACTATCACCTAGCTGGAAGATTCCAACCTTCATTACATTAGTGATCATAACAAGGATATTAAGTTCTAGAGGAGGTGCATGAATAAATTGCATTGTTATTCTGTCAGCACAAAAGTATTATTACCCTTTTTATAAAGGGTTTCTCTTTTCTCATTTCACATGGGATAACATCTCTTATGCTATAGACACAATAAGTGGTAGGTTCCACCACATGTTTAAAAAAAATAGCACGAATTTCGATATCTCACAACATGAGAAAGCAATATCCAACAACATAAGAAAATGATTTCCCTTTTATAAACGAGGTTTATTTGTACAATCTATTCTCTTGATAGTAAGGAGAGAATAATATTCAAAAAAGAGAGAGAGAGAGACAGAATAGGCATGTGATAACCTCTAACAGAAATTAAAAACGAAAATGAAAAAGGAAAACAAAAAATCTCTAACAAATTTTCGCATAAAAAGGAAATTGCTAGATAGATTATTATTGTTGAGATAAATTATCAACTGCCATCAAGTTGTTGTTCCTATAAATAACTAGAGAGTTGTTTAATGGCTTGCATTGTCGCATACCCAGGTTCACTGGCGGACCCAGCCATGGGCAAATGTCCGCAAGTGCCCACATAAAATTTTGGATTTTTTTTTTTTTTTTTTTTTTTAGCTTTGTAGGTATTTATTTGTATGTTGATTCAATATTTATATTAGGAGTAAATATCATTTTAAGTTTCTAATAAAAAACATGGTCCCCACTTTAGTCTCTTATCAAAAATTAGTCTCGAGGTCCCTACGAAATTCAAAGTGAATCAATTTAGTTAAAATCGTGGTTCCTCACTAATTCAAAAAAGACCTAAATTAGTTACTCAAAAAGACTAAAATGAGTTCACTTTAAATTTCATAAGGACTAGGTAACTATTTTTTTTTATAATAGACTAAAGTGAGTACCGAATTTTTTGTTGGAGACCAAAAATGATATTTATTCTTATATTAGTTAGCAACGTACGGAGATGATTAAAATAACGTAGCAACGCTCTCTTCCTCCCCTACCATGTACCCATTCTCACGCTCTCTTCATCTCCTTTGTTTCCTTTCTAGACAAGGCCTTCAGTGTGATTTTGCTTGTCTTCTGTACAAATAGTGTTGACTTTTTTATTCACCACTATAAAATAGAATAGAATGATGATGTATGGATGTACTTAAGTATATTTTCATATTTGTTTTGGAGGATTGGTAAGATTTAAGAGAAAAAATGATGGGTCAAAATATTGCCTGCAGCTTGTTATGGAAGCAACTAGATTATGAGCGAGTTTAAGCGTTAACTTAAACTTTTTTTACAAAAAAAATTTGGGAGCACCCGCCACTAAATGTGCGGACATAAACAAATTTTTCTGGGTCCGCCACTGCCCAGGTTGATCATAAAAATTTGTCCAAACCACTAACCGGTAAAAACAACTTGTTGTGGAATTGGCATTAAGTCACGCCAGATATGCTATTGCCAGGTTCTACTATAAAACTAGCGGACATGACCTCCGTATGTACACAAAATTATCTCTAACCGCTATTTCACAATTTCAAAAGTTGCTTGGAATTTCGGAAAAGACCAACTCTCTACAATGGTCATTCCCTCCTCCTATTCTAGTGTTGTATGCAATTCTTGTCATCCAATTTTTGAGCATATATATGTTTGAATCTTGAATTGTTTATTAATTATAAAGTTACATGAAATAATAACATTAGAATAGAAGCTTTATTTCTAAATAAAATGAGTGATGATTATTAATGGTTTACGTATGTACAGGTGAACACGAGGTTTATGTTTAAAGCGTTGATGCTTTCCTCATCAATACTAGTGTTTCTATCGAGCACAACAAACTCATCCTATGTATTGGATCCCGAAACTCTTCTCAGGACATCTTTGAAGGAAACTAATTTGTTAATTAATGAACCTAAAAAAGGTTATATTGAGTCATACTATGAGGATCCCAAAAGACACATCAAGTCAGCAACTTTTGTGTCTAAAAAGTTTGAAATGAGACCAGGATCAATTATCGAGAAACAAATGGTAGATATTGATTTCCCAAGAGGTCATGTTGGTATTAAGAGTTTCGATGCTGAACTAATTGATGAAAAAGGGAATCCTGTACCTTTGTATGAAACTTACCTCCATCATTGGTTTGCTTTAAGATACTTTGAAGATCCAAAATCAACTAAGAGTCTTAAGGAAAGATCCATTTTCGTGAGAAACCAAGGCACATGCCAAGGTGGTGTTCTTCCACATTATTGGGGCTTGGGAGGTGAATCACGAGGAACAACCTCAAACATTCTAGATCCTTTTGCAATAGAAGTGGGTAACCCGGCAGAAATTCCTAATGGGTTTGAAGACAAATGGTTTTTCAACATCATGGCCATTGATACACGTGGCGTACAAGACAGGAGAGGTTGTTCTGAATGCAGATGTGACCTTATAAATATCACAAAGGAATTCCTTAGTACCAAAAAGGGTCCTGATGGCAAACCATTGGACCCTGATTATAAGGGAGGGGTCTTTTGTTGTGATGACAATTTACAATGCAAATTGAGAGAGGGATTTCAAGCCCCAACTAGAAGACTTGCCTTGAGATACAAAATAAGGTGGGTTGATTGGGACAAATTCCAAGTCCCTGTTAAGGTTTATATACTTGATTCCACCGATAAGGTCAGGTCGAATGGCTCCAAAACAATCCATGAGTGCAAGGTAAATAACTTATGAATATACACTTAATTTTTAACTACACTTTTCAATGTGAATTGAATTCCAAAATCTATTAATTTGTTGGGATCGTGTGAGTATAAAATATTTGTCAATTTGTTACAGGTTGAATATATGATTCCGAAAAATGGTAATAGCAATTCCCCTCATGTCCAAAAAGCAAACATTCCAATGGAAAAAGGCGGTTATCTCATCTACGGCACTGCTCACATGCATACCGGTGTTGTTGATGCAACTTTATATGGACAGGTGAAGTTCAATATTCGCCATCATTCTCGTGATGATAGATTTTTTTGTGTGCTTGATTTGTATTAAAGTCATAAATTTTCTTAATAATCCATACAATTGTACGAAGACATTTATTGAATTTTGTCTTCACTTCTAAAATTTATGTTTTTTGATTAATTTAGGATGGAAGGATTTTGTGTACTTCAACACCAAAATATGGAACGGGAAAGGAAGCAGGAAATGAGGAAGGTTATGCTGTTGGAATGTCTGTTTGTTATCCACAACCAGGTACTGTCAAGATTGATGATGGTGAAACTTTGACCTTAGAATCAAGATACAAAAATGATTTTACCATCGGAGCTATGGGGCAATTCTACATCTATTTGGCAGAACGACTACCACAAGATACATTGACATTATAATTCCTTTTATCTACATCTTGAATAATGCAGAGCTTTTTTTTTTGCATATGCAATCTAGTGATCAATCATATTATTCCAACCTTGAATATTGTATTATAAAGTAAACATTCTTTTATGTAAGTGTTGTTATCGCGATCACGGCAAGTGCACCGGTTGTACAAGTAATAAAGTGTAATGAGTAAGAGTATCGTTCCCATGAGGATTAAATTTCAATCCCTAATTCACTATTTACGCTTAAGTTGGAAAATCAATCAAGAGAGAAGAATCAAATTTAAATTAAAAAATAAAGGGAAAATATAATGAGTAAGTAACTAGCCAATTAAGAAAAGCAGCTAGGGATATTCGATTTCCCTCAATTTCTCTTTTATGTTATGGATTTAAACCCTTGATTGAACATCCTTTTTCATATCACCAATCGATTCTTCTAAGTTAATTATTAATCGATCCTTTGACATCCTAATTATTTACTCTCTTTAAAGAATCCTAATTCCCCGGTTGTTCTTCAAAGAAATGGGTTGTAATAACCGGAAGTAACTATAAAATATTAATGTATTCTGGTAATAAATAAATTTTAGGAACGGGGAAATTGATGTAAAAGACAAATTTGTTAACAGTTAATAAACAAAACTTTTGGATAGCTAGGTGGCTCTATATGTATTAATAGAGATAGCTAATTAAGGATTTCAAAAAAGGAAATATATTTAAGCCTACTCCCTTCTTAATTATTTGTTTTATGCTTATCACTTGGGTTTTGGAGAGGTAAACAAAAAATTCCAGCACTCTGAATTAATGAAAACTTTTTACTCAGATAATAATAACCCACATTATGAAATTGTCACTAAATTTTTGTTTCGGCATAGTAATGTAAAGACTAATATATTGAACTTCAATTAACATCTACTTAACTATATATGTTATCAATAACGATCAAAATTCACAGTTAAGAATCATGGAACTAATACAATCTTGTACTTGATTCCCCATGTGGTTGAAGTGAATTTAATTTCTTCTCTTGTGCTACAGCAACCAAGTTAAGCTTCAAATGTTTCAAAGAAGTCTTGAAATTCTCAAAATCGCTCAAAGCCATCTCCTCAATGGAATTTTCCCACCAAGATGGGAAGAAGGAACCAACCATGATTTGTGCCTCCGTGGTTGCTTGTAGATGCATCCTTTTCTCCTCCAAATGAGTCTCAAAGGCCTCATATCGCAGACTTAAGGTTTCAATTGATTCACCGGCCGACTTATATTGTTGCCAATGTGTGCAAGTGCAAATATAAAAAAAATAATTTCGTTTGAAATAGCAAAGTTTGATATATGTGAATAGATGGTGAGCCATCTCTCATTACAAGAAAATTGATTTTCAGAGGCGGTTACATTTGGATTTTGAGGTAGTTTAAACCGTCTCTAAATACCTAGTTAGGCGGTTCATGAACCGCCTCGTTTACCACCGTCGCGAGAAAAAATGCAGCCATTTTCACAAACCATTGGAATAATCGCCTCTACATGACAATCTGAGACGGTTATTTTAACCGCCTACAAATGACAATCTGATGCGGTTATTTTAACCGCCTGCAAAAGTCATTCTGAGGCGGTTATATTAATTGCCTTCAAATAACGTGTAACCGCCTCCAAATAGTTAAAATTATATCAATTTTAAATTTTTAATAATAAAATTATTTTTTTTAAAAGTTAATATTGTTTTTATTTTTATATTTTTATATTATTATTTTTAAATTTTTATTTTTAATATAATTTTTGACAAAGATTAGTTAGTATAACTTTTTTTTAAAATTATTTTTAAAAGTTAATATAATTTCTATTAGTTGAATATAAATAGTTTATTGAATTTTGTATATGTGTGTGTTAGTTCGGGTTGCTATATAAAAGGTAATGGAGAAGGGGGAACAAGGGTCATCCAATGTGGGATGAGATGGTTTTTTTCAACGTGCAATAACCATCCTTGAAAATTTTGTAAATAACACCAGATGATTAAACTTAAAAATCTGAACGGTCAGGTTAAAGTATTACAAGATATGAACACACTGACCAAATTTGAGAACGATCTAACGGCTGACCAAAGAGATCTCCCTCTTTTTCAATCTCACTAACTGATAGACCATGAATCGCCTCTAAATATGCTTTCGAGGCAGTTATTTTAACCACCACTAATGTACATTTGGAGGCAGTTGACATGAAATCACCTCCAAATGTGTACCAGAGGCGATTAAAATAACCACCCTCATTTACCATTCGAAGGTGGTTACATTAAAACCGCCTCTAATTGTTACATTTAGAGGCGATTACACCTCAACCACCTCTGAAAAATTGCCTCTATGTGTTAATCAGAGGCGGTTTAAGGGAAACCGTCTAAGTTACACCTTCCAAATACCAATTTTCTTATAGTGTCCATTACTGCAGGATTTGCTATGTGAATAGCTTGAAACAACTTGAAGAGTCACTACAAAAATTCAAGCATTTTGTGGGGGTCATATTTTCATATTGTGGGGGACTTTGACCTCCACAAAATACATTTGTGGCATCTTCATTGACCCCCAGTTTTACCTACGCCATAACATATTTTGTAGGGTCTTTATGTGCAGCGCCGCAATTTGTTGAAATATTTTCCGGAGGTTTCAGACCCCCACAAACGTTTCAGTTTCTGGAGGTTTAAGACCCCACAAATTTGTTGAAAATTTTAAAAAAAAATCATTTAAAATTTTACATTTCTTTTAAAAAATCAGGCAGATTCAAAAGTATAAAAAAAATTCATTCCAAATATTTGAATACATATCTAAATAGAACTTGGTTTTCAAAGATAAAAAAATCAAAAAGTTGTATAAATGAAATTAAAAACTAAAAGTTATTAAAAATTGATAACTATTCATGCAGGCCAAAATTTGAAAGTTATCCTGTTTTACAAGTAGCCTCATATCCTACAATGATATAAGGTCCTATATCATAAACTATTCATATCATAAACATGTCATAGACAATATAACCATTGAAAATCATAGCACCGATTCCACCATATATAGCATGGGCTGTTGGTCCAAGAGGGAAGAACATCTGCACCAAAGGACAACAAGTCTTAAGCAAGAGAAAAGTTGCAACTTGCAAGCATCAATATATACACATATATACAACATATATGGTGCAGTGCACTCAACTAGAGATATCATAATCATAATGATGATGAAATAAGAGAGTGAAACCTAACCTGCATCATGCCAGTGAGGAAGAGGGTAACGAGGCAGGTGAACAATATTGGACCAAGGTAGCTAAAATCCTTGCCCTTCTTGGAAGCCCAAAAGGCATAGCCAGTGAGAGAAGAAGCAACTGCCGAGGTCAAAATCAATGCCTCAAGAACAATTTTTCCTGCAAGCATTCATTCATTCCAATAGACATATAATCAGATCAACCACAAACAGAATCCACTGATTTTGAATCCTATATATAATCAATCACAAAATGAATGAATGATACGAACCATCCAAGTTAGCACATGTCACTCCAACAGTGAAGCTAATTGAGATGGTGAAGACTGAAGAGTCCAAGAAAGATATAATTATGAGGATGCTTTTGCTGGTACTTGAGTAAAGGGATCAAGACTGCAACATGTTTCAAATTATTCAAATACGTCAATTGAACCATAACATAATAAAAATAAACTATAATCAGGCCACTCTATTTTCCCTCTTGGGCTTATACCTTGTAGGAAGTTTATGATATAGGACCATCATTTTCAGAGTTTGATAGTTCATGTTCAACTTTCTCTAATCCTTTGTTTATACCTTGCATCTCCTCTGCCACAAACTTCAACTGGACCTGGATCGTAATCATAGATGTTAGTTCTAACAAATATACTATTTCCATCACCATAATGAAGTGAAGAGCCTTGGAGGAGTACAAAACCTTTGCAGCTAGCTCGAGGTTAGCAAGATCCTTGGAGAAGTCTAAAACTTCTGGTAGTTTATCTGCCAGAACCCATGGGTAAGCATGATATCAAATAATAACAAGCACAAGGGAAGAAGTTACTATTAGTGGATACAAAATTAAACTTTGTTAACATAAAATTATATCATTAGTCTTACATGAGAGTCAAACTCGCTATTACATACTTTACTTCAGTATGAACTTTAAGCCCAAATCGTTCAAGCTGATGGAGAGTGAACTAATAACAACATATGTTAATAAAAATTGCTCGTTTAGAAGGAGTGATGCCAGGACATGTCTATGTAAATTCAATTTTTTTATTCTTTTGTACACCTCTATTTGTCACATTACCATATATATAAAGCAAATAGGAGAGTTTCATATAAGCAAGGCCAACCTCCTCTTTCTTTTTTGCCCCCTCTTCTTTTTTGAGTTTTTTCTCTTTGGCCTAAAAACAAAGTTAATAGAATAAAGTTAAGGCACAAAAAGGAACAAGCATGGAATGAGAATTGGTCTATTATTTCTTCTCTGGAAATAATATAATTTGCTAGACGAACTCAAATACAAGCCCAACTCCGTTGACAGTGAATACTAAGATTGTTTGGTCTATTATTTCATTCAAATAACTCAAAAGAAGAAATTAATCTTTTGAATAACTCCATTAAATTATAGGAAGTCAAATGCAATTCACTCAGGTATTTCACATAAAATCGACGATCAAGGTTAAAAGTAGGAAGAACTGTATAACTGAACGAGAAATAAGAGGCATTTGGACATACCCTAAGCCACAATGCATTCCTCGCTAGTGGCGCTAGCCTGGTTGGCTTGGCACTCAATACCTAAAATCAGTGAACAAAAATTAAATTAGGGGAATCTTATCAAATCGGATAAACACGAATTGAAACAACATGCTTACATAGATCCATGATGTTCCATAGTCAAGTACCGATCGATGATTTGCGTGAAATAAGAGAGAAATTAGGTGAGAAAATGTAGAGAGAGAAAGTAGAAAAAGAATGAGAGAGAATCAGAGAATGAGAAAAAGAAGATGAAGAGCAGAAAATGGGCGCGAGAGAGAAAAAGTTATCGTTGTAGCCTTCTGTTTTCACCCACACTTGATATTGGGGATTGAGATTGGGCGCGTTTGGTTTTTCTTTATTCGATTTAAGGCCTTCTAATTTAGCAAAACAGAATGGGAACTAAATTGTGCAGGTTTAAAAGTTAAAACCCACCAGAAATTAGATTATTTAGTGGAGGTTTTTTAATCTCCAGTAATCATCCCTTTTTTGTAGTGAGTAAAGTTCTTTTTGGGTCCTCAACACAAATCACGAGGCTCATTTTAATTTCTAAGAAAAAAATTCGACTTGAGATTCTTCTTAAATTCAAAATAGACACAGTGAGCTGAAATCATGGTCCCTCTGAAATTCTATAAAGACTCTCGTTAGTCCCTTAAAAGAACTAACATGGGTTTGTTTTGAATTTCAGAGGGACCACGAGTCAATTTTTTTTCTTAAGGAATTAAATTGGTCCATGTAAATAATTTGTTGAGGACCCAAAAGGTACTTTACTCTAGCTTGAAATAATATTTACAAAAATGAGATATATGTGAAATAGCTAAGCTTGATATATGTGACCTCGAAGATGTACTAACGTTGTGCACACATGTGTCAAATGTAAAAAGAAAAAATGTATTGTTTGTTGACACTATTCATGTGAACAGTACCGCACAAAAAGCACCAGGTTGGCGCAAAAAACTTTGTGAAGAAAGTTTGGCGCAAAAGCCACCACTATAAGGGGTGTTAACGGGCCGAGCCGAGTCGAGCTTTGGTCTTAAAAAACTAAATCTATGTTTAAATGTACCAGTCTGACCAAGCCTTTTACCTGTTATGAATATAATTTTAGCCTGTGGCCTCTCTTATTTACAAAAAATAAAAGTCTGGTTTAGCCTGTTTAAAAAAAATAAGACAACAAAAATTTATCCAAACAAAATATACAATCAACAACACTAGTAATTTCATAAATATTCATAAATTTAATGTATATCCAAACAACATAATATAAAACAAAATCATTCAAAAAGTCTGTTTAATTAATAAAATGGGATGAAATGGATTAGGAGAGAGAAAGGGATATCACAAGTAGTATAAAAAGTATAAAATAAAAATAAAAATTAATATAGTAGGTCAGCTTGAAAGGCTTTAAGGCCGAACTTTTGAATTGGAGCCTGAGGCCTTTTTATTAAACGAGCTTTTATACAAGTCCAAGCCTGGTTCCAACAATCAATTTTAGACATGTAAGCTCAGGCCTTCATGAGCAGAGCCAAAGGCTTCAATAAGGTCCCTACAAGGCCCTTGGCTCGTTTAGCACCCCTAACCACTATGTCTCACAAATTAGCACATAAAACGCAATTCAAATAAAATTGGAGCTGGTGCAAGATGTGCCATGTTGTATCACAAGTGGACACTTAAAGCGCCGTGTTAATTGGTGCTGTGTAATTAATTGGAGCATCTAACATCGTACGCGTGTATAAAAAAATATATCAGTAACACGTGTAAGCACTCTAAGGGGACTCAAAAATTTTATATGATGACAATATACTTAGTAAGATTTTATCTGAAAATCAATGATTCCTTAGTTAGGATTTTTATATTTACATAGTGATTAAGTTAGCATATTATCTATGGGGTTTGTTTTCCTCGTGTTGTAGGAAAACAGTACCCCTTTCCTACACACACAAACATAGAGAGGAGAGAGAAAAGAGTGGTGAGAGAAAATAAAAAAGTTGGACCCATGTGTTTTTATGTGCCTGTAGGAAAATGGTACTATGTTCCTACAACATGATACTTGTTTTTCCCATTATCTATACATATAAATAACCATCTGACAATGGAAAAGAAAAAAATAGTAAGAGGAAGAGAGGAAACGAGAGAGAGGGAGAAGGAAACAAAGAGCAAAAGGGAATAAAAAACAGAGAACAGAGAAAGGAGAATTTGAGAAAAAAGAAAAGAAAGGAAGAAAGAGAGTGACAGAATAAGGAAAACAAAGGAAACAGAGAGCTAGAATTCAAGAGAAAAGAGAGTAAACCGAGAAGAGAAAAGAGAGGAGCAGAGTAAACAGAAGAACGTGAGGAGAAAAAAAAATAAGAAGATAATATTGAGAGAGAGTAACTCATTCTCTCCTTTTATTTTCTAAAGTATATTTTTAGATATTTTGGAAAGTTATGTTGATGCTGTTTTTATCTATTTAAAGTTGATATTTTAAAGTTAATTTTTTTTAAAGCTGTGAAGGTGCCGTTACTCTGTTAAATTATTTTCTTATGGATTTATTCTTCTCTTTTGTTTTATTTTCTATCTTGGTTATTATGTATTTGTTGAATATGAACATATTGATTATAGGAATGATAAGATTCAATACTACAGAGCTGAAGAATTTCTTTGGTACCAAATAAATATTACTGGATATGTAAACTTTTACCGAATGATTCTAATTTGAATGACCCACAAGGGGATCAGATGGTTATAGGGAAAAGGAAGCCTTATCATGGCTTGAGCTTCTCCACATAGAACCTTTCACATACAGAACCCATAGAATTTGGACGTTCACAGAATTTGAGCATTAGTCATTTCAGTTTAAGACGACACGTTCCTTTATTAATTTGTATGCAGAAACCCACAAAGGTTTGAATATGTTTGTATGTGGACCTATAAAGGTTTGGGTATGTCTGAATGAAGAACCCACAAAGGTTTGAGCTTATCTTTATTATTCATGATATTATTTTCTTATTACAAACATATTTAGAGAATGATATTTTTCACTAAAATAGCTGGATTTGTTATAGTTTGAAAAGCTCAATATTACTATGATTATCTCACATGTGTTTGTTTTTATGCTAACCTTTCTAGAGAATAAACATGTCAGTATGTGTAACTTTGGAGTAGGGTAAAACACTATGATTAAGACTTTGAATGTAAGGAGATTGTAACACCCCGTATATATCTGGTAATGTTGTCATGTTATCGTATTAAGCTGCGCTTAGTTAAAATTGCGGAATATCTTTTTCTTTTCAATTATGATGTCATTAATCATTACCAACTTGATTACTTAATCATTTTCCAAAACATCACCTGTATGCAATTGCAATAAAATAGCTAACTGAAAATACCTCATTAATTAAAATAACATAATGTATGGCTCTAGTCACGAAACTACAACACGTAGACCGGACCAACTAGCAGTTTATACAACTCAATTCAAAAGTACTAGCAACATAGTGGCATGGACAACTCACATGCTCACCCAAATAAGGCAACAAAGCCCAACATAGTCTCCATATCAACAACATAATAATAATGCGGAAAACATAAACAGCATCCAGTCCAGTCATGCTAGCAAATAAGCAGTAAGATCATCAACTAAGCTCTGGCCTCCTACCGCCAGAGGTATCAGTCCCCATATTGCCTGAACCTGAAATAAGCATTCCCCAAACGTGGGGTGAGATCTCTAAACAAGAAATCTCAGTAAGACAGTGAGTCCTCAAGGATCTTCCACCCCAAGCTCACTTACATGTGCAATATAAGTTCAAAAGCAGTTTATCATCATCAGTTCTAAAATAGTGCAATGCAGTAGATAATCATGTCATGTGTGTCAATACTATTCTACTGATCAGAGAAATGCAGGAATATGTCTATTACCCACACAATATGCAAGACGCTACTTGCACCCACCCACGGACTCACCATCTTGTATGACGCGACATACTCAGGCTTACCAACTGAGTGAAAACAACACATACATATTATAAGCCATTGCACATATCAGCTCAAAAGCATTTCAAAATATCCAAAGCATGTAATACATCATGCATATAACCACACCCCCATGGGATATGGTAGAACCACAATATGGCTAAACCGAGGATACGAAAGCTTACCTTGCAAGCTAACAATCCAAGCCAAGAGTCCACAAGCTCAAGTCCAAACACAGCAGAATCACAATCTGATATGGACCAATAATACATCAACAATCATACTCTACAAGTATACAACATAAAGACAACGCCTTTTCATTACGTTTTACGTCTTAAGGCTTCTCACCAAGCCATAAGCCCTTAATCCCATGATCCTGACTTACATTAATTAATTACAGAAGTTCAACTTCCTCAAACTAGGATCCACAAACCCATAGATCAGTTCTGGATGAACAGTACGCTACTGTTCCTCGCAAACCCAGAATATCCGGATATATGTCGGGGGCATATCCGGATATCCAATATCCGGATATCCAAATCCCCATATCCGGATATCCAATACCCGGATATCCAGATCCCCATATCCGGATATCCAATATCTGGATATTTTACGAGTAGATATCCGGATATTTCGCGACAGAATGCAGTTTCTGCATTTCGCGAAGATATCCTTCCAAGGTTCCATTTTTAACACTTAAACACGTTAAAGCATGCATTTTTAATCTATTTTAGGTCCACAACCTAGTTGGTTACTTGTTTAACTCATTAAACATACAAAGACATCATTTTTAACCCATTAAACTCATGATCAAGGTTGGTACAACTTACCAAAGCTCAAAACAGAAAAGCAAAGGCTCTTGGAGCTCACCACACTGCCTCTCCAAGTCTGACTTGAAGGGTACACGAAAATGCTATCAAAGCTTGGCCCTTTCCTCACAAGGAAGCTTCTTGAAGCTTCACAAGCCAAGAACAAGATGGCTCTCACCTAAACCCCAAACTCAGCACTCAAACTGACCTCACACAGTGGCCAACAACTCAGAAGATGCACTCTCACACCCTCACAATGATAGCTCTCAAGTGTTTACCAAGTAAAAGAGGAAGAAACCAAGTGAAAGATGACCACTTGGCTCACAAATGGAGAAGAAGGGGTGGCTAAGGGTGGCTGACTTCAAGCTCAGTAAAAACTCACGTAGGAGGCACCTATGAAGCACCGACACTTCAAAAATCCTGACGTGTCGTGTCCGACACTTCCCGACACTCTCGGACACTCCAACACTCCCCGACACTTCAACACGCGTTATAGAAATTCAAGAGAAGGATTAAAGGTTGCGTTGCGTTGAGTTTTTAGTTTCAACTATTAGATTCGTTGGATTACGATTACTATTTTATTGAGTAATATAAATATTTGGGATATCTTATGTTTCTTTGCAAAATTTATGAATATTATAAGTTTAGATTCATTTTTTTGTTAAATTATTGAATATTAAATATAATATACACTACATAAATTAAAAATATTATTTAATATCAAAACGTGTCCTAACGTGTCGAAATCTAACATTTTTAGTAATTAACGTGTCGGAGTGTCGTGTCGTATCGTGTCACGTGTCCCGTGTCGGTATCGGTGCTACATAGGGAGGCACAACATGGCCTAGGATTTAGTGCCGACTAAGTCTTATATAGGCGATTTAACACTTAAACACACAGTATTAACTTTAATTGCTACGCTTAGCATTTTAATCTCAAACTCAGGATTCTTAACCTACTCAATTTTACAAGAATTATCATATATTTCTTATAATTTTCAGAGCACCTTTTCGGTACGCGCTTTTCATAGCCAGTATCAGTTTCTGGCACCAGTTCTCATTATTTTGACTTGAAACTCGTTTTACAAGTCCTACATATTATTCTAGTAATTATCATGCACTTATTATAATTTTCTGGGATACTTTTTCGGTACGCATTTATACCGACTAGCAGAACCGGTATCTACACTTTTCTTCCGAAAAGCGACATTCAGCATTCTTAATCACTTGCTATAATTATTAAAGCCTCATAATAATTATTAGGGTCAATTATGGAATTATTTCATAATTTCACATAGTTAATTAATTAACTTCCTTAATTAACGGTGCTGGTTCTTAAAGAGATCAATGGAATGACTAATAGAATAATTTTTTTTTTCTAGTTTAGATTATGATGTAATCTATGCTATTTCAAATGTAATAGTAAACTTGACTTCTATATAATTTAATTTTAAAAATATTTTATCGTATGTCTTAGTTCTTATCCGTTGTGTTAGAATCTTATTATAATTCTTGTTCTCTTATTAAAAACTATAGACAATAAATTTTTAATTGTTAATATTAATGGAGCCAATCAACTTATTATTATTGTCGTTATAATCAATATCAACAATAATGAAACCAGTCAATTGTCAGTTATAATAATTAATGGAGCCGGTTTACATCAATACAAATTAAGGAAAAAAAATTTATAAAATAATGACATGGACCTATAACTTACAAGTTACGCAAACTCTTCACCATAAAATCAATCAATCCTAATCTATGTAGCACCGATACTGACACGGGACACGGGACACGATACGACACGACACTCCGACACGTTAATTCTAAAAAATGTTAGATTTCGACACGTTAGGACACGTTTTGATATTAAATAATATTTTTAATTTATGTAGTGTATATTATATTTAATATTCAACAATTTAACAAAAAAATGAAACTAAACTTACAATATTCATCAATTTTGCAAAGAAACATAAGATATCTCTAATATTTATAATAAATTCAATAAAATGATAATCGTAATCCAACGAATCTAATAGTTGAAACTAAAAACTTTGAACCTTTTTTTTGAATTTCTATAACGCGTGTTGGAGTGTCGGGAAGTGTCGGAGTGTCGGAGAGTGTCGGGAAGTGTCGGACACGACACGTCAGGGTTTTTGAAGTGTCGGTGCTTCATAGATCCTAATAGCTTAAATTAGCAAGAGTTCGAATCAATAGGATTTTGGGAGTGCTTCGCTTGGTGTGTTTCGGTCGTTCGTTCTTCATCAACGTGTATCAACGTTGTGCAGACCGCATATCCTTCATCTCATTGAATTTAGCAAGGATGTATACTTCCTTTGATCAGGTATATATGCATTTTGTAATTTCTATATATTATGCCTTAAAATAGTTATATATAATTAAGTCTCATTCCTCTTCTCTTTAATTTCTTAGATTGTGTTGTAAATAATAATTATTTAGTTATTATTTAGTCATTTATTTGTTGTATTGGGCCAAGCCCATTAGGTTAAAATTAGGTCAAATATTCTCTATAAATAGAGAACCCTTTGTACAGATTATTTACAATTCTATAATATATTAGAATACCCTTTTTCAAGTTGGTATCAGAGCTCTCGATCTGAGGGCTTTGCTTCCGCACATATTATCTTCTTTTTTAACAAAACCCTAATTTCTTTGCCTCTTGCCGCCATCAGCCGCCGCTGGAAAATTTTTCCGGGGACCTTTTGGACCAAGGGGACCATTGTTGACCTTATTTTTCCTCCGATCTAACATTCTACGCACTGTTCCTCTGCCACAAACGACCGAAACACCTACGACCGCCTCCAATCAGATCTGTCTTCACTGTTTGGACCACTTTCCGGCGACTTTTCAACCGCGACCACCCACAGACAGGTGCGCGCTCACCGGACGACCACACCAGAAAAATCTCAGCCGGCGAAGCCCATCCACGCGCTCTCACGCGCCGCCCCTTTCCCGGCGAGTGAATCCCACGCGCAGCTCCTTTCTCCGGCGCGTGGAGGCACGTGCGGCCGTGTTTTTGGACCGGACCACCACCATTCTTCTCGTCTTCTTGTCTTCTGTCTGGATCTGTAATTATTTTTCTGATCAGAGGTCATTTGATATTCTGTTTGGTTGATTTTATCGCTGGTTGTTAACTTTTTTTGTTAAAGAATGGCCGAGCATGATAGTTCTTCGATCTTATCTGGTAAGAGCACACGTTCTATATCTCTTCTTGCTTCTTGCACTGATTTTAAAACCTCATGGATTTTGGATTCTGGTGCAACTGATCATATGGTTTGTCGTACTGAGTTGTTTTGTTCTTATCATCCTACTGTTGGTAGTCATACTATATCCGTAGCTGATGGATCCCATAAATCAGTTATTGGTTCTGGTAACATTCAAATTCAACCTTGTTTCTTAAACATGTTCTTTATGTTCCTCAGCTTTCTACTAATCTTATCTCCACTCAAAAACTTACAACTGATTTGAATTGTTCTATCACATTTTTTCCTTCTCATTGTCTTATTCAGGATCTTACCACGAAGAAGACAATTGGAGTTGCTAATGAACAGGATGGGTTGTATCATCTCCTTCCAGACCATGCTAGCAAAAATCAATTATTAATGACACGTCATCCTTCTACTGCAGAGTCTATGATTTGGCTCCATCACAAGCGTCTCGGGCATCCACCATTTAGTCTTTTGAAGTCTATGTTCCCCTCTCTGTTTCTCAATAAGTCGGTTGAGACCTTTCATTGTGATGTTTGTGAATTTGCAAAACACCATCGAGTGTCATTTCCTTCTAGCACTATTAAAAGCAGGAACCTTTTTCTCTTATCCATTCTGATGTTTGGGGCCCTTCTAAAGTGCACAGTGTTTCAGGTGCAAGGTGGTTTGTTTCTTTTATTGACGATTGTACTCGGATAACATGGATATACTTGATGAAAGACAAGTCTGAAGTACCAGAGATATTTATTCGGTTTCATCACATGGTTGAGACTCAGTTTGGTAAGGGTATTAAAAGACTCAGATCTGATAATGGTACTGAGTACGTCAATCAACGCCTGTCACAATTCATTTCAGACAGAGGTATGATTCATGAGCTCACATGTGTTGATACCCCTCAACAAAACGGGGTTGCTGAAAGGAAAAATCGTCACCTTCTTGAAGTTGCTAGAGCACTACTTTTTCAGACATCTGTTCCTAGTTCTTATTGGGGAGAAGCAGTATTAGCTGCAACTTTTTTGATCAACCGTTTACCTTCACGGGTCCTTAACAATATCAGTCCTATTCATTCCATGACTTCCTTCTTTCCTTCTGTTCCCATATTGCAGAGCCTTCCACCAAGAGTGTTTGGATGTGTTGCCTTTGTCCATGTTCATAAACAACATCGGAGTAAGTTGGATCCTAGGGCTCTTAAGTGTGTCTTCCTTGGTTATAACCCTTATAAAAAAGGGTACAAGTGTTATCATCCACCAAGTCGGAAATTTTTTGTTTCTATGGATGTCACCTTTCAAGAATCTGAATCTTATTTCCTGGGTCCTCATCGTCAGGGGGAGAATAGTTCTTCAGAAGACTCGTCCCCTTCCTTCTTTGAGTCTGGATCAATCTTCTCTCTTCCTAGTGTGTCTGCTCCTGGTGTGTCAGAACCTTCAAATACACCTGAGATACAACCCATACTGTCTCACCAGCAACCTCAATCGTCTGAACCACTGGTAAGTCCTGAATCTCCTATTTCTTCTGAGTCTCCTGAATCTCCTGTTTATGATTCTAATATTATTTCCTCTCATGATTTGTCTATTTCTTCTGATGTCTCTAATGACTTACCCATTGTTTCTACTTCTGATGACTTACCTATTGCTCTTAGAAAAGGAAAAAGATCTTGTCACAAGAAAACTTGTTCCTCCTGTCCCTTTTGTACTCAATACCCTATCTCCCACTTTGTTTCCTCTGCTAATCTTTCTGTGCAGCACAAAAGCTTTGTTTCAGCACTAGATTCTATTGCAATCCCAAAATCAGTACATAAAGCCTTGAAAGATAGGAATTGGGCTCAAGCCATGCAAGAGGAGATGAATGCTTTGGAGAAAAATAAAACATGGGAGGTTATTGATAGACCCAACGGAAAGAAAGCAGTAGGGTGCAGATGGGTTTATGCCCTGAAATATAATTCTGATGGCACTCTTGAGAGATATAAGGCTCGATTAGTGGCCAAAGGTTACACTCAAACCTATGGCATTGATTATAAAGAAACCTTTGCTCCAGTTGCAAAGATGAATACAGTGAGAATCTTGTTATCCCTTGCTGCCCATTACAATTGGGATATAAATCAATTTGATGTGAAAAATGCTTTCCTCAATGGTGAGTTAGAAGAAGAAGTCTACATGGAAATCCCGCCTGGTTTTGATTCTGTGAAGGGGGAAAATAAAGTTTGTAGATTAAAAAAGGCCTTGTATGGATTGAAGCAGTCACCTCGTGCTTGGTTTGGAAGATTTACTAAGGTTATGATGACCTTAGGATACAGACAGAGCCAAGGAGATCACACTCTTTTCTTCAAGCACTCCCAAAATGGGAAGCTTACTGTGCTCCTTGTATATGTTGATGATATTATTATCACAGGTGATGATTTTGTGGAGAGACAGATTCTGCAAACACGACTTGCCTCTGAGTTTGAAATCAAAGACCTTGGGAAACTGAGATATTTCCTAAGGATAGAAGTAGCTCATTCAAGCAAAGGAATTTTTATCAGCCAGAGGAAATATGTTCTTGATCTTCTCAAAGAAGCAGGAAAGCTTGGGTGTAAACCCTCTAATACTCCTATTGAGCAGAATCACAAGATGGGCTATGAAGAAGAGATTCCTCCAGTTGATAAAGGACAATATCAACGGCTAGTTGGGAAATTGATATATCTGGCCCATACTAGACCAGACCTAGCTTATGTTGTTAGTGTTGTCAGTCAGTTTATGCACGATCCAAAAGAAAAACACATGCAGGCAGTAGAGAGAATTCTTCAGTATCTTAAAGGTACACCTGGTAAAGGATTGTTATTCCGACGTGATGGCAATCTATCTTTAGAAGTCTACACAGATGCTGATTATGCTGGATCCGTGACTGACCGTCGTTCTACCACTGGTTATTGCATGTTTCTTTGCGGTAACTTGGTGACATGGAGAAGTAAGAAACAAGATGTGGTTGCCAGATCAAGTGCAGAAGCTGAATTTCGAGCTATGGCTCAAGGCATTTGTGAGTTACTGTGGCTGAAAATTGTACTTGATGATCTCAAAATAAAATGTGAGGGACCTATAAAGCTGCTATGTGATAATAAGTCCGCTATTTGTATAGCTCATAATCCAGTCCAACATGGTCGGACTAAACATATTGAGGTTGACCGCCATTTCATCAAAGAGAAACTTGATAGCGGGTTGATTACCACTCCATACATTCCCACTGGGCGTCAATTAGCTGATCTATTAACAAAGGGGCTTCCTTCAGACATATTTCAAGAACTTACTAGCAAGCTGGGAATGATAAATATCTATTCCTCAGTTTGAGGGGGAGTGTTGTAAATAATAGTTATTTAGTTATTATTTAGTCATTTATTTGTTGTATTGGGCCAAGCCCATTAGGTTAAAATTAGGTCAAATATTCTCTATAAATAGAGAACCCTTTGTACAGATTATTTACAATTCTATAATATATTAGAATACCCTTTTTCAAGTGATTGCAATAATGGGTCTTTCTGAAGCAAATACGGCAACAAAGCCAAACACACGCAAGAGAAAGATTGAAAGCAAGAAAGTGGAACAAAAGAATAAAGAAAGCGTGATTGAAATCAAGAAAGTGAAACAAAAGAATAAGGAAAGCGTGATCTTCTCCAAACACAGAGTAGGACTTTTTAACAAAGTCACTGAACTATCCATTCTATGCGAGGCAGAAACAGCATTGGTACTCATCAACTCTGAGAATGGAAACCTCGATGTTTGTGGCTACCCAAACCCTGACACTGTCATTCAACGCTATCTAGCAAGAGGGTATTTGAATTTGGATCCCAACCCCAACCAATATGCCCGTGCCAATAAAGTTAGGAAGAAGCAAGAATCAGTACTTGAAACCTTAAATCTGCAATATGAGGCCTTTGAGACTCTGTTGGAGGAGAAAAGGATGCATCTACAAGCAATCTTAGAGGCACAAATCATGGCCGGTTCCTTCTTCCCATCTTGGTGGGAAAATTCCATTGAGGAGATGGGTTTGAGCGACCTTGAGAATTTCAAGACCTCCTTGGAACATTTGAAGCTTAACTTGGTTGCTATAGCACAAGAGAAGAAGGTAGAATAACGTACAACAGGCCAGGGAATTAGGGTTTTGATCATTATTCAAATGTTGTAGCACAACATTTGAATCAGCTGGTACAAGATTGTATTAGTTTTATGTATGATTCTTAACGGTGGATTTTGATCATTATTGATAACGAGGGTTTAGGATTTGTTTGATTAGTCTTTGCAGTATGTTTTTGTTCTCGTTTCTTTTCTTTTTTTTGTTCTAAAAACATGAAAAAGACGTAAATGTCGACACTTTTGTAATTAACGCTGAAAGGCATCGCTGCATTGCATCTTTGAAAAATTATCGAAACCCTTCTTCTTTCTCCATGCGTTAATGTCGTTTGACTTTTGAAGTAAATATTTCGCCGATGGTTATAATCACCACATCGCACCATAAAATAGAAGTTTGAACAGAAGGCACGCAGACCAAATAGAAACTACTGCGGAAAATCAAAAGGAAAAACAGCTCTTCTCTATACATAGGGAATCCGAATAACAAAAGAAATAGTAAAACACTCAACCAAAAATATTAATAACTGCTACCCATAGACATGCATGCCCTAATTAATAGTGGCCAAAACCATCATCAGGAACCGTGGAACTAACACCACAGTTCCATACACCATACCCATTGAAACCCTCATTCAAGAACGACACATCTGATAACCTTTGCATCGGTGATGATGCAACTGGTAATGGTTGAAGTGCAAGTGGCAATGGTGAAAGTGAATTATCAACCTCCTCCTTCTTTTTACTCTCCCTTGCAGCAACAAGTTTCATCTTCAAATCTTCTAAGCAATTCTTGAATTCTTCAACTTGTTCAAAACCCATATCCTCGATGGAGAGATCCCGCCATTCAGTGAATACCAAACCATTCTTTTTTGCCTCAGTGATCTCTTCATGATGCATTTTCTCTTCTTTCAACTTAGCTTCAGTTGCTTCATATTTCAGCCTTAGAATTTCGACACCTTCTTGAAACTTCCTTTTAGCAGCACAGTTGTGATACCCTCCTTCGCCTCCTCCAGCGCCATCGTGGTAGCGGCGGATGACGGAGTCCGGATCGGGATAGCCGCAGGCATAGACCTTTCCTTTCTGAGAATTGATGACCAAAGCGGTTTCAGCTTGACAAAGAAGGGATTGTTGAAAAGCCCTTGTTTGCGTTTCGAGAAGGTCACACAGCATTTGCTTTTTTCTTCCACTTTCTTGATCTCAACCTTTCCTTTTCGTATGTTTGACTTTCTTACATTGGAAGAATCCATTGATATCAAAAGACAAAGAAAAACAAGAAAGAAAGAAAAGACAGAGAAAAGGAAAACTTTCCGGACAGACAGCGCTCCAAAGAAAAGGAAGTTATATATTTGAATATAATTTTGCTTTTAAAATAATATGATAGTTAGGATACAATATTACAATTCCAAGATTTACATGTCTTTTTCCCCTTAACAGATATCAAGTAATATCTCGATTTTAATTATATTGAATACTTTTATTTCCCGAAGATTTTTGGAGGATTTCCCTTTTATTTCCCCTCGCTCAATCTCTCTATTTTTTTTTCCTTTTTTTTAATTCTCAAATTATATCTTTTGATTTTAGAGAATATCTTTTGATAGATAATATAACCTATCTCAAGTATATATTAATCTGACATGAGAAACAAAATATTATTATTCATTCTGTACTAAGTACTGCACACCGTAGCAAATCAACGGTGAATTAAAAAAAAGTTGACATGAATTAAAATTTTTAATTATTGTATTTTTAATATTTTTAATTTTAATTATCCTTGGCTATATTATAAAAGTCTTCGTTAAATAATGAATTATGATAATAAAAAATTTCATTATTGAAAGAAAATATTTTAAATTTATCTTTTTATTTATCAATCTTGTCTCTAATATTTTCGTTTAGATTCTCTTCTAAATTATGGAATTGAAAATATTAAAAAAAATTAAATTCCAATGGGATTGTTGCATATTATTTTTTGCAGTTAATAACTTCAATCGGTTATTTTATTTATATATATATTTGAATATAATTCTGTATTTTAAATAATATGTTAGTTAGGATACATATTACAATTCCACGATTTACGTGTCTTTTTCCCTTTACCGATATCAACTAATATCTCGATTTTAATTACATTGAGTACAATCTCTTGTTTCCCTTTTAAATTTTATGCCATCCTTATAAATTTGCATAAATTAGAGGAAAGTCACGTGCATTACTCTAGTCAACCATAATTGAGTTACTTAATTTTTCTTTTTCCCGTTAACCGATATCAACTTTCTATTTTTGTCATTATATATAGTTAATATCAATAATAATGAAACCAGACAAAATTCTGTTATAATAATTAATGGAGGCGGTTTACATTATTACAAATTAAGAAGAGTTTTATGTCCATCAACTTTTCATTCGAATCAACAGGATAGGATTTTGGAAGTGTTGTGTGTTTCAGTCGTTCTTCATCAAATGATATGCATTTAGCAATTTCTATTATGCCTTAAAATAGAAATTGAGTGAATTAAGACTGCAGATCCTTCATCTCATTAAATTTAGCAAGGATAAATAGATCCTTTGATCAGGTATATATGCATTTTGTAATTTCTATATATTATGCCTTAAAATAATTCTGGAGCACATTATGAAGTTTTTTTTTTTTTTTATATATTCTAGCTAGCTGCCTTCTTTGTTTCAGTTTTTCCAATATGCAGTTTTATTGTTCTTTGTGAAAACTAATTACATTTTGTAAAAAATTAAAATGGGTTGTAGTAACAGGAAGTAACTATAAAAGATGAACGTAGTATGGTAATAAAAGAATTTTAGGAACAAGGAAATCGATGTAAAAGACAAGTTCGTTAATAGTTAATAAACAAAACTTTCGGATAGCTAGGTAGCTCTATATGTATTAATAGAGACACCTAATTATTAAGCATTTCAAAAAAGGAAATATATTTAAGCCTACTCCTGCCTTAATAAAGCAACTGATGCACAAAGTATGTGTTAGTCACATAAAGATATTGAGTGAATAGGTAACAGAATTAGGGTTATATATAAAAGCACTTTCTATCATTATAACTATGTCTCCTTTGTCTTAATTCTCTTTTCTTAGATTGAAATGGCTCTTTCAGAAGAATGGTATCAAGAGCATCCATGTTGTTGTAGCCCTTGCCACTTCCATGGCTCGCGGCAACAACAATCGCCCACCGAATTCTTCTTCCTCTAACCTTGCTGCTACTGGGACCTCATCCTTAATGGAGGATTCCAGCAGCCCCTATTTTCTTCATAACAGCGACCATCCTGGTATGATTTTGAACCCTCACCTTCTTTCGGGTTCCAATTTCAACTCCTGGCATCGTGGCATGCCACTTGCTTTGACTGCCAAGAACAAATTGGCCTTCGTTGATGGCTCTGTTCCTCGCCCTTCATCCAATGATTTGTTGTTCCCTTCTTGGAATCGATGTAATTCCATGGTTATCTCATGGATTATCAACTCTGTCACAAACGAAATCGCTGATAGTCTCCTGTATTTCACTAATGCCTTTGATGTGTGGTCTGACTTGAAGACTCGATTCTCCCAAGCTCATGGTCCTCGCATATTTCAGCTCAAGCAGATGATCTCCTCTCTTTTCCAAGGATCTCTTGATGTGAACAACTATTATACTAAGCTGAAATCTCTCTGGGATGAGTGTCACGACTACGCTCTGCTTCCTCACTGCACCTGTGGTGCTCTTCGATAGATCACAGCACATAAGGACCAGGATCATGTCCTCCAATTTCTTATTGGATTGAATGATTCCTTTTCATCTTCGCGAGCTCAGATCTTGCTGCTTGATCCATTGCCACCTCTTGCTAAGGTGTTTTCATTGATCCTTTAGGAGGAGCAACAACAACAGATATCAGTTTCCTTACCTGCCCCTGCCATCCCTGATTCTCCCCTGTTAAACTCGATCACCACCACTCCTTCCTCCTCCCCGACTATTGCTGCCACAGCCCTACGTCGTTCGAAGCCCCTTTGCACCTATTGTAACCTTTCTGGGCATACCCGTGACAAATGTTTTAAACTTCACGGGTACCCACCTGGCTATAAGCCCAAAATGCCACGGCCCAATTATTCTAACCTTCAGTTTTCCCAGGCCCATCCCCAAGCCCACTCTATCCTTGGGGTTCCACTTATTTCCCCTCATTCCCGTCCCCGCCACTATCTCCCTAATCCCCATCCCTTTGTTCCTGATGCCCCACTTGCCTTTACACCGACACAGTACAACCAGCTGCTTACCCTCATTCAACAGAGTTCTGCCACGTCTCCTTCCTCCACCGCTTCATCAATCATCTCGAGTCTTCTCTTTCCGTAGCTAGTCTTCACGGTACGTCATCTCATTCCTTCACTTCCACCTGTTGGATATTAGATACGGGTGCGACGCACCACGTCTGTATTTCTCTTCCTTTTTCTCAATGTTCTTCTCCCTCTGTGTCTCGTATTTCCTTCCCTAATGGTTTTTCTGAGGTTGTGTCCTCTGTTGGTTCTGTTTCTATTTCTCCTTCCCTTTCTCTCCTTAATGTTCTTTACGTTCCCTCTTTCTTGTTCAATCTCCTCTCTATCAGTGCCTTGACCCGTGATTCTCCTGTGATAGCTAATTTTTCTTCTTCTTTTTGCTTTCTAAGAATACCAATGCAACAGGCCCAACCTACCTGTGCTAAGAAACGCCACAAGAGAAAGTGGGGGGCGGCGAGGCTCTGATACCATGTAAAGAACCTTGAGGTACACCACCCCAAAAGCTAGCTCTAAGGGTGGGAGTGCCCAATGTCTTATAAACTCCACATTAGTTGCACATACAACCAATGTGGGACTATATATCTCAACATATAGCAAAAAATTTGATATCAACATATTTCTCTTCAGAATGAGTACATAGTTATTGTCATAAACATCTTTTATATATAACAATAAGTTTTGACCGATGATAAAAAAAAACTCAAGAAGATTGAAAATGTTATTCAAGTTGACCATATCTTATCTGATTATTAAAAAAGATTTTACATTACAATCAATGATTTTTTATTTTCTTTTGTTAACACGATTATAATGATTTTATTGTGATTGGAGAGAATTGCGATGATAAAATAAAATGTACAAAAATAATATCATCCCCAAGCGCACTATTAATTGTAACTGCGCAATTTGAAATCTGTCAAAAGACACCTTACGGGCATGTTTGGAGAACCTGATAAAGAAGATAGGATAGGATAACTTATTGTATTTTATTTTTATCTCTTGTTTGGTGGATCAATAGGATATGATTAGCTTATTCTATTGTGTTATGAGTTTTCTGGAAATTAGAGAGAAGAGAGAAGAAGGTAGAGATGAAATCAGAAGAGAGGGAAGTTTGTCAAACTTTTTCATGCCATTTTCTCATTCATTCATCTTTTTAATACATTCTAACAATTTTCTAACTGACTCCAGGTGGCTATTCCCTGTGGAGCCTACGTATTACACTTCATAGACTATCATCACCAAATACAATTAAATGGGCTCAAACTCTAACATTGGTACTGATCCAAGTAACTGGGCCGCTTGGTAACTCTTGTGGGCCTAACATTAGTATGGGTTGTAACATCCCCTCCATGATGAAAATCCGCCTCGTCCCTGAGGTGGCTGAGATAAGAAATTGGCTGGACACGTGAGGGCAAAGGTGGGGTGCTGTCGGTGGAGTGATGGCCAGCTGGAAATGAGTTAATAATAGCCGTGGGATGCTGGGTAGCTGTTGAAAAAGGAACAACTGGGATCGTCTCTTGGGTTTGGGACTCTGATAGAGACTGAGGGCTGTTTATCAACGTCACATTCGACACAGAAGGATTGGATGAGGTTAAACCATTTGAAGAGGGAGAGGGCAAGCTTGGAACTTGATGTTCTTGTGGGTGGAGTGGGAGGTTGGTGGTCGGTGAAAGATCGGAGCTTTGCGCAGATACCGGTGGAACCACTGATAACTCTTCAAAAGAGAGTTATTTTTGGACTTAATTGTGATATTTTGGTGCTATGATTACATAAAATTCTCTTGATTTTATAAGATTAATGCATGAATTCTGTGATTTCATAATTCAATTGAGAATTATGTTAATTATGGATATTTGGATATAAATTGAGCATTGGAAACATTTAAATGCATTTGTTATTTTATTGCAGGTCAATGTTGTAGCATCGGGAAGCAGTGTTGTAGCAATGCAGATGAGGTCAGCAGTACACATTGTTGACATCAGCACCAGCAAGCCATGGATCCAAACCCAATTTGATGGAAGAAGCTTCTGAACGTGTACGAAAAGATCTGATTTGGATACACGCTCAAAATCATCAAGAAATCACAAGATAATCTTCATCAAATCAAGGATTACAAATCAGATTCGAATCTGAATTGTAAATATGGAAAGAATCCTGTGAGATATGCCACAGCACACTCTGTCAGCATGACAACAAAACAGAGTATTAATCTCAATCAATCACAAGGAAGCTTCTGAGCACGAAAATAGATATTCTGATATGAATAATCACTCAAGGATCTTCAAGAATCCTAATCAAATATTCCACAAATCAGTGTGCACAAATCCAAAGCAAATCTGAATTATATTTGGAAAGATTTGGAGAAGATATGTATCAGCATTATGTGTTGTCCCTGATCAGCGCTGCAACAAATAAGGAAAGAATCTCCAATCAGTGCTGTAGCAAAACAGAGCTGTATCTTCAATCATAGCTGCAGCAAATAAGGAAAGAATCTCCAATCAGCGCTGTAGCAAAATAGAGTTGTATCTCCAATCATATCTGCAACAATTAAGGAAAGGATCTTCAATGCTGTAGCAAAACAGAGCTGTATCTTCAATCACAGTTGCAGCAAAACAGAGCAGATTTGAACATGATTTGTAATGGATTTGAAGAGCTAATTGGAGCCCAATTCATCAAAGTCTATAAAAAGAGGAAGCCTACACAGATCAAAAAGGTTGGAGAGTCTCTCTTTGAGGCTGGTCAGCCTCTCTTTTAGAGAAAAGGTGGGCTTTTGGAGAAGATCCAAGCCGTGAAACACTTAGAGAGCTTTTGAGGGTTTGTTGAGAAAGATCCAACACATCAAAGGGTGAGGCTAGGGTTTGATAGAGAGATCATTGAATCCGGTGGATCCCTGCACTATTCCGGCGGCTGAGATACGGTGGATGGTGGCAGAGCCCATGGTTGCTGCGGGAGCAGTGCTACAGCAACACCCCTGTTTGTTTTATTTTAGCTTTATGAAATCTTTATCCCTCTTTGTTGTTTCTTTCTAATCAAGTATGTCCTAAATTGTTAGGATTGGGTGATAGAGTACCCTTATTGTGATGTAATCAGTTTGCCTAAACTTTGTTATGTGGTTTTCCAATTTGTTGTTTAATAAAGTGCTTAATTTGTCTCTATTCTTGTTGACTTATCAAGAGAGAGCTGCAAGATACTTAGGGTTTGGGCTATAGAGATATAGGTGAACTCAGAAAGTTATTAAGCATTGTGGTTTAACTAATTTAATTGGTTAATTGTGGGTAGAGAGATCATTCACACTATAAAATCAAATGGAACTTGCACTTAATGATTTATAACTATGTTGGCCATAGAGATGTGGGACTTAGTATACATGTATTGTTGGTGAGAGCCCTTGTATACATCAGTGTTCTGATTACTGGTTGGACAATTGTTATAGCATTGTTACTACATTCTGGTGAAATTGCAATATTGGGGAAATTGATCCCAATCTACTTTGTTACTTGATTTCTTTGTTCTTGAGTGCACTTTTAGTTTATTTTTACTTTGCTTTTAGTTATTAGTCAGTAGTTAGTGTTACTTTAGTCTTTACTTCTTAATTTATAAAACTTTCACAAATATTGTTACTATTATTACTTCACATTGATCCCAACTTTATAGTTTTCTTCGTGGGAACGATATCTGGACTCACACATCCACTTTATTACTTGTTGACACGTGTACTTGCGTAATGTGTGATTGATAAAAGGGGTACACAATTGCACAACAACCACCATGGTTGTCTGCCCTGCGAAAAGGAACGAGTTTTCCCTAACCTCATGTCCGTCCTCCCATGTGGAATCTTTTGGAGGTAGGCTATCCCACTGGATCAAGAGTTGGGGAATCTGGGTATCATGACGCCAAATTGTCTGAGATGCCATAACAGCCTTGGGTCGATGAAAGGTTGTGAAAACCGTAGGCGATTGAGGAGGCGGGTGGATCGTGGTGGTTAATTGGAATGAAACGGTCGGAGTAAAGCCACATGGAACACCAGATGTATCCATGATGAGGCAGGGAGGTCCAACCGGTAAGCAACTGGACCGATCCTCTCCTTGATTGTGAAGGGGCCATAGTATCTCAAGCTCAGTTTATAGGATGAATGACGTTGCACCGACAGCTGGCGGTATGGCTGAAGACGGAGCAGGACTGTATCACCCACTTCAAAGGTAATGTCTTTTCGCTTTTTGTCCACCACTGATTTCATATGTTGCTGAGCTCTGACGAGATGCATTTTTACTCTTGTGAGGATATCTGCCCTTGATGACAATTCAGAATCAATCGCCTCATTGGAAGAAGAACCCAGTGTATAAGCTAGCATACTAGGAGGAGGTTTACCAAATATAATGTGGTATGGGGACATGCCCGTGGAACTATGAGTATTTGTGTTGTAGTGGTACTCGGCCCATGCCAAGTGCTGGACCCAAGAGGAAGGAAAGTCATGTGTAAATGCACGGAGATACAATTGCAAACTCCGATTCAATCTTTCAGTGATTCCATCTGTTTGGGGATGGTATGCGGAGCTGAACCGAAGACTGATGCCTTGCAGACGGAAAAGACTCCTCCAAAAATTACTTAAAAAAATGGGATCACGGTCGGATATGATGGACTGGGGAATTCCATGAAGCTTCCCAATGGTGTTCCAGAAAAACTGGGCGATCTTATAAGCGGTGTAGTGAGAAGGTAGTGGAGCGAAGTGAGCACCCTTGGAAAAATGATCTATCACCACCACGATGGCTGAGAAACCAGAGGAAAGAGGCAGG